>NC_133462.1:59272796-59913705 GCF_048565385.1 Saimiri boliviensis
GTGTAAAAGTGTTCCTATTTCTCCACATCCTCTCCCACATCTATTGTCTCAGATTTTTTAATGATCACCATTCTAACTGGCATGAGATGGTATCTCAATGTAGTTTTGATTTGCATTTCTATCATGACCAGTGATGATGAGCATTTTTTCATATGTTTGTTGGCCTCATATATGTCTTCTTTTGTAAAGTGTCTGTTCATGTCCTTTGCCCACTTTTGAATGGATTTTTTTTTTTTTTTTTCCTTGTAAATCTGTTTTAGTTCTTTGTAGATTCTGGGTATCAGCCCTTTGTCAGATGGGTAGATTGCATTTTTTTTTCCCATTCTGTTGGTTGCTGGTTGCTCTAATGATTGTGTCTTTTGCTGTACAGAAGCTCTGGAGTTTAATTAGATCCCAGTTGTCTATTTTGGCTTTTGTTGCCAATGCTTTTGCTGTTTTAGTCATGAAGTCCTTGCCTATGCCTATGTCCTGAATGGTTTTGCCTAGGTTTTCTTCTAGGATTTTTATGATGTTATGTCTTATGTTTAAGTTAATTTTAGTGTAAGGTGTCAGGAAGGGGTTCAGTTTTTGCTTTCTGCACATGGCTAGCCAGTTTTCCCAACACCATTTATTAAACGGGGAATCATTTCCCCATTGCTCGTTTTTGTCAGATTTGTCAAAGATCAGAAGGTTGTAGATGTGTGGCGTTGCCTCTGAGTCCTCTGTTCTGTTCCATTGTTCTATATCTCTGTTTTGGTACCAGTACCATGCTGTTTTGATTACTGTAGCCTTATAGTATAGTTTGAAGTCAGGTAGCATGATGCCTCCAGCTTTGTTCTTTTTGCTTAGAATTGACTTGGCTATGCAGGCTCTCTTTTGATTTTATACAAAGTTTAAGGTGGTTTTCTCCAGTTCTGTGAAGAGGGTCATAGGTAACTTGATGGGATAACATTGAATCTATAAATTACTTTGGGCAGTATGGCCATTTTCACAATATTGATTCTTTCTAACCATGAGCATGGAATGTTTTTCCATCTGTTTATGACCACTCTTATTTCCTTGAGCAGTGGTTTGTAGTTCTCCTTGAAGAGGTCCTTTACATCCTTTGTTAGTTGTATTCCTAGGTATTTTATTCTCTTTGTAGCAATTGTGAATGGGAGTTTGCTCTTGATTTGGCTCTCAGTCTGTTATTGGTGCATAGGAATGCTTGTGATTTCTGCACATTGATTTTGTATCCTGAGAGTTTGCTGAAGTTGCTTATCAGTTTCAGGAGATTTTGGCCTGAGATGCTGGGGTCTTCTAAACATACAATCATGTCATCTGTAAATAGAGACAATTTGACTTTCTCCTTTTCTAATTGAATACCCTTTATTTCTTTTTCTTGCCTGATTGCTCTGGCTAGAACTTCCAATACTATGTTGAATAGGAGTGGTGAGAGAGGGCATCCTTGTCTAGTGCCAGATTTCAAAGAGAATGCTTCCAGTTTTTGCCCATTCAGTATGATATTGGCTGTGGGTTTGTCATAAATAACTTTTATTATTTTGTGATACATTCCATTGATACTTAGTTTATTGAGAGTTTTTAGCACAAAGCGCTGTTGAATTTTGTCAAAGGACTTATCTGTATCTATTGAGATAATCATGTGGTTTTTGTCTTTAGTTCTGTTTATGTGGTGGATTACATTTATAGACTTGCTTGTGTTGAACCAGCCTTGCATCCCCAGGATGAAGCCTACTTGACTGTGATGGATAAGCTTTTTGATGTGTTGTGGCAATTGGTTTGCCAGTATTTTATTGAGGATTTTTGCATCTATGTTCATCGTGGATATTGGCCTGAAGTTTTCTTTTCTTGTTGAGTCTCTGCTGGGTTTTGGTATCAGGATGATGTTAGTCTCATAACATGATTTGGGAAGGATTCCCTTTTTATAAATTGTTTGGAATAGGTTCAGAAGGAGTGGTACCAGCTCCTCTTTGTATGTCTGGTAGAATTTAGCTATGAACCCATCTGGACCTGGACCTGGGCTTTTTTTTTTTTTTTTTTTTTTTTTTGGTTGGTAGGCTATTAATTGCTGCCTCAACTTCAGCCCTTGTTGTTGGTCTATTCAGGGTTTCAACTTCTTCCTGATTTAGGCTTGGGAGGGTGCAAGTGTCCAGGAGTTTATCCATTCCTTCCAGGTTTACTGGTTTATATGCGTAGAGTTGTTTGTAGTAATCTCTGATGGTAGTTTGTTTTTCTGTGGCATCTTTGGTGCTATTGCCTTTATTGTTTTTTATTGCATCTATTTGATTCTTCTCTCTTTTCCTTTTTATTAATCTGGCTAGCGGTCTATTGTGTTGATCTTTAAAAAAAAAAAAACAAAACAGCTCCTGGACTTATTGATTTTTTTGAAGGGTTCTTTGTGTCTCTATCTCCTTCAGTTCTGCTCTGATCTTAGTTATTTCTTGTCTTCTGCTAGCTTTTGAGTTTTTTTAATTTTGATTCTCTAGCTCTTTCAATTTTGATAATAGGGTGTCGATTTTGGATCTTTCCTTTTTTCTCACATGGGCATTTATTGCTATAAATATTCTTCTAGACACTGATTTAAATGTGTCCCAGAGATTCTGGTACATTGCGTCTTCATTCTCATTGGTTTCAAAGAACATCTTTATTTTTCTTTTCATTTCATTGTTTATCCAGTCAACATTCAAAAGCCAGTTGTTCAGTTTCCATGAAGTTGTGAGGTTCTGAGTTAGTTTCTTAATCCTGAGTTCTAACTTGATTGCACTGTGGTCTGAAAGACTGTTTGTTATGATTTCCTTTCTTGTGCATTTGCCGAGGAGTGATTTACTTCCAATTATGTGGTCAATTTTAGAGTAGGTGTGATGTGGTGCTGAGAAGAATGTATATTTTGTGAATTTGGGGTGGAGAGTTCTGTAAATGTCTATTAGGTTTGCTTGGCCCAGATCTGAGTTCAAGTCCTGGATATCCTTGTTAATTTTCTGTCTCGCTGATCTGTCTAATATTGACAGTGGAACGTTAAAATCTCCCACTACTATTGTGTGGGAGTCTAAGTCTCTTTGTAGGTCGTTAAGAACTTGCTTTATGTATCTGGGTGCTCCTTTATTGGGTGCGTATATATTTAGGATCGTTAGCTCTTCTCATTGCATTGATCCTTTTACCATTATGTAATGCCCTTCTTTGTCTCTTTTGATCTTTGTTGGTTTAAAATCTAATTTAACAGAGACCAGGATTGCAACTCCTGCTTTGTTTGCTCTCCATTTGCTTGGTAAATCTTCTTCCATCCCTTTATTTTGAGACTATGCATGTCCTTGCATGTGAGATGGGTTTCCTGGATACAGCACAGCAATGGGTTTTGACTTTTTATCCAAAATGCCAGTCTGTGTCTTTTGATTGGGGCATTTAGCCCATTTACGTTTAAGGTTAATATTGTTATGTGTGAATTTGATCCTGCCATTTTGATGCTAGCTGGTTGTTTTGCCCATTAGTTGACACAGTGTCTTCATTATGTTGATGCTTTTTACCATTTGGTACGTTTTTGGAGTGGCTGGTACTGGTTGTTCCTTTCTATGTTTAGTACTTCTTTCAGGAGCTCTTGCAAGGCAGGCCTGGGTGAAATCTCTGAGCAATTCCTTGTCCATAAAGGATTTTATTTCTCCTTCACTTACGAAGCTTAGTTTGGCTGGATATGAAATTCTAGGTTGAAAGTTCTTTTCTTTAAGGATGTTGAATATTGGCCCCCACAATCTTCTGGCTTGTAGGGTTTCTGCCAAGAGATCTGCTGTGAGTCTGATGGGCTTCCATTTGTGGGTAACCCAACCTTTCTCTCTGGCTGCCCTTAGCATTTTTCCTTCATTTCAACCCTGGTGAATTTGACAATTATGTGCCTTGGGGTTGCTCTTCTTGAGGAATATCTTTGTGGTGTTCTCTGTATTTCCTGGACTTGAATATTGGCCTGACTTGCTAGGTTGGGGAATTTCTCCTGGATAATATCCCAGAGAGTGTTTTCCAGCTTAGATTCATTCTCTCTGTTACATTCAGGTACACCTATCAAACGTAGATTAGGTCTTTTTGCATAATCCCATATTTCTTGGAGGCTTTGTTCATTTCTTTTTACTCTTTTTTCTCTAGTCTTGCCTTCTTGTTTTATTACCTTGAGTTGATCTTCAATCTCTGATATCCTTTCTTCTGCTTGGTTGATTTGGCTATTGAAACTTGTGTATGCTTCATGAAGTTCTTGTGTTTTTCAGATTCATCAATTCATTTATATTCTTCTCTAAGCTGTTTATTATCATTAGCATTTTGTCAAACCTTTTTTCAAGTTCTTAGTTTCTTTGCATTGGGTTAGAATATGTTCTTTTAGCTCAGAGAATTTCGTTATTACCCACTGTCTGAAGCCCGTTTCTGTCTATTCATCAGAATCATTCTCTATCTAGCTTTGTTCCCTTGCTGGTGAGGAGTTGTGATCCCTTGGAGGACAAGAGGCATTCTGGTTTTGGGTGTTTTCATCCTTTTTGCACTGGTTTCTTCCCATCTTTGTGGATTTATCTACCTGTGGTCTTTGTAGTTGGTGAATTTCGGATGGGGTCTCTGAGTGGACGTCCATTTTGTTGATGATTAAGTTATTTCTTTCTGTTTCTTATTTTTCCTTCTAACAGTCAGGCCCCTCTGCTGTAGGACTGCTGGAGGTCCACTCCACACCCTGCTTGCCTGGGGATCACTTGCAGTGGCTGCAGAACAGTAAGGGTTGCTGCCAGTTTCTTCTTCTCTTATCTTTGTTCCAGAAGGATACTTGCCAGATGTTAGCCTGAGCTCTCCTTTGTGAGATGTCTCTTTGGATATACAAGGTTTGGGGAGCTGCTTGAGGAGACAATCTGTTCCTTATAGGAGCTCAAGTGCTGAGCTGTGAGCTCCATTGTTCCATTCAGAGCTGCTGGGCAGGTACTTTTATGTCTGCTGCAGCAGAACTCATAACTGCTTTTTTTCCCAGGTGCTCTCTCCTGGGAAGGTGGGGCTTTATTTATAAGTTCCTGACATGCTGTTGCCTTTTTTCAGAGATGCCCTACCCAGCAAGGAGGTAGTCTAGTCACAGTCTGCCAGCAGAGGCATTTCTGAGCTGTCATGGGCTCTGCCCAGCTGCTTTGTGAACTTCCTGTGATTTTGTTTATAGAGGTATAGTTAGAACTGCCTCAGTAATGGTGGACTGCCTCTGTAATGGCAGACTACCTCGGTATTGGTGGATTGCCTCGGTAATGGTGGACTGCCTCAGTAATGGTGGACTGCCTCGGTAATGGCAGATGCCCTTCCTCCTATAGGGCTAGACCGTCCTGGGTCCAGTTGTGCTTGCTGGGAAACTCTCAGTCCAGAGTGTTTCAGATTGCTGGTCTTTGTGGGGGTGGGATCTGCCAAGCCAGATCACCTGGCTCCCTGTTTCACCCCCCTTTTTTTTCAGTTGAATGGGTGACTCTGTCTCCCAGGCATTCCAGGTGCTAGTTGAAATGGCTGCCTAGATTTGTGTGAGTTTTTGTGCAGAGACATGCTGCACCAGCTGAAACGGTCATGCTGGAATCTCATGGCACTTTTCCTCCCAGGAATCTCTTGGTTTGTGGGCAGTAAAAACTCATTTGGAAATGCAGTGATCACTCACCCTCTGTGCTCTCACTGGGAACCGTACTACAGAGCTGTTCCTATTTGGCCATCTTGGATTGGCTCTTGAGAATCTGGTCTGGGTGCTTGGCTAGTGCTTCCTGTTTCTTCACATTCCATGGCTTTTTTCTTTCCTCCAGATGGGTATCCAAGTCTGGCTTGGACATAGCAATACCCAGAGACACCAGGTTTTATACTTCTCCAACATCACATTCCTATACAAATGCTGCTGAGCAGAATCAAGGCCTTCCCACTCTTCTGGGGAGAATTCTATGGCCACATCCCTGAATGTCAACATTCAATTTTCCAGCCTCAGGATGTTCCGAGGTCCTCCCTAGGGATCTTCCAGTACCTGCAGGTCATAGGATAACAGGGGCTGTGGTAAAGTCACCTAGAAGCTCCTAGAGAAGAGGAGATACAACAGTGGAAACCGGAACCAAGCCAGAACCTCATCTTTTACAGATTCAGGGATGCCAAGACAGCCAGGGTGGAAATGAGTATGAATAATGGTGATAATGTCTTAAGAGCAGTAGCCTTTTTCACAGGGTTGCTGCAAGTGTTGAATGAGCAAATACATAGGAAGTGCTTAGAACAGTGCCTGGCACATAGGGAACGCTATGGAAATGTTTGAAATCATTACTGTCCCTCCTTGCACTGGTTCAACACCTGACAGCCTGAGGTTGATTATTTAAAGAGTCACAGTGGGCTCTTCTCATTTTTGCATTTCTAACCTGTCACTCACCATCCAGCCCCAGGCTTATGATTGTCCTTTGGGGGAAAAAATTCCAACAACAATAATTGGCATAATAAATACATATGAGATATCACATCCTCTCTTGATCCAGAGCATAGCTAGCTAGTGCTTCAGGGTGTGTCTGTGTGCTATGTGTGTCTTTGTTTGTGTCTGAGAGGGAGTTGTGTGTGTTTTTTTTTTTTCATTTAATTTTAATTCAATTCATTAGTGGCTCTCTCTGGTGGTTTTGTTATTATTTTCTTTTTACCTGCCTTTTTGGTTCATATACAGAGGACTCTAAAACCACCTGCTTCCTCCCTCCCTCCCTCCCTCCCCTTCTCCTCAGGTCCCCAGGGGAGGGCAGGATCTAAAGAATGACTATGTCACCATTGTCATCAAGATAATGGCTCCCTCCCCCACTTCCCTTCACTCCCATCTCATTCTCTCCAGGCTGTGCAATGCTCAACCTTTGTCCTTAGAGGATAGCCCTTTACTGGCGGTAAAAAATTAAAATACTGGCTCAACACCTCTACTCCATGCAGCTGTTGTCTTGACCAAAGTCTGAAAGCTGCCCCACCTACCCCCATTCTAATCTTAGACATTCCCAGCAAATTCTCCGTAAGAGGGAACTCCCTCTCATTGTCCTAGGGCTTTAAGTCTGCGAGAGCGACACGTTGTTTTCCTTAGCAGTAGCAGTTGTACTTTTTCCTAACAACTTTGTAAGTTCCCCACAGAGTTGGAAATTCCCTTTTTGGTTACAGCTTTTGATAGATGCAGAAGAAACCCAGTCTTCCCTCCTGACCTGCTGTGTGACTCTGGGAAGTTAGCTTAAATGTTTTGGGCCTCAGATCACAAAGATTAACTTGACTCGGGGCAGATTGAAGGGTGAAAAGTGTTCGGGAATGATTTATTTTTAGAGGACCTTTGGAGAAGGGCTTTACAAAATGTCTCTAAGATAAGAATAGCCACTTGGGAAATTACCAACCCACTTAGATTCCCCCTCTTGAACAAATGAGTTTAACAATTTCCATTGCTAATTTCTATGTCCCTACCCTCACCTCCAAGCCTGCCTCCACCCTCAGCTGTTGATTGATGGAATAGATGTGCTCTACTCCGCCTCCCACTGAAGCACACACTACTGGGAGGCCCTAGATAAATAGAAGCCAGAGGCAAGGCTGCACAATTATTATTATCATTACGATGATGATTACGTTTTAAGCATGAGAAACAGGAAGTGAAACTAGCTAAAATGCCCAGTGATACGTGGCTGGCCCCATCGCCTCGGCTGGACCTAAAGGCAAAGAAGAAACCGGCCAAAGAAAATTGCAGCCCCGCCACAAGCTTTAACAACTTGTAGAGGTGTGTGTGTGTGTGTGTGTGTGTGTGTGTGTGTGTGTGTGTGTGTGTTTGATGTGTGTTACAAGGAGTATCCTTAAATAAGCAGCTTCTAGAACTTGTGGTGATCTTTCAACATTATTCTTATGCCCAAGCTTCCCTCTTCATGTGATATCCTCAGGGTTCTTCCTTACTACTTCCTTCCCCATTTCCTAGAGAGAACTTCTCACGGCTGTCAGAAGATGTTAAAGAAGTCCAGTGATTAATTGCTTCCCACTACACATGCCTTATCTGGCCAGGCCAGGTCTGAGCTGTGTGCCTTTCTTGATCACGGGGTCTGTATCCGTGGCAGACACATTCCCTGAGCCCCAGGCCTTCCTTCCCTCTCCCTTGGGTGGGGGGGGCATGTTTTCTCTTCTGCCTCACTGCTTGAGGCTCCATCTGCTTGGTTGATTATTCATGTCCTTTGTCTTTTTCAGGAATCGATTATGGATAAATGGTAGTTAGAAAACAGGGCTTCAGGGCCCATGTAATTATCCCACTTTGACATTTCCATTTTCAGCACCATGGCCTCTGGAAACACTGAAACAGTGAAAATGACCTGATTTTCATACTACCTTGTTAGTTCAACTTCCCAGGAAGAAAAGAGCAGGCCGCTAAGTGGGGGGGAAACGAACCAAGTTGGTGTTTCAGAAAGACCTCCTCATTTGGACAGTATTCTAAAAAAGAAAAAAAAAAAAAAAGCATGGGGAACAGGAGAGAAAAAAGGCCTCTGGGAGGGATAGCAAAGAAAGAGAAAGAAAGAGCATTTCATCTGGGCAGGGCACTGGGCTCATGTTTGGTCCTTGGGCCCACATATTTTTATGACTTTCATACCCAGATCTTGAGCTAGATTAATAAATTATTGGAATTTGGGGTTGGGAAAAACATAATTGTCTTATTCTTGCTATGATATTTTCTAAGCCTAGAATAGGGGTCCAGAGAAGCCCACCCAGGGGCTGGGATGGGGATGAGGACAATAACAAGGTAATTGATTGAGGAAGAAAAACTCTAGTATGAAGTTTTTTTCTATTTTTTTTTTGACTGAGTCTTGTTCTGTTGCCTAACTGGAGTACAGTGGCACAATCTCGGCTCACTGGAACCTCTGCCTCCCGGGCTTAAGTGATTCCCCTGCCTCAGCCTCCTGAGTAGCTGGGACTACATGTGCATGCCACCACACCCGGCTAATTTTTTATATTTTAGTAGAGACAGGGTTTCACCGTATTGGCCAGGATGGTCTCGATCTCCTGACCTCTTGATCCACCCACCTCGGCCTTCCAAAGTGATGGGATTATAGATGTGAGCCACCGCCTGGCCTAGTATGGAACTTTATACCCCAAATTGCAGCATTTCTAAGTCTTGCTCCTGGATCAGGAGAACATGGTGGCTGAGAAGACAGGTGTCAGGTCCTGGCTTCCTGCATTCAAATCCCCACTCCAGGCCTTACTTTAAATTGCTTAAATTCACTGATCCTCAATTTCCTCAGGGAAGGCCCCTGGAAGGATATTAGCAACACCTATCTTTCAGGGTTGTTATGGGGCATTGGTTGAGTCAACACCTGCAATCATAGGCATTGTAGGAACATAGTAAGTGCTCACTAAATGAGATCTATTACCGTGACCTTTTAAATTTGTTTTTTCCTATGTGCCATCCACCATCCTCTATTTCATCCATCCAGCAAAAATACAAATGCCATATTCTGTGACAGGTGCTGGACAAGTCACTAGGAATAAACACAAAGTTAGCAGAATAGAAATCTCGTCAGAGGGTTTATCCCCTCCCCAGGTTTCTGTTATTTCTTATTTTATTTATTTACTTTTAAGATGGAGTTTCACTCTGTCATCCAGGCTGGAGTGCAGTGGTGCGATCTCGGCTTACCGCAATCCCTGCCTCCTGGGTTCAAGCAATTCTTCTGCCTCAGCCTCCCGAGCAGCTGGGATTATAGGTGTCCCCCACCACGCCCAGCTAATTTTGTATTTTTAGCAGAGGTGGGTTTTCTCCATGTTGGTCAGGCTGGTCTCGAACTTCCAACCTCAGGTGATCTGCCTGCCTCTGTTATTTCTTAATCCGGGGCAGAACACATAATAAATTTGAACCCAGTTTTCCCTGTTCCTTTGTTCTGTTCCTTACCCATTCTCTCCTTTTGCTTTTTCTGCTTCCTTGCTCTCTCTTTCCCAACTCTGTAGGAAGATAGGCCCCAGGTGTCTCCGCCAAGGAAGGTCCCTAGAATCCTGCCAGGCTCTTCTAGGACTTGTCTTGGTGAGGGAGCCCTAGGAGGGGCAAGTCCCTGGGGAAGCCTGCTGCTCCTCCCACTCAGCCATCCCCCTTGGGCCAGGCTCCCCTTCCCAGGCCCTCAGCTCTTCCACAAGCTCTCCGGGGAAGCTGGAAGAGGTCCACTAAGGCCCTGTAATAACCACACTTCTTGATGGTAAACAAGAACCAGATTCCTGGGGAGTGACGCAGGCAGGAGGTCTGTGGCTGAGGCAGCTGTGATTACACCAAGACATGAAGAAACACCTCTTGCTTGGCCTTGGCCTGCTTGGAGAAGGCTTAGGGGAGAGGCTGCCCATGTGTCCCTCTTTGCTACCCTTCCAGTCATTCTTGTCTTGAGTTACAGGGGCCTTGGCACCAATTGGCTCTGCAGACGCAAGTGGGCAACCACCAACCCCAATCTCTCAACCGAACTGGCTTCCTCCATCACCTCTCCTTTTTCAGGATTTCCCCCACCTCTTCCCTACTCATGGGCCTGACTCCCACCCTTGGCTCTCATCCCCCACTCCCTGTGCCTTCCTCTGTGAGAGAGAATCATGCTGTCCTTCACCGATGTCAGGTGAAGCCTTAGACTTCTGTGCAGAGGCCTTGATCCTGGGCACCTAGGAATGAAGCCTGACCTGAAGGGGCACTGGCCCACAGGCTGTCAAAGTCAGTTCAGGGCCTTCCTCTTCATAGTGTGACTTCTGAGTGTGGGATCAGGTCTCCTGGAGGTTTAGGTCAAGCACAGTTCTTGCTAGCTCCTAGATGGAAGGTTGAACTTGCTTACATACTTCTAGGATACACAAGAAACTGGGGTGGAGAGCTAGGTGACCGAGAGGTTAGGTGGCCAGGAAGACATTTTACAAGATGCCCTTCAGGGCTTTTGCATGTTGTACCATGTGGATGTATTAAAAGACTTCAAAAAGAAAGAAAGAAAACAAAAAGAATTCTGTGATTTCGTAAACCTCTTGTATGTGTCACATTTGGAGAATTTCTGGTCCCTGTTCTTGTGGCGGAGAGTGGGATAGCGCGTGGGAAAGGCCTCATTTGGGCTGAACTTCCGGCTTAGAAGGGGCTGACAAAGGGAGGTGTCTGCTTGGGTTTGAGATTTTCTGAGTGTGTGAATGACATAGAATCTTGCATGAGGAGGGGAGCGTTGCTGAGTATGATGGTCCCGGAGGGAGGAGGATGGGCCTGAGGTTCCGTCCAGGCCTAGAAGAACATTTGACTTTTTGTGTCTATGAATTTGACTACTTAGGTACCTCAGATAAGTGGAATCATGCAATAATTGTCGTTTTGTGTCTGGCTTATTTCATTAGCATAATATTTCCAAGGTTAGTCCATGTTATAGCATGTATCAGAATTTTTTCTTTTTTTTTTTTTTGAGACGGAGTCTCACTCTGTCGTCCAGGCTGGAGCGCAGGGTGCAATCTCGACTCATTGCAACCTCTGGCTTCTGGGTTTAAGTGATTCTCCTGCCTCAGCCTAGCCTCGCGAGTAGGTGGGATTACAGGCACCCACCACCATGCCTGGATACTTTTTGTATTGTTACTAGAGCTGGGGTTTCACCAGGTTGCCCAGGCTGGTCTCAAACTCCTGGCCTCAAGTGATCCACCCGCTTTGGCTTCCCAAAGTGCTGGGATTACAGGTGTGAGCCAATGTGCCCAGCCAGAATTTCTTTCCTTTTTAAGGCTGAATGATATTACCTTATACGGATATACCACATTTTATTTATCCATCAATAGACATGAATTGCTTCCACTTTTTGGCTATTGAAAATAATACTGCTGTGAAAATGGATATATACACACACATATATCTATTTCATTCTTTTTGGTATATCCCCAGAAGAGGAATTGACAAATCATATGGCAATTCTATGTTTAATTTTTTGAGGACCCGCATACTATTTCCACAATGGCCGCACCATTTTGCATTCTCACCGGCAGTACACGAGGGTTCCAATTTCCCCAAATTTTAGCTAACATTTATTTTCTGGGTTTGTTTTTGTTTTAGTAATAGCTATTCCAATGGGGGTAGCCTTGAGAAAGTTGAAGCATGGTGCCCTGGGGCTCATAAATGGGAGAGATATATGCAGGAAGCCCTCATCGAGAAGGTGACATTTGACCTGGGCCTGTAAGGATGGGCAAGAATTCTCCAGGTGGAGGAGGAAAACCACACAGGAGAAAGGCTTAGCAAAAAAAAGAACAGAGAGAGACAAGAAACTGCATGGCCTGTTTAGAGGCAGCAGGTGGTTAGCATAAGCAAGAAGATACAATTTGCATGGGAGAGTGTCAAGATTCAAGGCAAGAGGCAGATTTAAGGGCTAGAAATTCCTCTCAGGCTTTGGACTTTGGTCAATAGGGAGCTATTGGTAATGTATGTGAAAGTGTGCAAACTTCAACATACTTTATAAATATAAGAATTTAGAATAGCAGGGCTGGTGGCTCATGCCTATAATCCCAGCACTTTGGGAGGCCGAGGCGGGCAGATCACCTGAGGCCAGGAGTTTGAGACCAACCTGACCAACATGGAGGAACCCTGTCTCTCCTAAAAATACAAAATTAGCCAGGTGTGGTGACACATGCCTGTAGTCCCAGCTACTCAGGAGGCTGAGGCAGAAGAATTGCTTGAACCCAGGAGGCAGAGGTTGTGGTGAGCTGAGATCACTCCATTGTACTCCAGCCTGGGCAACAAGAGCAAAACTCCATCTCAAAAAAAAAAATAATAATAATTTATAATGAGAAATGTTTATAAAGAAACGAAGTGTGGCTAGGCACGATGCCTCACACCTATAATCCCAGCAATTTTGGGAGGCTGAGGCAGGCAGATCATTTGAGGTCAGGAATTCAACCAGCATGGCCAATATGGTGAAACCCTATCTCTACTAAAAAATACAAAATTAGCCTGGTGTGGTGGCACATGCCTATAGTCCAAACTGCCTGGGAGGCTGAGGCACAAGATAGAGAATCGCTTGAACCTGGGGGGTAGAGGTTGCAGTGAGCTCAGTTCGAGCCACTGCACTCCAGCCTGGGCAACAGAGCAAGACTTAGTCTCAAAAAAGAAACAAAAGTATTAAGATCAATACAGAATGCCTATTGTATATTACACAATACGGAAGTAGTGTCTGGCATCTATCTAGGAGAATTCTGGGCCCTCAGGGTGCTGGTACTGCCCCCTTCCCTCCCTGTCAGCTCCCAAATACAAGGCTAACCAAATAGCATAGATGGCCTCCCCGTGTTGACCTCTCTGGGTCAGGAGGGGCTCCTGTTGTCCATCAGATGGGAGAATCATGCAGGCATCACAACTCTCTGCAGCCTCAACCTTCTGGGCTCAAGCAATTCCTCCCATCTCAGCCACTTGAGTAGCAGGGTCTTAGAGGCTTCTGAACCACTTTCAAGAGCATTTAGGAAGATGGGCTCTGACACATGTAGACACAGGCCTTCCCCATCTTATTGTGTGATGACTGGTCAGTTAATTAACTTTTCTGAGCCATAATGTTTTCAGAGATCAAAATACCAAAAATACTACTACTTAGAGCATTGTTGAGAGGATTGAATGAAATGGTTAGTGTGAAAGTACCGGCTGCATAGAAACTGCTCACATTTATAGAGACCAAGTTTTATGTGTCAGAGACGGTTGAAAATTTTACTCCTGTATTTAATCTAGGGAATATTATTTCTTCTTTCGTTATACAAACAGTACAATGAAGTGCAGTTAAGTACAGTAGTGAGTGATGGGGTGGGATTGGAGCCCAGGATTTGATTCCACCATGCTCTGCTGTCTCAAAGTTGTGTTCTCATGTGAAGCTATGGATCATTATACCCTTAGGAAATCTCTACCCATTCCACATACACACGTGTGTATCTCTTCCCTACCTTTTCTACCTTGCACTTCCACTTACTAAGTGAGGGAGAGAAATCCAGGCATCACCACCAGGTCATGATCCTTTTGGTTGACCCATCTTGATTGTGTTCCCAGATAGTTCCCCCTTTCCTTTCCCCCTTTCCCAATCATTATCCAGGCTGTTACTCATCTAAGTAGCAACTGATATGCCAGATACAAGCTAGGTTGGAGGGCAGTGTTTTTAATTCAAGGACAACAGCCTTGAAAGCCTTCTTGAATACAGGTGAATATTTGGCTCTCTTCCCTACATTTCCCATTGTAAGCTGTGGATTTAGCATTGGGCATCCTGCAGTCTTAATTACTCTCATCTGTAGTCCATTTGGACCATATTATGTCTGTTGATGTGCAGAGGTGAAGTTTCTCTTCCCCTTTGGGTACTTCTTTGTTTCTCTTTCTATTCCCATTCTTTGCCACAGCCCCAGATGTTCCCTGCCAGGGCATGAAACTGTCAAAGGATAAAGTGCAGAGGAGGGCACTGTGGGTGGTGGGGAAACATTTTCCCCCTCTGAGATGACTTACATAGGGCATTACCAATGGCACTTGCTTTGGGTAGAATTCCTTTCTGTGAAGCAGCCCTTAGCACTTTCAGAGAGAGGTCAGATAGAAGGGCTGATAGAGGCCATCCTCTCCAATATTTTGAGGTCACTTTCTGGGCCAGAAATTTTTGTGACTAATGAGTCTTATGTATATATGTCTGTCACTTTTGCTTTAGGGAATTTCTCATTTTATCACAAATACTATTTTATAACACGAAGTCTGTTTATTTCTCTCTGGCTGTAAGCCATTTTTCTTTCCAAGGGTGGGTTTTTAGTGGACAGAGCTTCTTCTGTAAAATCACGCTTCTTCTTGCAATATTTTGTTTGCGGTACTAGCAATGGATACAAAGGCTGTTTTATCTGTGTTCATGTGCAGATCCGCCAGCCTGTGGATGACCCTCTCTCATCAAGAGAGTGTTAGCTGAAAATTTCCAAGAAATCCACCTCCATAAATTTCCATCCTCTGTCACTCATTCATAATGCCACGTCATAGTTAAATAGGAAACTTTTACTCCCTGAGGGTGTGATGGCTAAGTGGGGGAATCTTGAAGAAAAATATTGTCATGATGTAGCCTATCATATAACCCAGTCATGCAAATTAACATAGACGTATACTCTGCAACAGATTAGGCCAGGATGGAAGGAAATTGAGGTGTGGGAAATTTACACTGATCTAAAATGGAAAGAATAGCCCATACCTCTTCAGGCGATTCCTACCCAGAAATAGCAGTTACCATATTTCTGACATTAAGAAGGATATGTGAGTATATGTCTGCTCAGAAAGACTTGGGTCCTGTCCTTTGCTGGTGGAATAACTCTGGGAAAGTTATTTAATTTCTCTGAGACTCAGTTTTCTTATTTATACAACAGATAAGTGGGGATAACAGTACAGACCTCATACGGCTATATAAGAGTAGGATAAGGTTTGGCTGTGCATGATAGAAAACCTAGACCATCAGTCACTTCAACAAGAAGGCCATTTTTGTCACTCTTTCATGTAAAAGTCTGGGTAGGTGGTTCAGTGCTGGTATGACGGATCCAGGTTCACCAGGACACAGACTCCTTCTGTCCTTTTGCTCTGTCTTCCTCAACCTGTAACCTCCACTTCACCATCCAAGATGGCTCTAGCTGCGAAATTTTTATTCCAGCCAGCAGGAAACAAAAAAGAAGGAGAAAAAGGACCTACTTCTCTCCACAAACCACTTCCATTTACAAATCATTGGCTAGAACTTAATCTTATGAATGTAACCAGCTATAATGGAGGCTGGACAATTGGGAAATGTAATTTTTTTTTTTTTTAGACAGAGTCTTGCTCTGTTGTCAATGGAGTGCGGTGGCACAATCTCAGCTCACTGCAAACTCCACCAACTGGTTCAAGCAATTCTCCTGCCTCAGCCTCCCAAGTAGCTGGGGATTACAGATGTCCACTACCACGCCTGGCTAATTTTTGTAGTTTTAGTACAGACAGGGTTTCACCATGTTGACTAGGCTGGTCTCGAACTCCTGACCTCGTGATTTGCCCACTTTGGGCTTCCAAAGTGCTGGGATTACAGGCGTGAGCCACTGCACCCGGCCGGGAAATGTTATTTTTATTCCAGGCAGTCTTATGTTTGGCTAAATATGGGAGCTCTTTACTGTCAAAGAGAGGGAAAACAGGTATTAACCCACCCAACCAGCAATCTCAGCCATGGATGGTCATGAGATTTAAATGAGGCAATGCAGGAAGAGGGATGACCACAATGTTGGTCACTCAGGAAGCACTCAACAAACATGGTCATCATCATCATCAAGAGAAGGTGAGGAATACTTTGACACCGTGACCAGCTATTTTCTATTTTCTTGTTGATAAAGTCACCCTTGGCTACCTCCCTTTAAAGACGATTTGAATTTCATCTTTTATGATACCTTTGAACATGATGAAATAAAACTATATAAAAAGGAAAGCAAAAGAAAGGCGAATATAGGACTCAGGATGATGGAATCTTGGACCAGGGAAACAGAGGGGTTGGGGGAGTGTGTGTGGCTGGTTAGATGTACGTTATTGTCAAAGTTCTAGTTTTTATTTTGGGTAGTGGATTCACAGGTGCTTACTGCATTATTAAAAATAATTATTAACTAACTGTATAAAAGTGGAGCTGCGTGGATCAATGAGAGTGTGTCATGAATCAAGGATTATAATTAATCAATTTCTATGTACCTGAGGTCCTTAAATTGTCTTTATGTGTACTGTGTTGCATGGCATATGTGTTTCCATGTTAATAGTAGACAAAAATAGTACTTGCTATTTGGATAGACTTTCGAGTTTTGAAGTGCTTTTACACATCCATAAAAGCTGTTCATTAAGTAGTTCATTACAGATGGCTGAGAGCCTGGTGTTACACAAATAGGACTTTGGACGGCTTCCTGTGGGAAAGTATTTTATTTTATCTTTGCACAAGCCCTACAAGGTAGGCAAGGTAGATGTTACTGTCACTATTTTATAGATGAGAAGGAAGGACCTGAGAGAGCAAGGTGCTCTCATGAGGTTACATAGCGAGTCAGTATCAGAATGGAACTTAAGACTCAGGATCTCTTGCCCAGTGCGTCTGCCTCTAGCACAACTCACTCCTCAATTATTCATCCACTAGGCATTTATTCTGTTACATGGCACACTGTGCTTATGTGTTGTGTTCATGTATGTGTGTGTTTTCTGGTGCTGTGTGTGCAGTTCACATAATCCCTATACACTTATGTATGTACCCCCAGAGTCCCTGCGTGTCCCCTAGGCCTATTTGGCTTTTGCAACTCCAGGAGGAATCTCAGGTGGGGATTCAGTTGTCCTGTTATTCCTAAACCTTCGGGCTTCGCCATCTCCCCGGAGCTCCAGCTAGGTAGGAAAGCGGCTCTGATATAAGGGATAGATCCGTAGGTCATGGGAGCAGAGCAGAGGAGCAAGCCAGTGATGTCTAAATAATGGTGATATTGAATATTTCATGATAATTTATAGTTTATGCTTTAGGATGTCTTCTCATAATTACTATTTCATTTTATTCTCACTCAGCCCTGAAAGTAGATTTTGTTGTTTTTCCTCTTTTCTTTTTCAGATACTGAGAGACGCTACATGTCTTGCTCAAGGTAACCCAGCTGGAGGACAGCCTTGGCTTTGGCTCATTTGTCTCTAGATCCTGTCGTCTTACCACTGTGCCTTGCTGCTTCTGAAAAGGCAGAAGGAAGTTATCTTCTTTCCAGCTTCGTGTGCCAAGCCATAGGGAGCCTCCAGTGACTCTTCGAAGAAAAAAAAAAGACCAATTCAGACTCCAGAGCAGCCCCACACCAGAGCCTGAGCAGCTGGAATCTCCCACCTCCCCATCCCTGCATTCCTCTTGTCCTCGGGCATCTCCTGGGTGTGCTTTGGGGAAGTGACAGCAGTGCTATAGAAGTGGTGGGGTGAAGGCTGAGTGCGGTGGCTCAAGCCTGTAATCCCAGCACTTTGGGAGGCCGAGGAGGGTGGATCACGAGGTCAAGAGATCGAGACCATCCCGGTCAACATAGTGAAACCCCATCTCTACTAAAAATACAAAAAATTAGCTGGGCATGGTGGCGCGTGCCTGTAATCCCAGCTACTCAGGAGGCTGAGGCAGGAGAATTGCCTGAGCCCAGGAGGCGGAGGTTGCGGTGAGCCGAGACCGCGCCATTGCACTCCAGCCTGAGTAACAAGAGTGAAACTCTGTCTCAAAAAAAAAAAAAAAAAAAAAAAAAGAAGTGGTGGGGTGAAGGAGTTTTCCCACCCCATGGACTTAGGTAGTGTCTTTGTCTTTGAAGAGTCAGGGGAATCCGGGGAGCTGTGTAACCATCTTTATCCTGCAGCCTCAGAGGAAGCTGCTGCCTGCTGCAGACAGAAGGAAATCCCTAAGCTTTGGGCTTCTAGGATTGGGTCTGCCACCCTCTCTGTGCCACTGGTATCTGTCTTCTTCCCCACCAGATTAACACCATCCGCCACTGCAGGGCTGAGCATGGCACCTGGTACAGAGCACTAAGCAGATACTGCTTGAGAAGAGCAAATGTTCATGTCCTGGGGACCACGTCCCTCCTTGGTGGGCCCTGCCTGCCCCAGGAAAGGACAGCCTTGGGAGGGTGACTACCAACCCTCACTCCTCCCCCTCATTCCTGTCTCCACACGCATCTGGGAAAGGTGAATGAGGGAAGAGACACTGGCACTTGTGCCTTACCTACCTAGGTTCTTTCCCCAAGGGCCCCTTTTGCAGGCTCTCTCTTCTCTCTGGAGTTTTGGGGGACCTATTAGGGGCCATGTGTGGCCATAGGTCAAGCCTCATTCTCTAACTGGCCTTACCAGGACTGAGGTTTTGTGTTCACCTGTCTGGGTCGCTTGTCTGATTTCTCAGCTCTCTGCCACAGTGGGGAGGAGGTCGGCAGGGATGGACTTGGTCGTCTCGAACCCCATCAGCATGTGTGTGGAGGGCTCCTGGCAGCTTCTATGCAGGGTCCAGATAGATCCCTGGGCTTTTCCTGAGAGACACGGGGCTAACCCACTTCTTATGGAATTTTTCCACATCGGAAATCAGAACCCATTCCTTAGAGCCTCCCGTTCAGTTTCGTTATCTCCTCTGACTCTCTCCACAACCTTTGAAAAGGTCTCGCTGTTCTTCCCATGGAGAGAGAGGTGCAAGGCTTGCTCGGCCTCACACAGCCAATCCGTGGCAAAGGCTGGCGGGAATTCAGGCGGCCCCAATCTCAATCCATCCTCTTCCCACCCTGCATCCTTTTCCGTTTATTTACATGAAAACATGTTCAAAGGTATAATTACGAAAGTGCTCCCGGTTACACAATAATATGTCTTTACTGAAAAACAATAAATACACGAGAAAAGAGCTGGAAAGGACTCAGAGGAAAATTAGTTTAAGTTAAGAAAATATTTCATACGCCCGCCTTTGGCGCACACCTTTCCCTGGGGTGAATGACCCCTGTGATTCCAGCTCGCCCCCGAAGTCTCATCTAGCTGGACACCTACGAGCCATCCCTCTCCTTGGAAATACATCCCTCTCCCATTCGCTGCCGCTAAGAGGCCCAGACAATTGGAGAGGGGTGGATTTTCCATCTGAATTATGCGGCTCCTTTGACACGCCGCCCCTCCTCCTTTGCATGGCCTTGGTTAGGAACTGGGATTTCTTCGTCCCCTCTCCCTGGCCCCCAGGCAGCAGCCCCTAGCCTACTCCGCGGTCCTCCCAGCTCCGGGCCCCTCGCGTCCTCCCCTTTAAGGCTCGCCCCGCCCCTATACCACGCCTCCCCAGGCTCCGCCCCCTCCCCTCCCCTTTAAGGACCGGCCCCGGACGCAGACAAGGCTGTGACGCGGCCGCCGGCTCGGGGCTGGGTACATTGTCGCGCGGCCGCTTCCCCCCGGCCGGGCCCCCGCCGCCCCGCGGTCCCCAGAGCGCCAGGCCCCCGGGGGGGGGAGGGAGGGCGGGAGGGTGCCGGGCCGGTGGGCGCCGGTGGCTGGCGGTGGGACTCACGGAGCCCCGCGACCCGCCGAGCCTGGAGCCGGGCCGGGGCGGGGAAGCCGGCTCCAGCCCGGAGCGAACTTCGCAGCCGGTCGGGGGGCAGCGGGGAGGGGGCCCGGAGCCGGAGGAGGGGGCGGCTGCGGGCAGCCCGGCCCGCGCCCCCGCGTCCCCGGGCACCATGCTGTCCAACTCCCAGGGCCAGAGCCCGCCGGTGCCTTTCCCCGCCCCGGCCCCGCCGCCGCAGTCCCCCGCCCCTGCCCCGCCGCACCCCCCGGCGCAGCCGCCGCCGCCGCCGCCCCCGCAGCAGTTCCCGCAGTTCCACGTCAAGTCCGGCCTGCAGATCAAGAAGAACGCCATCATCGACGACTACAAGGTCACCAGCCAGGTCCTGGGGCTGGGCATCAACGGGAAAGTTTTGCAGATCTTCAACAAGAGGACCCAGGAGAAATTCGCCCTCAAAGTAGGTCTGGGGCCGGGGGAGGGGAGGCGGGGCGGGGCGGGGCGGCCGGGCCGGGGGCGCAGAGTGCGGGGCGGGCGGCGGGTCCCGGCGCGCTCGCCACCCAGACCGCTTCCGGCCGCCCCCGTGCGGGAGCCCTGGGACCCGCTCCGGGGACTCGGGGACTCGGGGACTCTGCCATTTTGGCGTTTGAGCGGGATCCAGCCGAGTCGGAACGGTTGGCTTCGGGACTTCTGCTAATTTCACTCCATCTCAAGGAAGTGATTCGGGGGATGGTGATTCCCCGTCTTCTCCTCCCTCGTTTTTCTCTCTCTGCGGGCACAAAAGGCCCATTACTCATTGAGCCGGTTGGTCGGTTGGTTTGGAGAAGTCGGAGCGCAGAGGTTTATTTAGCCTAGCTCCTTATTTGGGAGCCGGAATGTGTGATTTCACTTCCCTGAGCCTCGCGAGGGCAGCCAGGCCGCCTTGGGGCGCGCGGGCCGGGAGGTGTGCGGCGGGAGGGTCCGGGGCGCACCCCGGCTGTGGGGGCGGGATTGTTTGGATCGCGGAGCGGGCCCCCACCCACGCCTGCCCGAGGCGGCTCCGGAGAGAGGCCGGCGGTGTCCGCGGCCCTGCTGATCACTGGGAACCGAGTCAGTAACCCGCGGCCGGGCCCGTGCTGATTCTGCCTCCCGGAGAGGGCCACTTGCTGTCCTGGACGCGTGGGATGATGGGCAGTCCGAGGAAACCTTACCCTTGGGCCAGGGAAGCCCATCCTTTTTCTTTCTTTAAGGGGTGCGGTGGTGGGAGAATAAGGATTCAAGTGAGAATATCGACTTCAGAAGTTAAACAGAATGGGCTGGGAGATCTCATGAGATGGGTGGGTCCCCAGTGAAGTGTGAGCCAGTCTTGCAGGGTCACCAACAAGGTTTTGCTCTCACAGAGGTTTCAGGTTAAACCAATCTCTAAAGGTGACACCTCAGGTCTGTTTCCCCTGGGGTGTCTCAGTGATTGGAGAAGGAGAAAAATACTTCCTGTGTTATATTTTTCTCTTTTTCCTCAGCCCCCACAGCCAGCTGTATTTCAGTTATCAAGTACAACTCTCAGAAATGAGGTATGGGTGGAACTATTGGAATATACAATAAGATGTTTTAAAAGAACACCAGTGCTTCGGGGTTGTACAGGGCAAGCATGTTCCATTTCTAGATTTTAAGGCCTCTAGAATTATTTTCTTGATGCTCTCATACTCAACACCATCACAGTTCTTTTTTGTTTCTACTGTGGGTTCTTGCTGTGGGATCTCGGTTGTTGTTTAACGTTGACTGTTGGTGAGGGGATAAGTATCTTCAACACTTCAATATTTTTGCCTCAGACTTCTCTTTCCTTACTCATAACTGAAGGGAAAGGAGCAGGAGGAGTTGTTGTTTGGTTTGATCATAGCTCTGACCTTGGGGACTGGAGTTGGGTGAATACATTTTGACCACAGTTAACCTGTATTTTTGAGGAAGTGATAGACGGTCTTTTCAGGAGTGTTTTCTGTCCCTTCTGAGGCACCATCTGCTTTCACCTATCAGCAGTTTGGGGATACTGGCTGTTCATTCTCTTGGATATTTGGAATATTATGTAAAGACTTCAGAACAAAAGCACCCAACTTCTGCTCCATATAATAGACACACACACACAAAACCATACTAAAAAATGCTTTTGAGTGGCAATTCAGATTTCTCTTGTAACTAACGGGAAAGAGGTTCAGATATTTTTCTACTTTGAATAGTTTTGGAAGGAAAGATCCAGCAGCATGTTAAATAACACTCATAGTTTATCTCTTTCAGGTTAGAAGTGGGTGAAGAGTGAAGTCAGTCTGTTTTGACAGGCAGCCTGCTCCCAGATCTTTTAAGTTGACTCAACTGTTAAATTGTGGATTTCTCACACACGTCTTTGTGTTAAAACTTAATAATGGAGAAAGAAAGGAGAGACAAGGCATTGGAGACTGACAGCAGTGTTAACAGCACTTCCGTATCCAAATATTGGCTGAGACATAATTACAGCTGTGAAGGAAATCTGGTTCTAAGAAGCCTGTTCCAGAGACACACACCAAAGAGATTTCTAGATCTTGAATTTTGATTAACCTCAGGTGCTGAGTAGTGAAGTAGTTTTCGAAACTAGAAGTTTCGTGATTATAAAGTAGGAGAGGAAGATGGAGTGGGGCAGGAGGGATTACCCCTTTGGGAAGGTGCCTGAGAAAAATGGAGGAGACCTCTCTTCTGCACAGTGTGCGGAGGCCGAAGTTGGGGGGCTAGGGCAGAGCTGCAGGGCAGTAGCCCAGCCTCTGCTGGGGTTTAGAAGTCTGCTGTGTCGCAGCCCTGAGAGTTGATGGGAACTGGCAGCTGCCCAGATGTGCTTCTCTCTGCCTGTAGTCTGGTGACCCCGTCTTAGCCCTGTTAAGTGAAATCAGCATTTGAAAAACAGTCCCAGCTCACCCTGCTGCTTCTCTCCCTCCACCTCAGAGAGCTCCCATTTAAATGCTTTTGGTGGGTGCTATGACCTCACCTTACCATCTCTCCTGGCTGCTTTTGCTAACTTTCAGTCACAGTTGTAAGGGACTTGAGAGGTCATTTGGTGTAGCCCCCTGGTTTTGCAGAAGAGAAAACCAAGGCCCAGAGTGAGAGAGTGACTTGCTCAAGGTACCATAGCCATTCACTTGGCAGAGGCAGGATTGGAACCCAGGTTGCCTGACTCCCAGTCTCAGGCTTCTCGCTTACTTCCTAACTGAGTCACAGGCTCAGGGACATGGCTGGCTGCTGCTCCAGGGTGCCTCCAGCCTGAGGAGCTGTTCTCTTACCTCAGGTCCTTCTTTGAGGTCAGCAAAGGGGGCTGGGTGGGCATTTGCTGCTCCTGAGCTGGGTCCCCAAAGTTGGCAGGGAGCTTCAACAGTAGCTCCATGCATTTTTTTTTTTTAACACTCCATCCCCCTTTTAAGGGAGTATTTGATAGAAATCTTGTTATCTTTTGTACAAGAACGTGGGAATTCTGTTATTTCTTTGATAACGACACCTAATCTCAACCCACTTATGTATTAATTAGTTGTATTCCCTGGGAGGGTTCCTCAGCTGCTTGCCACTTCACTGTGTCGTGGTGACCCTTAGGTGTTAGCTCAACAAATTTAATTAAAGACTGTATCGTTGTCCTCTTCTGCTGTGCCATTCTGATTAGATGAAGCATGTTATTGCTTTATAAAATAGACAGTGTTGTCATAACTTACCTCTGTGTATCTTTCCATTGCATGGATTAGAGAAAACAAGGTTCTGTAGTCTCTTTTCCTTTCCTTTCTCCAGCAGTCCTCTCTCCGTAGGTCATGGAAGTGCCACTGCGATGTGGCTTCCTTTGTTCTCATGAAGGGGAGATGATTGGAACCTCTCATGATGATTCTGGATGCTGTTGGAGGGAAATTCCAGAACTCCCACATCCTCACAGTACAGGCACCGTCTCCTCCAGCACACTTCATACTGTGTACCTGTGGAGAGTAAGACAGGTAGTGTGGCTGGTCAGAGGCAGTGTCCCAAACTGGAGTTTGCTGGAGTCACAAGGTGAGGAAAGTTTCATTGACTTTTATATGCAGTATGGTTACAGGTCGGTAACAGTTTACTCAGTATCTGTCATAAGCTTAGTTGCATGGAGGATTCACATGTAAAAAGTGGTCTTTAAGATTTTGAGTCAAGAAACCTGTTTGGAGAAGGTGAAATTAACACACGTAGGTTAGGGCTGTACTGTCCGGTTTGGTGGCCAGTACCCTCACATGGCTAATTAAATTAAAATGAATTAACGTGAAGGGATTAAACTAAATTAAATTTGAAAGATCAGTTGCTATCCACACTTCAAGTGTTTAGTAAACATGTGGCTAATGGCTATTGAACAGTGCAGAAGAACATTTTCATCCTTGCAGAAAGTTCTCCTACACTTTGCTGGTCTAGGAGCTAAATCGCGTGGCTGGGAGTAGAGGAGCTTTGAAAGACGGGAATCTGTGATGACTCCAGGAGCTAAGGGAGGCTCCAGCTGGGGTCAGTGGGACATTGCTGTGCCTCTGAGGAGTGAGCAAGTCTGTGACAGGTGTAGTGACACTGGCCTGGCTAGAACTGAGGGGAGGAACAGGAGGTCAGAGTGGTCAGGGGTTGGCGGCTCAAAATTGAAGCTAACCCATCTTGTGTCAAAGCAGGTTTTAAAGTGTTTGAGGGGTATGAAGGTGTCAAAAAAGGTTAGGAATCATTGAGGTTGGGCTTGCAGAATTATCAAGGAAGGGTTGGGTTTCTGGTTTCAGAGATCCTGTCCCTCCTGACCCTGGCCCTGACCCCTGGCTCCTGCAGCACTGCTCTTGGCATCCATTGAGGCAGGATCAAAGCTGGGTCTGTTCATTGTCCTTTTTTATTTGTAAATTCTTGGCTTTGACTGAGCTTGGAGATAATCTCCAGCTAAGATATGGGATCAGTGGCTGACAGGAGGGGAGAGAAAAGCAGTCCCTGGGCCTCAGGGCCAAATATTGGTGGGTGTCTAGGAAACAAAAGAACTCCTTTGTGGGAGGAAGAAGGTACTGGGACCTGGTTTAAGAAGATGTTTCCACTCCTTGGGACCTGAGAGGTTGGGCCATCCACAGTTGATGGTTTTTCTTATGAAGCAGGTACAGGGGATTGGGAGAAGGGCCTGGAAGAGCCCAGCCTCAGAACTGCTGGAGGCAAACTTAATTCTGGGGCTAGGGGAGGGGCCAAAGCTCCTGTTACCCGGAGCCCAGGAGTGTGCTGAGTGGGTGCCAGGAAGAATGTCAGCCAAGATTGGGAAGAGCAGGGCACAATTTGCGTCTGAGCCATTGCACAATTCCCAAGCAGCCTTGCCGTGCTCTGAGCCGGGGTTCTTCCTAGTGGCGTGATGTCTGTAGTGCAGGATTCACTCAATTTTGCTTACCTTTCCTCTACTTCAGGCCCTGCCAAGGCTCATGTGAAGTCTCTTTTTGCCTCTTTTCCCTGCACTGTACCTTTCCAGATGGTTCTGTGTCCTGGAGGGAGGTGGATGGGCAGAGAAGAGTTGTTCTTTACATGGACGAGATTTTCTTGGTAATGGTTTGAGGCCCAGTGATGAAGTGACCCACACTTCATAGTAACTTAGATCTCACATTTCCTGGCCATCATTCTTGACTCCTTCCACATCACTGAGGAAGAAGCTGGGCCGGTGCAGAAAGGTTCAGTGGCACGTCCAAGGTCTTACATGTTGTCGGCATCCAAGCCACACCTTGAGACTTGGTTCCTTGGGACCTGCTCTTGGTTTGGGCTCCTTTGGTTTTTGGTTGCTAGAAGACTGTAGGCCTGGTGGAGCAAAACTGAGCTCCACTAACCCATCAGCTAGGGTCTTTCCACATAGATCACCTAGAAAATGGGGGCATTGGTGAAGAGAAGGGGCCATGCCACTGGACAGCATAATAATGTACGCCTGTCTTATTTCAAGTCATGGGGCATTTGAAGTCCACTGTGATTGCTGGTGCAATCTCTGTCCAAATCGGATTGTTGTACCTTTTCTAGTTTTTAGGAAAACACTGTTATTTTGTATTTTAAGAGATATATATATATATATATATATATATATATATATATATATTATCTGTATATAGATATGGATATAAATATGTAGAGATGAGAGCTTGTTACTATGGGTTATGTGCTAGATAAGAAAGCAAAAATAAGTACATACATAAATAGAAAGGTTCTAGTCTTTGTATGCTGCTAACAAGTTACATGAACTTGAATAGGTCAGCTAAACTTTCCAGGTCTCAGTGCACAGAAAGTTGGCTTGTGCAGCTTCTTGAGCACTGGCAGGGTGAGGCAGTAGAAGGCGGTGCTGCAGGCCAGAGATGGAGGGCAGGCAGGTTAGCTTGCCGATTTGCTCTGGGTCTGGCCATGAGCAGTATCTGGGTCAGCGTAGATGTCTTTTCGTAGGCTTAATTTCAGGCTCCAGGACAGCCTGTGTCTGGTTAATGAATAGTCATCACTGACCAGCTGCTCCTTCTCTTTTATGAAGACTTAGAAGGTGTTCTAGCTGGTGAGTCGGCAGAGAGGATAGACTACGTAGTTTAGCAGGGTGTGTATCTTCTCTTTCCTTAAAATTGGCAGAATCTTAGTGTAATCCAAGTAAAGATGAGGAACTCTGTTCCCTACTTGAGATTCCTTTCCCATTTCAAGTCATGGGGCATTTGAAATCCACTGTGATTGCTGGTGTAGGCGGTGCCCTGTGCACAGGCGTCTGGTTGAGGAGGTAAGGGAGGTCTGAAGTCTAGCTGCTGTCCCGTTGCTCGGCTTTGTCTTTGTGTGTGGCTGGGTTCTTTCAAAAGAATGCCTTCTAATTCACCAAAGGTATACTTATGGATTAGGAGTTGTTCTGAGGTCAGAGATGGGGCTGATTCCCAGAGCTGGTGAGGAACTTAGGACTTACATTCAGTTGACCCTCAACCCCTCAGACAGGGCTGAGTAAGAAGAGCTCTTGGGAGTCTGAGGAAGCAGGAGGAAAAGGGGGTGCCTGGTGATGTCTGTTCTCTTTCTTCCTCTTCCTGCCCATGCAAAGCTAGAGCAGTAGTTTCAGCTCTGGAGGTTCGGACTTTGGGGTCCTATGTGCTGGGCCATCAGGTTTGGTGGGAGGAGGAAGAGAGCCACAGGAGAGGGAGACATAAAGTTGGGCTGGGCCTCTGGCATTGAAGGGTTCTTGGGGTCTTTATTCTCTGATCAGTAAACATCTCTGTATGCCAGAATGAACTGGGACAGGGCCCCAAGGTCAGCCCATATTTGTATCTGGTGTTCTCCTCCAAGACCAGCCAATGTGCTCATTCTGCTGGGAACCTGAGCTCTCCAAAAGGGTCATATGAAAGGGCATCTTATTCTTGAGGGAGGTTTCCAGGCATCTCTATGGCCAGTGTCCATACAGCACTCATCTGAGAGGTGAAGAGTGGTGGCCAGAGGTGGAAGCTAGGGGTTACCCTGCGGAAGCCTCCTCTGTCTCAGAGCAGTTGAGGGAGCTAAGGGAGCTGTACTGTTGGTGCCTTCTCTCTGGCTCATCTCCATGAAGATTCTTGTGAACCAGAAACAAAGGTGAAATCTCTCCAAGGGGAAGGGCTGAACAGGAGATCTACTGACTGTCCCCTGCCTGCTCTTCCACCTTCATCCTCCTGTGGGGGCTCCTTACCTTCCTGCTTGTCTACAGGGAGATGATCGAGTTGATTATTTGCTGCCATTTAATGATCCATATTGTTAATGAGGCTCCCAGCACACACCAGACCTTGGCAGCCTGGCCTCCTGCCCAGAGCCCAGAACTGTTACTCAGCCCCTCTGCCCAACAGCTAAAAATAAACCTGCCACTGCTGCAGTCTCCCCTCACAGCCAGGCCCTGTTAGCTGTCTCAGTCCTTCCTGCCACACTGCTGACCTGTTTCTCTCCCTTTTCGCTGATGTTCTCTCTGCTTGCCCCTTTCTCTTCCAGTCTGAGCGATTTGGGGCTAACACTCTTCTGAGTGCCAGGAGATGTGCTATGGTTTTTGTGTTTCCAGGTGTCCAGATTTGTGTGTGTGAAAGCTCTGTGAAGCTCTCCTGCTTATTCCCCCGGAGGGAATGTGTTAGACAAAAAGGAGGTTGACCCAGCTCATCAGAGTGGATCAGACCTTCTACTGTGCTTGCCTCCAGCCCTGGGTTCCTCCAGGCTTCACCTCCAAGCAGGCCTCTGCCAGAGTTACATACAGATGCATAGGACAGCCCCACATGGGCATGGTCTGCCCCAGGACTTCACCCCGGCTGCCCTGTCACTGAGCATGCTACGTACCGTGTACTCCTGCCCTGTTGCTACGTTATGTTCTCCACCTCTGCAATGTAAGGCTTTGGGCTACCACATTCAAAAGCGTGACCTTATCTTGTCAGCTTCCAAGAATAACTAGGCCCTGGCTCTCAGGACCTCCTTCCTGAGTCAGGCCGTGGCACCTTTGGCCCTCCCAGCTCAGCCACGTGCAGAATGTCACGTGTGCATGGGTTTCTTCTACCTCTTGTCTGCAATATTGATATGTGTCCATGGAGGTGTGGCCTCTTCCTCTACTCCCCAGGGATCCTGGAGACTTGGGGAGCAAGATGAGGAAAGGGGCTCAGGTAGCGAGCATATATGCTTAGCTGACAGATAGTGGGCAGAGTCTGACATTGGCATTCTGTTCTTTAGTTTGATGTTGGTATTCTTTCTGATTTTTCTAATCCCTGGACAGGTGGTGATACTAATCGTGGCCTAGGAGGGCTCTTTGTCTGCTTTCTGGGATTAGGGTTTATTTGGGGAAGAGGTGCATGGTGGAGAGTGATGGCAACTGAGAGGTAGGACTTGAGGAGCCCTCTGCCTTCAGCTAGAGTTACATACTCTGATCAAGTCTCCATGGCCTCCTTGTCCCATCTCTCCCCACTGGGGCCTCTTTCCTCTACAAGGAAAGATTAATCTGCCAGGGCCCATTGGCCTGTGCAGGGGAAGAGTTAGGTATAGTTGCCAAGAGTTTATTTTTAACTGACAGAAGAAACCCCTGTCCTCAGAATAGCCATACCCTCTGTCTTTCCCTATCCTGACTGTCTTCCTTGGCTTCTGTGATTCCTAGAAGAAGGTAAGTAGGATTCTAACGGCCAGGCTTCACAGGAGCTGGAGAAGGGCAGCCTCTCTAAGTGGGGAATCTGCAGATTGCTTGTCATGCTTGGCTTCTGTAGAGCTCAAAGGGTCCTTCGGGGAGAGCCCTGGACACTAAAGGCCATGTGCCTGGAGCTTGGAGAATCCTTGGAATGCAGGTGGCCTGAGGAGGAGGCTGCATGCGCTCTGCAGTTCCGAGCAGTCTGGCTGCTCTGCTGAGCCCGAGAGCCCGGCAAGGGGCCATCCCATGCTTTCTCTCTCCTTACAGACACCCAGATCTCTGGCAAATGGAGGCACAGGGAGAAAATGAGCATGTGTAGTAACCTTTCTTGGAAATGCTTGCTCTTGCAGACATGCTGAAGGCTATCATTTCCTCTGAGTGCCAGGCTCGTGAGCACCATGTCCTTTCCAGCAGAGCCCACTTGGGACTTCATACCCTTTGTGTTCCCTTCCCCTGATGTGCTCTAGTGACCTGTGCTCACAGAGGGGAGGAGGAAGGGCGGCAGTGTCCCCTCTCTTGGGTCTCAGACTGTCCTGACTTCATGCATTTGATTTGGCTACCTGGGCTCAGATTCTTTAAAAGAAAATAAATTTGGTTTTGAGGTGTAACCAGAGAGGGAAGGAGTAGAAGTAGTGGGGGTGGGATGGGCCGTTGAAACGTGTGGCTAACTCTGAGAACCCTCAGCTGTGGAATGTAGGTCTTGCCCCCTTGATTCTTCGGCGTTCAGTGGGGATTAGTGTGCCTAGAGCCCAGCTCTGATCATGTAGCTTCCC
Source organism: Saimiri boliviensis (assembly GCF_048565385.1). Lineage (NCBI taxonomy): Eukaryota > Metazoa > Chordata > Mammalia > Primates > Cebidae > Saimiri > Saimiri boliviensis. The sequence goes on from NC_133462.1 coordinate 59,302,598, forward strand.
AGCTTAAGCCCTTCAGTGGGTCTCTTTGTCTGCAGAATACATGAGATATCCAAATCCTTCCCAGATCTGGCCCTAATCTGTTTTTTTGTTTTGTTTTGTTTTGTTTTGTTTTTATGTATACTTTTTTTTTCTCCCCAGCTTAAGTGGCTTATACGTGTTGTTTCTTTCACAGAACCCTGCTTTCCACCCTCACGCTCAGCATCTATCCGTCTGCATCTTCTCTGCACCGTGCCTGTCTCCCGTCCTGTCTAGATCTACCTATTCCACCCTGCAGTGATGCTGCTTTCCCAGAGCCTTTCCCATCAAAAGTGGGTCTTCCCATACTTCCCCATCAAACTTGCTGATACACCTTTACCCTTTATTTCACTGTTTAAGTGCATTTCTTTCTTTCTTTCTTTCTTTCTTTCTTTCTTTCTTTTTTTTTTTGAGATGGAGTCTCTGTTGCCCAGGCTGGAATGCAGTGGCGCAATTTTGGCTCACTGCAACCTCCACCTCCCTGGTTCAAGCAGTTCTACTGCCTCAGTCTCCTGAGTAGCTGGGACTACAGGCACCTGCCACCATGGCCGGCTAATTTTTTTATCTTTACTTTTATTTTTAGTAGAAATGGGGTTTCACCGTATTAGCCAGGATAGTCTCCATCTCCTGACCTTGTGATCTGCCCACCTTGGCCTCCCAAAGTGCTGAGATTACAGGCGTGAGCCACTGCGCCCAGCCTAAGTGCATTTCTTTATGTACAAGGCATCTGTGTGTGTGTGTGTGTGTGTGTGTGTGTGTGTGTGTGTGTGTTTTAAACAGGAATGCAATTTATTAATGGAAAATATTTGAGGACTCCTGTGCACAGACAGTGACTATGGCAAACCCCTTCCTGCAGGTGCTGTCAGAGGGGTTAAGGTGACATCCTCAATCCGTTCAATCTTCATACCCGAGTGGGCAAAGGCTTTGAGGGCTGCCTGGGCCCCAGGTCCAGGGATCTTGGTTCTACTTCCTCCTGTGGCTTAGAGTTGGATATGTAGGGCAGCGATACCCAGCTCTGGGCCACATCCTGGGCAGCCAACATAGCAGCATGTGGTGAAGATTCATCTCATTCTACCTTCACCTTCGTCTCACCAGTCACACGGCAGATGATTTCTTTGCCATAAAGGTCAGTGATGTGGTAGGTGACAGAAAGGTCAGTGACAGACAAAGTGTCGTTGAAGGATGCAAAAACATGGTAGACACCAACTACATTCTCTCCTTCAGCCACCTGAGGTCTGAGGCTGATGGCCTGTTCTTCCTTCTTTTCCTTCCCTTTTCAACATGCCATTTCTGCACATTGTCTCCAGATTCCACACAGGAATGCGAGGCATCTCTTTAGATAGTGGATTGGATTGTAAATTCCTTGAAAACCTGCATCTTCATTATTTTTGTATCCTCTTGTTTCCATGTAGTGACTGTATGCCCTCGTTAAAAAATTGAGACCAGGTGTGGTGGCTCATGCCTGTAATCTCAGTGCTTTGGGAGGCCAAGGTGGGAAGATCTTTTGAACTCAAGAGTTTGAGATCAGCCTGGGCAACATAACAAGACCCAATCTCTAAAAACAATTAAAAAATTAGGCAGCTGTGTTGTCACATACCCATAGCCTCAGATACTCAGGAGGCTGAGGTGGAAGGATCATTTGAGCCCAGAAAGTCAAGGTTACAGTGAGCTATGATCATGTCACTGTTCTCCAGCCTGGGTGACAGAGCAAGACCCTGTCTATGAAAAAAGAACCCTAGAGTATTTTGGCACTGTGCGTTATACTTAGCTGCTGAATAAAGGTGCGATAACTGAGTAATTGTGTATGCCACTGACATAAATGCAATGTACTAGTGGTAGTCCTCAGAGTTAGGGGCTGTGGCAGTCCCAAGGGTGGGATAGTACTGGGCTATGTGCTCTGAGACTGAGCTGGGGTAGAGTGATGATCTCTCTCAGTGTCTGTCCCTGTTCTTCCTGCTGCTGAAAAGCTGCTCTTAGACAGTCTTCTGAGCATTTTTTCCTGCTACCCACTTGGATCTGCTGACTCAAGCAGGCACCTTCTATTTCTGCTAACAGAGTTCTCGTTCTTATAAGGACTCTGACCACAGTTTCCCATTGATGTCTCTCCTCCTCCTCCCTCTTCCAGGGCCTCTTTTATTCCTGGAGAGGACCTTTTTGCCCTTTGGAGAACTTTAACTGAGGGAGGGACAGATGTGGAGCTTGCCAGCTTTCGTACAGCTCTTGGCATTTTTTAGTTAGCTACAGACACGACACAGACACGCAGACACAGTCTTTGGTTTTCTACCTGCTGGTCATGCTCCTGTGTTTTGCAAGAGGGACCAGTGTTAAACACTGTATTTTGTGTTGCTATAAAGGAGTATCTGAGACTGGGTAATTTATGGAGAAAAGAGGTTTATTGCTGACAGTTCTGCAGGCTGTACAAGAATCATGGCACCAACATCTGCTTCTGGTGAGGACCTCAGGAAGCTTTTGCTCATGGGGGAAGATGAAGGCATATCACATATGGAGAAGAGGAAGCATGGGGGTGGGGGAGGCCCTCGATTCTTTTTAACAACCAGATCTTGCATGAACTTGGAGTGATAACTCATTACCACAAGGAGGGCATCAAGCCAGGGATCTGCCCCCATGTTGGAAACATCTCCCACCAGGCCCCACCTCCAACACTGGGGATCATACTTCAACATGAGACTTAAAGGTGTCAAATATCCAAACTGTATCAAGTACCCAGTTGCTGGGACTGAGGTAGGAGATTTGAACCTCATGGGGCTGCTTAACTCCATGCCCCAACAGATTTGCACAGGAAAAAGAACCTGACACTAGACTGGAATCTGAGAGACCTGGCTGGTAACTCTACCTTTGTGGGCCAAAGTAAGTCCTAGGACCTGCCTAGGCCTCACTCAGTTTCCTCATTGTAAATCAACAGGACCAGACTTGACCTTGAAGCAAGGTCTGCACTGAAGGCCTTTCTTCATCACTGTTGTTGCGTCTGCACTGCTGGGAAAATAGCCTGATGCTGGTAAACAAGTGGTCAGCCTGGGTCCCAGGGAGCCTTGGGACTGAGAGCCACCATCTCTGTCCTCAGTTTCTGCAGGATGGTGTTACTTCACCTTTCTCCTGGCCACAGTGTTTTTATTCACTCAGCCAGTGTTTATAAACATTTATTCTTCTCCATGCCTGCCTCCTGTCTTCCCTGCTGACTGGCCATCAGGAGGCCCAGATGGCAGGATTAGCTTGGAATGGCAGAACAGTCAAGGGTCATCCTCTTGGGTTAGACCTCTTTAATACCTCTGCTATATGAGATGAGAAGAATTTAGAACAATGATTCCTTCTAGCAGCTTAGACTAGACCCCTGCTTTCTAAGCAGGATTTGCCCGTGGGTGCCTTCTATACCCTTGAGATCCAAAACAACTTACTACTCAAGAAAATTAATTAGCAGTGCCAAGAGTTACTTGTACAGCTTCCCTAAGGATAGATCAAAACAGCAGATTGACTTTGATACAATATGACAATTTTCTATCATTCGGATCACTGTTGGAAACTGAACAACTCTGTGAAAGTTTCTCGGATTAATAACAAGTCTTTATTGAGCAGATACTATGTATCAGCATTGTTTTAGGTGCTTTACTTACATTCTTGTTAATTCTTAAAATAGTCCTTTCACTGCAAAGTGAAAGTCCCCATTTTACAGAATAAACATGTTCAAACATATACAGAATAATTTATTCATTAGCAATAATGTATTGAACTAAGTGCTAAGCATTATCTTGGGCTCTGGGTATACATTAGTATTTAAAACAGACAAAAAAGGTACTTGGTGGGTGGTAAGGGGGACCGGGTAGAGGAACAGCAATTGCAAAGGCCTGAGGCTTATTAATGAGTGTGTCTAACTCTTAAAACCTAGGCTCTCTGTGGCTTAAACAGTATTGCCTCTCTAATGGTCCTTTGTGACTCCATTGTAATGGGGTACTTAGATGACCTAGCAATTTATCATCCAATATTTATGGAATACTTATTTTGTGCAAATCACTACAATGATAAGAATAAGTTGTAGGCCCTGCCTTTGGAAACTTAGAGTTTAGAGAAACGAACACCCGTGTGTATAAAATGAATGAAAGGAGACTTCCTCTCAGAATCGAGATTGTACCATTTCTTGCATTTTCTCATTTGACCCTTGTAGGCCAGGTGGTGTGGTTCCTGGTTTTACATCTGAAGGAAGAGGTTCAGGGAGTGGGTGGGGGATAAGTGTCTGGGGACCAGGGTGGCCAGTAAAGGACGCAGAGATACATGATGGGTTCTTCAAGGTGGGAGGGAGAAGAGGGTGGGATCACTGCCCGCACAGGCAGAGTATACTCATGGACACACAGCTGTGACACACCCAGGGGAGGGTGCAGATGAAAATATGGCCAGTGGGATGGTTTCTGAGGAGAAGTGTGAGGTACTCCACTGGGGCTCCCGTATTTTGTCTGGCTGAGGAGGAAGAGATGCTGCCTTTCTGAGAATCTGGGTAATAGGCAGCGTTTGAGATTGGTGTGAACCGACAGTCACATAGAGCCAGGGAGAAGTCGCAAAGGAGGCATGAAAAAGGAATGGCTAGGCTGGAGCTGTGGCAGAGCCCCTTTTATCCTCCTTTGGGCCCTCATATGGCTTCTCCTTCGCTCTGAAGAATCTCTTCCTTTTTGAGTTTAACGTTCTAGGTGAAGGAGTGGGAGACTGCGTGCAGGGAGATTGGGAGGCCGAGTTTGTGTTTTGCAGCTCAGGAGCTGAAAGAACAGAGAGGTCAGGGCTTGGGATGGAGCTGACGGTTAGTGCACATAGTGCAGATGGGAAAGTGAAGCAATGGGTCGAGTCTGTTTGTTCCTGAGTACGTACGTGCTGTGACAAAGGAAGTTGCAACATGTCTTTCTTTCTCTCTTTTTCTTTTTCTCTTTCTTTCTTTTTCTCTCTGTTTCTCTCTCTCTCTCTCTCTTTCTTTCTTTATTAAGAAAGAAGCAGGTAAAACCTTGTCTTCTTGGAGACATCACAAAAAGTACCTGGTCTGTAACGGGTGGTTTCGCCCCTCCCCCTGCAGTGCTTTTCCTGTGTAGTTTTTCTTCTGTCCTTCCTTTCCCACTGACACCTTTCGCTCTCCTTTCCTCTGAGAGATTGTGTCTTTGTAGCAGGCCAGCTATGTCTCCAAAGGGAAGTAGTCAATACTTAGACTGAGGGAACCTTGAGAAAGCACCATTGTCCTCCAGGTGAGAGAGCTGTTGCACCAACTCATGCGTGGAAGGTTGCTGGTCTCCTCCCTGGACACTGAGAGCTGTTTAAATGTGACAGGTGGTTCCTGATTCCCACCTGGCATTTTTTGCTGTTGTCCAGGTCTGTGTTATTGTGTCTCAGAAGGCTGAGGCAATACTTACATCTCAACTCAGTTACCACTTTGTTGGTGGATTCAGTGTGTGTCTGTGTCAAGGCAGATGCAGGGAGAAACGGCCCAGAATGTTTATGGGGTGTAGAAATCAAGGCTAGAAGACGCCACATGTTAATCTGGAGTACTTGGTCAGGTTTGATTTTGGCCTGTGTGCTATGGCTGGGCAAGAAACCAGTTGTGTTTGGAAATGTACAGATGATCTGTTTTCCTGATGAAACTTTTTGAGGTCTGGAATAAACTTAGCTTGCTTTCTCTCTTTGGAGATTCAGTTTCTGTCCCTTGGACTTCCATACCCCAGTAGAGCCAAAAGTTCCAGTACAAACCAGTTTTGAGACTCCAGCATTAGTCAACTAAGGGATGTTCTAGGTCATCCCTGAGATCGAGGGCTGCTTGCTCCGGGGAAGCTGGGAAATGGCGCCAGGTGTCAGGCTCTGCTGCCCAGGATGGGGTGACAGCTGCTGGTGTTAATTACTTTTCTGAGCAGAGCAGGGTGAAGTCCTTGGGGGTGAGAGTTTTTGTTCAGGCACCGTGTTCCCTGTACCTGTTGCCTCTGGTACAGCTGCTGCAGAGCCCCTCCTTTCCTGCTGTCATCTTTGAACTAAATCTCTCTGTGATCAGGTGGATCTCTTCAGACTGGAGATGAGCTCAGAGGAGTGGTGGAGGGAGTAGGGCCAGAATTTAGTTGTTTGCCTGGATCCCACCGAGAATACAGAAGCTCTCTTTTACAGAAAGCTGCACTGGCCTCTGTGGTAGCCACTGGCCATATGTGGCTATTAAAATTAAGATTAAGTATTAATAAAAACTTAAATTCAGCTTTTCAGTAGTGCTAGCCACATTTCAAGCACTCAGTAATTAGCTAGTGGCCACGGTTTTATGCAGCACAGATAGAGAACATTTTATCATCACAGAGTATTCTCTTAGACAAGGCAAGATTCTGAGATAATTTTTCTTTCTTTTTTTTTTTTTTTGAGACAGAGTTTCGCTCTTGTTACCCAGGCTGGAGTGCAATGGCGCAATCTCGGCACACCGCAACCTCCGCCTCCTGGGTTCAGGCAATTCTCCTGCCTCAGCCTCCTGAGTAGCTGGGATTGCAGGCACGCGCCACCATGCCCAGCTGATTTTTTGTATTTTTAGTAGAGACGGGGTTTCACCATGTTGACCAGGATGGTCTCGATCTCTTGACCTCGTGATCCACCCGCCTCGGCCTCCCAAAGTGCTGGGATTACAGGCTTGAGCCACCGCGCTTGGCGGATTCTGAGATAATTTTTCTAATCATGGTAAATACTTATCTGTGCTGGAAAGGGGTTTGAGGAAGGACACAGGGAGAGTTTTTGAACCCAGGTGAGAGGGCAAGTAGAAGGTATTCATTTAGAAAAGGATCTTGAAGTATTTAGTTTGTAAGGCCAGGTGCAGTGGCTCATGCCTATAATCCCAGCACTTTGTGAGGCTGAGGTGGGCTAATGGCTTGAGCCCAGGAGTTGGAGACCAGCCTGGGCAACATGGGGAAACCTTGTCTCTACAAAAAAATACAAAAATTAGATGGGCGTGGTGGCATGCACACATGGTTCGAGCTACTCAGGAGGTTGAGGTAGGAGGATCACTTGAGCCTGGAAGGTCAAGGTTGCAGAGATTTGCTATTGCACCACTGTTCTCCAGCCTGGGTGACAGAATGTGACCCTGACTCAAGAAAAAAAAAAAAGAGGAGTTCATCTGAGTTCATCTTGTTGAGGACTACATCCTAACAAATGGTCACATGGCCTAGTGGCTACCAAACCAGGATGACTGTTACATCCTGGTTAACATTTCAAGGTACAGATTCCTGGGTTCCACTCTTTGTATCTAATTGAGTCCAAGAGGAGGTGATCTGGAATGTGCATTTTTAATGTGCTCCTCAAGTGATCATTATCTGGGTTTGGCAACCACCAATCTATCACATCTGTGCATAAATTTTTCCAATGGTGAGGAGCGTCTCCCTTTTCAAGAAAACCTTACCGTTAAAGAAAAATGTGCTGTTGTTAAAGTTCTGTTTTTCGAATCTTGAGATTTGGTTCCTTGAGTTGATGAAATCCTTTGGTGCTCATTGCTTCTTCAGAGCCTCCCAGAACACGTCACCTTCATCTCTGCACTCAGTCTTCAGCAGGTATTTGAAGACAGCTGTGGTGTGGTCCCTGCCACTCCAAGTCATGGCACATGCATGTCGGAGTGCCTGATCTGCCAAGGGCTCTAGGGAGTTGCAGAGACGGGACATCATTCCAGGATCCTTCCAATTGTTAGGCCTTGCTGAGAGCCAGAGGAAAGGTCTGAATCCTAGTGGAGCCCTACAGGGACAGCCCGAGGGCCATCCAGCTGGTGTGGGCCTTGTGCACCTCTGCCTCTTTGCATCCTGCTCCATAGGGAAGTGTCCCTGTTTCTTTGCATGTTAACACTTGTTAACACTGACCTGGTTTTCTTCAGAGGCATTGAGAGATTCAGCCATCCATTCCTGGTGATGGCAAATGTCATTTCTATTTAGAGACCTTCAGTAGCCTCCCTTCACCTCCAGTGCACAATTCAAACTCCTAAACATGGCATTCGAGCAAGCTGGTTTGTCCTGCCCTCCACCTTCTCCCTTCCAGGAGAGCACTCCTTACCGCTCTGCCGTGCATTTGTCTGCCTCCACATCTGCTCTTGGATCTTGGCTCATCTTATGTTTTTTTCCTGATAGAACTGTATTTATCCTTTGAGGCGTATAATAGATTTTACCCCCTTACTCCCCTTCCCAATTCTAGGCGGAACTGCCTCCCTCCTCTGCCCTAGTGACAGTTCATTCTGCCTGCGTGACCGCTATGCGCTTGAATTACAGCCCCCTGCCAGGCCGTCCCCTGCTAGACTGAACTCCTTGAGGACAAGAACTATGTCTTACTTGCTTGATATCCCCAAGTGCAAGCAAGCACCATGCCTGGCACTTCGAGGAGGTACAGCCAATAGATCAGTTTCCTGCCTGTTTGTCTTTTTTGGGTTTTGATGAATGCCAATGCTGGAGCCTCCTTTTCCAGCACTGGCATCCTTACCCTCAGTGGCCCAGAGGTCATCAGCTCCAATGAGAAAAGTGCTACTTAGCAGCTGATAATTAACAGGCAGGATGTGAGGTTTGGCTGCCTCAGAGGCAAAATTGGTATTTAAACAATAAGAGTTTTAAAAAATCAAGCATTAAAGTGTCAGCTTCAGAAGCAGCTACTTCCAAACATAATCCCGCCTAGTTAGAGAAGATAAATGGAATAATGAGTGGAACAAAAGAATTCTCTCTGGCCTTGAGAAGAGTCCGGGGGAAGAGGCCGGGGTGGGGTATTGGCAGGAGCTTGGAAAAGGGGCCTTCAGGTTTCTTCTCTCTGGGGTGGGGCGGGGCTGCTTGGGAGAGTAGGTGGGAGGGGCTTCCCTAGGAAGGGCTGTCTGTGTTCTCTTCCGTTCCCAGTTTCTATAGATTGAATTAATTTTGTCCAATGAGCAAGAAGAAAAATTGGGAAACAGGGTGGGAATCAGCTCCGGCATTTATCCTAAGGTGAGGCAGCACACACTTGTATTTAGTGATAGAGACTTTTCCGTAATGCCTGGCAGTGTCTCATCATATTTTCTTCTGATGCTTCTGGGGGTAGGAGGGGTGAGCTGACCCCAGAGCCTATTCCTTTGTAGGTCACAACCAGAGCATGAGGAATTCCCCAGCCCCTTGAGGTACCCAGACGCTAACCACAATCTGCATCTCTGCTGAAGGCATTGTAAGAGACATGCAGGCTAGGAACAGTCAGTGGCTTCAGAGCAGTGGCAGCCTGCTGAAGAGGCAGAGGCTTCTCGTGAGGGTCGGGAGCTTGAGAGTGCCCTGTACCCCGTCATAGGGGAGGTGAGCATCTGCTTCTTGGCTCAGCTGCCTGCAGAGGTCAGTGGGAGACACCTTTTCAGGGTCTGCTTCATTATGAATGAAGCAAAAAGCCTATCCCAGGAAATCGCAGAGGCTGCTGGGTATACGCCAGAGTACACAGGCTATATTTTTCCAACCCAAAGTTAGGGTCTATCTGACAGTTTTTCCTGGGGTTGGGGAGGGGTCCTACTTTCAACTCCAAAAGAAAATCTGAGATACATTGTTGACTATGAAAGCACTAGACTTTCCGGGAAATGTCGAAGATTTACACCTGTCTGAGTGTCTCTCACTCATCGTTACCTGTCCATTTGTTTTCTGGCCCACGGAGGGAGGAGGGTTGGTTGGATGGAGTCTCCCAGGGTCCCCTTGCCAAACAAGCTTGGTAGGCCTTCCTGCTTTTCCTTTCAGGTTGCTGGAATTAGTGGTGTTGGTGGCTCAGCTCACCCAGACCATGTGTGATGGTTACAGTGGTGACTTCTTACCGACTGCTGATGTGTATAGTACACTGAAAGCAGACCCCAAACTTCCTTTATAGCCAGATGCAAAACAGTGCATGAGATCTGGGTGGGGGAGGATTTGATAAGGGAATAAAACCAGCCGGCTCATCTGGGGGCTGATAGCTATCCGTGGTGTGACAGAAGCACAGATGATCTGCAGTCAAGGTTGACTTGAGCGTGTACATGCATTCAGTCCCTTTTATGAAGACTAATGGTCCTTGCAGAAGCTTCATTACCACTTGAATTGAATAAGAAGATGAGTGCACCATAAGTGTGTGTGTGTGTACTTATTAATCTGTCCATTCATCTGTTCACTGCAGGCTTATTGAGGGGGAAACATGTAAACAAGGTATTTCTTATGTACTCTAGTGATAGAAGAGCTATGTTCAGGGAACTAGGTGAAAAAGGAGCTGCCCATTTCTCCAAGCGCAGCACCAGTCCCGAGACACTCTCATAACCTAAATTGGGGAACAGTCTGCAGTGCACATTACTGAATTAAAGGCTCTGAGAAGTTCTATAGTGAAAGAATCTGTTTAACTTGGTTTAACCTGATGTTTCTGCCATCTGTATGACACCTTTTTTACTTAGCGCTTATTAACATTCTATGGAATACTGTTTGAGAAATGGCAACAGTCTCCCTGCTCTGGGAGAATTAGTGATTCAGAGCAAAAGTCACCTGACTTTGGGTCAACACAAGTTGGAGAGGTTGGAAAAGGTGTATGTATGTTTGCATGTGTGTGTGCGGTGGGTTGGGGGAAGGGGTGTGGCAGAGGAGGGGCCCCGGCAGGTGGCTTCTATTGAAGTCAGCCCTGTCTGCCTCCCTGTCGGCTTTGTGCTTCTGGAGAAGCTTTTGTCCTGGCATGAAAACACTGAATAGCGGCTGCATCTGTCATGCCTGGGAAGCAGCAATGTGCAGCCTGGGGGTGCATGAGCAGACAGTCCTGCTGGAGGGCTAGGCTGCCGAGAGTGCCTGGGTATTGGACGAGGGAGGGGCTGGTGATTCTGAGGCAGCTGCTTGCTAATCCTGGAAGTGGAGGGGAACAAGATTTAGCTCCCTTATCTCTCTGCCTTCTCCTTTCTGATGGGGATGATTGTGCTGACCCTTGAGGGACAGCCAGGAAGAAGCAGGTGGGCTGGATGCTTTCTCCTCTCTTCACCAACCCAAGGGCATCTGGAGGGTGGAGGACCAGGGTGGAAAGGCAATTAGTTCATTACCCAGGGGAGCTGAGAGGAATTTTGGGTTACATTTAAGGAGGAATTCAGAATTGTGAACTGGATTTACAGAAGTTTGTGGGATTTTAAAATTTGAGAGTCCTGGCTAGACTAGTGCTCGGAGTGTTAGTTGGAGGTGGATATGAATGATGGGTCCTGCAGGTGGTATTTCCCTGAGAAATACCTGGGAGGCCTTACTGGATTCTTCGCTTGGAACAAACCCAGGCCTAGGGAATTCCCAGAGCCTGTTGCAGGCCCCAACACCCTTCTGGCGCAGCTTCACTGTGAGGCTGTGGTTATTTCCCAGGAAATTGGCAACCGGGAGTAAATGGGAGTGTGGGGTGGGAATCAGTTACTCTTCCTGAGGATTATACACTTCCAGTGTAATTAAGGTGGGGCCAGGATTTCCTATCTCTGTTTTATTTATTTATTTATTTGCTTAATTTTAAAAGGCTACTTTCCCCCTCCCAGTCTTCCCACAGGGATGCAGTTAGTCTGTTCCCAGAAGGAACTAGGGGAGGTGTCCTTCGTCTCAGTCCTTCTGGCCTTCTCCCTACCTTTCCCGGGCCACAGCCACAGAGACCCAGAGTCACTCAGAGGGGGGAGGCGCAAATCCAGTCCCTCTGATTGTTGCCTCTTTGTGAGTGGAGAAAGGGCAGATGCTGCTCTGCAGTTACCCCACCCTGCAGGACGTCTGGGTGGGCCGGGCTTTGGTTTGGGAAGCAGGAATATTAGCTGTGGCTGCCAACTGGGCTTGTACTTGCAGACTCCCAGGCTCCAGGCTCTCTGGAGGGACGAGCAGCTCTGACCCCTGTGGGCTTGCTGTGGTCCCCAGGGAGCAAGCCCTTGCCAAGAACCTCTGAGCTCACCGAGGTGAGTGTGGGGTAAGGGTGGAGAAAGTCTGGGGAGCAGGAGAAGTGTGCAGATGACTCCCTCCTTCCCCTCAGCTGGGGATGCATCACCGCTGCTGGGAAGACGTTCAGGCCACTTCTAGACAAATCCGTCATTATGGAAATTTTCTTGCCCCTGGGTGGGGCATTACTTCTTCAGAAGAGGCTTCAGCTATGCTCTTTCTAGGTCCTGGCTTGAATGCTGAGCATTGACCTGGCGCCCCTCGGGGCTGGAAGGCAGGGCAGTGTCTGAGCCCCTTCCCTACCCGTCGTTCATTCTCTCCCCTCACCTGTCGTTCCATCCATCAGCCCCCATGAGCTTGGCAGCCTTGTGGCTCCAGCTGGAGCTTAGTAGGCATGTAGTTGGAGGAGGGGACAGCACTGCAGCTACGCTCTTCCCTCTCCCATGGGTCTTATTCTTTTTGGGCCTCTACTTCCTGTCAGGGCCCTTCTTGCAGCTGTGGCACATCTGGACCTAGACGGGTGTCCTGTTGTCCTGCATGAGGAGGATTCCAGATTTCCCCTAGGTGATGACCACAGTTATTCCGGGGCAGGAGCAGGACTTCCCCCACCCCCAGGCACTCCAGAGACTTCCTCCACAGCCCCACTTCCCAGTGTTGACCTCTAAGTAGTCTGTCCCCAACTCCACCTCCCCACATGGAGAATGGTGGGAAGGAAGTCCTGCCAGAGGTTGTTTTTGGTTTGTGAGGTAATAGACTTCGGTTTGGGAAACATACATCTTTCTCTCTTCTTTAATATCTGAAGCACTATGCTCTGGTTTCCTTGGAAACCAGAGCTCCAAAGGCAGAGATAGAAGGGGCTGGTTATAGGCACTAAAATTCAGGAGGGTTCTCTGGGGCCCAGCGCTTTTCCAGGGAATCCCTGTGGTCTGCCCAGGGCCCTGGGTTGTAGCCCTCACTGTGTTAACAGGCTGTGTAACCTTCGTAAATGCCTGCAACTCTCTGCACTGTGGTTTCCACCGAGATGCCTAAGGTGGGGAACATGTTGGCTCCACTTGGATTCTGTGCCCCAGAATTCTGCTGGGTGTGTGTGGGGGTTTGAGGGGAGGGCAGGGGGCTCCTGCTCACTGATTTAGTGTTTGCTGTGGCTGAACTACAAAGTGAACAGTCCACATGGAGATGATTGAGAGCTGCTTGCACCGAGGTCCTTTCTTTGAGAATACAGTGATGCAACAGGAGGCTCCTTCATTTTGCCTGTGTGAAACCGCCTGGAGTTTGCTGAAGCTGGAATTGTGTCTCTGCATCTTTGATTTCTGTCTTAAAAAAATGGTTTCCACAGATGCTGTGAAGAATAGATTGTCAGAGCTGGAAAGTGTTTAGTAGGGATCCTTTAAACGGATCCCTGCATTGCACATTCATTCCTTCAACCAAAGCCAGCGAGAGGCAGGACTTACTTGCCCTGACCACACAGTTGGATAGTGATAGAGCTGGTCCCACAGGAACAAGAACTTACAACAGCAAAGGTCTGAGTAGCAGCCTCACATGTGCTGAGACTCCCTGTTAGCGAAGATTATCTGTTCCCAGGTCACACTGGCCTTTTGCAGTTGTGCCCTTCATAGGCCCCTGTGTTGGCTGAAACCAGCCCTCTTCCTCCCCTGGCGCTCTCCTCCTGTGACCTCCCAGCTACTTCTTGTTTCCCTTGTGGTGTTCCCCACTGGTTGCTGCTTCCTCCTCCTCACAGCTTTTTATTATGAAATGTTTCAGATGTGAAGCAAACTTGAAAGAATTGTACAGTGAACACCATTATACCCAACCACCTGGTTTCTACCATTAGCCTTTCATGATGTTTACTTTATCACGTCTCTACATGTTTCAGTCTCTCTGTCCATTGACTAGCCCATCTTATTTTGGGGGATGCATTTCATAGTAAGTTGCAGACATCAACGTACTTTACTCTCAAACATCTCAGCCTACATAGACATTAATTTGTGTTCAATATTTGTTCATGCATTTTTTTGGTGATAAAATTTATATAACAGTGAAAAATGCACAACTCTTAAGGTATCACCTGATAAGCTTTGATAAATGCCTCTATCTGTGGAACCCAAACCTCTGTCAACTATAGAACAAAAAGTTTTATTACCCTAGTTAGTTCCCTCTTGTGTTTCCCAGTCACGCCAACACCTACCCCCTTGCAGGTAATCACAGTTATGTTGTTTTCTCACTGGGGATTAGTTTCTGGAACCTCATATAAATGGGATAATCAGTATGAACTCCTTTGTGTGAATTTCATCTGCATGGTGCCATGTATTAGTAGTTTCTTATGCTGAGTAGTATTCTATGGTATATATATGATATAATTTGCTTCTCCATTCTCCTGTTGATGGACATTTGAGTTGTGTCCCGTTTTGGGCTATGATGAATAAAGCAACTGTTGACATTCTTGCACAAGTCTTGTCGTGGATGTAATGTTTTCATTTCTCCTGGATAAACAATGAGGAGTGTGATTGCCAGGTTATAGGAGGCTGTTACTTCTTGTTCCTATCTGACTTTCTGCCCTGCCCTCTCATTGTACTGTGTACCCAAGAATTTTAGGACTGTTACCACATCCAGTTCCTCAGTTGCTCCTTCAGGGTTTCTCTTCTTCCGGCAGATTACCCCAGTTGGTTGAACTGTTGCTCATATGTTATGCTTCTCAGATCTTTTATATCCTGGTTGTCCTCAGGAAGTGCAGTACTCTTTTACAAATATGTTGTCCAGAACTGAGTGATCGCTGCTCAATGTGGTCCACATGTGGATTCTAAGTATGGGGAAAAATACAGTGTGGGTGCACTGGATCCCTGTCTTGAGGTAGGTGCTTGATCTGTCTATGAGCTGAAGGCAAGGTTAACTTTTTGGCAGCCACATTATGGCATCAGATCAGATGAGTTAATGTTTGTAAAAATACCACAAATCTAACTCATACTAAGATACTCATTCAGCTTGAAGTCAGTCAGAGCCTCTGTTACTAATGGCATTTATCGTGAACTTTTTATTTGCCATTGTGTCATTTAGTCTTTGCCTACCACTTGGTGAGAAAGATACTACTCAAATTAGCTTAATAAAAATTCTTTGATTTAAACAAAGATTCTTTGATTTAAACAAAAGTAAGAAATTCTTTGGTTTAAACAGGGGTACTTAGCTTTGGCACTGTTGACCTTTTGGACCAGGTAAACCTTTGCTGTGGGGAATTTTGTAGGAGTTAGCAGCATCCCTGGCCTTTACCCACTCAATGTCACTTGCAGCCATCTACCCATCCCCCCAAGTTATGACAATGGAAAATGCCTTCAGACATTGCCACATGTTCCGTGGCGGGCAAATTAACCCATTTTGAGACCTATTCCCAAGGTGTGGAGCTTAGTCACTGAGAAAAAAATTTAAACATCATAGCTCTTCCTGAAACGTAATCACTGTTAGCTCTTTAGAGTATATACTTACAGATGATGCTCTTTCTATGGACAGTTCTCATTTTTCATGGTTCTAATCTGCATGAATTTCAGTTACTATGGTTTGGTTAAATAACATCAGTCCTCCAAGAACTCGTCTCAAATTTGAGTTGCCAAGATACATGTATTATGAATAACTGCACAGAGTACAAACTTTGCTGTTAGCTTCAGTCCACAGATCACTATGTACATAACAGATGTTTTTTATGGTCACTGACCAATCATGTTCTTTCTTTAACAGTCTTTTGGTGATTGATTACTGCGTGTTCACTTCACACGCAGACAGGAAAGTGTGTAATTGTGTTGCCTCCCTGTCTGGTGGGAAACTCATGTGACATTTTATAAAAATGGACAATTGATAGAGGGAATTGGCCAACAAAGATGAAATTTCAGCAAATAAACAAAATGTGGTAATTCTGGTAGTGAAATTCAAGCCAAATGTAATGGAATTATAGTTGAAATAGACCGTGGGAATGTGGACAGTGCCACTGCTCAGATGGCACACACAACCTGGGAAACTCAATGCAGGTGGCATGTCTACATAAACGGGCAAAGTGGTTTGATGAAAAGGATGAAGAGGGCCCAGAGGAGGGAACGCTGGGGAAAGAAACTTCACATTAAAGGCACCCTTGAAAGTGCAACACTGAAAGTGCAAAGGATAAAATGTTAGAAACGGAGCCAAACCTAGAAAAGAAGATGATGGTTTGCAAAGACATAGGAAAGATACTCATTTCATGTTGGCTGTTAAACAGGGAGAAGGCAGGTGCTGTTCAAATTACTCTGGATACATTTTTTTTTTTTTTTTACAAAGAAATAAAACACTCATTCTCAGCAACTCTGTTTTAAATTAGAGTATACAAAATAAATAGTTTTACTGTTTTCTCATTTTCTTCTTCATTTATAACTTGATAGAAAGAGAATTTTTAGTGTTTTGACAGAGCTTTTTAAATGTCAATGGAAAAACCACAATTTTCCTCCTTGATGATTAAGGTTACTTTACATGGTCATTTTTATGGTTCCACATTACTGTGCAAAGCAAGGGCTGCCTATATTTACTGCCTATGTTTGCAAGAGCTGCCTATATTTACACTCATGCATGTACACACACATGCTCTTTCTCTTTTTAAAACATTTTACAAAATGGGATCAGACTATATGTATCAAATTACAACTTGCTTTTTTCATGGAAGATTTTTTTTTTTTTTTTTTTTTTTTTTTTTTTTTTTTTTTTTTGAGACACTGTCTCTCTCTGTTGCCCAGGCAGTGGCACGATCTCAGCCCACTGCATCCTCTGCCTCAGAGTTCAAGTGATTCTCATGCCTCAGCCTCCCAAGTAGCTGAGACCACGGGTGTGCACCACCATGCCTAGCTAATTTTTGTATCTTTGCTATAGAAGGGGTTTCGTTATGCTGGCTAGGCTGGTCTCAAAGTCCTGACCTCAAAGTGATCCATCCACCTTGGCCTCCCAAGGTGCTGGGATTACAGGCGTGAGCCACTGCACCCAATAGAAGAATGTAGTTTTGAAGAAATTTTGATTTCAGTATGTCTTAATCTATCTCATTCTTTTTTTTTTTTTTTTTTGAGACAGGCCTCACTTTGTCTCCCACACTGGAGTGCAGTGGTGTGATCTCTGCTCACTGCAACTTCTGCCTCCCAGGCTCAAGTGATCCTCATGCCTCAGCCTCCCAAGTAGCTGCGCTACTGTCCTGTGCCACCACACCCAACTAGTTTTTTCTGCATTTTATTGTAGAGACATTGTTTCATCATGTTGTCAAGGTTGCTCTCAAACTTCTGGGCTCAAGTGATCCACCTGCCTCTCAAAGTGCTGGGATTACAGATGTGAATCACTGTGCCTGGCCCAGTTTTCTATTAATAGGTTTTTAGTTTATTTCCTTCTGCCCCTCTCAATTTGAAATAATGCTAAAGTGAATATTTTTGACTGATACTGTCGTAAACTCCATTTAATTGATGAGATCAATAGAGATTTAGAATGTGAAGTAACTGGTTAGGGTCAGGCAACTATTAAGCTTAAAGCTGGTGTTTGAACTTGGGGCAGTGTAATTTCAGAGCCCTTGCTCTTACTCACAATGCTTCATACGTTCTCTTCCCTGTTCTTAGAAGCAGCTTTTAACAACAACAACAAATAATAATGAAAGATCTTACTGAGGTAGGCACAATTCTATGTGCAGTTACGTTATTATTATTCACTAAATAACAACCTGTGAGTTAGATACTGTTATTGTCTCTGTATTACAGCAAAGGAAACCAGAGGTCTAAGAAAGTTAGGAAAGATGCTCAGGGTCCCACAGCTGGTTAATGGAGTAGCTGGGACTGCCCCCAGGTAGTGTGGCTTCAGAACCTTGGCTCTCTCTCATGTTGTAAGGATGTGACTTGAGAAAAGTCTCTTTCATCCTGTGCTGTTATAGATGGTTTTTTTTTTTTTTTTTTTTTTTGGTTAGTTTTGGTGTTTATTTTCTCCTGCTATAATCTTTTAAAAATCTACTACCTAGCACACACTGCCTCTCCATTGCTTTTTTAGGCGGTGTTACTTGGAAGTTTGATAAGCTTGCTGCCTACTCTGTCTTTAGTCAGCTTGTTGGTAAAATATAAATACTAGGCAAAGACAGCCTGGCGTGGTGGCTCACACCTGCTGTAATCCCAGCACTTTGGGAGGCTGAGGTGGGTGAATGATTTGAGGTCAGGAGTTTGAGACCAGCCTGGCCAACATGGCAAAACCCATCTGTACTAAAAATACAAAAATTAGCTGAGTGTGGTGGTGTGCACCTGTAGTCCCAGCTACTTGAGAGTCTGCGGCATGAGAACCTGGGAGGCGGAGGTTGCAGGCCGAGATCGCACCACTGCACTGTAGCTCAGCTTAGGATTTGAAATCAAAAGACAATCAAGACATTGTCTCAGCCTCCGAGAGGCACATGGTCTACAGTGAGAAGAGAAACAGTTTTATAAATCACACTGGTGAGTGCTGAAGTTGCAGTTTAGCAACAGTCTGTGGGCACAGAGAGGCAGAGGGGCTGACTCTGCCTGGAAGTGGTCAGAGGCTTCACAGAGGAGGTGACATTGCCATGGTTCTTGTAGGATGCACAAACCTGAAGTCATAACCAGGCCCAGCTTGTCTGAGGTTAGGAAGTGTGTTGTAGCTTAAATATAATGGATTTGTTTGGGAGGTGAGGGTAGCAATGATATGGGTAGGAGCTAGGGAAGAGTAAGTTAGGGAATTTGGATTTTGTTATGTTAGCCAGTGGAGATGTTTAAGGAAGAAAATGTCCTGCTCAGCTTTGCCTTCAGCATCTGACCTGGGATGTACTGGGATGGAGTAAATCTCCCTTCTAGAAACCAATTAGAAAGTACACAGGAGTAGGCTGTGCATGGTGGCTCCTGCCTGTAATCCCAGCAGTTTGGGAGGCCAAGGTGGACGGATCACTTGAGGTCAAGAGTTCGAGACCAGCCTAGCCAACATGGTGAAACCCCGCATCTACCAAAAAATAAAAAAAATTGCCAGGCATGGTGGTGCGTGCCTGTAGTCCCAGCTGCTCAGGAGGTTGAGGTGGGAGCATCACTTGAACCTCAGAGGCAGAGTTTGCAGTGAGATTGCGCCACTGCACTCCAGCCTCAGGGGCAGAATGAGACCCTGTCTCAAAAAGAGAAAGCGCACAAAAGAAAAGAGGGCTACAACCCAGTAAGCGACAGCAAGACTGGGAAAGGAAAGACGGTTTTGGGAGATCTTCCCAGAGACAAAATTGGACTGGGTCTGTGGATGAGGGAGGGAGAGAGGCTGAGGATGAGTACTCAAGATTTCTCTCTGTGAGCCTGGCTAGATGGTGATATCATTGCCATTTACTGAGATCCGGGAGCAAATTCAAGGGGGCAGTGAGTTCAGTTTGGTGCGTGTTCAGCAGCCTGTCCTAGATCCACTAAACAGCACTTTATTATTGGTTATTTGTAACAACTGCAAATATGATCTAAACGCTTTGTCATCTCACTGCCTCCTCCTTTGTCATCCCTAACGTCTGGCAGGAGACTGTGTTCATATACTTTATAGAGGTCCAGACCCCTTGTATCTGGCATTCCTTTGGTCTATAATTCAGTAAACTTGCTTAAAAGGAAATGAGACTAGCTTGCTGTGGCCTCATAGGGGACCCAGGCTAGCTTGTATGGTTTAGATTATGATTCGTTCTAGAGCTTATCCAGAGACAGATGTTAAGCAGTTTATCCTATTTGTCCCCCTCCCTTTAAACAAACAAAAGTGCCAGCTGGGTGCAGTGGCTCACGCCTGTAATCCCAGCACTTTGAGAGGCTGAGGCAGGCAGATCACCTGAGGTCAGGAGTTCAAAACCAGCCTGGTCAACATGGTAAAACCCCATCTCTACTACAAAAATAAAAATTAGCCAGGTGCGATGGCGGGCACCTGTAATCCCAGCTACTGAGGAGGCTAAGGTGGGAGAATCACTTGAACCTGGGAGGCAGAGGTTGCAGTGAGCCAAGATCATACCACTTCACTCCAGCCTGGGTAACAGACTGAAACTCCATCTCAAAAAAAAAAAAAAAAAAAAAATGCCCCCAGTTTTTTATATCTTCTTAGTCATCATAGTTTATTAACAGC
The DNA here is from genome assembly GCF_048565385.1 of Saimiri boliviensis. Taxonomy (NCBI): domain Eukaryota; kingdom Metazoa; phylum Chordata; class Mammalia; order Primates; family Cebidae; genus Saimiri; species Saimiri boliviensis. The sequence continues at coordinate 59,322,577 of NC_133462.1, forward strand.
TTTGTTTATATATTGCATCTTTTTCCTCTTGGCTTGACTGTGAACCTTGAAGCCCTGTGAATTTGGTCTAGGCCTGAAGCATTGTGGGCACTGGGTACCGAGAGAACGTGTGCTGCCAGAAAGCAGAACATCGCCCCTCCTCTCCCCTCCGCTCCTGAACCACTGCCAGCAGCAGTTCCGGAATCATCCCACACTTTCCTTCTGCATCCTGGGATGTAATTCTGGGTGATTGTAAGTTGTTTCATGGTCTGGCTTAGATTTGAGGCTTGAGAGAGAGAGAATGTATGTAAATGTTTAGCTTGTTCTAGTCTGTAGACCATTCTCCTTGATAGAAAAGATGGGAAATACTGGAGATGAACATTCCCTCATTCTCTGTCATTTTGTGTATTAGAGCCTCTGTCCCCATCATGGGGCCACTTCGTCCCTGGTTCTTCTTATGGCTTTGGATACAGCTTGAAGGCATGAGCCTAGTAGCTCTTGCATTTTCACAAGCTCTACTTGTTCTGTTTAGTGAGCCCAGACTACTCCCTTTGGGCCTGTCCTGACTTAATGGGCAGTTGCTCGTGTCTTTGCGCACATCCTTTACTATCTGAGCTCATCACTTCTCCCTGACATGTGGCTGCCTCCTGCTTTCTTCCTCAGGGGACTATTGTGTTTTAGATTATCAGAATGCACTTTTAGAGACTTGGACCATGTCTTTTCAAAATGTATTCCCTTTTAGGATTTCTGCCCATCATTCTCCTTGGTCTCAATATCTAAATATTTTTTTTTCTTTTTTGTTTTTTTTTGTTTGTAAGACAGGGTCTCACTCTGTCTCCCAGGCTGAAGTGCAGTGGTATGATCACGGCTCACTGCAGCCTTGACCTCCTGGGCTCAGTGATGCTCTTGTCTCAGCCTTCTGAGTAGCTGGGGCCACAGTCTTGTGCTGCCATGCCCGGCTAATTTTTTAAATTATTTGTAGAGACGGGGTCTTCCTGTGTTGCCCAGGCTGGTCTTGAACTCCTCCTCCTCCTTTTTATATCCTCTTAGTCATCAAGCTGTCCTCCCGCCTCAGCCTCCAAAGTTCTGGGATTTCAGTGTGATCCACGTGCCTGACCTAAATATTGGTTTTCTTGAAGTCTAGGCTAAGCAATTGTTTTTGTCTCTCTTTTTGTTTTCCTTCTCTCCTTTGAAGTCTGAATTGACGAGGTTACTTCCTCCCAGTGTGCTGTTCTTGTTATTATTGTTTTTACTAGAGGAAGTATTTTATTTTATTATTAACATAATTTACTAGATTTTTCTTCCTGGTCAGAATTAAGTTCAGGGTAATAGTTCCCTTCCTTGTATTTTCAGCTATGTGAGAGATGATGTAGAATGAGAATTTATTGGGTGCCCTGCCTATAGCAGAAGATGTGACCTCTCTCTCACAGGTGACCTTGTGTTTTTGTTAGCTGGCTTGAACTCACTCTTGTGTCTGGGTCATTTCTCTCACTATGTAGGAAAGAATGGTTCCTGTCTTCTCCCTAACCATGCAGCCCGCTGTATGTCATCACAACAATGATCAATTTTCTGGTTCCTTTTCCTTATCTCCTCAGCTGTCTCCAGTCTTAGGCATGTGGACTTATGTACCAGGTGGGGGATGTGTATTTGTGTGTGTGCGTTTGTGTGTGCGCGCACACTGCCCTATTGAATTATAGGATCATTCTCTTCCTCCACTTTCTCTCTCAATTCCCCTCCACCCCCGGTTAGAGCTGTTGACTCAGGTATACATTGCCGAGTCTCATTCTTCTCAGTTGGGATGACGAAGGTGAGATTGCGTTTGTTGCTTCAAAGTAAAATTTTAGATTTGTTTTGGCAGCGGCACGGGGTCATATGCACGGGGGCTGCTTAGGCCAGAGGCAGTGTTCCTGACCTCCTTCTGTCTTGATTTCTCTTGTTAGTTTGCCCATCTCTGTGGATTTTTAAAAGTAGATACTAGTAATACCTAGATACTGCTAAGAACATGATCTTTTTCTTCTTGCCACTTGGATCTTAGCTTAAAGCCAACTTGGAGCATTTAGGGTGTTTCCTTCCTACCACTGTCTGTCTTGTCTCCTAGGGAAAGATGCCTTATGTCTTGTTGTGCTGGTGTACAGTCCACCCATTTAATCAGTAAATATTTACTGTGACTCTTCTGTACTGGGCTCTGGCCTCGGGCCTGATGCGAATAGGGCAGGCCTGTGAACAGAGCAAAGACGGAATTACTTAGGAGGGGAGAGAGAGGCCAGCAGTAAACTAATAGCAGCTCAGGGTTTATTTGTTAAAGCCTCCCTTGTTGTGAATGAAAGAGACTGGAGGTTAGATCTGAATTGGGTCTGAGTCCTGGCTTTAGCACTTACTAGCCATGTAGCCTTGGGCAAATTATTAATACTAACTTGGGCCTTGGTTGCCACACCTATACGATGGAGTCAGCAATCGATCCTGTTCTGTAGGGCTGCTAGGAAGCTTAAATATGGCAATATTTTCTGTATGTAAAGTGCACCTGGCACATGATCGATGTGGTTTAAATGAAAATTCCTCTTTCTCTTTCAAAGTCATTTGCTGGAAGAAACAGAAATATCTCTGTCCCTGCCTTTCAGTTTCCTACCCAAGACTCCTGCATGGTTGACATCACGGCTGTGTGCAGTGTTCATGTCCATATAAGTCAGAAGTGGTTTGCAGCAGTGGTTTGGGGCTTTGGGGCCTCTGCTCACTTCTTATCAATTCTGCGAGTTATATCCTCTGGGAAGATGCCAGGCCTGGTCAAGTGTGGCCTCTGACCTAGAGTTATGCAAGGCCTCTCTCCTTCCTGTGGCCAATGTGAAATCTCTCATCTCTGTTCTCCTCCCTGTAGCAGGAAGGTTGGCCTACATTTAGGGCACATGTGTGTCATTGTCTCAGGCCAGGGTAAGGCCTGAAGCATACTGCACCTCAGAATCCAAACCCTTTCACATAATTTTTTTTAAAAAGTTCATGCAGATGATAAAGGTTCAAACAATACATAGAGATATCAAACAAAAAGAAAAAGAATACACACTTACCTCTAGGACCTATTCCACAGTAGTCAACACTGCTACCTTTTTAAAAAAAATTTTGGGGAAATTCCTCCAGAAAAAAATTAAAGCATCTACAATTTCATATATCCTCTCCTCTCTTCCATAAAAAAAAAAAATTGACAACAAAACTATTCAAATGGGATTATGCTATATATTTTGTTCAGTACTTTTTTGTTTTTGAAAATGTAAAAAATATGCAAAAGAAGAAAATGTTATCCATATTACTACCATTTATAATGAACCACTAATTAACTTTTTGGTGTGATTGCTTCTTGTCTTTATGAATATACTTTAAAAGCTACTTAAGTAAGGTGGAAGCAGTTCCATTGAAAAAATCAGGGTGTTAAAAAGATAAAGCCAAAGTATTATATCATCTGGGTCCTTATCTGCTTTCCCATTTAATAGCAACCTGCTCTCCCGGTTGCCGCATATAGGGGCTGCCTCATTCTTTTATGATGCTGCATGTTGTGTGGATTTGCTGTCATTTATCTTACCAGCCTTTTACTGTAGGCATTTAGGTTGTTACCAGTTTTTTGCCTTAAAATGATTTATGAATATAATTTGTAGGATGGTTTCCTGCTGGGTAAATACTGGGTCGAAGGTTTGACCATTTACAATTTAGATAGATACAGTATTCCTCCCCCAAAAATAATAGTTTATTTTCCTACCAACTGAGAATGTAAGAAAGTGCCTTTTCTCCCCAGATCTTTGCATGAGCCCAGGAGTTTTGTTTTGGTCAAATGTTAATTTTTTTTTGCCAGTCTGGTGAGTTATCACCATTGTTTTTATAAACGTTTCTGTTAGAGCTACACTGAGCATCTTCCATTCAGCCATCTGTGTTTCTTTTGCTTTGAACTGCCTGTTCTTCTTCTTTGGCCATTTTTATATTGGGTTGTTGATCTTCTGCAATTTGTCTGAGTTAAGTTAGCGTTTTATCCATCATGTGTTGCAAGTGTTTTAAAGATTTGTCATTTACAGTGCGATTTTTAGGCCTCTTGACTTTTTGCTGAGCCCCAGGCTTTTGTGACTGCCTGTGACCACTCTGCAGAGGGGGCCGACAGGGACGGTGGCCTGCACTGGAGCCAGGCCCCATCTTCTGGGCAGTGCCACATGGTGGTTTTAAGGCTTTTGGTACTGGGATTCCCCGTTGTAAGTTTTAGCTTCGTTTTGGATAGGGACTTTTCCCCATCATATTAACGAACATTAATAACAAATAGAGACTTGCTTTTGCCTCCCAACCAGATGTTTGGGAATGTGTGCGTCCATGTGAAGGGTCTGTGTGGCATCTTTATCTCATCAACATTCTAAGGCTTTTAAAATCTGTTGTTAGATTTATGTTTAGATCATAGTTCTGGGGGAGAACCACCAGTCAGTCCGCACTGAGCTTTGCCGAGGCTCTGAAAGGAGGACATCCTGTTTTCCCCTGTCAATGCAGAGGAAAGTCAGTAGTTCAGCCAAGATTGCTCTGCCTGCCACCTCTTACGCTTCCAAGCTGGAGTAGTTGAGAAGTGTGACATCTCGCTCCATCCTGTAAGCAGCTGTCTGTTAACTCTGAGAGATGAGAGGGATTCTCCCTTAAACCATTGCTGCTTCTGTGGCAGCATCTTCTTTCTTTGCTTTGCAGTGTAAATCACAGTGTATAATTAAAATGGTTTTCTTTGAACTTGTTTTTTACGTATGTTCTGCACGAAAATGTTAAGTCCCGTTGCAGTCACAGGCCTTATTTGTCATGTTTTCTACTGTACCCTTGGCATCCTCTAAACCAGTGTGTGGCACATGCTGGGCATTCTGAGCTTTCCCTGAGTGATCCATTCTGTGAGGATGGGATGCAGTGCTTGTGTGCCTCCCAAAGTGCTGGGATTATAGACTTGAGCCGCTGGGCTCAGCTCCAATGCTTTTATTGTTTTAATGTACAGATCCAAATAAATATTCATATAGCATTGAGTTTATAGTGTACATAAGGGTTTGTAACTTCCATTTAACATCAGACATATTCTGATATCTAAAGGAAGTACAAATTGGGATTTGTGATGCAAAAGAAAAAATAGGATAGTATTCTAGACAGTGACAGTAATGATGCCCGAGAATCTAGTAGCCACTCAAGAATCCACATTTCCCCATTAAACATTCATCCAAAACACCATTTTAGTAACTGTAGATGTGTAGCCGAACTCACTTTTAAATAAAACAACCTCTATTACTTATCTCTGGGCCTTAAGTTTGTGATACAGTTTGGATGTTTGTTTCTTCCAAATCTCACGTCAAAGTGCAGTCCCCAGTGTGGGAGGTGGGGTCTAGTGGGAGGTGTTTGGGCTGTGGGGGTGGATCCCTCATGAATGGCTTGGTGCTGTTCTCAAGATAGTGAGTTCTTAGGAGATCTTGTTGTTTAAAAGTGTGTGGCACCGGTCCCTGTTGCTCCTGCTCTTGCCATGTGACATGCTTGCTCCCTCTTTGCCTTCCACCGTGATTGTACGCTTCCTGAGGTCTCACTGAAAGCACATGCTAGTGCCACACTTGTAGTGTCTGCAGAACTGTGAGCCAGTTACATCTTTTGTTTATTAATTACCCAGTCTCAGGTATTTCTTAGTAGTTTGTTCACCATTTCTAGTAAAAGTAAATAACTCTTGAGATGTATATATTCTTAAAGATACATCTATGATTAGTACCTTAGGTTGAAATTCTCAAAGTAGAATTTTAACATCAAAGGATTTGCACTTTAAGGCATTTTCAGCCTCCATTTCTGGCTGTTGCTGTTGTGGACAGTCTTGGGCAGATTTTGCACTCTTTGCCTTACCGTGGGGTGGTGGGAAGGAGGCTTTAGGAGCAGCCACAGCAGGATTCAAATTCCAGCCCTGCCAGGGACAACTGGCCACAAGGTTATGAAGTAATGACTCAATGAGTTTTCTCATTTGTAAAACAGGATGTTTCTTCCAGGGTAGGAGTGAAGTCGGTGAGATGACCCATTTGAAGTGCAGTTGACTCTTGAACAATGTAAGGGTTAGGGGCACTGACCCCCGAGCAGTCAACAATTCACATAAAACTTTTGATTCTCCCAAAACTACTATTAAATAATAGTCTACTGTTGACCCAAAGCCTTACTGATTACGTAAATTGTTAATTAACACATATTTTGTCTGTTACATGTATTATATCTTTATTCTTAAAATGAAATAGGCTAAAGAAAATAAACATCATTAAGAAAATCACATTGAGTAGGCTGAGGAAGAGGAAGGGTTGGTCTTGTTGCTGCATGAGTAGCAGAAGTGGAAGAAAATCTAGGTACAAACGGATCCACACAGTTCAAATCTGAGTTGTTCAAGGGCCAACAGTACTTAGGAGCCACTTAGCACAGAGCACTGCCAGTGCCCCTTGGCCCGCAGCCTGCTCCAGCAGCACCTTGCTAAGAGGTTTCTGGGGCTCACCTGCAGCTCTGCCCTCCCGAGTCTGCTTTCCTTTACACCCTGTGGAGCCCCCGGCCAGCCATCCTCCAGGTGGTGCGGCAGAGGCACTGGTGGTCCAGGGACCGGAGTGGGTGGCCCTGGCCTGGAGACATGGTGGGTTAGTGCGTGATACACGTGGCTTTCCTCCTGACCCCCAGCTGCCTCCTGGGAGTGAAGAGGAGGTCTTGTTTGACAACACGCACCCCACACTGCACCACACACCCACAACACACTTGGTGCCAGAATCAGCCTTTCGCATCACTCTTGGCGCTGAATCAGTCTGTCTTGGGGAGGGATGTCTTCCTTCTCTCATTACATGTGCACCCCACCCTCAGCTGCCCAGCTTAGGTGGTGTAGTGAGGGAGTGCGCAGGGCTGGGATGCCACAGCCTGCTTTCCTCCTTGTGTCCCGGGGTCCCCCCTCTGCCTATGGCCCAGATCCATTAATAGTACCTTCATTGAAATGGGTGTAATGGAATCCCAGTTGCCCACCCCAGTGGGACTCCAGCACATGGTGAGTGGGGAGCAGAATAGTAATAGCAAACACGGATGTGGTACTTACTACATGCCAAGCACCATTCTTAGTTGTTTACATCATATACATCTATGAACTTGTCTAAAATAGCAACCCCATGAGGTAGGGGCTATTACTATCCTATTAATGGATAAGGGAACCAAGGCTCAAAGGGGTTGGAAACTTCCCCAAGTTCACACAGCTAGTGATCAGTGGGGCTTGTGAAGGGGGTCCCCTGAGGCCCTGGGGCCTGCTCCTTCCCAGGCTTGTCCTCCTGTCCGCCTTGCTGGTGAGTAGCACCCTAGGCCCTGGGTGCTGGCTGCTTTTCTTTCCTCTGGCCCAGCTAGGTTTCAAATGCTGACCACTCCTGAGTCTTTCCATGTGGCTCCACGATGGCAGACCCGTGAGAGGGGATGAGGGGAACCGTGCACACTCTGAATAGGGGGAGGGGTCCTGTCCTTCTTCCCCTCAGGTTCTGGCAGAGGCAGAGAGGCATGGGACTGTGTTTAGGCGGCTCCTACAGCTCCCTCACTGCCACTGTCCTAGAGCTTCCTCCCCAGGCAGTGGGCTCTGTAGCTTGGCCCCATGCCCCTGCCACAGTTGGCAAGGGGCCATGCCTGTTGGGTTGCAGCCAAGCACATGCAATTGTTAACCTTTTCTATAGTGTAAGAGAATTTCAGGCACAAACTGCGTGGGGCTGAGGTGAGTCACAATGTTGGACCGGGGCTTAGTTTGGGCTTAAAGTATTTCACAATTCCTCCAGGCATTCTTGACTAATGATCTGTGGCTTTTTCGTAGGAAGACCCTTCCTTCTTCTAGTCTCTGGTCCTCAGAGCTGTGTTCCAGGGCCTGTTGGCCTCCACTGCCTATGGCCATGGCCGTGCCCGAGGAGTGGGAGCCTTGGCTTCTGGATGGACCTGCCTCGCTCTGCTGGTGGCCTCTGGCAGTGCCCTAGGAGTCCTGCTTTCCTTCCTTGTCTCTTCCCTGGCTTGGAGCGCAGGCCACCTCCCCTGCTGTTCTTTTACTTAGCTGTGTACTCCAGATGAGTGCATTCTTGGTTTCCTCCCTCCAGGCTTTCTGCACTCCTCACTTGTCCACAAAGCCACCTGGGCGCTTCCGGGCTGTGTGCCCATGACGTCAGCCAGCCTGCCTGACCCATTTGATGGTCTTTCGTTGCTTGGGTTGATTTTTCTATCCAGTCAGGGATTTCTGATAAACATATGCCTGGCTGGATGTCAGTGACCAGCCTTCATGGGAAATTCTTGCTGTGTTTCTCTAAGAAATTAAAAATACTACCTTTTCCAATTTACTTCAGGTCAGAGAGGACAGCTCACCCTCACTCAGTCACTGGGGGAGAGAGTTTCGTAGGGAGAAGACACAACAGAATGAGGAGGTGGTGGCTCAGTAATTCCTAACCACTAAGTGAGGGAAGGAAGAGGGGAGGGAGTAAACAGAAATCAAATTAGATCTTGCCCATTGGAAATGCAGTTAGGTTGGGGAGATAAGGCATAAATATGCAAAATGGTAAGTTTTTAAAAAGTGAAAAGTACTCTATATAGAATTTTTGAAGCATCTTCAAGGATATTGTTTTATGAAGTTGAATCTAATATTATAGATGAGGAAACACTTTTCAGGAAGATAGATGGCCTTGCCTGACGCAAGCTAGGAAGTGCAGAACCAGGATTCAAAATGCTTATGATTCCAAAGCCCAGGTTCACCGTGCTACATCCATCCATCTCTTCTAATGGGAAGAGATTTTGTGCAAGTCTGGAAGTACGATGTGAACCCAGCCCTTCTTGCTGCAGATTCTGCTTTGCCTTGTGCCATGCACTCTTAATGTGTCTAGGGCAGAAAGCATGGAACTTGCAGTGGGCTCTGGGAGTTCAGGGGGTGTCAGGGAGCATGCATTTGGGTTTGGACCTTGGTGCATCCCACTTAGCACAGCTCTGGTTGGCAGATGTCCTGGTGGTGGTCACTGGGCTGAAGACAGAAACCCAGCCTACACTCTTGCTGGTAACTTGTGCTGGTTATATATACATGCTCCAGGCTCAACTCAGTGGTGACAGAGGGACCTCCCTCTACCGTGGCACTAATGGTACTGGTTGACAGTGATGAATGTCTTTCTGATAACAAAGCATTTTTAGGGGTATTATTTCATTAGGTGTTCATGATGTTTCTATAAGGGGGAGGCTAGGCAGATATCATCACTCCTAAATGCCTGTGGCATAGGCTCTGAAAGGTAGACCTCTCTGTGAGGCTGTGCAAGAAGAAATTGACAAATTTCAGACCGGGCCAAGTCTTCCCCAGTTGTAACTCTACAACCACGCATTGCCTCTGAGTACATTTGACAACTTGATTCTCCTCTGTGCTCCAGTTCCTATGTGCCTGTAGGGGGCGGTAGAGGTTCTTTCTGCTTAGCTGCTGTGGAAACCTTGTTCCTGAACCCTTGGGAATTTAGCACTCTTACAGCATGTAATCTCACTGGATTTTAAGCATTTTTCTGTGTCTCCCCTTATATCTTCTGACCCCCCACTAACCTAGGCTCTTCCAGATCAGGACTCCTCTATTTGGTTTTGACATTCAGTGCAATGCATGGCCCATAGTAGGAATTCAGAAAATGCTTGTTGGATTGAATTATATACAAAGGAAATTGGCCAGTGCCTTCTCCTGCTCCTCTTAGAGCATGTGAAAGTAAACTTTTTTCCTGGTACATCCAAATGTATGAAGTTGAAGGATGGGTGAAGTGGTTCATGCCTCTAATTCCAGCACTTTGGGAGGCCAGGGTGGGATATCACTTGAGACCAGGAGTTGGAGACCAGCCTGGCCAACATGGTGAAACCCTGTCTGCTAAAAATACCAAAAAATTAGCCAGACGTGGTGGCTCACATCTGTAATCCCAGCTACTCCGGAGGCTGAGGTGGGAGAATCGCTTGAACCTGGGAGGGGGAGGTTGCAGTGAGCCAAGATTGTGCCACTGCACTACAGCCTAGGCAACAGAGCGAGATACTGGTCTCAAAAACAAAAAACCGGAATGAAGTTGAAAGTGGCAGAACTCAAGACCCATGCGGTGTCCTCAGATGGCCACAAGGTGGCAGTGTGACCTCACAGGAACCTTGACTCCTGCAACTATTGGCTCCAGCCAACCATGACTCCATGGGAGAGACCCAGTTATCTTGTCATTGATTCCCTCTAGACACCTGATGGGGAATGGCCTCTGCAAAGTCAGTCTGAGAAGTCTTGGCTTCCAGCCTCCTCTAAAAGCTGAGTGGTATGGTGGAAAGACTTGGTCTTTGGAGTCTACCAGGCCTGGATTCCAGCCTTGGCTCTGCCTTTTCTCAGAAATGTAGCCTTGGGCATGCTACTTTCCTGAGCTTCAGCTTCCTCATCCTGTAAAATGTCAAATGTTGTACAGTTAGGAAAAGCCTAGCACATCATGGGCCATAGCATAAATGTATGCCAGCCTTACTGTTGGAAATGCTTGTTTGCCCTTCCCTGCCGTCTGCCATCTTCATCTTGGCCATCTGATCTTATCTGCAAACTTCAGGCACTTTGCAGCAGGTTTTTGGCCCTCCCTGCTGTATCATCCCAGCTCCACTCCATCTCAGTCAGTCAGCACCTGCTTCTCACGTTTCCCCCAGCCTGGATGCCTTCCCTCTGCCTGTCCGTTTTCTTCCCAGCCTTTCTCCTGGACACCCTAGCCCTCTGCTTGTCCAAAGCAGCTGGAGTGTGGTCTGCATCTTGACTTCCCATGAAGACGCTAGATCTGTGAGTGTCCTTGTCTTAATTATTCTGGCACCTGTGCTTGCACTTAGCAGACCATCGGTGATAAAAATGACAGCCATTAGTGAGCACATGTCAGGCACTCTGTGAGATGCTTTGTGGAAATATTCATTTAATCCTTACAACAAATCTGTGAAACATAAGCCATTATCCCCACTTTACAAAGGAAGCATAGATCAGGATGCTTTTGGCCCCAAGCAATAAAAATTTTCATGAAAAGCAGCTTAAACAGTAAGAAAAGTTTATTATCTTGTCAGAAAGAAGTCATGAGATATCCTTGGTGATGTCAGCAAGGATCCAGGTGGTTGCCATCTCTCCTGGTGGCCGTCCTCAGTGCATTGGTTTATCCTCTCAGGCCCCCTTACTGGTCATGATGTGCTTGTCACGGCCCCAGGTGCCATATACAGGAGAGATTATGTAGGTTTCCTGTGCTCCCTTTAAGAAGCCTGTTAGCAGATTTCTTACAAAGATCTTGGGTCAGTTGGGTTGTAGGATTGTTCCCAAGCGAGTCACTAGCAAAGGGATTGGAATTAATGAGACTGGCTTAGACAAGTCAAGATTGAACTCCTGAGGCTGGTGAGGAGCCTCCTTTAATACCTCCAGCAAACTGGTCCAGGGAGAAGAAGGGGCATCAGTGAGGCTCTGCGAGTTAAGTAACTTGCTCAAGCTTGCCGATCCAGTAATAACTGGATTCAGACCAGTATCTGGCTGACTTCCAAGGCCATCTGTTGCTTGGTTGAAGTCAGCCACAGAGGTAGAGAGAACATCGCTCTGGATTTGGTGTGCTGGGTCTGAGTAATTGTGGAGGTACCTTTTCCTATGGACTTTGGAGTCTCTCCTCGCTCTAGCCCCCTTTCCAATGCTGTCTTGGTTTTTCTCAGTCTGCCTTTCTCCCCGTAACCCCTTCACCCCCTGCTTCCCAGTACCTGACTGCTGCTTGCCTTCTGGAGTAGAAGTCATGGCCTAAGCTGAAGATAGGCCCTAAGCTGGACTGAATGGTCCAAGGGCTGATCTCAGTGTAGTTGTCAAGGCTCCAAGAGGGTCATGGTGAGATTTCATATAGAGCAGATAAGGAGCTGCAGAGGCCTCAGGAAATGTGCCAGGGGGCTGGTAGGGAGGGGCCCGCGGGAGTGGGGGCTTTGTGGTGTGTCGGTGGTGATGCCAGGGCATGCGGGCCAGGGGCTTAGAGCAGGCCCACGTGAGAGCGCAGTTCCTCAGGAAGTCGTTTGGCCTGCAGATGCTTCAGGACTGCCCCAAGGCCCGCAGGGAGGTGGAGCTGCACTGGCGGGCCTCCCAGTGCCCGCACATCGTGAGGATCGTGGATGTCTATGAGAATCTGTATGCAGGGAGGAAGTGCCTGCTGATTGTCATGGAATGGTAAGCAGCCACTGTTCTGGTCCCTGCCCAGCCTGTCCCCACTCCCCACCCAGGTGCCTTGCCTTCTGAGGACAGCCCAGGCATGGGCCTGAAACCTGGAATGTCACCACTTGATTTCTTTTGGGGGCAGTGGAGAGTGGCGGTAGGATGCAGCATTCTCCGGGTCTCACTCTGGCTTTGTTTCAGTTTGGACGGCGGAGAACTCTTTAGCCGAATCCAGGACCGAGGAGACCAGGCCTTCACAGAAAGAGGTAGAAACGATCTGCTGCGGGAACAGGTGCAGGCAGGCAGGGCAGTGGAGGTCTGAAGGGGGAATGGTGCAGAGGCTGATACCCCCTCCAGCATGTTGCAGAGGGTGCCTCAGCTGACCAGGGCAGCTCCTGGTGGCTTTGTTCCTGGGGTGGGTGGTGGCTGTGGGGAGCCTCAGGCTGCACAGAGGTGGGACTGGTGCACTGGGCGTTCAAGTCGAATGACGTGTCTTCATGACTTTCTTTCCCACTCCCCCTTCCCTCCCCTCTACAGAAGCATCCGAAATCATGAAGAGCATTGGTGAGGCCATCCAGTATCTGCACTCAATCAACATTGCCCATCGGGATGTCAAGGTGCCAGCAGTTCATAGCCCTGAGCCTGAGTACTGTGGGAGCAGCAGGGGGGCTGTGCCACCCCAGGGATGGTTGCCAGGCCACCCTGCATCTTTGCCGCCTGGTTCCTGAGCATACCATTCTCTGCCCTCTGTGTCCATGGGCAAACCCATGAACCCAGCAGTGAAACATTCTCTGGCCACACTCAGCCCTGTGGTTCTCCTCAGGCAGAATCTCACATACACACTCTTGGTTTCTCTGTCCCTGTGGTGTTTACTGCAGGTTCTGTGTGTCAGTCTCTCATCTCCAGGTACTCTGGAAACCCTGCGGAGGCAGACACCTGCCCATAGAGACTGTCGCTCCTCGTGGTGGGCAGCACATGGGCCGGGCAGACACCCATAGAGAGCTGCCGCTCCTTGTGGTGGCCAGTGCCTGGGATAGGCAAATGGTTGCTGGATGAACAGAGGAAGGGAGGAACCAGGGCCCGTTTGGTTTCTGACAGCACCTCCCAGGTCCAATAGGGTTGCTATTTTTCTGTCTCTCTTTCTGTAGCCTGAGAATCTCTTATACACCTCCAAAAGGCCCAACGCCATCCTGAAACTCACAGACTTTGGCTTTGCCAAGGAAACCACCAGCCACAACTCTTTGACCACTCCTTGTTATACGCCATACTATGTGGGTAAGTCCACAGGGGGCCCAGGGACCTAGGCTTTTCCCAGAAGTTTTCTCAGCCCCCTCCCCTTGGTTGTGTGGGGGGCCGCAGAGCCTAGGAGAGTTGTGTCTGTATGGCCCCTTCTGGTGCTGGTTCTGCTGGGACCTGCTGAGAAGCAGGGCTTGTTAGAGCGAAACTACAGTGGAGGAAGTGTAGGGAAGGCTCTGCCGGGAGCTTTCTGAGAAGAACCATGGTTTCCATCAGATTCTCAGTGGCATCTGGGACCCAGATCTTGTTCTGGGCTCATTGGCATGGAAGAAGCTATCAAAGCATGTCCAGAGTGTCTGTCAAATTAAATGGATGGTATGAGACTAAAATTGGTTCAGGATTTTTACAATTTTTTTTTTTTTTTTTTGAGACGGAGTTTCACTCTTGCTACCCAGGCTGGAGTGCAATGGAGCGGTCTCGGCTCACCGCAACCTCCGCCTCCTGGGTTCAGGCAATTCTCCTGCCTCAGCCTCCTGAGTAGCTGGGATTACAGGCACGCACCACCATGCCCAGCTAATTTTTGTATTTTCAGTAGAGACGGGGTTTCACCATGTTGACCAGGATGGTCTCGATCTCTTGACCTCGTGATCCACCCACCTTGGCCTCCCAAAGTGCTAGGATTACAGGCTTGAGCCACCGCGCCTGGCCTACAATCTTAAGATCCTAGTTCCACGGTTCCTCATGGCGAAGCATGTCTGTTCCAGTCCTGGGTCTGGGCTTCGGCTCTTCCTCCTGTGCCCCAGCTGCTGCCACCTCATGACAGGCTGAAAGGCTGGGAGGGGGAGCATCTTTCATAGAGAAACTGAGTGGATTGCAGGGTTCTGAGGGCTGGGCCCACCCATGTTGACCTTTGATTTACAGCTCCAGAAGTGCTGGGCCCCGAGAAGTATGACAAGTCCTGTGACATGTGGTCCCTGGGTGTCATCATGTACATCCTGTGAGTGTGCTGGGGAGGGGACTGGGTGGGGCTGGAAGTCAGGGCAGGCTGTACCTCTCCAGGTCAAGAGGAAGAGGCAGATGTTAGCATTCCCCTTTGGACAGGCGAGTCCCCTGCGAGCCCCTTCTCTCAGTTCCCTTAGCTAAGTGGCATTGTAAACCAGCTCATGGGTGCCTTAGATACTTGCTATGCTGGATTCCTGGGCCCCGTCTTTGACTTTGTACGTTATGCCTGTTCAGTTAGCCCCGATTTCTTTGTGACCTTTACGAGGAGAAGAGCCTGTTTCTCATTCCGTTCCTGGTGCAGGGTCCCTAAGTAACAGCTGCTTGGTCTCCCACTTCCTTCCTCTTGTTGATGCAGGCTGTGTGGGTATCCCCCCTTCTACTCCAACCATGGCCTTGCCATCTCTCCTGGCATGAAGACTCGCATCCGAATGGGCCAGTATGAATTTCCCAACCCAGAATGGTCAGAAGTATCAGAGGAAGGTAAGAACCCAGGCTTTCAGGACAAGGGGAAGAGCGAGCGTGCGTGTGTGTGTGTGTGTGTGTGTGTGTGTGTGTGTGTGTGTGTGTCTCACGTGTGAGCCTCCATCTTATGTGGTGTAACTGTAGGTTAGCACCTGCACCCACACCTGCAGGGTGCATTTTGTCTGTGTGGAGGGCTGGAGGCAAGGCCGAGGCTGGGGGTCCATGCAGGGCCTGTAAGTGGTACAGCCATAACAGTCCTTGGGAGAGTTCCTTGGGCAGTCTGCCTCCATGCCACCTCTCTTTGAACCCCATGAAAACTGGGAGAAGAAGCAGACCAGGGAGAGTGGCCCCTGAGCTGTCCCTGCCCCCTGTCCCACCCCACAGTGAAGATGCTCATTCGGAACCTGCTGAAAACAGAGCCCACCCAGAGAATGACCATCACCGAGTTTATGAACCATCCCTGGATCATGGTAAGCTCGGCAGGCTGGGGAGCCTTGGGTCCCATGGGACTGTTCCGCAGGACAGGGTCTTAGCCAGGACTCTGCCCACCCCAGGCTTTGATTCGGACCCCTTTCGTCTCTTCTCAGCAATCAACGAAGGTCCCTCAAACCCCACTGCACACCAGCCGGGTCCTGAAGGAGGACAAGGAGCGGTGGGAGGATGTCAAGGTGAGGGGCACCACTGGACGAGAGGGGATCCAGGCAGGGTGGGTAGGTTGCGGGGAGTGCCCAGGTGTGAGGCGTGGCGCTGGCAGAGGAGAGCTTGATTCTGCATCTCTCACCCCAGGGGTGTCTTCATTACAAGAAGAACAGCAGCTGGGCCGCTTGGCTGATCAGGTTGTGAGCAGAGGATTCTGTTCCTGCCCAAACTCTACCAGAGCTGTTTCTTTTCTTTCTTTTGAAATGGAGTCTTGCTCTGTCACCCAGGCTGGAGTGTGATGGCACCATCTCTGCTCACTACAGTCTCCACCTCCTGGGTTCAAGCGGTTCCTCTGTCTCAGCCTCTCAAGTGGCTGGGATTACAGGCGTCCACCACCACACCCAGCTGACTTTTTGTATTTTTAGTAGAGATGGGGTTTCACCACATTGGCCAGGCTGGTCTTAAACTGCTGACCTCAAGTGATCCACTAGCCTTGGCCTCCCAAAGTGCTAGGATTACAGGCATGAGCCACCACACCTGGCCACTGCCAGGGCTGTTTCTTTGAATCCCTTTACTCCCTGGGTCTCTAATGGGACCTTAAAGACCATCAGATATAATCTAATTTTGCAGAAGAAAAACTGAGGCCCAGAGGCAGGGGCCTCAAGGTCATGCAGCTGGTAACCAGTTGGGGCAGACCAGATCCAGGTTTCCTGACTCCTGGTCCAGGGCTCTTCCAGCTTTCCTGCTGGGTCACTGGGGGGCTCTGAGGGAAGAGCAGCAGTTCCATAGCCAGGCTCTCTGCTGCCCAGCACTGGGGTGAGGCTGCCGTCGGCAGCACGGACCACTAACCAGCCCATCTTCTCTCTCTGCTCCCACTCCCGCTGCCCTCACCCTGCCCTCGTTGTGTCTCTGCCTCTCATGTCTCTCTCCTGCCATCTCTCCTTCCTGTCTTCTGGCTCTCTCTGTACCTTTCTGGTGCTGCTGTGGCTCCAGGAGGAGATGACCAGTGCCTTGGCCACAATGCGCGTTGACTATGAACAGATCAAGATAAAAAAGATTGAAGATGCGTCCAACCCTCTGCTGCTGAAGAGGCGGAAGAAAGCTCGGGCCCTGGAGGCCGCGGCCCTGGCCCACTGAGCCACCGCGTCCCTCCTGCCCGCGGGAGGACAAGCAATAACTCTCTACAGGAATATATTTTTTAAACGAAGACGCAGAACTGTCCACATTCGCCTCCTCTCCTCCTCAGCTGCATGGAGCCTGGAACTGCATCAGTGGCTGAATTCTGCCTTGGTTCTGGCCACCCCAGAGTGAGAGGCTGGGAGGCTGGGAGGCCGTGGAGGGAAGTGAGCAAGGTGCTCCTGGACCTGTGCTCGTTTTGCGATTCTGTCAGTGATCTGACGTAGAGTTTTTATGAAACCTCTTTTGTCATCCTGCCCCACTCCTCCTCTTCACCGGACGCCTTCCTCTCTGGCTACTGCAAACGCTTGTGGTTTGTTAGAGGGTATTTGTGGAAACTGTCATAGGGATTGTCCCTGTGTTGTCCCATCTGCCCTCCCTGTTTCCCCACAACAGCCTGGGGTCGTCCCCGCCGGCTCAGGCGTTCTGGGAGCTAACGGCCATCTTGGAGGAGGATGCCATGCCCTCCTCTCTTGGAGCCCTCAGATATTTCCAGTGTGCCAGACAAATAGGAGTGTGTGTGTGTGTGTGTGTGTGTGTGTGTGTGCGCGCGTGCACACGTGTGTACGAGTGCGCAGATCTGTGCCTGGAATCGTGTATTTGAGGGGCCAGGGGCAGGCAGGGCTGCAGAGGGAGATGGCCCTGCTGGGGTTTAGGAACCTTCTCCCTTCTTGGATCTGCCCTGCCCATACTGAGCCTGCCACAGTGCCTGGGAAGCCCATCCAGATTCTGAAGCAGGCTTTCGGTGGCCTGTCTCTGTTAGCTGGGTTCTGGGAGGCAGAGAGGAGTGACCGGGCACTGGTACAGTGATCAGGAAGACTGGACCCCCAGCCCCCAGGGCCCCCTTCCCCCCACTTAGTGCTGGTCCTAGGTCTTCTGTGGCGCTCATCTACTGAATGACCTCTCTACTTCCCCTTCTTCCCATTATTAATCCATTTTTGTTTCTTTTCCTTAAAGTTCTAGCCATTTCTCCATGGGCCGCCTCTCAGCTCATGTGGGCGAGCCTGGGCAGCTTCTGTTGACAAAGCTTTTGCATTTCCTGTGTCTCCCCTGGTTCTGGGGCATCAGCCAGCTACCTTGTGGGCAAAGGCAGGGCTACTTTGAGGTCTTTCCTCAAATTTCCATTGTGTGGCCTGGTGGGCGGGGGGGAGTCTTTGCACCAAAGATGTCCCGACTTTGCTCCCTTGCCCATCAGCCATTTGCCATCACCCCAAACAACTCAGCTTCGGGGCTGGTGAGAGGAGGGGCCTTCCCCAGCACAGATGAGGAGCAACTGGGGATAGGCTCCCTGTGCCATAGCCCCCCACTCCCCCTTCCCTTGGAGGGAGAGGTGGCAGGAAGACTTCACCTTTCCTCTCCCTCAGGGGCAGGTGGTGGAGGGGCGTCCAGGGTCGTCTTTGTGCATGGGGGAAGGCGCTGGGTACCTGCAGCGCCTCCCTCGTCTCAGATGGTGTGTCCAGCACTCGATTGTTGTAAACTGTTGTTTTGTATGAGCAAAACTGTCTTTACTAAACAGATTTAATAGTTGAAAGTTTTTTTTTTCCTCTTTCTTTCTGGGGCTCAGGCCCTAGCTCCCACTGCCTCTATGTGCAGAGGGGTTTTGTGGTGGTGGGGAGGGTGGACTGGGGGCCTTAGGAGAGGAGGGGCGGGCCTCCTGGGTGAGCAGGAGTCAGCACCTCCTTGTTGAGGACGTGGGCAGGATGTGTGTAGGGCATCCTCAGCAGGACAGGGAGGCTGCAAGCGTTTCAGCCCGTCTTTTACCAAATTCAGAATCAGGAACCAAGCTCTTTTTGGCATATGATTCTGTAACCTACATAGCCACCACCAGGTGCTGGCATCTTTAGCCTGCAAAAGCCAGCTGGTATAGGGTCCAGGGAAGAAGGGATGGTGGTGAATTGGTTGAAATCCTGGCAAAGAGACCAGGGGAGCAGGTTAGTGTAGTACCTGCACGCTCCAGGAGGCGGTGATAGGCATCATACGGAAACCAAATGCTCCACCTCAGAGCTGGAAGAGACCTCAGGGTTCCTGTGGCCCATTCTCAGTGCACAGAGGAGAAGACTGAGGCCCAGAACTGGGGCCATGTGATCAGCTGACCTGCAGCAGAGCCTGAAGTAGAAACTGGGCTGCCTGCCCCATTGCACTCCATCCGCGTCAGGTGGAGAAATAGCACACTCTCCACTGTGTCAGCCACATTTTCTTATGTTACCCTCAGAGCTGCCAGGGAGAGTCTGTGTAGGGTGGCTGCTGATTTCTGTTTTATGTGTGAGGAAAGTAACTGAGAGGGCGGGATAATGTGCTAGGGGGTCACGCAGCTGCATGGTGGGGTTGGAACTCAGATCCCTCTCCCTGCTGGAGGAGAGACTTGCTTGTCACCTCTGCCGCAAGAAGAACTATGTCGTCATCCTCAGCTCATGAGGACAGCAGGCCCTGGACCTCCCCTCTATGACAGTGGGTTGCTGAGTTTGGTTACCGCCTTGAGATTCTACTCGTCACTCTAAAATCACTGCTCAAAACAAACCAGCATGAGGTTTTGCTTTCAGAGAAATCCACTCACTTTGTCTGCGCTTATGAAGGTGTTAAAAGCAATGAGAACTCGAGAAGGAGGAATGAGGGGTAGTAGGAGGGAGTCAGGGAGAGAAGGAAAGGAGTTTGTCAGAGCTCTGCTGTCTTAAGAAGCTGTGTTAGTTTCCTGTTGACAAAGCCTCTACCATATAAATCTTAATGGCCTAAACAACACAAATTTATGATGTTCCTGTTCTGTAGGTCAGGAGTGGGATGGGGTCTTACTAGGCCGGCAGGAGTCCAGGTCTCAGCAGGGATGCATTCCTCTTTTGGAGGCTTGTTTCTTTGCCTTTTCCAGTTCCGGAGGTTTCCTGCATTCCTTGGCTTGTGGCCCCCTTTCTCCATCTTCAACCAGGAACCTCACATACTTCTGATCCTTCTGTGGTCACATCTCTCTGACCCAGCTGGTGTGATAAGATTGAGCCCACCCAGATAAGCCAGGATAATCACCTCATTGCAAGGTTCTTAACCATAATCCCATCTGCAAAGTCCCCTTTGCCGTGTAAGGGAACATATGCACAGTCTAGGGACCAGGACACAGGCATCACTGGGGGCCAGGATTCTGTCACAGAGGCCCATCTCACAGCCTCCTTGTCCTCATGCCTAACGTTGGCCCTTGTGTTTTGCTTCCTTCCCTGACTCAGCCCAGTTCAGGAGGATGCTTTTGTGGTCAGCATGGATTTAGCCTGGGGTTGGCTTTCAGGGAAGATGGCTGGGGTGAAGGACCAGGAGGTGTCTGGCGTGGTTAGTGGGGTCTTGCCACACCTTTCCACCCCCTATGCCCATGCCCATGCCCCTGACCTTCCATGCTGGCATGGCCCTGTGAGTTCCTGTCTCCAGAGAGAACCTAACACCTCTGCTAAGTGCTGGGGTGGCATGCCCCTAAGGGCAGATGCTGGCTTGCGTGGGTGCAGGGGTAGGTGTGCTTCTGGAACACCCTTAAGTGGTGTGAGATGTAAAGAGCTTACAGACACTCCTGGGTCCCTGCCAAATGCCGATGCTGGGCTCTTCGCCTCAGTCTCTTCACCATCATCAGAACACTCTGAGGTAGTCATTCTCGTCTCCAGCTTATCTACAAGAAACTCCAGCTCAGAGGAGTAAAGGGACTCGCTAGTGTCACACAGCTAGTCAGGGATTCTGACCTGGATCTCCTGTTTCCAAGTTTAGAGCTTCTTTAAGAAAGCACATGGCCATCGTCTTGGTAAGGGAGTGTAGAGGGGGCAGGGAGGAGAAGAGCTAGGAGGCTGGGCTCCACTCCACTGAGGAAGGTCTAGTTTTTTTTTGTTGGGGAATGAGGGTGATAGTCCTAGGCCTGTGGCTGTTATAAGGAATTCAGTGAGTTGGTGGATTGATTTATTTGAGATGGAATCTTACTCCATCACCCATGCTGGAGTGCAGTTGTGCAATTTCAGTTCACTGCAACCTCCACCTCCCAGATTCAAGCAGTTATCCTACCTCAGCTCCCCAAGTAGCTGGGATTATAGGTACCACCATATGCCCAGCTAATTTTTGTATTTTTAGTAGAGATGGTATTTCACCATGTTGGCCAGGCTCGTATTGAACTCCTGACCTCAAGTGATCTGGCCGCCTCAGCCTCCCAAACTGCTGGGATTTACAGGCATTAGCCATTGCACCCAGCCTAGATGGTGGATTTAAATACTTTCTAAAATGCCAGCTGCCAGGTGGCCTTTATCACCAGGAGAGTTCCACCCCTCAGTGAGCTGCTCAGCAGTGGGGGCACAGGGAGCCCAAGGCTTGGAGTCAAGGCAGTGGCCTACGCCTGGTCCATGCTCCTGCTCTGAGCTTTGGGGTGGGGCGTGGGGGGGGTCTCTCTCTCTTGTGGTGAGCAGGCAGTTGGGTTGATAAACAATAACAGTAAATTTGGGGTTTTCCTTTGGGTTGGAGACAGGAAATGCAGGAGGCTGTGAATGACGAATGGGTAGCGGCGGGTTGGTTGACTATAGCGGGTGGGTCGGGCCTGCTCAGGGTGTGAAGGAAATTCAGTTATTCAAGGGAGGAGGGTGAGGATGGTGAGGCTGGGGAAAGTGGCTGGCCCACTTACTGGTGAGTGTAAACAAACCCTCTGGGTACTCCCCTGGTGGGGCAGAGTCGGGACAGGGGAAGCTTTGGGGGGCAGCCACTGTATCCTCAGCCCTGAGACGGTAGCCTCTTCCGGCTGTATCTCTGGAAGCCTACATTTAGGGGCTCCAGCCACCCCTGGGCCCTTCTGCTGACTTCATCTCCCTGTTGTCATCTTGCAGTCAGTAGAAAACAGTGTGGCTCCCCAGCGTACTCAACTACTCAACTGCTGGATATCCAGGCACGTGGTGTATGCCTTGTGCTTTGGGAGAAACAAATGAAGTGTAGGATCCAGTTCCTGCCCTTGAGGACCTAGCTGAGGAGATACGAAATGCCTGTGTGCAGCAGCAAGTGGCTGTGTCTTTCCCTGTACCCACAGGCCTGGACACGTTAGAGGCTCTTCCAGACTGTGAGCAATGTGTCATCCAAGCCCAGGTGGCATAGGGCAGCCTCTTAGGGCCCAAGAGGTTTTGAGATGAGCATGAGTGACATAAAAAAACAAAAACAAAAAAAAAGTAAACTGCACCCTGGATCCTTGTCCTCTGGACAAAGACCTCCTCCATGCCTTGTCAGGGACCATTTCAGCCCTCCCCACCCAGGCATGTGAAGATTAAATGAGGCTGTGCCAAGACTTTGAAAAGTGGGTGAAGCACAACTCATGGGCGTGCAAAGAGAGGCCTGCGCCCCGGCTCTGGGCCACCAGTCAGCGGTTCAGTGCTTTGGCCTTTTCAGCCCAAGCTGCTCTTTGAAAAGACGACCTTCAGCCACTATCCAAGAGTGAAAAGGCCACATTTTCAACACATTCAGCGCATCTTGAACACCTCTGTGTCACGGCCTGGGCTTAGGACTTTGTAGACACACGGATGAGTCCAGAAGTGGTTCTAGCCTTTGTGGAGCTCAGCGTGGAGGACTGGCCAGCGCTGGTGCAGCAGAAGGAAAGCCGATGTTCTCCAAAACAGGAGTGGGGGGTGGGGGGCGCATAGGTGGAGCTATTCTGTCAGACTCAGGAGAGCTTCCTAGCAGCCTTCAAGCTGACACCTGACTGTCAGTTTTGATGGTAGAAAATGGAACAGCATAATGGAGACTTCCCCATTGCATCTCTCCTCTGGCTTCTCTCTGTGAGAGCTAGATCCTTCTCGGACAGGTTCATCACCCCTCCTGTCTTTTGGTCTGAATGGCTGCTCATCTCTATAGCTTGACCTTTGACCGCCCCCATGGATTCTGCTCATGGAAACCTGATTTACTCCCCTCTGTGGGGTGCCCTTGGTGTTTTCTGCCCATTTTCCCTTTCCAGCCCCTCCCATTTGGATTCCCCTCATAAATGATGTTTGCTCCCCGAAAACCAAAGTTTGAGAATGTGGTCTGACGGGGATCTTGCCACATCTCACTCAATTCATTAATTTTTTAAAAAGTCTTACAGTGTTACACCTTAAATTTAGATCCTTTGTAGTTAGAGCCTTTGTGAATCATCATGAAAAATTGATGACATTACATGAAATTGGGAGTCCTGGAAGAGCAGAATGAACAGTTGTCAGGGACCTCCTTGCCCCTCTTCCCTCTGCCACTGAAGAGCCTTTCTCATCCCTTTGTCCTCATGGTTCTTACTCCACTTGTTTTGGAAGTGGAGCCCTTGGGAGCCTCCCTGGTGTTCACACACAAAAATGTCAATATACTTGGTGTCTACCCATTCCATTTTCAACACACCACCATCTGGAACTTACCTGTTCCCAGGTAAGATGACCTTGGAATTCACTTGTCTCCCCTCTAGAGGGAGTCCTAATTGCCTTGAAGGTAAGTTCCCGCCCAGAGCCTCTGGCCAGGAAGTATTTTGGCTGTCAAGCCTGCAGGGTATCAGGTGGGGCTGCCGAGGCGGTGGAACCTGTGTATGGTAAGTCGTTTTTAGGGACCAGGGCTGCCATGCAAATGTATTTGTTTGCATAACTTTCTTGCCCTCAGGGACAGTAAAGTTTCCTACTGCCATCCCACACCCCTGCCAGGATTTGCAAGTGAAATACCGGGCCTGACTTTCCCCTTTCCCCCTTCAAGAGTCTTCCTCCCTTCCTAACCTCTCCCTTCCTTGTCCTCTCCTACACCTGGGTTTTGGTTTTGTCTCTGAGTTCCTGGGTGACCAAATGCTAGTCATAACCTCTCTGATCCTAGGGGAGTAGTGTTCCCAGGACCCTGATAGGCAAAGTTTCTGTACGAGTTATGCAAATGAGCATCCTGTCTGGGTGGCTTGGGTTTTAGCCCAGGGCAGTTACTAGCTCTGACCACTGCTGTCTGAGTGTGTGAAACGTGATCTTGCTCCTTCCTCTGTCCAGGCAGCTGTGGGTCTCTTGTTCCTCAAACAGCTGCTGCCTCTTGGGGTAATAAGGCCTCAAGTTTCAGAATGAGCTGAGTTCTCCCAGCCCTTACCCTCTGATTTGGAGACACGTGGTTCTGAATTCACCAGTCAAAGGTTTACTTTTCAAAGAAACCTCTATCTCATCTAAGCCTAAGACAGAGACCTTGGTTAGCTGGTCTGTGGTGCAGGGAGACTTGGTATTTGTAGTAAGAGCTAGAGGGGCCTTTGGTTTTCTGGCACTCAGCTGTCCCCTTTTCTGGTCACAAACCTCTTCTAAGGAAATGGTCTTCATAGTGAGACTCTAGCCTTACCTCTCATCCCACCCACCCACAGGAGGGTCGAAGGCAGGAGGGGAAGGATGATAGTGGGGTGTGCTTTGAGCCAGTGTACAAGGAAGAGAAAGCGTTGATGAGAAATTCAGTCTGATCTGTTTATTTCAGGCTCTGAAAATGACAGCTGACTCAGGGTAGGTGCTTGGTATCTGTTGGGTAGATGAATGCATCTAAAGGAAAATTCACACAAGTAATTTTAGTCACTCAAACAAGAGATTATATACCCATATACAGACATACAGAGTGAGGAGCGAACCTTTCTCTTTATAACCGCTCCACCTCAGTGATGCCAATTCCCTCTCCAGAAATAACTTCATTGGACAGCTTTTTTTTTTTTTTTTTGAATTTTTTTTAATCCAAAATGTTTCTCTTAATTATCTAGATACTAATATACTTATAAGCACAACTGAGAAATTTCTTTGGCAGTTATACCAAGTATAAATGGAATCATTAGGCATATTGTTCTGCAACCTGCTTTTAAAAAATTGTGATGAAATACTCTTAACTGAAAATTTACCATCATAAACATATTTAAGTGTACACTTCACTAGTGTGTTCACATTGTTGTGCAACTGACTTTTTCATATTCATTAAGCAACATGCAGCTTGCTTTCTTAGCACATATTGTGAATTTCCATGACCAAGCTCATAGAACTATCATATTCTTTTTTAAATAGTTGCAGGGTATTCTATAGTGTAATGTGCCACAGTTTATCTGCTATGGATGGATATTCCCGGTCCCCTTTCTTTCTAATTTATCTTTTAACCTCATTTGCATTGAAGGACTACTCTTCCCTCTTTTTCTACTATTGATATGGATCCCATAAATACCTTGTGTAATATCTTTGAATACATGTGTAAGGATTTCTGTAGTATCGATCCCTAGTAGTGGAATGGCTAGATCTAAGGGTGTATACATTTTAGCTTTTGATAGGCACTGCCAGATAGACAGTATTGATTTATGAATGAATGAATGCACTTTGCATACTGTTTTCCAAGTGAAAGCTTTATGAAAGTGTTTGCTGTCAGCAGCAGATCTGGGGGTAGAGTCAGTTAGCCAAGAGTAAAAGGACATTTGTAGCACTTCCCAAAACTGATAGATGCAGACCCTTGCCACATTGTGGGTGAGTGGAAAAGTCAGATATAGAGGGGTTTAGGGGATTCCTTTAACCTCTCCCCATGTCAGTGGCTCTGCTCACTCAATTATGGTTATTTGCATATATTTTGGGTGTGTAGGCAGAATGACTCCAAGACAAAAATCTGAGGCTCAGCCTTGTTCAGCCTCCCGGTGTTTGATCTTGACTGGGCTACCTGACCTGCTTCTCTGACTGGCATGCAAATGCCTGTGGGGGACGACAGGTGTGCACGTAACGTAAGTCACATGGGCAGACTCTGGTGGGTGCTGTCAGAGAGGCCCAGCATGCTGTGGGAAGTTACGGAGGGGGTGCCCCTCTGGTTAGGAATAGCAGGGAGGAGGCAGTGGCTTTGACTTGGGGTCCTAGGTGTTGTGGGGCACACAGGACACATGCAGTTTCCACTAGACAGGAGCTCAGTGGACAGGAGCTCAGCCACATTGCCTCCCACTGTGACACCGATTGTGTTCCCAGCCCTCTGTGGGTACTGAATATGAGGCGTCAGTCCTGGGGATGGCTTGGGATGTGCTTGTCAGTAGCTCAGTTGCAGACAGCACAAGAGAAATCTTTGGAGTTACTCTAAGCTGGGTGCCAACTAGGAGCAGATGACTCGTCCTCTCTGAGCCTTAGTTTGTCAATCAGTGAAAAATGGGGATAATTATCGAGGCACCCATGAACATGTGCCCCACAGACCTCCTATTATGGGGAGCTTAATTGTCCAAGAGCCCCAGCTGCTGCACTCTGAAATGCACTGTCTCATTTGTGTGGAGGTCACACTTCCTTTCTGCTGCTCCCAGTCAATAACAGCACAACAGTAATGGGAAGGCACACACATTCCTGGGAGAACCAGGACTCGAAAGATGGCCAGCTTTGCCCCTGGCAACTTCATGGACACTTGTGCCTGGGATCCTTCTGCCCGTCCTCCTCTCCCTCTTTCTTTAGTGGGGTCACCCGCTGTCTGGTGGTTCCCCCAGCCGTGCTTCACACTGCCTATTTTGTCTCATAAAGGAATTTCCCCTAACCGATCCTTTGGATGTGTAATCCTGTTTTGGCATCTGCTTCTCGGAAAACCTAGACTACAATATTATCATCAATGAACAAGGTGGTGAGGACCAAATGAAAAATCAGGGAAAAAAATAAGCATGTGAAAGCCTTAGTGTAGTTAAATCATGTAAACAATTATGGAAAAGCCTTAGCCAGGCACATCGTTAGCACTCATTATTACCATATCTTCTCTTGCATTATGTAGTGGGTACTGTAGTCATCATTGTACCAGTGTAAGCAGGTTGATTTCACTTAGGAGACAGCATTTGAGAGTCCAGAAGCCTGCTTTCCTGCCCCTTCCCTACTCCATCATCTCCTGAATTCTCTATCCCCTCACACGTGCTGTTTGTTTGTTTTCTTTTGAGATGGAGTCTTGCTCTGTCACCCAGGCTGGAGTGCAATGACGCTATCTCGGCTCACTGCAACCTCCGCCTCCCAGGTTCAAGTGATTCTCCTGCCTCAGCCTCCCGAGTAGCTGGGACTACAGGTGCCTGCCACCACACCCAGCTAATGTATGTATTTTTAGTAGAGACGGGGTTTCACCATATTGGCCAGGCTGGTCTCGAACTCCTGACCTCGTGATCTGCCTGCCATGGCTTCCCAAAGTGCTGGATTACAGGAATGAGCCACTGTGCCTGGCACATGCCTTTTAATAAGAGTGGCAGTTGTCACTGTTGATACCCTATGCTGTCCCCCAGACTCCTCTGCGGGATAAAGGTGAGTAACACTGTGTGGCTTTCATTGAGAAGGGTCTGCTGCAGGGGCATTCAGTCCCAGTGGATTTGTGGCTCTTTAGCCCTGCAGAGAGGAGCCCTTGCCATGCTGAGCTGTAGGCTTGCTGGGAGGCAGCAGGAGTAGATGGGTGGGTCATTGAGGGGTGCTGGCAGCTGGGCAGAGTTGGTGGTGGGGGCCAAGGGAGGATGATGGGAAGACAGTGTGCTTCCGAGTGAAACAGACCATGAGAGGCGAGGTGAGTCACAGGTTTCTCTCAAAACCCTCATGCCCATGGTGTCTACAATGTGCTCAAAGTGGAGCCTGCCAGCCCCAGCCTAGGCCCCAGTTCTAAGAATGCCTCCCCTTCTCTCCCTCCTACAGTTGCCAAAATTAATCAGGCCCTCGGCTTTGAGGGGTATCGTTCTCTTATAAGAATTCGACAGAGAAAACCGCTGGGTTCTATCCCAGCAAAGGAGACCACAGAGATTAGGGCTGATTGGAAGGAAATGTGAGAGCAGCAGTGTCTAGTTTGGGTTTTAGAACCTGGCTCTTCCCACTCACACCACCAGAGGAAATTTGGCTTGAGAGGTTCAAGAGAGGTTGTGTGGTGTGTAGGCTGGAAGCTCCGACTCCTACAGATCTGGATTCATGGTCTTGCTCTACCGCTTGTCAGCTCAGAGCCCTCAGTGTTTGTATGCCTCAATTCCCTACTTAGTAAAAACAGTGATTTAAGAGTGTCTTTGTCATAGCGCTGTTGTGAGAATAAGGTAGCACATCAGTGTTTTTAGCCTAGTTCCTAAATGAAAGCCCCATGATGAGGCTTTCAGCTCAGTTCAGACCGCCAGTTCCCTTTTGTTTTGTATTTTTGATCTCCAGTGACTCCATAAGGAAGTAGAATAATTATCCCCGTTTTATAGATTTGTAAACTGAGGCTCAGCTTGATTAAGTACCTAGGAAACAATCCTTTGTAGTTCATTGGAGGTTTATCGCCTCCTTGGGACACCGCCCAAAGGCAAAGGGGAGGCAGTAAAGGCATCTGAAGCTCAGAGAGGCTCAAGGCCAAGCCACAGCTTAGGGACCTGCAAAGTTCATGGACCTGCAGAGCTGGACTGGTGCAGCATAAGCCGTTCTATTTGTCCTCCAGGTCCCCACGGTGGAACACTCCTCTGTTATCAGCAAAACTCATTTGGAGTTTTGTTCACATGTCACTTTTTCTTCTTTTTTCTTTTCTTCCTTCCTTCCTTCCTTTTCTCTCGTACTTTCTCTCTCTCCTTCCTTCCTTCCTTCCTTCTTTTCTTTCTCTTTCTTTCTTTTCTTTTCTTTCTTCTTTCTTTTCTTTCTTTCTTTCGAGAGTCTTGCTCTGTTTCCCAGGCTGGAGTGCAGTTGTGCAACCCCGGCTCACTGCAACCTCCATCTCCCAGGTTCAAGTGACTCTTGTGCCTCAGCCTCTCAAGTAGCTGGGATTACAGGCACCTGCCACCATGCCTGGATAATTTTTATATTTTTAGTAGAGATGGGTTTTCACCATGTTGGCTAGGCTGGTCTCGAACTCCTGACCTCAAGTTACCCATCCACATCAGCCTCCCAAAGTGTTAGAAATATGGGCGTGAGCCACTGCTTCCTGGCCACATGCCACTTTTTCAATGACACCTAACCTTATTGTCTGTTTTAGAACTGCAATTTTCCCTCCCACCTTTGATTCCTCACTCTGGGCACTCTCTATAACCCTTCATGGCTCTATTTAAAAAATCATTTTTATTGAACTACTCTGTACATATACAAAGTTACCCTACTTAACTTTCCCCCATGGATCTGATCACCTTCTAGAAATCTGTATAACTTGTTTATCATGGCTTGCATGTAAGCTCTACAAGGGCAGGGATTTGTGTCTGTTTTATCCACGGACACATCCCAGTGCCTAGCACATAGCAGCTCTCAGATACTTGTTGAAGGTTGGTGGGAACCTGCTGGCATTCAGTACTCTTTGCACAGAATGAAGATGAACTTCCCTGACTTGACAGTTTCGTGGAGAACAACACAAGGCACTGTATGAGTCAGTGTCAAGGGTTGTGGTAGAAACAGCAGCACGTGCTGGGTCCAGGAGCAAGTCCCCAGAAGTCTGCGAGATCCAGGGAAGCCCTCCTGGAGGCGGTTAGTTGGCACTCCAATTTCTTTAGCTCCCCCATCAGCTGAGACAGCTCCCCCTGCTCTGATAGAGGGAGGGCTTCGCTCTGTCAAACCTGGATCCGTCCTGCTCTTTCTGCCCATTTCCTCTTGTTCTGCCCTCCGTGGGTCCTGTGGCGGTAACCACACTAACCATTCCAGCCCATCTCATTCCTCACCCCGCTGTCCCAGCAGACTGCGTATGGGCTGCTGCAGACAAATTGCCCACAGGCTTGTGCAGCCTGGGAGGGGCAAGCAGAAGACAGCTTGCTCTTGGAGTAGGGTTGAACCCATGGATGCACATCCTGGCACTTGTCACGAAGTCCACCACATAGATGATGCTCAGTAAATATGGGATGAGTAGTTGGATAAAGCTGAGGATTAAAAGATGCCTGGAGGCCTGGCCCACTGGCTCATTTCTGTAATCCCAGTGCCTCGGGAAGCTGAGGCAGGAGGATTGCCTGAGACCAGGAGTTCAAGGCTGCAGTAAGCGATGATAGCACCACTGCACTCCAGCCTGGGTGGCAGTGCCCTAAAAAAAAAAAAAAAAAAAAAAAAAAAAAAAAAAAAAAAAAAAGAAAGAAAAAGAAAAAAAAGAAAAAGAAAAAGAAAAGAAAGGAAAAAAAAAAGCCCTGTGAAGACATTTAAATGACTCAGCCTCTGTCTAGACACAACAGTGGCATCATTTAAACAAATTTGTTTTTTTTTTTCACTTGACTATGTGTTCATATTTAGCATTTTGTTTTTTATGTCACTTTTTCCCAAACAGAAGCTTGCATGATTGTATTCTGTGTAGTACAAAATCAAGGAAATAGGGAAATAAAAATGAGAATGTAGAGAGAGGAGGATATATACCAAAAGTTCTCACTCAGTGGAACCGGGTGGAGCTGAAACCTGGAGAGTAAAGCCTGCTGTTGTCTAGATATTCAGACCCCTGCTCCTCCAATGAGCCATTCTGAGGACGACCCTGGGCACAACCCTATTGTGGGGTTGAGGGTATGTCCCTTGCTCCTCATCCTAATAGGGGAAGTGGAGTGTCACATTTCTTAGGGGTCCTAATTCCTCTCTGGGTTTATATTAATATTACATGTCCCTAAACAGGCGTACTGAAGAGTAGGTTGAAACATGGGCATTCTGAGGTATTTCTCAGTCATAGAATCTCAGGGCTGGAGACTCACAAAAGGATACTTTTGTTTATTTCTCAAACTTCCAGAAACATAGATCACCAAATTATAATATTTGCCATGCTCCACCCCTGCAAACTTGTCACTTAAATTATATATCCTTACTCCAAACCTCTGAATAGCCACATATAGAGTGTAAACCAAGGGAATGAAATTGTTTTAGGTATTGTGGTTGCAAAGAGATAACATTTCATCAGTCTTCACTAACAGAACATAGAAAACGATATTATTTTTCCCAATTCTCATAGCACACTTGTAATTGTTTTCACAAGATCAAGGCTAGAATTCCATGAACTCTATAACTGAAGTCACCAATACCAGAATGTACTCACTCGCAAGAAGGAGTTCTGCAGCCACACTGGAAACTACACCCCTTTCCTCTTGATTTGTCATCATAGGACATGAAGAGTGATTGGTGATGCCTCTTTAGAATCATTCTGTGATAACTTACAGCAGGAGGCCTTCACGGGAAAGCCAGTGAACCCTGAACTTCAGAGCCTTGACTTGTGGCTGGGTGTGGTGGTGCACACCTGTAATCCTAGTACTTTGGGAGGCTGAGGCAGGTAGATCACCTAAGGTCAGGAGTTTGAGACCAGCCTGGCCAACATGGTAAAGCCTCGTCTCTACTAAAAACACAAAAATTAGCCAGATGTGGTGGCTCATGTCTGTAATCCCAGCTACTCAGGAGGCTGAGGCAGGAGAATCACCTGAACCTGGAAAGCAGAGGTTACAGTGAGCTGAGATCATGCTGCTGCACTCCACTTCAGCCTGGGCAATGGAGTGAGATGCTTAAAAAACACACACACACACACACACACACACACACACACACACACACACACAACCAAAAAGCAAAAAACAAAAGCAACCAACAAAACAAAACAGCCTTGACTTGCAAGGACCCTTTGCCAATTTGGTATGTGTAACTTTAATTTTTTTTTCTTGAAGACAGCTTCCAAATTATTCAAGTGTTGGGCCCCACAAAACCTGGATCCATTGCTGCTTATATTCCGTTGTGGAAGAGGCTGACTATACACTCAAGATTCCTTAGCCCTTTCGTAGTTGTTGCTGGGAAGTGACTGCCCTGCCAGTTACCTTTCCTAGCCTCTCTTCCATCTAGGGGGCTTGGTCCTAGCCAGTGGAATGTGGGCAGAAGGGATATGACCACCATTCCCACGACTGACTTCTTGAGACCTGTGCAATCCTCCGTTGTCCCGGGTGTTTTTTATTGTCTGGATGCGTGCTGACATCTGGGGCAACATTGGAAGCCATGTGCTGATGGCAGCAAAGTGCAGTGGAGTCTGACTCTATTTTTGGTGTTTGTCGGCAGCTTTCAAGCCCACCACTCTCCTAACCCCATCTGCCCCATAAGCTGAAAATGAAACCCCATGAGCATTTCCTTCTTTGGCACTGGCAGGAAGTTCAAACCGTGCAAATCCAAGCCTGGGTATCCTTAACCCTGCCCCTTCCCCTAACTATCATAAAACCCAAGCCAGTTGCCTGTCTCGTTTTTCTCTCAAGCTATTTTTGGACCTACCTGGGAACCAGTCCAGCTCTCCCTAGAAAGCGCCATTATGTGAGCAAAGAACCTTTTTATAACTTCTTGGTGCATGGATGGCATCATCTGGTCTTGACATTTGAAACACATTTGGGGTGTGTGGGTCCATCTTGTTTCTGAAGGGTCCGTCTTGTTTCTGAAGGAGATTTGGGATGTGTGGGTCCATCTTGTTTCTGAAGGGCGAATAACCCAGAGCTTCCATCAGCATGAGTGACCGTGCGGAGCAGAGTTCTTGCTCGTATCTCTCCCTGCCTCCCCTCACTGCTGCCCCCTCCACATATATTCTTTCTGGGAATGAGAAATAAACTTCTGTGTGTTTAACCCGCAGAGATTTCAGGGCTTACCTGTTATAACATCTAGTGTTACCTTAACTAGCAAACCTGATGATAAAGCTGACTCTAGTTCTAATCATTTTCTAATTAATGCCAACATCCCAAGTAGCTTTTGGGAAATTAGAAAAAAGAAAACACTGGGTATTTTCCTTTTTGGCTACAGAGAAGGTGCTGACTCTGTCTTGCCAAGAGATTGTGGATAGTGAAGACTTGTGATTCAGGATACAGGAAGGTGCCCCAGTTCTGGAATGACAGATCATTTCTTTGGTTTACAGTAGTAATATGTCTTTATTCATTTGTGGTATTTTCCACATGGAAAAAATAGAGGAGGGAGGAGATGGTTAACATATGTTATGAAACATCAGGGGAAGGAAAGGAAGAACCCATCACAGCAGAATCAACCATCAGATAAACATACCCCAGTAAGGGAGTCACCCAGGCCCAAGGGAGCTGCAAGTCAGGGATGAAGGGAAGGGATGGATCCAAACAGGTACACACCTCCCCACCCTCCTTCCTTCTATACTCAACATTTACACAAAGCTTTGGTTCCTGTCAATAAACATTACAAATATTTGTACCATCTTTGGCTTAACAAGCCTCAGCTTCTGTGATATGTTTCTCACATCAACAAAACAGTGCCAATGCGAATGCCCCTTTCCTTTCTCAGTCTCCCACTCACTCCCAGTTTTGTTGTGGAAGGCTCCCTACTGCTTCTTTCCATCGTAGGAATAGAGTGGAGTGGAATGCCAGATTGTTAACCCAGTGGCGTGTAAGCAAGCAGAAGAGAACCAACAGTCGTTAGGATGCAGTTGGGTCTTGCCTTTAAGGCTGCGAATGCCACTTGTTGGGACTGTGCTTAGGAGATAATGTGTCAGGAGGGGTCTGCAGATGTGGACGCAGAATCAGATTTCAGAGGAGCTACAAAGTCATGCCTGTTAAAACAAAGCACCTCAAATGTGAAGACTGAGGCAAGAACAGAACAAGTGGCATAGTTGGGGGGTCAGGTTACGGAGCACAGAGAAATTGAGGTTCACTCCAAATGACTGACTTGTGTGAAGAGGGCAGACTTAAGGTCATTCTGGTCTAGACAAGAGACTCATTTCATATGATCACTGGACTGATAAGGATTTCCAGCAGACTTCTGATCACCTCAGAGGTCATCAAGATATAGCTGTCTTCTATTATTTCTAGCTAGGAGAAAGGAGAAGGACTCCCCCACCCCTTTTTTTTAGATGGAGTTTCACTCTGTTGCCCAGGCTGGAAGTGCAGTGGTGTGATCTCGGCTCACTGCAAACTTTGCCTCCCAGGTTCAAGTGATTCGCCTGCCTCAGCCTCCCGAGTAGCTGGGATTAGGCACATGTCTCCACACCCAGCTAATTTTTGTATTTTTAGTAGAGACCAGATTTCACTATGTTGGCCAGGCTGGTCTTGAACTTCTGAGCTCAAGTGATCCACCCACCTTGACCTCTCAAAGTGCTAGGATTACAGGTGTGAGCCACCATGCCCGGCCATCTAGCTAGGAGAAGGAACTTGGTATGTGATATACTATGGTACACCAGACTTGACCCACCATATTTAAAGTTTTATCAACTTGGGCAAAAGTGTAAAAAACAAGTTTAGGCCGGGCGCGGTGGCTCAAGCCTGTAATCCCAGCACTTTGGGAGGCCGAGGCGGGTGGATCACGAGGTCGAGAGATCGAGACTATCTTGGTCAACCTGGTGAAACCCCGTCTCTACTAAAAAATACAAAAAATTAGCTGGGCATGTTGGCGCGTGCCTGTAATCCCAGCTACTCAGGAGGCTGAGGCAGGAGAATTGCCTGAACCCAGGAGGCGGAGGTTGCGGTGAGCCGAGATCGCGCCATTGCACTCCAGTCTGGGTAACAAGAGCGAAACTCCGTCAAAAAAAAAAAAGAAAAAGAAAAAAAAAAAAAAAAAAAAAAACAAGTTTAAAAGCTAGATCAATTGCCCAAAATACCTAAGAGCAAAGCAAACATGGATGAGCGTGTCATTAATTTTTAAAACTTCAGTGTGCAACATAGAATGAAAATGATACAAATAAATAGTTCGAATAAGAAAAAGTTTGAGATTTTAGCTGGCCCCAGGGTATTAGTTTCCTACAGCTTCTGTAATAAACTACCACAAATTGGGTGGTTTAAAACAATGGAAATGGCTAGGCCGGTGGCTCATGCCTGTAATCCCAACACTTTGGGAGGCCGAGGTGGGCGGATCACCTGAGGTCAGGAGTTCGAGACCAGCCTGGCCAACACCGTGAAATCCGTCTCTACTAAAAAAAATACCAAAATTATCTGGGTGTGGTGGTGCATGCCTGCAATCCCAGCCACTTGGGAGGCTGAGGCAGGAGAATCGCTTGAACCCAGGAGACAGAAATTGCAATGAGCCGAGATTGTGCCACTGCACTCCAGCCTGGATGACAGAGTGAGATTCTGTCTTTAAACAAAAGAAAAAAAAAAGAAACATGCTCTGTCAAAGTTCTGGAAGCTACAGGTCCAGCATCAAGGTACCTGCAGGCACATTTCTTCTGAAGACTCTGGAGAAGAATCTTCCTTGCCTCTTTTAGTTTTTGGTGGTTGCTGGCAATCTTTGGCATTCCTTTGTTAGTGGCAGTTGAATTCCAGTCTCTGCCTCTGTCTTCACGTGGCTGCCTTTCCTGTGTGTATATGTCTCTGTATCCAAATTTCAGTCTTATTATAAGGCCTGCTCATTGGATTAGGGCTCCCTCTAATCTAGTATGACCTCGCTTTAACTTGATCACAACTGCAAAGACCCTATTTCCAAACAGGGTCACATTCACAGGTACTGGGGGGTAAGGACTTGAACATAACTTTGGGAGACACGGTTCAACCCACAACACCCAGTATGCTCAAGAGCATAGTGCAGCTGCCACTAAAGGATCAGCAATAGTGGTGAGGCTGCATCACAACAGATGATCTTGCAGAAGAAGGAGGATCCTCCCAAGCTGCCTAGGCCAGCTCCAGGGCTGTCAGCAGGTCTTGGCTCCTCCGGCTTCCCTTGGCTCCATGACCTGACACTCCCATCTTCCCTTTCGTCTTTCTGGCTGTTCCCCCTTGGTTTCCATTGCTGAGACCTCTTGCTCAACTCAACCATTAAATGATTGTGTTCCTCAGTGGCTTAAACTTTCTCTTCTCATTCTACATTTTTTTTTTTTTTGAGTTGATATCCTCTCCCATGGCTTTAGGTATTTATATACTGATGACTCCAGAATCTTGTGGAGATATTTCCTGAAATCCATTTAGACATCTCTACTTAGGAATCTTAGAGTAGCTCAGCTGAATACATTCCAAATTGTTTTTTTTTTTTTTTATTTTTTTTTATTTTTTTATGAGACGTAGCCTCGCTCTGTTGCCCAGGCTGGAGTGCAATGGTGCAATCTCAGCTCACTGCAACCTCTGTCTTCTGGGTTCAAGAGAGTCTACTGCCTCAGCCTCCCTAGTAACTGGGATTATAGGCAACTTTCACCACGCCTGGCTAACGTTTGTATTTTTGGTTGAGAAAGGGTTTCATCATGCTGGCTAGGCTGGTCTCAAACCCCTGACCTCAAGCGATCTACCTGCCTTGGCCTTCCAAAATGCTGGGATTATAGGTGTGAGCCACCAGACCCAGCCTAAATTGGGCTTTTTATTGTCGTCCTTTTAAATTTAGTTTAATTTTTTTGTTTTGTTTTGTTTTGTTTTTCTGAGATGTAGTCTTGCACTGTTGCCCAGGCTGGAGTGCAGTGGTGCGGTCTTGGTTCGCTGCAACCTTTGCCTCCCGGTCAAGCGATTTTCCTACCTCAGCCTCCAAAGTTGCTGGGATTACAGGCACCTGCCACCATGTCCAGCTAATTTTTGTATTTTTAGTAGAGACGGAGTTTCACCGTTTTGGCCAGGCTGGTCTCAAACT
The DNA here is from genome assembly GCF_048565385.1 of Saimiri boliviensis. Taxonomy (NCBI): domain Eukaryota; kingdom Metazoa; phylum Chordata; class Mammalia; order Primates; family Cebidae; genus Saimiri; species Saimiri boliviensis. Next base: position 59,358,607 of record NC_133462.1, read on the forward strand.
CTGACCTCGTGTCCACCTGCCTCGGCCTCCCAAAGTGCTGGGATTACAGGCATGAGCCACCACACCTGGCCCAATTTTTGTTTTTAAAGACTGGTCAAGTGCAGTAGTGAGAAGCAGGGCAAGAGGAGAACAAGGAGTTTGATCTGTACCTGACTGTGAAGTCGAGATAATGCACTGCCTTTGGGCCAGCCAATTATCACCCCTCTGCCCTCACACTTTTTAATTTTTTTAAACCTAAGTTTCCTTCAAAATTTCCAGCCTCAGTAGGTGGCACCACCATCTGTCCGTTTGCCTGTGAAATCCTTGATTTCTTCCTTTCCTTCACTCCTCACAGCCAAGCAGTCACCAAGTCTAATTGACTTTACATTTGAACTAGCTCACAAATGTGTCTACGTAAAGTCCAAGTTATTTCGACTACCACTACCTTGGTTTCTGGACACCATCTGATTTTTTTTTTTTTTTTTGGCTTGGATTACTGTGACAGGTTTTGAATTGGTTTCCCAGCTTCTGGTTTTATTCTCCTCAAATCCACTTTCCATATAGCAGGCCGAATGCAAATATGATCGTATTATTTTCCTGCTTGAATCTCTCCAGTGGAATCTCACCCTCTTTAGGATATGAGTCAACCTCCCTAACATGGCCTGCGAGACGCTGCAAGCTCTGGCCCCTACTTATTTCCCGAGCTTCATTTCTCTCTGTTCATTCATCTGTCACTTCCTTCGCCCTCTGCTTTCTCCCCTACATTTTTTTGCATGCTGTTCTTTCAGCCTAGCACGCTGTTCCTCCCTTGCTTTATATAATTAACGGATACTCATAGTTCAGGTCTCAGCTTAAATGTCCTTTCTTCTAGGGAGCCCTTTCCTCATCCACAGTCGGCTTGCACCAAGTTGCACAACTCCAAGGGGTGAAATTGCATTGTATTATGTGTGAACGGTGCCCCTGAAATGGTGCAATGCAGTGAGCCAGGACATTGTGTTCCTCACTGTCACTGTTTAATTGTCTTCCTCCCTGGGCTGCAAGCTCCAAGTCGGATTCTCTGATGTAAGTCTTGCATAAAGTCAGAACTCAATCAATATTTGTTGAATTAATAAGTGAGATCTTAACAGAGAAATGGCTAATTGGAATGGGTACAAAATATGAAACAAATTTCTGGAACCCTCCTCTCTTACAGAATAGTTTAAGTAATTCAAGATATTTAGTTTGGAAAAATGAAGATTTAGAACAGATGTAACAGCTGATTTCAGACGGAGTCTCACTCGGCCATCCAGGCTGGAATGCAGTGGCACATTTTTGGCTCACTGCAACCTCCGCCTCTTAGTTTCAAGTCATTCTCCTGCTTCAGCCTCCTGAGTAGCTGGGATTACAGGCGTGCAGCACCAAGTCTGGCTAATTTTTTTGTATTTTTAGTAGAGATGGGGTTTCACCCTGTTGGCCAGGGGTGTCTCAAACTCCTGACCTCAGATGATCTGTCCACCTTAGCCTCGCAAAGTGATGGGATTACAGGCTAAAATTGAAATAAGTCCCCAATCCTGAGGGTTGTCCAGAAATGAAACAGATGGCACCCAAAGTAATGAGTTCTGCTTCACTGCAAAGATTGAAGTCTGTAGGATTGAAGCCCATCTGTAGGACCACTGATGGCAGCAGCTGTATGAGAGAGCTTTTGAGACTGCAACTCAAAATGTCTGTGATTGTATGGCTCTGGGGAAAGTTTACTTTTTACTTGAACTCAAGCATGTATGTAATGGCTCTGTGTGCTTGGTGCCACTGGAAACACACAAAGGTCTGCACTCATTCCTGCGCTCAAAGGTGCACGGTCAGGTTGGAGGGACAGTGTCAAGTTCACAATCTGAAGGCAGAACCTTGCAGAATATCAGAGTGTCTAAATGTTCAGTACAGAGGGTGGTCTGGGGTTATGCTGACAGGTGTCACAGAAGGGGAGGGGCTTGAAAAAGGTCCCAGCGGACGGGGAAGAGCTGGAGAGGAGGGTCCACTTCAGGAGGAAGGGGCTGATGATGGAGCCTGTGAGAGAAGCAGACGTGGTCAGTGCACAGCTGACACTTCTCACACCTTTCATTTACAGCCTTGGAGTCTTCAGTGGGCTTTGTAGTGCTCTGGTTTCCTTAGCTGAAACCAATGAGGAAGGTGGGATGGGGCTGGCCTGAGAATTTGCTAAAATGCCGAGTCATGTCCTATGGTGAAAGGGAAAGAACTCCTTGTCTATCTTGAACTCCTTTAAATATTTGGGGTTCACTGGATGAGTCAAAGATGACTTAGCTGCTCAGAAGGAGGAATGGAATAGGGGTTAAGCCCTTGGATCAAAGGTGCCCAACTGTTTATAGCCTCAGATTTCAACTCTATTTTGTACATATTTTGGCTGCAAGTAACTTAAAACCCAATTACCAATGACTTACAAGAAAAATCATCTTATATGTTGAAAATGCTGAGGTAGTTCTGATCTTAATTGGTTAATCATGGGTTTAGCAAAAACATCAATGCCCTACTTCTTTCTGTTATTTTGTTTGCTGTTTTCTACATGTTGGTTATCATCTTTGGCTGAGTCTCCTTATGGTTCCCAGAAGACTCTGGCAATTCCAGGCTTCAAATGTGACACTTAGAGGCAGAAAAAAGGCCTACTTTCCTTGCTTTTAAGAGTAAGAAAATATGCCCAGGCATGGTGGCTCACACCTGTAATCCCAGCACTTTGGGAGGCTAAGGTTAGTGATCACCTAAGGTCAGGATTTCGAGACTAGTCTGGCTAATATGGTGAAAGCCTGTCTCTACTAAAAATACAGAAATTAGCCAGGTGCGGTGGTGCCTGCCTGTAATGCCAGCTACTTGGGAGGCTGAGGCAGGAGAATCGCTTGAACCCAGGAGGTGGAGGTTGCAGTGAGCAGAGATTGCACCATTGTACTAAGAAGAAAAAAAGTAAGAAAATATTTCCTGATGCTCCTTTGGTTCTGGAGAGACTCAGACCTCTCTCCCTGTTTTATTTTCCAGGTTATATCACAAACCCATTCCTAAATCAATCACTGGACAGGCGAATTACCATGGAGGGAGCCCATTTCACCTGAGGCACGTAGATGCATGATATACTTGAACAAAATCAGGGTTTGTTGTCATGAGAGAGAAGGAGGCCATGTTTTCTCCTTAGGATGCCAAGTTCTTCAGGTATAATGGAGACCAGGGGAGAGATGACCTGGCCAGTACTATTTGCCTTACCTTAGCTGGGGGCCCTGGTCAGGATATGCTGGATGTGCTGGGGTAGCTGCACTGGTTCCATGGTGGGGACTGAGATTCTCACTGGAGTAGCAGGTTGTGGGTTCAACCAGATGCCCTTTAAGGCAACTTAACAATCCTTACCATGAGCCTGGTATTGTGCTAGGCCTATAGCACAGTATTTCTTCCAATCTTCATCTCAAATCTGCGAGTGAAGAATTATTATTCCTATCTTCAGGTAAAGGATTAAAATTATGTAAGTTACCGAGGTCAAAAGTGAGAGTGGGAACCTGAAATCCGGTTAGACTGTGTGTAACGTAAGTGTTTGTCCAGTGTATGTCTCACTATGTCTTTCTCCCAACTTAAAAGCTTCCATGAGTCTGGAACAAGCCTGAAAGTGTGACTTGGATCTGTACTTATCAAACTGTCTTTGGCTAAGAGCCAGAAATTTAAAAATTGTAATCTATATGGATCAATGATTTTTTTTTGTAAAATATATAAAAAAAAGAAGTACCAGGGAAATTATAATAAAGATATACAAAACACAAGCCCTGTTTTAAATTATTCATTTTCGCGCACGCGCGTGTGCACACACACACACACACACACACACACACATGCGAGCATGCATGCATGCACAAATAATCTGTCAAATTGCTGTAAGGTTTCCCAAACTCTTAACTTCTGGACTTACTTTGTCACAAACTGGCGACAAACAGATCATGGAGCAGCACTGGTCTTCAGCCCACACTGAGTAGCACTGATTCAGACAGCTTTCTTCCTCTGTCCTCTTCCCTGACTGCAACTAAGGATATTCAATGATTGGATGCCTCTGCTGAGGTGGCGGTGGGACAATTACTGGTTGTAATGTTAAGGCAAACATCGGAGGAAGAGATTCGATTTTGCACTGTAGTTGACAAGCCCATACAATCCTTTCCATACATGTTCTCAAGGTAAACAATGACTAGTCCTCAAGTAGGAGGACTTGACTGCACCGTTTGTGACACATCCTAGATTCACCCCATAGCTGGGGTGACCATCTGTGTCTGCTAAGAGAGGGACCTGCCCAAGTTATGCTCCTACTCTCTGAAAGACTCGGGAAGTAGGGACACTATCTTTCTTCATGAATGCATTTCAAAGAGATGGCTCCCAGGTACTTGAGAAAGACATTCCTGAAGGGAAGAAAGCTGGCAAGAGGCTTATTTGCCTTTTTAAAAAATTTACATAATTTCGAACAGGTAGAGAAATAACTTAAAACTTACAGGTTTTCTAAAGTAAATGCTCACAGGGAAAATTAAGCCTCTTTTTTGAACTTTTAAGTTCAGAGGTACAAGTGCAGGTGTGTTACATAGGTACACCTGTGTCACGGGGTCTGCTGCACGGATGAGTTCATCACCCAGATGTTAAAGCCTATTAATTATTTTTCCTGATCCTCTCCTTCCTCCCACCCTCCACCCTCCACCCTCCAGGACGTCTATTTTCATCAAGAGATTAATATTAGACACGAGGAAATGTCGTGGACCGTCCGGACGGGTAGGCACGTCTGCCCGGGGGTCTCTCGACCTGCAAGAGGGTCCCAATACCTGGAAGAGGGAGTGCGCCTGAGAAAATAATAAAGACAGAGAGAGAGAAAGCGAGGCGTCTGGAGGGCTGATAGGCTGTGCCTAAACAGCAAATTTTATTTTTCAAATGCCAGGAATAAATACACTTTCTTGGCTCTGGTTTACGTCATAGCAAGAGGAATGTAAATGTATGCCTCACATGGCCTATACAATAGAGACATCAGATACACAATGGTTGCAAGAGGAAATGCAAATGTATACCTTACATGGCCTATACAATTGAAAAGTCAGATACACAATCAGTGGTTGTAAAAAGTAACAGAATTTCCTGTAATCACAAAGCTTGTTTGCATCCAGACATTATTCCTCCTGGCTGCAGGTATCTCCGGTTTGATCTTGTTTTAGAACTGAGATGTGAAAAGTTTTTTGGTTTTGCTCATCAGAATATCCTTTGACCGGATTCTCCTTTGTCTACTCCTAACTCAACTTAACTCAATTTTCCCATTCAGGAATCTCTGAGTCAGGAATCAAAGCCATCCCTTATGGTGGCATTTGCTTTGCAAATATCGACAGTTAAACCATTAGGCAGTCAGGTAAGTAAAGAAAAGGTTAAAACTTATTCTTAAAAGAGAGTCATAAAAAAGGTTAAAAAGCAGGAACTTGTTGCTGGTAGGGGGTCACTCGGTCTAGCAGCAACGCATAGTTTTAGGCCCAAACGATATTGTGGTTAATATTAGAAACTGATCAATCATCTTTCAGTTCCTATATTCCGGATAGCTCGACTGCCTCCAGTAGGAAACTGTGTTTGGGATCAAACTCACCGTATAGTGAGACTCACGCCTTTTAGGGGTCTCACACGGGAGTGTTCCCCACAAGGAAACAATTTTCTTTTCTTTTAGTTTTCCTTTCTTCCTTCCTTTCTTCCTTTTTCCTTCCTTTTCCCTCCCTCCCTCCCTCCCTCCCTCCCTCTCTCTCTCCCTTCTTTCTTTCTTTTCCTTTTCCTTCTTTTTTTTTAAAGATTCATGAGATAAATGTATTAAAGATACAAATTAATTCAAGAGCACAGATACAATATGCATATTACCGAAATAAATACAATGTGATTTATGAGAACAAGTTACCAATGAACAGTATTTCACAAGTTGAAAAGGTGACGCTCCCAGTGCTAAATACACAGCCCTTTATTTTCTTCAGATTCAGTTTTTTTTTGTGAATTTAACATAAAGAGGAGGAGTCCATTCTGCAACCTAAAAAATTTACTTATTAAAATTATATCAATACTTTAATAAACTATAAAAAAAGGTAGTGAGACAAACGTGCATTTATGGAACTGCATGCCAGTTAGGCCAGTTCCCGGTAGAGGGAATTCCCAGCATGAGCTCATTCATCTGTGAGGACACAGAGCAGTCCTTATTTAGACACACACATTTATCTACTGCTCAGCATGGTCAGCTTTCCACTTCTTGCTGGTTTTCTTTTGCTATGAATGTGCATGTCCAGTTGTCTGCTTCCTAGAGCAGACATTTACCTTCCTCATCTACCAGCATGGGAGGAGGACTGGGGCCTCGCAGATGATTGATTCTATCCATTCTTCGGGGCGGTTTCCCAGTGGCTCTCTTCCATCAGCATATCGGGAATCAGATGAGTTTCCATAGCTTCTTTTTTTTTTTTTTTTTCACATCTTGCTGAAGCAGAGCTTTGAAAAACGAAACCACAAACTCAGCTATTCCCCAAAAGAAGTTTGTTATCAAAGATAATCTCCATGGAGACTGACTCCGGCTGTCCAACACTAGTCAGTTGGAGATAGAAACCATCTTGCCCCACTTCCCCACTTTGGAGCGGCGCCTGGCCCCTCTCGATTTCCGTATCTCCTTCCCTTTCTCTTTCCTTTTTTTCAAGGTCTCAGCTCTGTCACCCAGGCTGGAGTGCAGTGACATGATCACGACTCACTGCAATCTCAAACTCCTGGGCTCAAGACATCCTCCCACCTCTCAAGTAGTTGGGTTTACAGGCATGCACCACCAGGCCTAGCTAATTTTTTGTATTTTTTTGTAGAGATGCGGTTTTGCTATGTTGCTTGGGCTGGTCTTGAACTCCTGAACTCAAGCGATCCACCTGCCATGGCCTCCAAAAGTGCTGGGAATACAGGTGTGAACCACCATGCCCAGCCCCCTAGGAAACAGTTTCTTGATGGTGATTTTTTATCTTTTTGCTGTGTAAGAAAGAGATTGAGCTCCATGGTAACAGGTGAGACAGAAGAGACTCAAGGAACTAAGAACCTGTGCCCTGAAGGAAAGGTCTGTTTTGGAGAATTGCTGGAGGTTCCCCATTGGATGTGTCATTAAATGGTGATTCATCCTGGCCAAAAATAAAAGCATCTTGAGTGACTCTAAGGTTGTGTGTGGTTTATGCTTGGACATGTGTTACTTTTATGACATAAAAGTGACTTCAATCTGGTAAGATATATTTATAAACATAGAGGTCTTTTCATGTATTAGGAAATTCCAACTGTGCTAGAGAGTCTTCCCAAGAAATCTAGATCTATTCTCCTCTAAGGTTTAGGAAATCTACTCCAGGCATGGTGGCTTACTCCTGTAGGAGAGGAGGCTGTGGCAAGAGGATGGAATGCCCAGATGAAGGGATTTTTGGAAGTGTGTCATTTTGAGGAATAACAAAATCCAGACTCTAATCATTAGAGTAAATGGCTGAGTAGAGGGAAAGATAAGGTCATTGGAAATATAAAAGTCACAGAATTGAAAAGTCACATTTGGGTAATTCATCCATAATGATACTGAAGCCCACCAGACTCGTGGCAGTAGAAGGGAGATCAGTAGAAGACAGTAGAAGGCAGTAGAAGGAAAAATATAAGTGTTCAAGTCATTTGGATTGAAGAAGAGAGGGAGAAGATATTTGAGCATCCTGGAGTTTCCGATAGATTCCAGTTTCCATAGGTGTAGTATTCTCGGAGTTTCATATTCTAGACAAATGATTATTCTAGATTTCCTAAAACTTCTTTTTTTGACAGTCTTACCCTGTCACCCAGGCTGGAGTGTAGCGGCTCATTCCAACCTCTGCCTCCCAGGTTCAAGCAGTTCTCATGCCTCAGCCTCCCAAGTAGCTGGGATTACAGGTGCATACCACCATGCCTGACTAATTTTTCTATTTTTAGTAGAGACGGGGTTTCACCATTTGGCCAGGCTGGTCTCAAACTCCTGGTGTCAAGTGATCCACCCGCCTCAGCCTCCCAAAGTGCTGGGATTATGGGCGTGAGCCACGGCACCCAGCAATTTAGCATAATTCTTAAGGGTCCTAGGGTTTTTAGAACAGTAAATGCACTTCGGCTTCAACTTAAGGTCACCAGCCTCATTAGCCCCTAATAAGAGAGTAAACCTGTCCTTTGAAGCTTTGAAGATAGACATTGACTTCTTTCTAGCTATGAAAGCCCCAGATGACATTTTCTTCCAATATAAGAATGTTTTATCTACATTGAAAATCTATTCTTTAATGTAACCGATTTTATCCATGATCTTGGCTAGATCTTCCGGTTAATTTGCTGCAGATTCTAGATTAGCTGTTTCACGTTGTACTTTTACATTAAGAAGATGGCTCTTTTTTCTTTCCTTAAACCTCATGAACCAACTACTCACAGCTTCCAACTTTTCCTCTGCAGCTTCTTCTAATCCAGAGCAAGGACCTTGAATTGAAGAGGGTGAGGGCCTTACTCTAAATTGTGCTTCGACTTAAGGGAGTGTTGTCGTTGGTTTCATCTATCCAGACCACTCAAACTTTCTCTATATCAGCAATAAGGCTGTTTCACTGACATCCTCTGTGTATTCAGTGGAATAGCGCTTTTAATTTCCTTCAAAAACTTTCCCTTCACATTTACAGCTTGGCTGTTTGGTACAAAAGCCCTAGCTTTTGGCCTGTCTCAGCTTTCAACATGCCTTCTTCACTAAGGTTAATCATCTCTGGCTTTTAATTTAAAGAGAGATGTGGGAGTCCTCCTTCTCCTTGAACACTTAGGGACCATTGTAGGGTTATTAACTGGCCTAATTTTAATATTGTTACATCTCAGGTAACAGAGAGGTCCTAGGAGGAGAGAGATGGAGGAGCAGGCAGTTGGTGGAGCAGTCAGAGCACACACAACATAAATGAAATGTGAAATTACTTGTCTAAACCCCATGGAGGGAAACAAACAATTCCTCTTTCCCCTAAAATAATGCTACAAAAGCAATTAGACTTAGTCTAGACAAGACAGAAGATGTATAAGTGAAACATTAGAAGAACCTTAAATGAAGAGTGAATTGTAGTTGTTGGTGAAAAATAAGATTAATTTTATATTTGCTACCATAATGTTTTTGTGTGTAACTTATAGCAATAATGTTATCAAAAGCTTACAAAGTCAAAAAATAGATTCACTTTTTAAAAGATTTTTTTTTTTTTACTTTTAGAGAAAATTGACTTTAAATTGAGTGAAACTGCACGTGACATATGAAGAAAAGTGACAGTTTAATACAATATAAGAAAATCAGAGCAAGCAGAAGAACTCTGCATAACTTTGAAGGCAAAAATTCATGCACAAATAATCCTCAAACTAATTTCAATATAACGTATTTTCTGTTTATTATAGAAGCCATAATCTCAACTATAGAGAGATTTGAACAAATTGGTAACTTTAAAATAATTTAAGATGTATTGTATGGTTCTAGATATTGCTTTAAGAGATAAAAGTTACAATATAAGCGATAGCAATTTATAGGATGAAATTAAAACATTTTATGTTTTCAGCAAGGAAAAAGAACACACATGACACTGATCAATTAAGTTCTCTCTCTTATATGGGCACAGTTTGTGGTGCCCCCAAACAACTACAATATTAGCATTAAAGATCACTGATCACAGGACACCCCAACAGATTTAATAATCACGAACACTTTGAAATATTCTGAGAATTACCAAAATGTGACACAGAGACACAAAGTGAGCACATGCTGTTGGAAAAATCGTGTCGAGAGACTTGCTCGTCATGGAATGCCACGAACCTTCAATTGGTTAAAAAAACAAACAAACCCTGCATTATCTACAAAGCACAATAGATAAAGTGAAGTGCAATAAAATGAGGTATGCCTGTACTTTCAATTTCTTCTCCTTGTCCTTTTGTCATGCTCACGGGGCAAAACAATTCTGCCTTCTATGTGTTGCTCCCCAGGCTGCCAAAAGAATCCTGAAAGAAATGATACAGTCTGGTAGACCATTTCAATTCATCATCACCTACCTCAACTGAGCTCAACACTGCCTGGGAATCTACCACATTTCTCTAGAGTTGTTTATCTTTCCTATCTCTGCAAACATCATTTCAAATATTCGTTTCTTTCCTCAAACCACTCTGCATTCTCTCCTCCTTATTCATTCTTTTAAGGGTAAATATAAGCCATCTGATGAAATTAACCTCAACTTCCTGCCAACGATTCTTCAAAGCAACCTGCTTCTGTACCCACCGTCTCTACTTTCTTCCTGTTATTATTCAGTGGAGGTGCCCTCTTGATTTCAAAGGTAGTTCTTTCCTCTGCCTGCATCCCACCCCGTCCTGCTTTCTGAGTAACCTGATTTCATCAGTTCTCCCATCTCACTCTTCTGTCTTCAACTTTTTTCTCCTCTCCCAGCCCAATATCTTGAAAGAGGTGTCCACGCTCTATTATTATTATTATGACTCGAGATGCAGTCCTGCTCTATCATCCAGGCTGGAGTGCAGTGGCACGACCTTGGCTCACTGCAACCTCCACCTCCCTGGTTCAAGCAATTCTCCTTCTTTAGCTTCCTGAGTAGCTGAGATTACAGGCATGCACCACCATGCCCGGCTAATTTTTGTATTTTTAGTAGAGATGGGGTTTCACCAGGTTGGCCAGGCTGGTCTTGAACTCCTGACCTCAGGTGATCTGCCCACCTTGGCCTCCCAAAGTGCTGGGATTGTAGGCATGAGCCACCATGCCGGGCCCCCATTTTTTCACCTCCCATTTCATGTGCAACCATCCATCTTCCATCTCTACCGCTCCCTGCTCTTCTTGATAAAGTCAACAGCACTTCCATTTGCTCCATGCAGTAGGGGCTCTTTTGTCTTGATTTTACTTGACTTTTTGATAGCATTTGATCCAGCTGACAATTCTCTTCCTCAAAATGCTTTCTTTCCTTGTCCTCAGGGATGCCACTGTCTCCTGGTGTTTCCTTGCATTGCTCAGGCCACTCTTTAGTGTGTTCCTTTGACAGCCTCTCCTGCCCTGACTTATGAATATCTGGGTTCTTCAGAGCTTGGTTCTGGGCTCTCTTCTCTTCCATGCTGCACTCTTTTCCCTGGGTAATCTTATCCACTCCCATGAATTTACTCATCATCTTTGTATCAATGATCCCCACATAGTGATCCTCGCACTAGATCTTGATGACCATCTGACCACGTGTATATTTTCACTTAGAGTCTCAGAGGCACCTCCAACTCAGCAGGGCCAGTGTAGACCAGATCACCTTCTCCTTCAAACCTGCTACTTCTCCACTCAGGCCAGAGGTGAGGGTTCATCTTGGCCATCACCATTCTCACCATTCTGACCTAAATAATTGCAGACTGTTTGAAACCTTGTGCTTCTCTCAATTCCTGTTTATTACCACTTTAGTGCAGACCACAGTTTCTTCCTGTCTGGACTGGAAGCAAATGGCCCCTAAAGGGTCTCCTACAGAAGATATATGCTCTCCTTTCTGCTTAATAGATTTCAATGTCTTCCCTTTACTCTTAAAGTCTAATTTTTATTTATTTATTTATTTTTTACCATGGCGTACCATCCCTGAATGATCAGACCCCTGCCTGCTTCTTTAAGCTCATCTTAAATCTCTTCCCATGAGATATAATATCCGTTACTTGCTGTGATTCATCTTTTAGTTTCTCAAACAGTTTAAGATTATTCTCGCCTCAGGGCCTCAGAACATGAGATGGGTTGGAGAAGTCAGAGGGCTGTGAAGAGAGTCCAGGGTCCAGCTGGGTTATGAATTGATACAAATTTATCTTTGTTGCAGAGATGAACCCTTCCTCCCCCATTCTTTGCTGTTCTAAGGGGTCTTTAAATCTGCAAAATGCTCTGCTTCTTACCACCTCTCTCTTCGTTGGGCCAACTCCTGCTCAGCCTTCATGTCTAGTTGAATGTCACCACCTCATGAAAGCCTCCCCTAGCCCTGAGTCTAGGTTAGTTGCTTTCTTAAATGTTTTACTTCTGATTAATAGAAATCATCACGATTATAATAGAATTATATAGTTAACTTTATAATGTCTGTTTCCTCAACTAGCTACTAAATCCATGTAGCTGGAGCCAGGCTCCAGGTGGGAGGCTGAGGCAGGAGGATCACTTGCACCCAGGAGTTTGAATCTGGCCTGGTCAACATAGTGAGACCCTCATCTCTATTTAAAAAATTAAATGAAATCCATAAGGTCAAAGATCACGCCTGTCTTATTCACTACTTTTCTTCAACACCCAACATAAACTAGAGCATAATAGGTTCTGAGTGAATAAGTGTGTACCTTGTAAAACCTCTGGCTTGGGGCAAAGATGATGGAGAAGCAATCTGCCTCTGCTTTGATTTGGGTGTCGTGATCATCAGACATGAATGTGGAGATTATTATGTAGAGAGATTCAATTATTTACTTAATACTGCATACTGACCAAAGTTACTAATTCAGCCTTGGTGACGGATGTATAAAAGGGTTAGTTTTGGAAATGACATCTCGCTTCTCTAAGTAATGCAGGAAGATTTCTTTAAATAGGCGTAAGATTCCAGATTGTATACTGGACACAATGCCTTCATGACCTTGGAAAAGATTTTTTCTTGAATAATAGTAAGGGGAGAAGCAGAATAGTTGGCTGAATTCTCATATTTCTTATTGCTAGCAGATCAGCGGCAATGATGGAGAATGAGCATATTTAAGCAAAGTCCAGTGCTGTAATCAAATGAAGCTTTCTACACCATTAATCTAATCCATACTTAACAGCATGTGCAGCTATTATTGCTTTAAAGGGCAGTTAGGCATTTATGTTAAGCTGTTTACTGATTTTATAGAACTCTAGGGGCTGTAATTAATAATATGTACTTTTTTACTTCACCAAGCCAAGCATTTCTGAGATGTCTTTCAGGAAATTGAAAGTAGGTACTCAGAAAAACGTTGCTTCCTTTCTTTCTCTTCCAAGTGCAGGGACGAACCATTGACCCTGACAGGAAATGGTGGTAGGGAGGCAGAAGGCATTGTAAGGAAAAGTCCAGGTCTACACTGGGTACAAGTGCAAGGTGTGTCCAGCTGTTTTCCATGGCGTTGGCACCTATTGTTCCATCTGGTTGGATGGGAGCATTTTTCCAAATGTCTAAGACAGAGCTGATTTTATTAAGTATTTATTCTGTGCCAGGAGAGTTTTATGTCTTCATGCCTTTATTTTTTATGACAGCAATACCTTGAAAGAGTAATTATTCTCTCCGTGTTATAGAGGAGAATACCAAGGTAGGTAACGTCTCAAGGTCACGTAGCTGAGAAGTCAGTCGCAGCCTGGGTCCAAGCTCCGGAAGCTGTGCATATCATTCTGTGCTGTAGAGTCAGAGGTGTGCTGTGTCACTTTTCTTAGGTTTTTTATGTCCCCCTTGTTCTCTTCAGCCAGGTTGTCAAGGAGGCCTCTGGAAGCTGAAGTCTCAATGTCAGCTCAATTCTGCTGGGGAGGGAGCTGTTGATGATACACAGATAAATGAGAACTGTCTGGAAAATTAGCAGTGCAGATGCTGTAGACATAAGAATGAGTCCTGGAGGAGGGGTCAGGTGGGATTAGGCTTGTGGGCTGGAGGAGTCAGTGGCTGGAATTAGGAACTATGGACTTGAACGGAATTCAGAGGTCATCTAGTTTAGTGGTTTTGAAGCTTTTAATTTAAGGACTGCTGCTGTTAATTTTCTCCAGAGACTCTCTGTTTTAAAATGGTTTGACTGCTTAAAAATTTTTGAAGAAATAATCCCATTTTCTGATTGTCTTAATCAAAGATGTAATAGATGCCCTGGGCATGGTAGCCCATACCTGTAATCCTAGCAATTTTGTAGGCTGAGGCAGGTGGACCATTGGAGGCCAGGAGCCTGAGACCAGACTGACCAATATGGTGAAAACCTGTCTCTACTAAAAATATGAAAATTAGCCCAGCGTGGTGGTGGGTGCCTATAATCCCAGCTACTCAAGAGGCTGAGGCATGAGAATTCCTTGAACCCGGGAGGCAGAGGTTGCAGTGAGCTGAGATTGTGCCGCTGCACTCCAGCCTGGTGACAGAGCAAGACTCCTTTCCCAAATGAATGAATGAATGAAGAAATAAGATGTAATAGATGATGGCCAAATAGAATTTCTGATTGGCATGAGGCATCCTGTCTTTCCACAAAGTGGATGATTCCATCCAGGGCTTTTTTTTTTTTTTCCTCATTAAACTTTTTAAATGGGTCTCAAAATTCTGTGACAATTTTTGGTCAAGTTGTTTCCTTTAAAAAGTACTGATTTTAAAAACTAATAACTTAAAACTGCCACACGCAAAAAAGAAAACCAAAGTGGTCCACAAAACATTCTCCTTTCCTTCTGAAGGTTTTGCGGTGCATTATCATTAACCAGTCTTTTACCACTAAGCTTAAATGACCAATTGAAACAAACAGTTCTGAGACCATTCTTCCACCACTGATTAAGACCAGGGTGACAGGTATTAGGGATAATATTCATTTAGCCTTCCGAGCTTTCTGGGCAGACTTGGTGACCTTGCCAGCTCCCGCAGACTTCTTGTCCACTGCTTGGTTGACACCCACGGCAACTGTCTGTCTCATATCACGAACAGCAAAGCAACCCAGGGGTGGATAGTTTGAGAAGCTCTCAACACACATGGGCTTGCCAGGAACCATATCAATGATGGCAGTAACACCTGACTTCAAGAATTTAGGGCCATCTTCCAGCTTTTTACCAGAATGGCGATCAATCTTTTCCTTTAGCTCAGCAAACTTTCATGCAATGTGAGCTATGTGGCAATCCAGTACAGGGCATAGCCAGTGCTGATTTGGCTTAGCTGATCCAGGATAATCACCTGAGCAGTGAAGCTAGCTGCTTCCATTGGTGGGTTATTTTTGCTGTCACCAGCAACATTGCCACAACAAACATCCTTGACAGACATATTCTTGACATTGAAGCCCACATTGTCCCCAGGAAGAGCTTCACTAAAAGCTTCAAGGTGCATTTTGACAGATTTTACTTCGGCTGTAACATTGACTGAAGCAAAGGTGGCCAGTCTCCACTCGGCCAATGGGAATAGTACCTACCAATACCACCAATTTTATAGACATCTTGGCGCAAGGGCTTCTCGGTGGGATGAGTTGGTGGTAGGATGCAGTCCAGAGCCTCAAGCAGTGTGTTGTTCCACTGGCATTGCCATCCTTATGGGTGACTTTCCATCCTTTGGACCAAGGCATGTTAGCA
This sequence comes from Saimiri boliviensis, assembly GCF_048565385.1. Taxonomy (NCBI): domain Eukaryota; kingdom Metazoa; phylum Chordata; class Mammalia; order Primates; family Cebidae; genus Saimiri; species Saimiri boliviensis. The sequence goes on from NC_133462.1 coordinate 59,373,893, forward strand.
CTTGACTCCATCATGTTGTCACCGTTCCAACCAGAAATCGGCACAAATGCTACTGTGTGAGGGTTGTAACCAATTTTCTGACTTCCTTAACAATTTCCTTATATCTCTTCTAGCTGTTGGGTAGCTCAGTGAGATTAATTTTGTTAACACCAGCATTTAGTTGTTTCACACCCAGTGTGTAAGCCTGAGGGGCATGCTCTCCGGTCTGCGCATTCTTGAAGATATCAGCTTCAAATTCACCAACACCAGCAGCAACAATCAGAACAGTGCAGTCAGCCTGAGATGTCCCTGTAATCAAGTTTTTGATGAAATCTCTGTGTCCTGGGGCATCAATGATAGAAACGTAGTACTTGCTGGTCTCAGATTTCCACAAGGAGGTATCAATGGTGATACCACGTTCACGCTCAGCTTTCAGTTTATTTAAGACCCAGGCATACTTGAAGGAGCCCTTTCCCATCTCAGCAGCCTCTTCCTCAAAGTTTTCAATGGTTCGTTTGTCACTGCCATTGCAGTTGTAGATCAGATGGCCAATAGTGGTGGACTTGCCTGAATCTACATGTCCAACGATTATAATGTTAATATGAGTCTTTGCCTTTCCCATTTTGGCTTTTAGGGGTAGTTTTCATGACATCTGTGTTCTGGCGGCAAACCCATTGCAAAAAAGTGAGAAGTGCTTTTTAATGAGCCTGTGCAGATTTAAGAGAGGAGGTATTGGTAAATGTACAATTTCCATTAGGCTTTTTCAAATTTTGAAAATTGCTGAGTCTACTCATCCCCTGCTATGAGTGCCATCATTCTAGTGGCCCCAGGGGCTATTGGCTCCACTCTAGTGTCCTCAAGGGTGAATGGTTTTCCCCAAGGGAAACCATCGATTTAGACTTATTTTCTTATTTATTGTTGAGGAAACTGAGTTCCAGACAAGTTTAGGAAAATCTTTGCAGTCACCAAGTGAGTTAGTGCCTAAAAGGGGTATCGAATAATGGAACCAATATGTCACCTGGGACCCACTATCCCCTCAGAGATACAAAGTTGACTGATTCATTCTGTAGCCAGTTCTGTCACTTATGAAAGTTGAAAGATCTTCCTGTCATTTTAAATTCTCAGTTTATGTTCTTATGATCCAGTTCCCATTTCCTTGGAGTGTTATCTCTGCTTCTCCCTAAATTGCCCCAGGACTAAAGCTGTTTCCTGCATTCCATGGTTAAAACCACTCATACAAGTGTTTTGAGGGGGACACATGTCAGAATGGGCAATTTTTGTCACTGAGCTAGCTTGCCTCCTTCCTTCCTTCCTTCCTTCCTTCCTTCCTTTTTTGATGAAGTTTTACTCTTGTTTACCCAGGCTGGAGTGCAATGGCGCAATCTTTGTTCACTGCAACCTCTGCCTCCCAGGTTCTAGCGATTCTCTGTCTCAGGCTCCCGAGTAGTTGGGACTACAGGCTCATGCCACCACACCCAGCTAATTTTTTTGTATTTTTAATAGAGATGGGGTTTCACCATGTTGGCCAGGCTGGTCTTGAACTCCTGACCTCAAGTGATCCACCCACCTCAGCCTCCCAAAGTGCTAGGATTACAGGTGTGAGCCACGGCACCCGGCCTCTTCTTTCTTTTCATCTCTGATCTCTTCCCTTTCCTTCTGCCATGTGCTTCACTCCTAGGGTGGAAGAACCCATTTACTTCTTCTCTAATTTCCTTCAGTGGCTCCATAGGTAACCACATTGTTATCAGAGATTTCAGGGTCTTCTCTCACTGGTTTCATCTTCCTTACCTCCAAAGCCAGAATCACAGACAAACAGAGATTCTCATTCTCCACTGTTTTCCAAACTCAGGTGTAAGGACACAGAGTAGACATGGAGGAGATGGGGTGACTGCTTTTCTTAGAGAATAAAGACTTGTTGCTTAAAAAAAAAATCCCATCAAAACCTCATTTCTGTGCTCCTTGTTCAAAACACATATGCACCTTCATATCTGAGATTTTACTTGGCAGTTGTATCAAACCTGGTATATTAGTCAGCTCAGGATGCCATAGCAAAATACCACAGACTGGGTGGCTTAAACAACAGAAACTTATTTTCCACTATTCTGGAGGCTGGGAAGTCCAAAATCAAGGTGCTGACAAGGCAGGTTTCATTCTGAGTCCTCTTCTCTTGGCTTGGAGGTGGCTGTCCTCTCACTGTGTGCACACAAGACATCTTCTTTGAATGCACTTGGGAGTGGGGTGGGGGGAGACAGAAAGGTCTCTAGTGTCTTTCTCATAAGGGCACTAGTCTGTTACATTTGCTCTATTGGGATTTAATAATCAAACATTCTGTAGATCATATTTGACAGTTGAAGGTTTTGTACAACAAAAAAAAAATAGGTGCACAAATTCTTAGACACTCCTCCCTTCAATTCCCTTTCCCTTGAATGTGGGCTATACTTACTGGTTCACTTTTAACAAATAGAATATAGCAGAAGTAATGGTGTGAGATTTCTGGAGTTAGGTCATAAAAGATACTGAAATTTCCTCCTTATTCTCTCTGGCATCTTTGGCTCTGGGGAGGACAGCTGCCATGTTGTGAGGACACTCAAGAAGCCCTATGAAGGGGAACCAAGGCCACCTGCCAGCAGCGGGGTTAGTGCGCCATGTTACCCACGCATCTGCTAGCCCCGTCAATCCACCCGGTGACTGCAACCCTGGCTGTTCTTCTGACAAAGCCTCAGTAGAAATCCTGAGATGGAATTCCTAGTTGTCACCCTGAGACTCCTGAGCTACAGAAGCTGTGAGATAACAAATGTGTGTTGTTTCAAGCAGCTAAATGTTGAAGACGGCAATAGATAACTAACACAAAGAGGAAAGCATTTTACCCTATACTGAGTTCTCCCTTCTCCATGTTATCCATGAGGCCAAGCCAGATTCATATTTCTTATGCTCCCGAACAGCCAGTGGGTCAAAGAAGAAATTAAAAGAGAAATTTAAAAATATCTTGAGACATCTGTTGTTTCCCGATTTTTTAATGATCGCCATTCTAATTGGTGTGAGATGGAGAGGGGATGGAAGGCAGCAAACCACACTGCCAAGTGTGTACCTATGCAACAATCTTGCATGTTCATCACATGTACCCCAAAACCTAAAATGCAATTAAAAAAAAAAAAGAAAGAAAACCTGTTCCAAGTGTAATCCAGAAAAAAAAAAATATCTTGAGACAAACAAAAGTGGATACACAACATACTGTAAAACCTGTAGCTCGATTTTTCATGATACAAGCAGAATTATATTAGAAAAGAAGGATGATGTAGTAATTTACCTGTGGAAATGACTTTAGGAGTGTGGCATAATCATTAAGACCATGGACTGTCATTCAACAGCAGGATGACCAAAGGTAAATTATATAGCTTCTCTGCGTCTCATTTTTACTACATGAAAAAATGGAGATATTAATAGTGCCTCATGGTTTTACGTGATAATTAATGAGCTAATATATATCAAGTACTTAGCAAAGTAGCCAGTAAATGACTTTAGTCAATGTTCATATTATCATTAACGTAAGTATCAGGGATACTGGAAGAATTACACACACAAACAGATGATAAATTGGAAGCACAGAGCCTGTGTTTTCTCCCAGGTTAACCTGTGATCGACTCACAATTTAAAGAGCTGGATTAATATGGTTGTTCAAAAACTTCCGCTGTCAAATATGATCTACAGAATGTTTGATTATTAAATCCCAATAGAGCAAATGTAACAGAGAAAAAATGACTGTCAGTTTCCTCTTAGAGAAAACAGCAATAATGCCACATTATTACTACATACATACATACCAAGTGTCTTAAAATAAGTGATTAGCTTAATACATTGTAGTTCTTAATAAATTTTAGCTATTGTCAATATCTTATCAGCTATAGAGCTTTTTTCAGGTGAGTTTCTGTTTCACTTTTTTCAGGTGAGTTTCTGCCCACTTCCCTCAAAGTACCAGCCTCAAACTAAAGTCAGTATGCATTGCCCGGAAAGCTAACTGCCTAAGCCTTCCAGGCCAGGGGACTGGTGAACCCTGAAAATTTGAGACACGTCTCAATTAATTTAGAAAGTTTATTTTGCTGAGGTTGGGGACACGTGGCTGTGACACGGTCTCAGGAAGTTCTGATGACATGGGCCCAAGGTCGGGGCACAGATTGGTTTCACGCATTTTAGGGAGACATGAGACATCAATCAATATATGCCAGAAGTACATTGGTTCCATCCAGAAAGATGCGGACAACTCAAAACAGGGAGGAGGGCTTCCAGCTCATAGGTAGATGAGAGATAAATGGTTGCATCTTTTTGAGTTTCTGATTCTTTTCCGAAGGAGGCTATCGAGTACGCATCTATCTCATTGAACAGAGGGATGACTTGGAATAGAAAGGGAGGCAGGTTTGCCCTGAGCAGTTCCCAGCTTGACTTCTCCCTTTAGCTCAGTGATTTTGGGGCCCCAAGATTTTCCTCTCATAGACTCAGGATGTCTTCTCTAGTTCAATATGGATAGTCTCAGAGTAGACAACTTCAGGCTCCCTCTCCTTATCTTCTGCTAACCTCCATTTTTACTCCTACCCTTTCATCTCAGAATTTTAGCTTTGATGTTTCCCACTTCCTTCCTATGGTTACTTTAACCGAAGTGAGTCAGGTCTTACTGAAAAACTGACCACAGCCTTTCAGCTCCCACCCTTCCCCAGACGAGGGCTGCCCAGGCAGAGCGTGAGGGAGACCAGTGTTTACGCAGCCCATTTTTTCCTCCTCTCTCCTCCAAGTCACGAGGCTTTGAGTAGGGCTTCCCCAGCCACCGTGCCCCTCCCAGCAGACCGCAGTTCAGAAGCCAATCTCACAGTTGTCTGGTGGCTTAGGGAGGGGACAGAAAGAGCAGAAGCTTGTGTCCTCGGCTGTCCTCTCAAGTGGGCTAATTTGCTTATTTTCAACTCCGTTGGGTCCAGCCCTGTTGCCACTAATCTCAGCTCAAAGAGGCTTTGGCGGGAGTTTTTAGTCGTGATGACCAGTAACAACCAACTATATGCACTGCGACCACCTCCTAGTGCCAGAAGCCCTGTTAGCCCATCATCTTAATCCTCAGGAAAACCCAGGCAAATTCGTATTCACACTAAAAACTTCCGCTGGCCAGGCACAGTGGCTCACACCTATAATCTCAGCACTTTACGAGGCTGAAGAGGGCGGATCACTTGAGGTCAGGAGTCCCTAACCAGCCTGGCCAACATAATGAAACCCTGTCTCTACTGAAAATACAAAAAATTAGCCAGGTGTGGTGGCACGTGCCTGTAGTCCCAGAGTCCCAGCTTCTTGGGACGCCGAGGCAGGAGAATCGCTTGAAACTGGGAGGCAGAGGTTGCAATGAGCCAAGATCGTGCCATTGCACTCCAGCCTGGGAGACAGAGTGAGACTCTGTCTTGAAAAAAAAAAAAAAGACAAAAAACCTTTCCTGTTTACTTTTCTAATTTTGGCACCTACAGAATCTCCTCATCTTTGAAAATCAGCGTGATCTTAGGGATTTAGAAGCAAATCTTTAAAGGACTGAGTTGTGGGAAGACTACAGTGTCTCTGCTGTTGGCTTTAAAGTGAGAATAGCTTTTTCCCTGATCAGGTTTGGAGCCTTCCCTCTCTCCTGGAAGAGGGTAGCTGGCTTCCTTTCTCTGAAATGCAGAATTCACTCATTCATCTCGTTTGTCTTGGGAGCTTTGAGGGAACAATCGTAGTCAGACAAGATTCAACTGACACCAGAACGTGATGTGAATAAGATACATTTATTTATTCAAAATAAAAATCTGCTATGAAGACAGACAAACAATGTAACATTCCCAGAGGAATTGAATCACTTCTTGTTAAAACTGAGTTCTATTAGAACCAAATTTACTACTACTATTATTATTATCTTGAAATGGAGTCTCACTCTGTTACCCAGGCTGGAGTACAGTGGTGTGATCTCACTCACTGCAATCTCCGCCTCCCTGGTTCAAGTGATTCTCCTGCCTCAGCCTCCCAAAGAGCTGGGATTACAGGTGTGCACCACCACGCCTGGCTAATTTTTGTATTTTTAGTACAGATGGGGTGTCACCATGTTGGCCAGGTTGGTTAGGAACTCCTGACCTCAAGTGATCTGCCCGCCTCAGCCTCCCAAAGTGCTGGGATTACAGGCGTGAGCCACCATGCCCGGCCTAGAACTAAATTTAGGTTGTTATAAATAACAAGCTGGCCACAGCTTTCAAGAATGAAGTGGTTGGGGAATGAGGTTAGGGGAATCCCTCCAAGCCACTGGAAGGTAAATTAATCATCAAAGGGGCTCCCTGGTTTCTCTTCCTAAGAGTCTTTGTGGCAGTTAGGAAACCCCAGGCCCAGAGACAAGAGAAACTAGAGGGAGGTCAGGGAGAACAGCTCAACAGCTAGAAAGCATGGTCAGGCTTGGAATGAAAGCTTCCGTCGGCTCCCCAAGGAACGTTTTCTTTTCTCTCCCTTACATAACTTACAATTTATCTTAAAACACTTGAATACCATAGTGTGTCACCCTATGGAAACAGCTTAAAAAAAGGTGAAAATAATAAATATTGAAAAAAAATTATAATATTGGGCTTCTTTCTAAATCGTTCACAGAGAAGCTCAGCAAATAAATAGAAATGGGAGTTGAGGTATCAGAAGTAATAAATAGTCCAGGAGAGAGGTACAACAAGGTTTCCCAAGGGGTTGGGTCAGCTATCCCAGAACCCCGGACCCAATTTTGGAGACCTCCAATTTATGTCCTAGAGTCTCTGGAGTCGCCGCCCTGATGTTTCAGTTCTGCGTCTTCATTGTCATGTAGGCTTCTATGTAGTCGATGAAGATGTCAAACTCACTCATGGCTTTGTAGACGCCTTTCTCTTGGAGCTGTGTAGGGAGATAAACAGTCAGTTAAAATCCCTTCTGGGGACCCAGTAGACTCCCCTCCTCCATGCTCATGGATGGGCATGCCCTTGAGTGCAGAGGCTGCTTGTCCTCCCTCACGCTGGGAAGTAAACTGGAGGATAGGCCCAGCTGCCTTGGAAAAGGCTGAGCACTGACCTTCATCTCCTCCAAGCCTGAAGTACAGCTACTGGCTAGCAAGGGGAGCATTCGCTTTGCAAAGCACCATCTTCAAAATGGTGCCTGTTCAACAATTTTAAGGGTCCTGTGTTCACAGGATGATTATGCAAAGTTTGATGAAAAGACAGAGGAAGCACTTTGAAAGCAAGATGGTGAGAGAAGCAGAGAAGGGAGCCTTTTAAATGCCTGTGCCCTTCCACCAACACAAGGAGCAGGCCCTGCCCTCTGCTCTGGCCTCCTGTGAGAGGTTCACATCCCCTGATGTTGGCACTCTGTTCAGTGTCTGTTCCCAGCCCACAAGGAGGACATAGGCCACATGGTTTCTGGGAAATCAGATTTAAAAAGTTCCTGCGCAGCTGGAAGTGTGAAACCCCGTTTGGTTTGGGAGCTGACATTCTCAGGCACCTTGGGAGGTGCGAGGGGCAGAATGAAAGTGGGCTTGAACCAACTCCAGGCAAGTGTGAATCTGGTTTCCTGCTCATTCTGAGTTCTGGGGAGTCTGGGCTGAACCCCCAGGTGTATTCGTATGTGCACATTTGTGTGCCAGCTTCCTGCACGTGTGGGTTCAGCCTAGATTCCCAACAAGCTACTTTCTGTACTTTCTGTTTCCTTCGTCACTCTCCCCAGCACACAGCTCACTGTGTTCACAGGCTGGCCGGCCAGCCCAACCCGCAAGCCTGCAAAGGCGGTGAGCAGTCATTTAGAAACCCCCAGAGACACTTAACAGAAAACAAACACAACCAAGGCGGCAGCTCCTCACTGGCTGAGCAGGTCATACCATCTGTCAGGTTCCCACACTCCCTCCAATGAAGGATGGGGCCTACTGAGCCCCCGCCACTTTCCACGCTTTGGGGTTGGGGAGTGGGCAGGGGCTGTACCCTGCAGACCCGCTCGGCCACCATCCAGGCTCACCTTACTAACGGCATTCTTCACCTGCGCCACTGCCTTACTCTTGTTTTCACAGGGAAGGAATCGATGCTGTGGAAGAAAAGAGAAAGTGTTGGTGATCCTGGCTCCCAGCTCCATGTCCATCACACTTGGGGGACAAGCTGGTGGCATGAAGAGGGGGCCAGATTTATCCTAATGCCTCATCTCACAGCTCCCAGAGAGAACTGAATCCTGCTTCACTTTTACTCATTATCCAAGGGTCAGAGAAGAACCATGGCCCTGGGACATAAAATGTATTTCTCCAGGACCTACTCTGAGATGTTTGCAAAACTTGGATGACAACCCAGGTCTTGGGATTCCTTCCTCCCCAGAACTCTACCGCATTGCCTGCCCTTTTCTGCCTCTCTGTCCTGTCCCTCCCCATCAGTCACAGCCACCGAGGACCATTTCTAAGCACCCAAGGAGGGAAGCTACTTAAACCAAACCTTTCACATAGCACTGTCCTACAAATAGACAACTGATTTTCCAATATTGGTGAGAGAACAAGGGGAACCATTGGTAGTGATAGCATCATTTCAGTTGGAGAAATAAATTAGCCGGAGGAATTACTAACAGACATTAGCCCAGTCATGAATAGCCCCCCTGTCCCTTCTAAAATGCCAGGGAAAATTCTGTCAGTCAACTGGGCCCTTCTTAGAGCTTTGCTTTCAAAATGTCGAGATTAAAAGAGGCGAGTGATGTTTCCTCTGCTTGAGAGCCTTAGCTCCCAGCCCAGGGTCTAGTTGCAAAGAGGCAGTGGAGGCCTGACTGAAGCTCTGGGCTCCTTTCATGAAGAGAGAGGGGAGTAGTTAATAACCCACAAATGACTCACAAATAACAGGAAAGCTGTTTGCAAATTTCACATGTAAATGCCTAGCAGCCACCCCCTACGCCTGCTTAGAGAGAAATGAGCAAGAAATCTGATTCCAGGAGTCTTTCCACTAGCTCTGCCAGTCTGTGTCCTTGGTGTGTCTCTGGGTGTGAGTATCTCTGCTGGTCTGTAGGAGATCGTATTTTGGGGACAGCTGCAAGGGAAAGAACTGGTCTACTACTCACACAGCGTCGCAGCCTCAGCCTGAAAGTCTTCAGCTTTTCCCCCAGGGAGTTCACGTGCTCCTTGATGTCTGGGTCATGGTTCTCAGCTTGGGGCATCACCTCCTCCAGGTAAAACTGGATCATCTCAGACAAGGCTTGGCAACCCAGGTAACCCTAAGGTCAGGAGCCAAAGGTAAGTGAGAGATTGGTGGAGGCGGCTGGGAAGAGGGATGCTGCAACTGGCTGGAGAGGACAGCTTGGTTCCAGCGATCCTCCTTCACCAGAAGCCTCCCCGCAAGGACTGAGCCCTTTGTAAACCCTCTGACTGCTGGCTGTGCTGAGTCAAGCTCTTCCCACTTCTCCTTTTCAAAGTGAAGGAAACATACCCAACTCCCTGCACTCAGAAAGCAGAGCCTCCCTTCCCTTAATCACACTGCACGCTCCCCCAGCACCCTGCCCTTGCTCTCACCTTAAAGTCCTCCAGCAAGGACTCCTTTAACAGCATGCTGTCTAGCTGATCCTTCTTTTGCTGCATGAAGAACAAAAGGAGAATGAACTTGTGGTTTGGGGAAATAACTGAAATGCCGTCTTTTTGATGCCCTTTCATTTAGAGTTTTCTTTTTTTTTAAATTAAATTGGCTTTGGCCCAAAAATCAAAAAGGGAGTTTTAAAAACAAAGGATTCAACGGTGATGGAACCGTCACTTAAATCAGGTCCTCCTCCTCAGAGTCAAGTTACTTAAAAACTCTGGCTGATTTTGAAGCGAAAGCAGAAGCTTGACTCAGTCCTGGTCTTCTTTCTGCAGAGCTACATTACCCTTTAAGGGACACCTATGTCAACCCTTTGGTGCCTTGAGCCCCCTCTCACATCCTGTTCTCTGGTTTTCTTTCTCCCTTCTGTAGACATCCCAGTCAGCTTGGAAAAATCCTAGGGACTAGGAATCTCCTTCTGATGCAGGTTTCCCTCATGTAGAGTGCTTCCCAAGGGCTCTAAGCAAAGGCAATATACGTTTTCCTGCTACAGGGCATGGGGAGCGTCTCCACCTCCAATCAGACCCTTCTTTAATTCTAATCGATAAAGTGTAGAGCATCAGCAGGATCTTAGAAGTTTCTTAGCAAGGGAAAGAGTGCATTTACCTTTTAAGGCAGGTTTTCCTGCACATTTACTGCATCATCTAGGCTTAGCTTAACTCACTAAACTCATGGCTTGATCTAGGATTCTCTTAAGAATTTAAGTTTTGGGGGAATGGGTGTGGGGAATGGAGGTGGAGGGGATGGAGGAGGAGAATTCTTCTTATCGCTCCAGGACAATGCCTAGTTCAGGCAGTCCCAGGAAGAGAGAAAGGACAGGAGGGAATCATACTCACAAAGAAAGTCTTCACTCTGCCAAAGGCAACTCGGAGCTCTCGAAGCATGTGAGGCAGGCTGCCTGGGAAGTGGGTGCAGCTGTTCTCAGACTGGGTGCCCTGGCCTGGGCTGGCCCTCACCCCAGTCAGGAAGACCAGGCAACAGAGCAGAGCTGAGCTGTGCATGCCTCTTCTGTGAGTCTGTCTTGTGGTTTGGTTTTGCAAGAGCAAGCCCCTGGTGTGTAGACCTTCACCTCTCTGTCCCCCTTTTATACCATGGGTTCAGGGAGGTCTTTTCATTCATAAAAAGCCGCAGTCACAGGTTTCCCGGCACAGGACTTTTTCTGCTTAGAGCTCCTCCTTCTCTAAACCTCTCTAATAGTTTTCAATTTTTGCATGGTAAGCAAAAAGGATGGTTAAACACGAACTTCTGCATTACAGCTATTTTTAGGATAGGCTACCTCTTTTAGAATAATGTTTTAGCTTCTCAATTTAAAAAAAAAAGTTAATTTCCTGGGGAGAACAGCTGTCCTGTGCGCAGAGGCCCACGGCTGTGGGTTCCCATTCGCGTGTTCCTAGGTCACAGTGACGTGGACAACTTGGCCATTCCAGAATACAAAGGGATTGAGAAATAATTGCATCCCCTCCAACCTGGAGTGGGTACCCAACACTTCTCCTTGCTAACTTGGGCAGTCACCTTAGGTCTCTGGGGCTTAGTTTTCCCAAGTGAAAATGAGGGGCTGGGCTAAATATCCTCAAAGCTCTCCAGCAGCTCTTCCATTTTAGTCCCAGAGACTGGCTTCCTACAGGACAGGCAGAGTCACAGATGTGCTCCAGGCTTCTTTACCCCTGATTTCACCTGGCTTCTCAGGTGCATGTTTCCACCTCCTCAGCTGTCCCAGCTGTCCCCCTCCCCACCTATACTTGAGAGAAGTGGGTAAAAGTAGTCTGCACTTGCTGAAAGATTGCTATATACTAGTCAGGTAGTGCTCACCATGACCCCTACCACCATCTCTATTGTACAGTGAGCAAACTGAGGCACAGAGATGTTAAGTCACCTGTACAAGGGTACACCAGTGCCAACTGAGAATTTGGTTCCCTCATCCTACTCTATGCCATCTCCAGCACATAAAATGAAAACTTGGATTAAACAGGCCTTAGGGTTTCTTTTAGTTGTAAGCTTCTGTGGCTGGAGTCTACAGTTTAAAAGATGGGGAGTAAGAAGTAGAAATAACAAGGAAAAGAAGTCAGGATTCCGTGGAGACTGGATAGGAGGCCCCTTACTTTCCTTTTACCCATCCCTGCTTTCCCTTCCCAAAGTAGCCTTAGTAGTGTTGTCTTGTATTAGTGTGTGTGTGTGTGTGTGTGCGTGTGTGTGTGTGTGTGTACAAGGTAAGGGGAGCCAGTTGTGTTGCAGCGAGGAGTGTTGCTCTACCTGGGGAAGGATCAGGGCAGTGACATCAGGACTTCTTCAGATATCTGGAAAGCTCCGGGGATCCTTTGACTGTGCCTTCATCTTCCCCTTTCACAGGGGCTTCGTCTGCTCTTCCAGTTTAGGCAGTAACTGGGAGGAGCACTGGCCTAGGTGCAGGAGGCCTGGGTGCTGCCCTGGCCCTGTCACTCTATACCCAGGGCAAGTCACTCATCCTCCCTGTGTCTGTTTTTCATCTGTCCCAGCAGGGCAACGGCACCTGTCCTCCTGCCTGCCTCGGAGCATTGAGCTTAAGTAGCCACAGACCCAATGGAGGGCGTTCTCAGTGTTCTGCTAGTTCCTCACCTGCCGGCATCACCAGTGGGACATCTCCAATGGCAGCAGGTTCTGAGCCTGCTCCACTGGAGAAGGTCACTCACTGCAAGGGGTGCAGACCCCTGGGGGCCCAGCCAGCATGGAGTGGGTGGGAGAGGGGGATGAGAGGGCCCAGGCCCACCCTGTGGATGTCCCTGCTGTGGTGACCTATGGATCAGGGTCAGGGGGCTGTGGCCTCTCCTCTCAATTCTTTAGGGAGGATCAGTGTAGAAACCTAAGAATCAGGAAGTGAGAAAGAGCCTTCTAGATACTAGTATGGAGCTAACTCAGGACTTACTGCTTCTGCCAGGCTTACACTGGCTGAAGAGTTCTGTCTGACTTCTGCTGCCAGGAAGCAGAGAGAAAGGGACTCAGAGCTGGATTTCCCCGGCTTCCATCTTTCTCCTTTCCTCTTGGGTTTTCTGGACTGAGTGTGTATTAGCTTGCTGGGCTGACCTTTTCTCTGAACTGGGTGCTCCAGAAGCAGATTCAGCATGGACACCAGGCAGGGCAGGGGGTCTGAACTCTGGGTGAGGCTGTGAACCCCTCCTTCCTTTGTTTCCCATCATGCCCGGTGCTTACCTCACTAGGAAACCCACACCTCTCGTGGTTGCCATTCATGTACACACCATGCCTCGCCCAATCAGCTCTGAGCTCCCTAAAGCAGGACATTGTTTTATTAATCTTTGCGTACTTGGTACCTAGCAATGAGCCTGGCCCATGGAAGGTGTCAGCTATATTTGGGATGGGCAAAGAAGAGTGCCTTGTGAGCCTGGAGGGTGAGAGGCTAAGGAGGTGGTCTGGGCACAGGTGGGCACTCAGATGGAGAAGGAGAGTGACCCAGGGAGGCAGGCAGCCTCCCTTCGATTTTCTTATTACTTGAGATGTGTCTGTAGACACACACAAACACACAAAAACACACACACACACACACACACAATGACAGGGAGAAGGGGGGTGTGTAAAAGCCATCTATAATCTATTAAATAGGGTTGAGGTGAGGATCTGACTTGTTATTTGTTTTGAAATGTGTAGCCATTTATCTCAAGCCATTTGCTGAAGAGTTGATTCTTTCCCCACTGATTTGAAATTACTGTCCACTCTCATTTCAAAGTTTCAGAATTTAAGTGGTTAGAGAGAACCACAGGCAAGTTCCTTGATGCAAGTCCTCATTTCACAAATGGAGATAACAGCTTCTCCATCGGTATGTCTCGTAGTATTGCTGTCAAGAGATAGATATGAACATTTGAGTAAAGACCCTGTGTCCTTATGTTGACAAAGCAACAGGAGTAAAAAATAGGGCTCCAGTTTCTCAAGTTTTTGAAGATCTGTTCATCCGAAAAGTCACTGGGGTCCATGGGGAAAAGTCCCAAACCCATAGGTCACGTTTGAGACATAAATGCCAACACTCACATGTGAGATTTGGGTTTGGATTTTGGCACACATCAAGAGCCCGTGCAGGGAAGGAAGGAAAGGCAGGCACTTGTGGATGGTTAGAGTGTCAGCCTGGGCACAGTTGAGTCCTGTGAATTTCAAGGATACAAATGCTTCTTTCAGACTGTGAGCTTCTGGAGGTCAAAAGGCCTGAGTCCAGTTTGCCCTCAAGCCCAGATGCATAGTAGGCATCTAATCAATGGCTATTACACTGATTTTAAATGAATTTTTTTCCAGGACAGGGACACACTGGGAAATCAGAAGGTTGTGGGACAGGGAATACCTCTCTTCTTCCATCCCTGCTCCAAACTCTTCTCTCATTTCTGTATTTAGCTACAGATAAGGGAAAACCTGACTAAGCATGGCTTTTAAAAAAAGAGATTTTTTTTTTCCTGCATTTCTGTTTTCCTAACCTTTGTTGCAAGGAGATAGGAGAGATAGGGGGTAGTAAAGTCCAAAAGTCTAAAGGCACACCAATCCAGGAGACCCTAATAACTTTTTTAGGATGCTCCACCCAGTAAATTTCACCACTTTAGCTGCGGAGAAGTCCGGGCAGACAAGAACTGCTGGGATGTGTGTGTGTGTGTGTGTGTGTATACATTCATGCAAATAGATTTTGGAGAACAAGGTAAGGGGAGCCAGTTGGGTTGCAGCGAGGAGTATTCTCTACAGTTCATACTGTTTGTAAGGAATCTGCCTCCCAGCTACTCTGATGCTAAGCAAAATGGCAGTCTTCTTGGTGTAGTTACTTTGTGCCTTACTGCAACTCTGCAGCTGGAACCCAAGAGTGGGGAGCAGGCTAGGAGCCCTATGAGGATGGCTGTGGAGCTGCAGAGGGAAGGTTCAGGAATCTGGGCTTGCTGGACTCTGGGTTTAGACAGCTTGGTGGGCAATAGGGTCAGCCAACAGAGAGCAGGCAGGTTGATGCTGCAGGCAGAGAAGGTGAGATTGTGCCCATCTTGGGGATGGGAGACAACTGTCCTGATAAAGAAGCCCCTTGGAGCTTGACTCCTTCTTGTCATTAGTAGTTATTTTTTTAAGGCTGATAACAGGAGTTTCATTTCTTCTTATCCAGGACATTTAGTGTGTAAAATAGCTTCACTAGCTTGAAATTTCTAGTATTCCCTTGAGTAACCCTACTCAGCTCCTTGGACAGAGGCTTGCTTGGAGGCTGTGTTGCAATAGACCCCACGTGCATCACACATCCAAAGTGTGGCTGGCTTGAGGTGTAAGCGGACGGGGTTTGTGAGCACTGTATTCCTCTGGGCTGTCCTGACATTGGCTTTGACAGTGTCTGGGGTACTTCAGAATAAAGGCCTGATGGGCCAGAAGTTTAGGAGGAGCCTGGGCTGGGGCTGGCCCTTAGGTCGAATGGAGCGAGGATTATGCAAACTGGATTGAACGCTCTTCCGAGGATCATGGCCGGCAGACACTGCAAACCACAGATCAGCGGAAGGGCTGGTCTTCAGGCAGCCAACGTGGAATTCCCCTTTGTGCAACTGTGGCACCAAATCAGGCAATTTGGATTTTCCTTAGGGGATGGACACTGTGCTCTGTGACTTCTCAGATGAGAAATTTGGCTTATCAGGGACCAGGACACCAGGTGTTGGAGCCCTGGCCACCCAGAGGACCATAGCTGTTTCTGCTCTGTCTGCATGACTACCTAGGATGACTAGTGGGCTCCTGAGTGTGGGACACAAATGGATTCTCCCAGCTCCAGGACTGTCCCTCTGGTGGGTTTTAGTTTGCCTCAGTCTCCATGGGATGACTGGCACCTCCAACCCAACATGTCCAAGCAGGGTTGGCTTTGTGGGTAAGGGACTTCTGCAGTCACACAGGGCCCCATGACTGAAGAAGTCCTCCCCTTGCTCTGCTGTCATTGTCTTGAAATTCTCAGAACTGTCGAGCAAGGGGTTCTACACTTTTCTTTTGCACTGTCCTCCTCTGCCAATTTATGTAGTTGATTTTGTATCTGAGGGTAAAATCATCTCTGTCTGGTTTCACCTTCATCCAGTGCACCCTAGCTCTGTAAATGGAACTACCAATTAACTCTGGAAATGATGTGTTGGTCCCTCCCTCTTTCTTGCCAGTCTGTGTCCAGTCTGTCACCAAAACTTTCAGATTTTTCTTCCCGGACATTTCTTTAATCTTCTCATTTGTCTCCATTTCCATCATCACCAGCAATGGCTGGTTCAGACTACTGTCTTATCTCTCCTGGGCTCCAAAATAAATGCTAAATTGATATTCTAATATCCATTCTTTAAACCGTTCTCCACGTTGTAACAAGGGTAATCATTTCCAAGCACCAATCTGATCATGACTCTTGCTGCTTAAACCCTTCCATGGCTTCCCACTTTCCCTCTCTTGGTTAAATAAGGACTCTTGCTCTTAATGTTTTCTACAACTTCCTTTATCATCTGACCCTGCCTGTCTCTTCTGCTTCGGCTCACAGCAGTCTCCACTTTCTACTTCCCTCTGCACTCTAGCCTCATTGACTTTCTTCTTCTTTTTTTTTTTTTTCAAATGATTCATGTGCTCTCTTTCGGTCTTTTTTTTTTAAAAAAAAAAAAAAAAAAAAAAGAGACAGGGTCTTGCTTTGCTGCCCAGGCTGTTTTTGAACTTCTAGGCTCAAGTGATCCTCTTGCCTCTATCTCCAAGTGGCTGGGCTTCCGGGCAACAGCCGCTATGCCCAGTGGTTTATGCGCTCTCTCTCCAGTCACAGGGCCTTTACACATGTAGTTTTCCCTTCCTGCTTTCCTCCTGTCTTCATCCTTCAGCTGTCAGCTCAGATGTTCCTTCCTCAAATGAGTTCATCATTCCCCAGTCTAGGTCAGCCCCTGGGCGGATCTTAGAACACCTTGCTCCTGCCCCTCCATAGTATCGATGTCAGTTTGTAATTAGGCGTGTGGCTATGTGACCATTTGATTGGCCTCTGTCTCTTCCGTTAGATTGTGACCACCTCGAGGGCAGGGCCTGTGTCTGTTTTGGATTAATGTTGTTTGCTCAGTACTCAGCATGGTTCTGGGCACATCTAAGGTTCTCACTAAATATTTGTTGGCTGACTGAATGGCTGACCATGTGCTTCCTAAATTTTTTGTAGTGCTGCATGGCTCTATGTCTGTTGTTCTCCTATCTCGCATAAAGTGGAAGTAGAGGATGGATTCGTCTGAAGGAACAACTCTCCTCACAAGCTACGTGCCTATACCCGTTATAGCTTTTCCAGTTTTTAAAAGAATTGATCTGATCACTAATTAGTGCTCCTCCGGGCAGCTGTCAACTCCCCGATGGCTCAATGTTGGGGTGTTAAAATTCTATAGGACGTCAGAAGAGGAGGGGCTCTTAGACATTATAGAATTCACATGTCTTATTTTACAAATGGGCACACTGAGGACTAGAGAGGAAGACTTTCCCAGGTCCTGGAGGTCATTGATCACAAAGGTGGAATCTGAACCCAACTCTTGTTCAAATCCGTACCTAATTCATTTACTCACGTAAGTGTCAAATCACTCTGATCTCGCTGGGCTTGCAGCAACAATTAGAGGAGGCTGTCTAAGATGTGTGCAGTGCGTGAGGTTGTGATGGTAAGAGGTTGAAAGTCTGTAACAATAAGTTTCCATCCATTAAATGTTATGAATCTATTATATACGCCTTGGGTACCTTAGGTTTAGGAATTGGGGATGATAGTGAAGGTAGCTTAGATATTTTTGTGTTAGGGAAAGATTTCGAGCCTTGGAATACTTTCAGACAGAAGAGTGTTTCTATTGTACTTCGTCTCCGATTCATGAGTGTGGCAGTGCTGAAAAGCATAGCGTGGCCTGCCTTCTCACCGCAGTACCCCTAAAGCAGCAACACCTTCCAGAAACCTTATCAAAGAGAGGAGAAAGTTGAGCACTTCCCTTCAGCTTGCCCATTCTGGTCCTTACCTTGAAAACGTGCCACTGACTCTTAATCCTCCCTTTTACTCCACATGTTTTGTGCACTTCGGATGCACAGCTGCATCACACGTGAAGATGCAGGTGATTTCTCCCCGCCCTGGATTCATGCTACTTCCACTGTGACTGTCACTTACATGTGCCCCTCGTAGCTCATAGACTAAGCAAGAAGGGAGAGGGAGTGGGTGCGTGCAACTGCATCCAGCCTTCCCTCGAGTCCCTAAGCTGTTGGTGAACTATTTGGATCCAGGACCCCTTTACACTCTTCAAAGTTATTGAAGACCCCCAAAGAGCTTTTACTTATGTGAGATATATGTATATATCTCAACATTTATTATATTAGAAAGTAAAATGGAGAAATGTTAAAAATGCCTCCTGTGACATCATTTGAAAGTCATAAACAATAATAAACCCTTACATGTTAGCATGGCATTTTTAAATGGAGATGTAACTATTTTTCAAACCAAAACACATTTAGTGAGAAGAACGACATTGTTTTGCATTTTTTTCCCAAGCCCCTTTAACTCTCTGACTTGATAGAACTGGGATCCTCACACGTGCTCCTACATCTGGTCTGTTGTGATATGTCACTTTAGTTGAAGCATAAGAATTTTCCCTTGGAAAAGGGAAGACCCTCAGGGTTCCTCAGACCACCCTTAGAGAATGAATGCTGTAAGTGTTTCACAGAAATCTCTGGGTGAGGACGAGTGGAAGGAGAATGATCAAAGTGTGGCCTCAGAGGCAGGTGTAGGGGATGTAACCACAAGGCACCTGGTCTGGGTAGGTAAGGGAGAAGCCCGCTGCTGTGTTCTTTATTCAGAGTTTCCAAATAGCCTGGGTGGTCCTTCAGTTCAGCAGCTCCTGTGAGCCTCTCATATGTCACGGAAGCTATGGTGCCTCACAAGCAGTGTTTGTGGTTTCAAGTCAAAACCCATGGGAGTTTTGGGGTTGATTTGCCAGTGACCTGTCATTACTGTAAACCCCTTCTCCAAGGGGCCCCAGGCCTAGGAGCAGGTTCTAGGGACCGGGTGTAGTCAAGGGCACAGAGCTGTCGGAAGGGCTCTGCTACAGGCTTATTTTGGGCTCTGCTTTCTACTTCTGCCTTTTACTCTCCTCTCTCCCTCCTCTTTAATTCTAAGGGGCATTAAAAACTCTGCTTAGCCTTTGGTAAGATTTGTGATGTCTCATATTTTAGAATAACCGTGAAAATGAAAACAGACATTTCCTTGCCGCCACCCCCCACCACCCCCGGCCAGGATTTATCCAATTAAATCAATATCATTGGCTTGTCACTCTCTTCTCATCCCACGCAGCTTTGCCTGGAACACACAGTAGGTGCGCTCTAACTGATCTGGCGAATTTAGAAATCATTTTATAAGGATGGCACCCTTTTAGGAACTGGGTCAGACGTTGTGTGGTCAGATGAAAGCTTGATCCCTGGTTGCCCACCTGACCGTGGGAGACCATCTATAGCATTCAGGGAAACAGAAACGCTTTTCCCCTCAGTGCTGGACTAAGAACTCCAGAGGTCCTAAGATGCTTCGACCTTCAGATGTAGTTCAAAATAGTTTAAGGAGGCCCAACAAGGTTCTGATACTCTTGATGATTTTAAAAAGTGTTCCTTTTAAGATTAAAACACTTACTTAAAATACAAGGAATACTTTTTAAAAAGTATTATACTTTCAAGTAATTAAGGAGAATCTGGTGTCCCTTGGCTTTTGGATGATCTGAGACTGTTCCCAGAAAACACCCTGGATTCAGGTGCCTTAAGCAGTGGGTTGGATATAAATTGATATCAGGTAGTTGATTGGTTTCATGAAAGTGGCTAAGGGTTGTACACTCGAGCCTCTCTTATGTGGTAGACGTTATATACCTCTGACAGCAAAGGCTGGAACTGCCTTCTCCACTTTGCTTAACCCCCAGCCCTACCCTGGGTCCAATGTTCTGTTACTGGAAACCCCAAAATGTACTCTGTCTCTGGGTTTGTCTTTGCAGCACAGAACGGTGGTTAAGTGTGCGAGCCCTGGAGTCAGACTGGATTTGCAACCCAGCTCTGTCCCTTCCCATCTGGTGACCTTGGGCAAGTTTCTGAGCTTCCCTGTATATACAATTGGAGATGGTAATTGGCACTGTCACAGGGTTGCAAGGCTGGAGTGAGTGACTGTACACAAGAGCTTGGATGACTGCTTGACAGACAGCAGCAGTCAGCCCATCTGAGGTGTAGTGGTCGATGTTTTTCTTTGGGAACACTCAGCTGCTAAAAGCTAAGTATGTCTCTTTATGGATCTGAAGACTTGGATATATTTTCTTCTCTGTAGGGAGACAGAGAAGTCAAGCTCATAGTAGAAAGATTGACTGGCTCAGGCATTTAGGAGACCCAGTTTCCAGCCCTGGACCTTCTACTGTGAGATCCCAAACAAGGGATTTCTTTTCATCAATAAGCCAAGGGCTTGCCAAAGTTGTTTTTCTAAGATGACTTTCAAAGCTAATGCCCTTGAATTCTGTGATTCCCCTATCTTCCCTCTCACCCTGTCCCTTCAGTTCCCCTTGGCAGAAGTGGACGGGCACGAGGGGTTCTGATGCATATTTTCCTTCCTTTCCAAATCCACCAGGTCAGCACGAGACCATGCCCCTTCAGCCCTTCCAGCTCATAGCTTCTGCCCAGCCCTGGAAGTGCCATTCTGTAAGAGAAACAAAACCTTTTCCTCTGGCAGCTTTTGCGTGTGTTCACCTGTATTTCCTTCTCGCAATCCTGGCCCCCAGCACTTTGAGGTTGCAGTTTCGTTGTGAGTCAGGCCTGCTGAGAGCAGTGGAAATCAAAAGGTCCTGCACTCGGTAGGGGAGGACGTGATGCTGCGTTTTCCTCAAGAGCACGGCCTTGGGGGCGGAGGGGGTGTGGAAGGGAGGCGATCACCTTCCGGAAGTGGATTTCTCACACTGACTGTTTCAGGGAGAAAATAATATTACTGGAAAGCCCTAGAGAGCGCTTCACATCTCTTTCAGAAAAGACTTTGCGTTCTTAAGCAATTATCTGCACCATGCAGTAAAATGTCTGTGTTGTTTTAATGCCTGTGCAATGCAGGCCTGTGCTGAGGAGGAAGTGTTCTTGGTATAGCTGGCTCCTGACATAGGTCTCAGATAATAAATCCCCTTGAGAGATGTGACCATGGGGTGCTGGATTCCCATGGCAGAGCACAGGGAGGCCAGTCTGGGTGCTGGTTCAGCCCCAAGAATTGCCAGCTGCTATGGGCTTTGAAGCATTAAAGTCTCCCAATGCCTCCATTGTATCCCATGGGAAAAGGCAAGCAGGCAGGGAGGAATGGCCAGTGCTGGAAACAAGATATATGACCACTGTGAAAACCACCGTGGATGAACACTGAGATCAGCAGATTCTTGGAGCCTTGAAGGAAACTCCATGTGGGTAGACCTCAGGTAGACTGAAGACCCATGGAACACAAACATATAGATAGTGAAAAGAATACATACGCCACCCCCAATTTAGAAGTGCCTGTTGTCTATGGACTCGAGTGGCAACCATTGGTTCTTCCTTAACCTGGCTTGTGAGAAATCCTTTATGGAATCACCAGTAACTTCTAGACAGCCAGGAGGTCAAATACAGTGGTGGGGAAGAAGCCATGAAAATGACACTGAAATCCCTGGGTGATTCCAACCCCTGAGGCTGAGTTCCTATGGGGCTGGTTTGTGAGCTGGGACAGGTGGGGAGGAGAGTAGATTGTCTGGGCGTGCATGGTTAAGCAGGGCAGAAGGTGAGCATTTCAATGGAGGGCCTAGAGCCCCTCAGAGGGGTAAGTGCAGAGGGACCTCCAGGGAGGACAGCCAGGGATGGGGCAGAGTACAACAGAAGTTGACCCAAGATGACCTTGCCTATTTCAAATATTGCCTGAGGCTATTCATATGTCCAGTAGGAGAAAGAAGCTGTCCTTTGCAAATCTCATAGACCCCCAGCTCCCAAAAACCTGAACTAAGTTTGGTGCTAATTACAATGTAACCCAATTGCTTTGTAGGCTGGGAGTGAATCAACATTTATAAGTAGCGTTTCTACAGAGATAAGTGAAGGTTGCTGGGGATTAAAAGGCAAGGTCCTTCTGGTCACCATGACCACAGCTGGGGCTTCTGTTTCATTTCAGGTAAAATCAGAGGGCTTTAGAGTAAACAGGAGGGGAGGAGGAGGAGGAGAGACTGAGTTTCAGCAGGCCATATTGAGCCAGCCACATTGAGCCAGGTTCCAAAAAAGTGACTTATAGACATCTGTGCAAAATCGGAAAGCTACCTGCACCAAAGTGTATAAACATGTATCTGGTCAAAGTGGTTGCAAGATGTAAACTGTGTGTTAGGGAAGGGTGGTGATGGGGATTTGGGGTAGGCAAGTGAAAGCGGAGGGATATAGGACATCCTTAGAGAATGTCATGAGCAAGCTGGCCTCCTCAAAGTTCTGCCATTTGAATCCAGAATTCATCTACATTGTCACCCAGGGTACCCTATCATATCTGTAAGATGGAAAACATAATGATATTTACCTGCTGATTATGAGAAAAAAAATGGGATAAATGCTTGTCACAGTGCTTGGCAAGTAGCTGACAAGCCATTGCTTACTCTACAATGACTGTAACTATACTGAGACTGCTACAGCTGCTACGGCAGTACTATCAGGACAGCTATGACTGTTGATACCACCACAATTTCTCTTTCTCTTCTGGCCTCCTGAAGTGACTTTGAACATCCAAAGATGATGCAAGTGGAGGGAGAGTTAATGTCCCCACTGAGTCCTTTCTGTGTGTGAGGACTGCTGGGGACTAAAAGACATGGTCCTTGGTGGAGTGGGATGCAGCAGCTTCTGGTCACCATGACCACAGCTGGAGCTTCTGTTTCATTTCAAGTAAAATCAGAGGGCTTTAGAGTTAACAGGAGGGAGGAGGTGAGACTGAGTTGTAGCAGGCCACATGGAGCTAGAAACTTGCTTCTGTATAGGCTGCAGTGGTGGGAAAATTGGGGTTGAGGCTGCTGGGGCCACTATAACCAAGATCTGGGCCTGTGGACATGGGGCAAGGGATGCTGAGCTCTTCACATGGACCCCATCCTTCTCCCCAGTACCCTTCCAACCCTAGCTGAGCTAAAGGCCACATGGAGGTTCAGCTATAGTTACTGCCATCAACATTCTGAGAACAACCAAGTTAACATGTTAAATTGTGTTCTCCAGCCCCCAAGCCACTAGAGAACAGAACGCACTCTTAAAGTCTTAGTTTTTCCAAACCACCAAACCAGGTTCACTTTTCAAAGCACTCATTTTTGTCACCAAAACTACTCTCACAAACCATCAATGGCAGCCCAGGGCCTTCAGAACGCAGCCAGCCCAACCTGGTTTGACACTGGTACTCCCAAACGCCTTCACAGCCTTCGTTCCCACAGGTTCTCTGTACAAGGTCTCTGACCAGAACAAGGGGGTGCTCACTCTTGTCAGAATATGCCCTGTATTCTCTCACCTCCTTGCTTCTATTCATGGCTTCACTGGCCTGCAATGACCACCCCTCTTTTTCGCCAACAGAATCCTTTCAATTCAGCACTACCTCTTCCGTGAGCCTTCCTTTAACAATCTGACTCCTCTGAGATTTCATTAAAAAAACACAAAATCCTCCAGTGCTTGTGAGCGTCCTTGGCAGGGCTTTGTGTATGCTGCCTTAGAGTTGTGAAGTGTCATTGCCTGCATGGATGCATGTGTGCACATATGTGGGTGTATTGTGTGTATTTTGTCCCTGTCGCCTGGATCCATGTTTTCTATATGCCAGGGATAGAGAGGAGATACAGTCTAGCTTGGTGTGAATATTTTGCTCATTTGATTCAGGCACAGGTTTACATTTCTCAAATGGTAAAGACCGACTCCCGGGAAGAGGAGGCCTGGGTTTTGGTCTTTCTTCTGGGTGGCTGTGAAGATGTCTTCCACCTTCAATGAGTCTTGATTTTTGTCTCAGTGAAATGGAGAGACTCCTCAGTTCTTCCTCCTGCTTTGCAGAGGATCAAAGAGGTTTGCAAATAGATTGAAATCCTTTAAAGCCACAAAATAGCTAAATGCATGAAAGCGTTAGCCCCTCCGTGGTCTTGTCCTCTGGTGGTTTTTCTCAGAACCAGCAGCAGGACTAGGATCCAGGAGTTTTTCCTCCCCAGCCATGCCACAAACCACCAAGCCACACAATCTTTTCTTGGGCTGCATTACCCTTTTCACTGCACCATGTGTTGCAACCCTGTCTGACCTGGCTTTCCTTTCCACCAGCCACATTCATAGCCATGGGAGTCCGTATTTTTCAGCAAGCTTCCTTCTAAAATCCCCCTCTGCCCAGGGTTTCTGGGGACCCTGTGGACCTTCCTTCTTTATGACAGGATTGGGGAAACACACTGATCTGCAGATCTCTTATTCATCTTCACGATCCCGGAGGTGGCTTGAGCAATCTTATGTTGTGTGAGTGTGTGCTCACATGTGTGTGCGTGTGTGACTTTATGACTAACTGATGCCAGCTATCTGATACTGTATACTGGGTGCCCACCATGTACTATAGACTAAGATATATCCTGACCCAAGCCCTAGCCTCCAGGCGAGGCCAATGGCAAACTACACATGTCTTGGTTGGTTTCCTTTATTGCTCTTTGATGTCTTTTTATGTACAAGACACTTCATATTGTTTCATTTTAAGTTTTACAAAAACCTCAAGACTTTATCCAATCATTAATTCTATTTTACAGTAGTGTAAATAAGGCTTAAGTCTCCTGATAATGAGTTCATTCCTTTCCCCATATCTCCATGCAGAGACAAATAATGTACCTCCAATAATTAATTTTTTTTTTTGACATCTCAGCAGCTTTAGAGGTACAAGTGATTTTTGGTTACCTGATGACCTGTACAGTAGTGAAGTCTGGGATTCTAGTGTACCCCATCAGGCCTTTGACACCCCATCCCCTCCTCCTGTTGCCCCCCACTGCCCCAGGACTAGATTAGCTGAGGCAGAAGCAGTCGGAGGTGCTGGAAAAGCATTAGGGTTTTCACCATCTTCAGAATCCACTTAGAACATCCTTCAACCTAAGGCAGTGCAGGCGGGATGGAAGGCAAGAGCCTTGATTCCATAGGGGATTCTCTTAGCACAGATTCCAGAAAGTTGAGGATAATAGATGACCTTTGATATCTTTATTCGTTTTTGCTAAGTTATTCTCCATTTTGCGGTGCCTGTGTGTGTAAGGCATTTCTAGGCAGAAGGGCTTTCCCAGGTCTGGTCAGTTTTACCACCTCATCTGCTGATCAAGATATGAAAGATGGACAGTGCCTGTTGTATCCACCAATAATCAGATACCAATCAGAATGCCAGAGTGACGTTTTCTTTTTCCTCCTTGGAAAGAAAGAGATTGTTTCAAGGAACAGCTGTACAGTTAGAAAAGTGATTTGGTGATCTGAAGTGATCTGATTTGGAAAGTGATTTGGTGATCTGAAGTCCTGGCATTCCATGAAGGCTAGCTCTGGGCTTGTAGTGCAGTACGAAAGATCTTCGTTGAACTGAAGAAGATGCTCTGACCATTAGGCTCATTAGACACTATGGAACCTTCTCATTGAATTTCCCTTTTTGGAAACTGCTAACCCAGGCGTCCTCAAACTTTTTACAGGGGGCCAGTTCACTGTCCCTCAGACCGTTGGAAGGCTGCCACATACTGTGCTCCTCTCACTGACCACCAATGAAAGAGATGCCCCTTCCTGAAGTGCGGCGCGAGGCCCAATAAATGGCCTCAGGGGGCTGCATGTGGCCCGTGGGCCGTAGTTTGGGGACACCTGTGCTAATCATTGTACCCAACAGGTAGTTTTTAATCCCTTATCTCCTCCCCTCTGAGTCTCCAATGACCATTATACCACCCTGTATGCCTTTGTGAACCCATAGCTTAGCTCCCACTTACAGGTGAGAACATGGGTATTTGGTTTTTGATTCCTGAGTTACATCACTTAGTCTAATGGCCTCCAGTTCCATCCAAGTTGCTGCAAAAGATGTTATTTTATACTTTTTTATGGCTGAGTAGTATTCCATGGTGTACATATACCATATTTTCTTTTTTTGTTTCAGTATCTTTTTTTAACTTTTAAGCTCAGGAATACATGTGCAGATTTGTTATATAGGTAACCTTGTGTCATGGAGGTTTGTTGTACAGATTATTTCATCACCCAGGTACTAAGCCTAGTACCCATTAGTTATTTTTCCTGATCCTTTTCTTCCTCCCACCCTCCGATAGGCCTGGTATGTGTTGTTCCCCTCTATGCGTCCATGTGTTCTCATCATTTAGCCCCCACTTACAAGTGAGAACATGCGGTATTTGGTTTTCTGTTCCTATGTTAGTTTGCTAAGGATGATGGCCTCCGGCTCCTTCCATGTCTCTGAAATAATTTGATCTTGTTCTCTTTTCACGCATTGGTTGATGGGCACTTAGGCTGGTTCCATATTTTTGCAATTGTGAATTGCACTGCAGTAAACAACACGTACAGTTCGTTGTCTTTCTGATACATAGCGACTTCTTTTCCTTTAAGTAGATACCCAGTAGTGGGATTGCTGGATCGAGGGGTAAATCTCCTTTTAGTTTTTTGAGAAATCTCCGTACTGTTTTCCATGAAGGTACTAACATACATTCCCATCAGTAGTGTGTAAGTGTTCCCTTTTTACCACCTCCTCACCAGGATCTGTTGTTTCTTGACTTTTTAATAATGACCATTCTGGATGGGGTAAGGTGCTATCTCACTGTGGTTCTTTTAGCAATTTTTAAAAGGTTAAAAAAATGTCATCAGGGCCTGCTTCTCCCCTTATGCCATCCTCTCAGTATCCCAGAGGAAAAAACTGAGCCCCATGACATCTGTTCTTGTCTCTGATTGTGGTCTGCTTACAGTCAGGAAACAGCATCCCCTCTACTGCAGGGAAAGGAAAATACCCAGTACCTCCCAGGTAGAAAAAGAGGGAAAAAAGTGTAAAAACCCAAGCACGGCAACCATAGAAGATAAACAACATTGAGTCTCAATATGGTTCATCGGCAGAATTTTCCCCAGAGCCGACGGCCTGTGTCAGAGCTATATTTTCCACTCCGGCTACTGCGATTTGGTTGTGGCACCCTTAGTTTCTTTCCTTTTGATGGAGACAGACTCTGACGCAGGTTTAAGGCTCTGGCAGGTGTCTGGGGGTTTACAAACTCATCCGGGCCTCTGACACCTCATCCTCTCCCCCCATTGCCCGCCGCCACCCCGGGGCCAGATTAGCCGAGGCAGAAGCAGTCGGAGGTGCTGGAAAGGTGTTAGGGTCTTCACCATCTCCAGAATCTGTTTAGCATATGCCTTAACCTAAGGCAGTGCAGGGGGGATGGAAGGCAAGGGCCTTGATTCCATAGGGGTTTCTCTTAGCACAGATTCCAGAAAGTTGAGGATAACAGATGACCTTCGATATCTTTCTTCATTCCTTTTGGCTAAATTATTCTCTGTGGTGCGGTGCCTGTGTGTGTAAGGCATTTCTAGGCAGAAGGGCTTTCCCAGGACTGGTCAGTTTTACCACCTCATCTACTGATCAAGATATGAAGGATGGACAGTGTCTGTTGTATCC
Source organism: Saimiri boliviensis (assembly GCF_048565385.1). Lineage (NCBI taxonomy): Eukaryota > Metazoa > Chordata > Mammalia > Primates > Cebidae > Saimiri > Saimiri boliviensis. Next base: position 59,401,049 of record NC_133462.1, read on the forward strand.
ATAAATAATCAGATACCAATCAGAATGCCAGAGTGACCTTTTCTTTTTCCTCCTTGGTAAGAAAGAGATTATTTCAAGGGACAGCTGTAGAGTTAGATAGAAAGGACTGATTGGAAAGTGATTTATTCATTATCAGGACAGAGCTGGGCAAATTCCCAGCAGCTCTGCTGCTGGGTGAGACCAGAAGGTCCCTAGGTTTTTTTTTTTTTAATTTGAGACGGAGTTTCCCTCTTGTTGCCAAGGCTGGAGTGCAATGGCATGATCTCGGCTCACTGCAACCTCTGCCTCCCGGATTCAAGCGATTCTTCTGCCTCAGCTTTCCGAGCAGCTGGGATTACAGGCACTCGCCACCACGCCCAGCTAATTTGTGCATTTTTAGTAGAGACAAGGTTTCACCATGTTGGCCATGTTGGTCTTGAACTCCTGGCCTCAAGTGATCCGCCCGTCTTGGCCTCCCAGAGTGCTGGGATTATAGGCGTGAGCCACCATGCCCGGCCCCTAGGTTTTAACTTTGCTTCTCTGTATACTGTGCCCAGTCCCAGTGCTTCCTGTGCCCCATGCCCAGCCCTCTAGTGCCCTCTCACTAGTGCTTTGGCTTTCAAAGCCTCAGTGTGGTTTCCTTCACCAAGAGCTTCACCCTCACCAGAGGCTCCTTTCTCCTCCCCCTGTAAAAGCCCCATTTTCTTTAAGGTAACTGGCCAACTGAACACTTTTAAAAATAGGTTCTAACTGCAATCTCTCACCGTCCCAGATAAACACCTGTAGTTTTCACTGGCAATATCCTAGACTGGGTGTCTAAGTAAATGGGAACATTCCTGGCTGTGTGTGTGTGTGTGTGTGTGTGTGTGTGTGTGTGTGTGAGTGTGTGTGCATTTGAGTGGGGATGGGGAGGCCCTGGGTCTTCCCAGGCTGGTTGGATTTATCATCTCATCTGCCTTTCCCAACATGAAGGATGAACAGAGCCACTCACGGGCAGACGCCCACGACTCTGGAATTACCCCATCCTGGTAATATTTGTGGCTTCTGAAGGCTGACTCCCTGATGCCTTCTCTTGGTTCCAAGCTTCTAAGAAAGCCTGGGGAACAGTATAAAGTCTACACTGGAAATAGTATACAAGCAAACCAACTGCTCACCCACTTCCTGAGTGAACATTGCTGAGTGCTCCTGAGTCAGGAGGCAGACCTCAATTCCTTAACAGTCTTTTTCTTTCCTTTCCCAACCTGGGCATGGCCTCACACCCCTCCACCCCCACATTAAATGCTGTATTTATGAACAGTGATGGATGCTCCCTGACAGGGTACCCTAGAAATAATTGGGTAATGTCAAAAACATGCTGCTCTACTGGCCCTTTGTGGTTTGGCACACTCACATTCCCTTCATTTTTTTTTTTTTTTTTTTTTTTTTGAGGTGGAGTCTTGCTCTGTTGCTGGAGTGCAGTGGTGCCGTCTTGGCTCACTGCAATCTCCGCCTCCTGGGTTCAAGAGATTCTCCTGCCTCAGCCTCTTGAGTAGCTAGGACTACAGGCACATGCCACCACGCCTAGCAAATTTTTGTATTTTTAGTAGAAACGGGGTTTCACCATGTTGACCAGGATGGTCTCCATCTCTTGACCTCGTGATCTGCCTGTCTCGGCCTCCCAAAGTGCTGGGATTACAGGCTTGAGCCACCGCGCCTGGCCATATTCCCTTCATTTTTAAGAGGTGTTTCCAGCACCAAGCCTGATATAAGTATCATGTATTCTCTAGAATAAACAATAAAATAAAAAAAAGGGCTAATCCTTGGAATGCAGGCACCATTGTAAATTATATATGTGTATTAATTCCTTAAACCCTCATAACAATCTTAATATATATCTGTGTAATAGATTCTCTCTCTCTCTCTCTTTTTATTTTAAGAGACAAGGTCTCATGCTGTCATTCAGGCTACGGTACAGCAGCACAATCTCAGCTCATTGTAGTCTCAACCTCCCAGGCTCAAGTGATCCTCCTACCTCAGTCTCCCAAGAAGCTGGGACTACAGGTATGTGTCACCATGCCCGGTTAATTTTTTTTTTTTTTTTTTTTTTGGAGAGACAGGGTCTCACTATGTTGCCCAGGCTGGTGTCAAACTGCTAGGCTCAAGTGATCCTCCTGTCTTGGCCTCCCAAAGAGCTGGGATTATAGGTGTGAGCCACTATGCTTGGCTAGATGTAGGTATCTCTCATAAGCCCATCAGACAGGTGAGGAAACTGAGTTCAGAGAGGTGATGTGCCCAGTCCAAGCCCACACAGCTGGTTAAGTGTCAGAACCAGGATTTGAACCCTGGGTGGTGTGGGTGCAGAGGCCACACTCTGCTGTCCCTTAGCAGAGTTATGGAACTAAATGGCATGTTATTAGCCGAAATGAAGTACTTCATGGTACCTGGCACAAAAGTACCACAATAAATGTTAGTTCCCTTGCCCCAGTAGTGGTTTGCATTTTAATAACAGCGGAATGAAGGGCTTTCAGGATCCATTAGAGTTAGAAGGATTTGCATGTGAGTGCATGAGTGTGCTTGTGGGACACCCACGCAAGCCACTGACAATCGTCTGTGTGGATCAGCCCTGTCCTTAGAGGTTTATACCTGGAGCTAAATTCCGATGGGGCCTTCTGCTGATGACTTTCATAGCTTCTGACATTTCAGTCTCTTCACCTCAGGGAGTTGGTTCTCTGAGAACTTTGGGGGTGACAGTTTTAAAAATAATGTAAGGCAGCTGGTGATGGCTGCTTTAGGGGCAGCATGTGAGCTGGGCCCCAGGAGGGGAAAGCCATGAATCAGGGGTCATGTAGCAAGACAGGGCTTTCCTACGGGCCGGATTTGGTCAGCGTGGGTCCCTGGTTCCCTTGAGGGATTCCCCGACTGTGTGGCCTGGAAGTCGCGCTCTGGTCGAATGCCTTTGATTCCCCCAGCCGGCCTGACTCACCCCGCATTGCTCAGACCTCCATCAAGGTGCTGCTCGGAGAGTCAAAGGGGATGCAGCAGGTAATCCCCTCGCCCACTGCAAGCCTGGGTGGGAGGCTGAACAAAATGGCACATCCTCTCAACTCCGGAAAGGTTGGGCCTTCCTTTCACCCTCCATCTCATGCCTGAAACCTCAAACAACAGAACAAACTCAAGGCAGAAAAAATAATTATAATAATTATTAATGCTTTCTGAATCCCTAACACCACTCGATTAGTCATAGTCATAGTTCGGGTGGCTGTTATGATAACACCTTGTTGGCTTCCTTTACAGTTGATAGTGATTAATGACATCATCTGGTCGAAGGGTTAAGGAGGAGTGTGCCTGTTGACAAGGAAGAGGGGCTGAGTAGCAGGGGAAGGAGAGTGGGCACAAGGAGGTGTGGGTGGAAGCCTGGGCTAAGGCTACTGTTAGTGCACCTGAGTCAAGAGGGCAGATCCCCAAGTCAGAGACCACCACTTAGTGTTCCAAAGACATCTAGGGCCCCGGGGTCATGACTCTTCAGGTGGTGAATGGGCAATGTTCTCCAGTACCTCGGATACCACGGCCTTACCAGTCTCATTCCATCACCATCACCATCACCATCAAGTTATTCCCCAGTTTGGTCACTGGGAGAGACTTCTCATTGGCCACCAGAAGAACTCTAAATTCATATGAACCTTTCCGTTTCCCCACGTGCAACTTGGAAAAAAAGACACTCCACTCTCTTTGGGAGGATAAAATGAAATAACAGATGGAAAGTGCCTGGCATGGGACTCAATAGGTGGTGGTTTATTTCACTCTAATTTGTCTGTGGTCCATCATATCCGATACTCCATTGTCTGTTGTCTATTCCATGATTCCTGCCCCCCACCCACATCACTGATTCCCATGACCCTCTTCCCACTGTTCCAGCTCATGTTGACACCCCCTCTCTGAGCCTCCTACACTACCGTTGGCCCCGGGTCCTCCTGGTGGGTCCTCCCTAATTGTAGCATGGGTGTAAGTTTCATCTTCTCACATAGACTTTAGTTTCTCAAGTGCAGGAACTGGGCTCATTGCTTCTTTTGATTCTCATGCCTGACAAGTCACACAGTGGGCAATAGGATCTTTAGAAGAGACCTAGGGGGTGGGTAGGGGTGGATGTGTGGCAGTGGAAAGTTACCCAGAGTAAGGGGAAACCATCTGGGGCACATCTGTTTGGGGATTTCCCTGAACCATGTTTCATGACCTGTACTACCAAGCCTGGTGCTTTGTCAAGCTGGAATCCTGCCAACCTCCCCACTTTCCATACCTATTTCTGCCCACGGCACTCATTTGAATTGGCAAAAGTGCTGTAGGATGGAAAATACTGGAATCTCAGGGCAAAGGCTCAGTGAGCGCATCCTTCAGGGCAGGGTGTGGGGTTCCAAAACTGCTTTGTGCCCAAACCCTTCCTCCATCTCCCCATGCCAGTTAAAGTAACCCTGGCTGCTACTCTCTGGCCCAGGTGTCTCTCAGGGGCTTTCATGCTCCACACAAAAAGCTCAGGCATAGCTAAGGCACATAGGCATAAAGCATAAGGCATGGGCACGAAACGCTAAGTCTAGATCCAGACACAAGGGCCAGCTGGAGAACTGAGAAGTAGAGTAACGCCTGGCCACCAAGGCTGGTACCATTCAGCCTGACCACAGTCTGTGGGCAGTGGTCTGTTGAGAAAGGGGACGGACATGTCACCTCAAAGCTGCAGCACTTTTCTAGTCCTAGCCCACCTTCTTAAACATTTCAGTCTCTTTGCATCCAGCTGGGTGTATTCTGCTGTAGACACAAGTTGCCTTCTGCTCTGAGGCTGCTTTATAAGAACTAGTCCTGGATGGAGTTTGGTCAGGGATGAGGTTTGAGTTTGCTCAGCCCAAGCAGACATGCTTAAATTACTCTCAGACTGGGTACCTCAAGAGCCTGGCCTACTCCCCTTCTGCTGACCACCAGTTTGCTACTCAACTCACCATTTGACTCCCTCCCACACTTTTAGGATTGTAAACTGTAGAGTGCTGGAGTTGGAAGGCACTGTACAGACTACCTAGTCTACCTTCTTCTTCATTCTTAGGATGGGCAGAGAGACTCAAGACTTGGGAGTGACTTGCTATGAACTCTTAGAGCCTCTACATTCTACACATGGATTATCTGTGTACCTCCCTGCTCCTGGATCAGAGTCTGCCCTCAAGTTATCCCCCATAGGTGGTGAGGGTAGCCCACTCTTGTCCTATCAGCTGTGTCTGAATCAATGACTCCATTCTCTTTATTCCTTCTGTTAACAGCCTTAATATTCACCCCCTCCAAGAAACCTTCTTTGAATAATTCAGTTCATTCTTGTATGAGGATTTTCTAGAAAAAACAGAACATACATACATATATATATATATATATATATATATATATATATATATATGATTTATCATAAGGTATAAGGTATGGCTCACATGATTATGGAGGCTGAGAAGCCCCATGATCACCTGTCTGCAACAGGAGACCCAGGAAAGCCAATGGTATAGTTCAAAGCCTTGGGAGTTGGAGAGTCCATGGTCTAGATTCTAAGTCATGTCTGAAGGCCTGAGAGCCAGGAGTTCCCAGGCAGAAGATGGATGCTTCAGTCCAAGAAGTCAGATAGAGAGAGGGAATTATCTTTCCCCCCATTTTTTTGTTCTTCTGGGACCCCTCACAGGTCAGACCGTGCCCACTCACACTGGGAAGGACAGTCTGCTTCACTCAGTCCGCAAATTCAAATGCTAATCTCTTCCAGAAACATGCTCACAGGCACACCCAGAAATCATGCTTAATCAGATATCTGGACAACCTGTGATTCAGTCAGGTTGATCATGAATTAGCCATCACAGTCCTCCATTCCTTATTAGGTGGGTGACTCGTGCTATGTTAATTTTTACTTAACACTGTTTTCCCCCATGAGCTCTGGTAGGATTACAGCCATACATTGCATAACGGTGTTTCAGTCAATAATGGACCACATATATGATGGTGGTCTTACGAGATTATGATGCCGTATTTTTGCTGTACCTTTTCTATGTTTAGTTATACAAACAACCTACCATCGTGTTACAATTGCCTGCAATATTCGGTACAGTATCATGCGGTATAGGTTTGTAGCCTAGGAGCAAAAAGCCATACTATATAGTCTATCTTGGTTTTGTGTAAGTACATGCTGTGATGTTTGCACAATCACCTAATAAGACATCTCTCAGAACATATCGCCACCATCAAGTGACACATGACTGTATTTTAATGTGTTCTATATCACCTTCATTAGTCTGGTAGCTTCCTCCATCATTCTAGGAGGCCCTGAAGGTGGCTGTCGTGATCTTTGTCTGAATTTTCACTCTTTGTCCAGCTCAGGGCTACAGACTCAGGAATGTTCACGGCCCAGGAAATGGGAAGTATTGCCCGATAACCAGGTCACAAAGCCTCCTTGTGCTGAGGCTGGGTTAAGACTTGGAGGAGGAAGAACCTTCCCTGACTCTTTCGCTGGGGTCAGCCTCTAAGGGTTGGGGATCACTCCATGCAGTGTAGAGACTTAGCTGCTGGCCAGGATGTGAACATCCTTGACTTTTGCATGGTCAAGTTATGTCACTTGTTCGGGGTCACAGTGACACAATCATTGCCAAACCTGTTCATTTCACCAGGGCCCCATGAGATTTTGCCAAGTCAGTCCTCCTTTGTACTTTCTTGCTCAATTCGTGTAGAATTCTAGAATTCTCAGGCAGGAAGGGAATTCATGGCGGAGGGTGGGGTGAAGCGGAGGTCATGTCATACATCCTCCTGTGCAGACACATGGACGTCAGAGGCACCAGAGGGTTTCCACACTGACCTGCAGTCACCCATTTCCATATCCCTACTTCCAAGAGTTCAGGTATTCTTACAAATGTCTCAATTTCTGCTACGGCAACTTCTCTTGAGCCCTTTACTATTTTTTCCTGGAAAGCAAGAAAATGTTTGAAAATTTGTATATTGGGAATGGGCTGGTGTCTATGTTCATTTGCCTAAAAAAATTACTTGAAAAATTGCCCTTTAAATGGAAAAATCATTTTCCCGATTTTTTTTTTTTCTCAAGCATGTTTCCTGCTGCCTCCTCCAGACCCACTCTTTCACTCACAAACACTAGCGGTTCCGTGGCCAAAGGAAGATGGCAGCTGGTCACTTCAGGCTATGTCCCGACATGGATCAGGACTCCTTGGGACATGATGGGAGTTCGGAGAAGGTATTGTGGTTGACAGGAAGTGCCACATTCAGGGATATTGGCTTCCGGTGCTTTCTCCATGTGGCTATGAGATGGAGCAATTTCTGAAGAGGTTTAAGATAAAAACCTTAGATGTCATCCAGCCTAATCGCTGATTTTACAGACAGAAGAAGTGGATTTCAGAGCTAGCTAGTGGCAGAGCTGGGAGTCACAGGCCACAGGCCTTCCTGACAGGCAGTCCTTGCTCAGAGAGCCCAGCACCTTCTGTGTTTGGTTGTGCTGAGGTGGAGTTGAAGAAGGTGGCAGTCATCTTCCACCTACTGAAGGTTGTGGGGACAAATGACTTTCCCTAGACTTCTTGCTGCCTACTTACCCTTTTAATTTTTTTTTTGAGTTGGGGTCTCACTATGTTGCCCAGGCTGGAGTACAATGGATGTTCATTCATAGGTGCAATCATAGTATACTGCAGCCTCGAACTCCTGGGCTCAAGCAATCCTCCCCCCTCAGCCTCCTGAGTCACTGGGACTACAGGGTGAGCCTCTGTGCCCAGCTCATTAACAGAGTCCCAGGCCGACTGGTGGTGCTCCACTGGGCAGCCCCACCTCCTTCCCTGTCCAGAGAATATTACAGAGGGGCCGTGAGGCTTTGGCTCCACTTGGAGACATGCCTTTACTTTTCTCTGAGGCTTTGGGCCCACCCCTAACATCTATGGGCCTTATTTTGCCTTGCTGTAACATGGAGAGAACTGTCCCAAGTTCCTTGTCTTCTGCTCCGAGGCAGTATCTTAGAAACTATTTGAGTTCCTCAGAGAGAGGGTTGAGGAAAGAGACTTGTCCAACAAGAGGGCACGATCCTCATGAGGTTGGGAGGCCAGAGCGTTAAATCCAACAGCTGTGGCTGTTGAGTTGTGACCCATAAGAGTCAACCTGGTAAACCCTACTGTGTTAGACACTATTCCTCAATTATTTTCACATAACCCTATGAGATAGGGCCTAACTTTATTTCAGTTTTACAGAGGGGAAACGGAAAGAGAGAACGCTGAAATAACTGGCCCAAGTTCATCCAGCTGAGTGGCAGAGCTGGACTCCATGCCCAGGAAGCCTGACTCCAAGCTCCCATTCTTAGCTCCACTGCCTCCCAGACCTAGAGGCTGTACTACAGAATAATGGTACGTCTTCCTCCTGCCTCCACCTGCCCCGCCGGCCCCCACCAAAAGAAGGAATTGTGTGACTTGGGGAATCCAGAGAGGGAGGATGATCTGTGAGATATAAAAATAAAAGGATCAAGATCAAGTTTGGGAATTGCCAGGTCAGAGGAATGACTCATTTCTCTCTCTCCAAGCTTCGTAGTTCACGTTTTGCACCTGGCCCATGTTCCATTTAGTCTTGCCCTCACTGGCCTGCAGGGGGCGTGCGCAAGCCCACGCTGCAGCCCAGGCATCCCCTCTGCAAGGGAAGGGGTGCTGTGGAGGAGCTGCAGTCCTTGGGGGCTTCGATTTGTATAGGAATGACAAGAACAGAGCAAAGGAAAGTGGCATTTCATTTCAAGCTCCCACCTTCCCACTTCCAAGTCTATTTCCTATGAAGCTAATAAAAGCCTCAGGGTCTTTTACTTGCGTTGGTCCTTTCCACAGCCAAAGTAATTATATATACACTTTTTTTTCTTAAAAGATAGTTCTCCTACCCATTAAATATGCCTCAGGGCCCCATAAAATCTGGCCGCCCTCTTCCCTGACCCGATTTATCAAATGTCAGAGTCTCACAACGCCCTGAGAAACACCACTCTCCTCCTGGAGCTCTCCCACACAGTACAAGCCTTGATTGAGGGTGTGATTCGGTTCAGAGTAGCTGGGTTGAATTTTTGTAAAGAGGTTGCCGTGTGTGCACTTTTGCTGACCTCAAAGCCACCAGGAGGGAGCTGAGTGCACCTTTTTGTAATGATGACTCTCTATGATTTTCTCCATAGAGCAATGCTTGCACACACTGACAGGAGTCCAGGGAGGTACCCTGAGGGAGCATTTCCACACAGATCTGCATTCTTACCTCCCACATGTGTGTGTGCCAGCGCTGTGGGGCTCTGTTCCATGGGGTGAATCCTTCTGCTCTAGGGACCCTGGATGTGGAACTGTTCTCTGGGACCAGAGATATCCAATTTATTTCAAGAGTCTGGAAGATTGGGCTTCCAGACACCTATGAATTGTCAGGACTGCCTTTGTCTGTCATAAGATTCCTACTGCCAGACTGCTGGCCTTTAGGGGAGGTAGAGGATGGAGATCAGCATCTTCAGACTGGAGATGCTGAGGGTGAGTGAGGGAGTGTAGGGTGGAAAGGAAAACAAATAAACCATATCGGCATACTCCTTCCCCATCAGCTCCCATATTGGTCATGGCCCATCTCTTCACACCAACAAGAGTCTTCACCAAGGTTGCTGGCTGCAGTGGTACAGTCCAGCTAGCTGCAGCAAAAAGAGGGAATTCACTGCAAAGAGCCTGGGGTTTCTCTGACTAGCCACAGGATGGAAGCTGCTGCAGGACACAGAGGGGTTGGAACCAGGAGCAGAATTCATCAGAAAGCCAGGCCTCAGCTTCTCGCTCTCAGGCCACGTGCTCACTCCTTTATGGTTTTCTTGCCTCCCCATCAACCCTCGAATCCAGGGCTCTCCCGAGACCAGCTTTCTCGGCATCTCTGAGCAGTTTACAAAGGATTGCAACTACACAGCTCTAGAGGCTACCAGTCTTTCATTCAAGGGACCAGCCAAGACTGACTAGTGCTCTAAAGTCCCAATACCAAAGTACTGGGAGACAGGGACTAATAGCTCAGCTTAGGTCAGGTGTTTACTTTCCAACGAGCTGTAGCCACAAGGTCAAATGGCTGCCAAGGTCAGGGCAGAAAACATCATAAATGGTGTCCCAAGTCAAATGGTCTGTTCTCTGTGAAGACTCCCTGATCAATCCTATGGAAGAAGTCCCCTCTCTCCTGAATCCCCACAGTACTTTCTCTTCTTGGCACATGTGACTTTCTGTCTTGTGTTAGTATTATTTTTATAAACATCTCATCCTCTCTCCCATCTATCTATAAGCCAGTTTGTTTATCTTCATATATTTCACAGCTTGCATACACAAAAAAGACATAATAAATATCCAAAGTCATAGATAATCTCCAGATAAATAAATTTTCATGAACTTAAGCAACTTGGCCAAGTGTTTCATTTTACTGAATTGTCCTGGCTTGATTAAATTCAATTACTTCAGCCAATTTTTATTGTGTGCCTTCTACATACCACGAGGACACCATGCTGAACAAGACGAAGTCCATACCCTATTGAGCTTCCAATGCAGTGGTGAGGACCATCAATCAGTCACCAGTGTTTCCTCTAAATGAGGATTTCAGCTGGGTGCCCAGGATAGAGATGTGTAAGTCTCCAGCACTACCCTGGAGGAGTTGTTTCCCTGCGGCAGGGCGGTGGGGTGGGCATTCACAGATGGATGGTCAGATATGTTGCTGTGCAACATGACAGTATTATTAGTTAAGAGTTGGGGAAGAAGTGCTGTAAGACCCTAAAGAGAGGGTGATTTACCACCTGGGGGAGGAGGGTGTGGCCAGAGGTGGTTTTGCTAAGAACAGTGACACATGACTGAACTTGAAGGGTGAATAGGAGGTTGCCAGGGAGAGTGTGAGTTGAGTATGTGAGTGTGCGTGTGTTTCAGGAACTGGAATCGGGGAAAGAAGACAGGAATGACGGTGGTCAGGCTCCTCCAGATAAAGTCATTTATCTGGAAAAAGATTTTAGGCATTGTGAAAGAGCTGCTGTGTCTGGAGGAAGCTAAGACATTTAGTATATTTGGAACACAAAAAGTACGGGGAAAAGAATGGGGAGGTTGCCCCGGCCCCTCCTTCTTGTGTGCGAAGTCCAGGAGGCAGTGGGTAAGTAGCCACTGTCAGCTGCCCTTCGGTCTGGAAAGCAATGATGTTGGCTGGGCACGAGAACCAGGCACAGCCTGGAGACCAGCCACTTCTGGCCAGAAACATATTCCAGAAGGCTTTAGGATGAACCGTTGCTTCTGCCCACGATCATTGACCTCTGGCTCATGGAAGGGAGATGCTAGATGCTGAGATTCTGATGAAATTTGTCACTCCCAAATTGCAACCTTCCTCAGAAAGCACTGGGTCTTTTAACTTTCACTCCCTCCTTAGTGGAGTGGGATTTTCTAAATTTTGCAATTGAATTTAAGAAATAAAAAAAAGTTGTCCATTTGTAGTTTTTTTTTTTTTTTTTCTAAAAAGCAAGCAGAAGTCCACACTCATGTGTCCTTTGAATTACAAGTCTGTAGCCCATGGCCTTCTAGCCAATGATATGAGGGGAACTAGAGATGAGTGATTTCCATGAACTGCTCCTGCTCTGGAATGTTCCTTGGGGATGACAGGTCTGCTCTCCACTGTCCCCATGTGTTTGGGTGGGGGTGGAATGGAGGCAACTTCCTGGACCTTTCCCTGGCCAGACTCAAGGCCATTGGCACCTGGTCCTCCTCTCTTTCCAGCTCTGTCTCTGTGCCCTCCCCATTCCTGGTCAGCCTCCAGCACTGTTGGCGCACCTGCCTATCTCAGATCTCCACGGCTCTGGGTCAGTCTTAGACAAACTACTCCACCTTCTCTGCCTGTCCAGCATCACTCATCCTTCCAGTCAAAGGTCTGTGTCTCTGTGAAGACTGCTCCATCCCACCTGAGTCAGACCCAAGAGCTCCCTCTTCTGTGCCGTCCCTGAACTTTTGAGTCACTTCTATTATTACCCCCACTTCCTTGGAGGACAGTTATTTGTTCTTGTGTTCATATTGTTCTTATAAGTAGATTGAATTTTTTGAGTTTGGGGACTAGACCTTAATAATCTCTGTATTCCTTATCATGAGCAATAGTGCCTGACACATGACAGACTCTCAATATATACTCCATTTGTTAATGAAGGGTGGTTTATCTGGGTATCTTGACTGTTGGGGTTGAGGTGGAATGAAGGTAACTTTGGGAAGAACTCCAATGAACAGAAAAAGGGAAGGGACATCCCTGGTGGAAGAAGCCGTCTGAACAAAGGCACTGCCGTGGAAAGGCATGGACAAACACAGGAGCCTGCAGGGAAGGAGGGGAAGGGGAGGCTGTAGCACATGGGGCTCTGAGCATGGTCCTGGGCTCCTTGTGTGCACCAGTGAATGCACCAGGCCTTTGCAGAAATTCGATATGTTGTCACTGACCCATGGAGAAGGGAACTGAGGCCCAGGAAGGTCACACGGCTCATGGGTTGGTGACAGAGATGGGATTAGACCAATTCCATTAGACTCTAAAACCCTAAAATCCATGGCTTATTGGGGCCCTAGTAATTTGGGTTGCCTTGTGCCTAGAATAAGTGAATAGATTGTGAGAGGAGGTTAAGTGTGGAAAGGTGTACATGACAGAATTATATTATTAATAATATCTAGGGTGGATTTTTCCTGCCTTCTATGTGCCAAAACCTGAGCTAAGCATTTTATATGTCGTCTCATCAAAACGAACAGCACCCTTATCAAGAGATTACCTCTGTTTTACAGATAAGGAAACTAAATGTCAGAGAGTTCAATAGTTTGGCCAAGCCAATAGTTTTGGTCACAAAGCCCATAAGTGATGGAGCCATGACTTAAATTCAGGTCTTTTGATGACACAACCAGACTAATTGGGAAAGAGCTTCATGGGTAAGTTAGTGAGTCATAACTTAATTTCAATTCCTGGTGACATAATGGGGATACGGATTTTCCATTTTTAATTTGTTCTGCCATGGGCAAATTCCAAAGCCGGGCTTCTCTTCCAACTCTGGCCCTCCCTTCCCTGCACAGTTCAGCTCACTTGCCCCATCTCCTTGCTCTGTCCTCTCTGCTCACGTGTATAGAACTGGATCCCCTAGCAAGGCTAACTGTTAGCCTTAAAGAAAGACCAATCTTCTGGCGGATAAGAAGGCCTGTTAAGGAAGACGAGGGAATAGGAAAGCAAGGGGAATGTCAAAGAAATAAGGGGCCTGCCCATTGTCTCAAGAACAGAGGCAGCAGTGGCCCTGGAAAGGGGTGGGGGGATATCATTTCCATTTCCAGATTCTTTTTTTCCTTTAAGATTCTGTCCCGAATGGGTAAAATTCAAATAGCAGCCTTATTCAGAATTCCCTAGTCCTGCTTGCTCAAAAGGTGGATGTCCTGGCCTCACTCCAATCTTCAAAACGGCTTTTTGTGGGGCTTGAGAGTGTGCCTTTTAAAACCAGCACCCCAGAGAGTCGCACATTGAGGGCCTTGCCTTCTGTAACACAGTTACACCCGTGGGCTTTCGCTGTTGCTGCTGAGATAACGTGGGGTGCCAGGAACTTGGGGTTGGATGCCTTCCAGTTCCCTGCCCTAATCAGAGGCATTGACCTGGGGCCTTGTGTAGGAGTCCCCATCTTTCGGAATTAGTGATGTGGTTAGAGTAGCAACGTGACTCTCTGTGGACGGAAGAGGGTAGGTCGGATGTGAGAGTCTCCCTCCATGAACGTGTGTGCGTCATCTGAGTCAAAGCTTGTATCTTTACTCTCAAAAACAAGTCATTTTTCTTCCTGTCAGCATCTTGGCCTGCCCACAACAGAGTACAAGCTGGATGCTGTGCTGCAGTAAAGAGGCTCAGACACAGGCCTGGAGGGCACAGCTGGGTTTGGAGAGAACAGGAAAGGATTATTCCCCCAGGGGCTGATCCAGCTGCCTTCAGCCACACAAACACATGCACAGAAAACTTGCGGGAGGACATAGAAGTGATCGGCTTGCATGAGGTTTTTCAGTCACCAGGAATGGGGTGACCTAGTCCAGAGCCCTCTAATAAAGTGACTTTCGATCTGACTGTACTTCAAAATAATCTGAAACTTTAACAAACAGAGATGCCCAGGCCTCATCCCAGATGTACCAAATTCAACTGTCGAGGATCGGGGCTGGAAATCTGTACAAAACCCCTTGGGAATTCTGGAACAATGAATCTGGCATTGCTCCAGGAGATAGCACTTTGGAAAGCACTCCAGTAAGGTGGGAGGGAAAATTATTCCAGCTTGAACACTACAGTATCAAGCCACCCTTTCTCTCTTTGCCCTGCCTCTTCCCTTCCCTTCCCTTCCCTGCTCTCTATTACATGGCAGGAGGCTCAGAAGAGCTTCTCTCACGCCTTTTATAGGACAGTACAAGGACATATGTAGCTATGTACATTCCAGGAGGGCTTCAAGGATATTTAAATATGGGTTGCTTGCCACATTCACCTGCCTATCAAGTTTGGAGATGACAACTGCAGAAAGTGGCACCCAGGCCTTAAAAGTCATGAAGCAGAATTGGATGACATCTGTCTGAATCACGAAAAGGGGGTTCCTGTACTGGGAGTGGGGGCTAAAGAACCCAGAAAGGTCAACACAGACAATCCCTGAAAACGACGTTAACCTTTTCAAATGGTTGTTTTCTCGATTTTTACCTTTTTCTAGAACCTCCTTCAGTTTCCTATGTGAAGATAATCTCAGGTTGAATGCATTGAGATAATTTAGGTAGTGAGAAGCTGAAAGTTACTAGAGATGGAAGCAATTAGGGTGTATCAAGTGTGCATTCGTGAGTCATAGGCTGTGTCTTTAAGCAACAAGCTTTTATTGGTGCCAGCGTCTTTCTAGGCATAATGCAAACCCAATAAGGATGAGATTTGGGGCTTAAAAGTATTTCTGACTAGAGATGCCTGAGAGAATGACCCAGAGATCAAACAGAGATGCAAGAGAGCAAAGCTCCTATGAAACTCAGATCAACCAGTTTCCTCAACTGCTTTCTGCACCTTTGGGGGTGAAGGAATAGAAACTGGGCTTGGATTTCTCAATCTAAAATTCTCTGTTCAAGCCTGAAATTCCTTTACCTTATAGCAAAAGTAGCTGTACCTTTTAGGGATAGAATGGCTGCTAACTGCATGGGTGAAATGATTTGAATCTCAGAAAAATGCTCTTTGGAAGAATCTACCAGACCTCTTCCTTTCTAAGTCATACCCTTCTTCAAAGTTACCTTCAATCCTTGGATCTTCCGTGGACACTGTTCTGATCATTCAAGCACTAAATGATCTCCTGCTGTCTGCATACCTGGCTCTGATTCTAGAGTACACACCTGTATCAGCACAATTTATTTGGCTATTAATCATGCATGTATTTCTGATAGCTCTCAGTTAGCTGTCTGGGATGGTTATTTATCTTTTTGTACTAGTTTTACATTCTCAATGGGACTTTAAGCAAATTAAGGGTGAAAATACGTCTGTATCAGTCCATTTACATACCCAATAAATAGGCCATTGATCTAGGTCCTGATACAGATATACACCAGGTGGTAGAGGCTATAAAAACAAAGCAGGCTAAGGGGAGTTAAGTGATAGAATCAGGAAAAATCATTGATCTGAAAATAAATAATAACCTCATTTACTTTTTTTCTGTATTTCAAAGAATACCATATGCTAGATGCTAAAACAATTTACATCTGTGTGACTAGAGCAAACCGTTATAAAAAGGAAGCAATCCAAATGGAGAAAATATTTTAGCAGGCTGGAAAACACAGTTATTGAATAAAGCTCCAAAATGGAAGCCATAGCTTACAAATGGACACTGCAGAAAACTAAATTAATGAGTAAAAAATTAATGAATAAAAGGCAAACTGAAGATCGATTTCCTAGAACACCAAAGCAAAAGATAAAGAAATGAAAAATGAAAGAATTGAGTAAATGTGAAATACAGATATCAAATAGCTAACCCACACATAGCAGGAGTTCCTAAAAATAAAGAACAGAATCTTTTGGAGCAGAAGCCATATGTAGAAAATGTAATGGCTTTAAGTAAAATCTTATTTTAAATCTTATTTAAAAATGTGCTTACTGTATTCGTCAGGAGTCTGGGTTGTGTCAGGGTCAGTTCAAACTGGCTTAAACAAAAAAGAAGTTTTGCTGACTCGCTTAATGAAGTCCATGGGTTCACTAGGAATCCATCCCACAGTTCTTGCTTTTCTCTGGGTTGGTATTATTCTTGGGAGGGTTGTTCCTGTAGGGTGACATTCAGTGTCTCCAGACTTACATTCTCCCAGTTTGCCAATCCCAGTGGAAATGAGAGTTCTAATACATGTGCCATTAACCTTGGGCTAATCCTCATTGATTTTGATTGGCTTGGCTTGGGTCATGTACTCACCCTTGAATCAATCTATGCACCTGAAAAGGGTTGTTGCTTTAATCTCACCAGCAGCATACACCCAGTCTTGGAGAGACAGTTTCCCCAAGGAAAATGGAGTTGCTACTTCCAGAAGAAAGGGGAATGAATGCTAGGTAGGCTAAATAACATCACGTTGTGCAAACAGAAAAGAGCCACTACTCTCAAATCCATCCAGGTAGAACTTTTACATCTAAAATATTACACAAACTCTATGAATAAGTAGACAGGGAGAAAAAAAGTCAAGCATTCTTCAGATTTATTTTCCATAACTCTAAACATGAGAAGACAATGAAACAAAGTTCAATCTGTGAAGGAAAGAAGTTGTGTGACCTGAGAATTCTATGCCTAGGTAAATTGTCACTCATAACATACGCACTCAGAAAATACAATTCCCAGGACTCTCCTGAGCAAACTAGTAAAAAATGTATTGCAATGAGGATAAATTATAGTTGGTACAAATTATCACCCAGTCCTATCATTTTACCTCTGAAATATACTACAGATTGGTTCCCTTTCCCCTATCGCTTTGATTATCATGTTAGTCCAAGTCAATATCATATTTCTTCTAGACCATTGTCACAGCCTATGAACTTGCCTCTTCCACTCTCAACCCTTCTAAGCCATTCCTGTCTAGAATAAACCAGATCAATGGTCTAGTAAACCAGATCATGTCACTTCCTTGCTCAAAATAATTTTATGACTTCTTATGGGTATTAGTTTGTTATCCCACTGCTATAAAAACAAACCCAGGGCTGGATAATTTATAAGGAAAAGAGGTTTGATTGGCAGAAATGGAAGCATACCTGTCCTTCTTCACATGGTGGGGGAAAGGAGAAGTGCTGAGCAAAGAGGGAAACGCCCCTAATAAAACCATCACATCTCATGAGAACTCACTCACTACTACGAGAACAGAAGCATGGGGGCAACTGCTCCCATGATTCAATTACCTCCCACCAGGTCCCTCCCATGACATGTGGGAATTATGGGAACTACAATTCAAGATGAGATTTGGGTGGAGATAGCCAAACCATATCATATGGACTGTAGTGTCAGTTAAAATTTCTTACTATAACCTTCAAGACCTTGCCTGATTCCTCTTCTGCGGTTCTTCCCAGCCCAGCCACACTATCTTCTACTCACCATGCTATGGGCACATAACCACTGATTAGTCCTCGCTGTGCACATGCTAAGTTCCTTCTCCTCTCAGGTCTTCACACATGCTGTTCCTTTGACCTGGAACTCTCTTCCCTCAACCCTTTCTTTTGCTGGCTCCTTCTTTCTCATGACATCTCAGCTTACTTATATCACCTCTTCAGATGTTCTCTGGTATCACAATCTGATAATACGCTTCTTTTTATTTATTTACTTATTTTTTGGCGCCCTTATCTCAAACCACTAATCACAAATTGTAGCTATATATTTATGTTTGTTTACTTGTGTTAGATTTGTCTTCTCTTAGAGTTTGAACCCCACAAAGGCAGGGACCATGTTTATTTTATTTGCTACTGAATTCCCAGGTCTTAGCACTGTGTGTGAAACAGAAATGGTGTGCAATTTATATTTGTAGGAGGAAGGTAGGAAGGAACATTGAAATGGAGTTACTACCTATAGAAGTAAATATATATTGGAAGAAGTTATGGCAATTGATTTAACTATAATCTCTGAGGTGATGGCAAACTTTTTTTTCTATTGAAGAGATGAACTATGATGTTAAAAATGGATTAGGAAGCATATATAAAAGAGCAAATGAATGCATTCAATATATAGTGCTTTTGGTTCCTAATTTGGTGCTATAAAAATTGATATAGGCTGGGTGCAGTGGCTCATACCTGTAATCCCAGTACTTCGGGAAGCTGAGGCAGGCAAGATCACTTGAGGCCAGAAGTTTGAGACCAGCCTGGCCAATATGGCGTAACCCTGTCTCTACTAAAAATACAAAAATTAGCTGGGTGTGGCGACACATGCCTGTAATCCCAGCTACTCCAGTGGCTGAGGCATGAGAATCACTTAAACCCTGGAGGCGGAGGTTGCAGTGAGCCAAGATCACACTACTGCACTCCAGCCTGAGAAACAAAGTGAGACTCCATCTCAAAACAAACAAACAAAAACCCAGAAAACAAAAACCAAACCATACCAAACAGAATATATTGACTGATGCGATGTCAAACTCTGAGAGTAGAATTAACTGTGCATGTAGAGTGACTGTGGCCTTCAAGGAAGGATAGAATTCAGAAGATTAGGGAGAGGTATGAAGGGAATTTGTGTGTGTGTGTGTGTGTGTGTGTGTGTGTGCGCGCGCGCGCGCATGTGCGCGTGTGCACACATGGTGGGGTGAGGTAGAAAAAGACTAGATGAGCAGAGATCTGGCACCGAGAGAGTAAATGGAATGAGGTGGGAGGGTGAGGAGCACCTAAGACTTTCAGGTACAAGAGAACTCACGGTAGGTTAAACTCACAGAGGGTAATATATAAAGGGTTGCCACGAGGACAAAGCATCCACCTTGGAAGGGCTTGGTGCTATATATGTGTGCCTGCAGCTGATACAAGTCTTAGCAGGAGTTCTAAGAAAAGGCTCCCAGCCCGTTCAGTCTGTGAGGACCCCTTGTGGTGCAACAAAGAAGGTGAGAGATGGATACACTGAAGAGGCTGCAGGGGCTAGAGATGCTAGCCAGGAAAGGAAAGCTTGGGTGGGGCATTATGAGTGAAGAGGATGCATGAGGATCTTGTATGACAAAGAAGGGTGGCAGAAGGTTCTGGAAAAAAACTTGTACTACTCGCCATGAACCCAAGAGCAGGTGTTGTTTGGGGGAGAGAGCAAAGCTGCTTTCTATGCCTGGCAAATAGTATTTGTGTATGTTGATCATGTTGTTCCTCAAGGTAGTCCCCATGGGCATTGCTGCCTGCAGACAGGAGTACCTAGGAGCAGTGAAGAATGGTAGATATAGCATCCCTAGGCAGAAAATCTGGGCTGGAATATGTTTCTCTGCTATTTACTATCTGTGTAAACCCAAGCTGGTTCATTATCTTAAGATTGTGCTCTTATCTGAAAGGAAGGGATAATAATACATGATTCCCACACCCCTGTGTGAGATCCCTATTTATGATAGGCTTGGTAGTCTGTACTGTTAGTTGTACTTGGTGTGGGGTGGGTGGGCATGAGCTTCAGAAGATACTGTTTGTGGGCTTGACCTCCACTGGCTTTTCCTGCAGGTCTTCACTTTAGCTCAGCCACAAGGGAAGACCCTGTTGGCCAACTGGGTAGAATATTCCTCTGCCCAGCCCACAGCTCTGGTAGGGACTTCAAAAGATGATTTTATACTGCACCATTACAGATTGAAAAAGTACCATACCTGTCTCTGGGCACCTATCTAATTTTAGGGAAATCACCAGAAATGGTTATTCTGTCCTCTTGGTCTACTGTAAGTACCATGTAAACTATAAGGCAGGTTGTGTAATTGGCACTGGATGGCACCATAGCAGCCTCGGTGCATTAGATGAGAACTACTTTAGACAAGAAATATAGTAGCTGGGAGGTGGGGTTGGGCCTGGGATAATGATAAGGACAAATTTCCATGAAATGACTTGCAAGATACTGTCCTTTATTTATAAAGAGTCTGACAGAAACTTTCCCAGATTAATCAGTAGATTGCATGTTGTAGCTCAGCAATCACCACCAGGTGTGGAATCAACCATCCCATCCGCATTTGTGAAAACCTTATAACAACTTCTCTTGGGGCAGTTTCCTTCAAGGGAATGAATTCTCCTTCTTCTTAAGACCCATCCCAATCTCTCTGTTGCCACCGGTCTCACCACTAGGGTTGGATCTCACCTTTCTTTGGGGGTTGGAGGACAAAGTCTGCCTCAGAATAGTTTATTCACTAAAAGAAGTGAAAGATTTTACTAATAAATACAGGTAGAAACCTGGAAATATGTGTGAGAGCAGATTCTAAGGGTGTCAGACCAAGGAGGATAGAATATAACACTGGATCAGATTGAATTTATTGGGTGTATTTATGAGACATTCTGGGTTTACTGTGCTAGCTCTTGCAACTGGAAGTGGTTCTAAAATTTCTTGGTTGGCTGACTGAACCTTGGACTCAATGGTGGCACAGGTTCAATAAGGCTGGAATGCCAGAACCTCCCTGACACAGTGTAGAGGAAGGCATCCAAGACTTAGGGAGGAAGGAATGATGGAGTGACTTTATCACATGAAATCTGTACATCTACCCCTCCTCAAATCCATTCCCCAGAATGCCTAGGGGACAATCACTCATACACTGAGAAACACATTGCTGAAGGTAGCACTTGCATCTTTGAAAAACTCTGTGGTGGCTGTCTTCTGTAAGCCAGGCATGATGGTGAAAGTCACCTCCATTGAGTTGGATCTCTGATTTTAATAGAAATGATGGGATTCCTATATAGCAGTGGTCAAATGCTGTAATTTAACCATTAGAGACAAGGGGAAAACAAATACTGACATAGTTTAAATGTCTGTCCACTCCAAATCTCATGCTGAAATGTGATCCCCAATGCTGGAGATGGAGGTGGAGCCTTTTGGGAAGCGTTTGGGTCACGGGGATGGATCCTTCATGAATGGCTTGGTGCCCTCATCACAGTAACGAATGAGTTCTCACTCTAGTTGTTCACGTGAGAGCTGGTTATTTAATAGAGCATGGCATTACTCTTGCTTCTTATCTTACCATGTAACATGCCTCCTTTGCTTTCCACCATGATTGGATGCTTCCTGGAGCACTCACCAGAAGCAGATGGCAATACAATGCTTCTTGCACAGTCTGCAGAACTGTGAGCCAAAATAAACCTCTTTTCTTTATAAAGAAAAAGGCTTTTACCCAGCCTCAGGTATTCCCATGTAACAATGAAAGATAGGCTAAGACAAATACCATAAAAAACAGAAGGGACATAGTGATAATCAAACTGTTTTGAAACCTAGAGATTCTCAGTGAGGCGAATTGATCACGGTGCATCTAGAAATAAAAAAGATAGCCAGCTCATTAAAATGTCGTCTGATCTATACAAAAAGTTTGGTGACCAAAACCTTGACTTGAGTTGCCTTTCATTCCATTTCCAGATCTAAGCCAGTTCCAGACTTAGAATCTTTTGGCTGAAGGTAGACAAATGACGTATCCTGTGGATTTCGGTTAGTATCTTTCTCTATCTATTCTCATGCTTGGTCAATGGCCCTGAGCATAGAGTGGCCATAATGTCAGGGATGGGGACTATACTGTACATGAATTCAACAATATGGACTTACCCTAGTCAAGGCTTTTTGAATATCAATACTGCTGAATGCCAAGCTTGCCAACTAAACTAAGCTCCTGTTATGGTACAACTCTCTAAAAGACTTCACCAGCCCCCAGGGGCATGTTGATTACAGTGCAACCCTTCCATCATGGAGGAAAGCAAACATGTTTCCTTACTGCGGGAGATATGAATTCTGATTACAAATTTGCTTTCCTGCCCAAAAATCTTTTGTCAGCTGTGACTACAAAATATGGTGTACTGTATACAACATTTCTTCTGATCAAGAAAGTAATTTCAAAAGAACTGCAGCAATGGGTTTATGCCCATGGAATTAACTATACAACCAAATATTCCAATCCCCAGAAGCAGATGGCTTAATAGAAAGGTTCAAAGGCCTACTGAAGATTCAGTTATGGTACCAGTTGGGAGATTACAGTCTGAAAGGATGGAGTTCTACATTGAAGAATGCAGATTACACTTTGAATCATAGACAACTATACGGTTCCATATTTCCCATAGCCACACTACACAGGTCTGGGAATCAGGAGTGGAAGGGGGACTAGCTCTTCTCACTATTACATCTCATAGCCTACTCACAGAATTTTTGCTTCCCGTCCCTGTGTCTTTGAACTCTGTTGGTTTGGAGTCTTGGTTCCTAAGGAACAAATGTCTCTACTGGGAAATACATCAATATCTCATTGGTTTGGAAGATGAGACTACCATTTAGCCATTTGGAGATCCTCACAATGCCAAACCAACAGGCTAAGAAGAAGGTTACTCTATGACTGGGGTGATTGATCCTGATTACTAAACTGAAATTGAATTGCTGCCACTCTATGGTCCCAGAGAGGACTGCATCTGCAACACAGGGGGATTTTCTGGGTTACCTTTTAGAATTTTCATGTCC
The DNA here is from genome assembly GCF_048565385.1 of Saimiri boliviensis. Taxonomy (NCBI): domain Eukaryota; kingdom Metazoa; phylum Chordata; class Mammalia; order Primates; family Cebidae; genus Saimiri; species Saimiri boliviensis. Next base: position 59,423,637 of record NC_133462.1, read on the forward strand.
AATAGTAAAAGTTAATGGAAGATGACAACTTCCCAAACCCCTGGCTAAAAGCATAACCATTGATGATTCAGACCCTTCAGGCCAGATGGATTACCCCACCACATAAAAAACCCCAACTGTCTAAGGGGCTGGATGAAGGCAAAGGAAACATAAAATATGTAGTGGAAGAAGGAGTTTATAAATATCAATTATGGCCTCATTACTAGTTACTTGCTTACTGTGTGTGTATTTGTATATATTAATGATTTTATTCTTTCTTATTCAAATTATTTTATACAAGTCTTGTTGGAAGTTAACTTTACAATTTGGTTTTTAGAAAATATATTTGGATGGGACTGTGATTGAATTTGAGAAGTAATTAACATTGGGTCAGAGATGGATACAACGACTTGAGACTTATGATCCTGAATTTGGGGAGCAGGTGATGCTCTCCTGTTTTAGATGCTGAATAGTTGCATTTTGTTGGAAGAAAATGAATTTTTTTGTGGTTGTGTCAAAGTTCAAATTTTTGTGGAGCAGTGTAATGGAGGCTAAATAGCCAAAGGGGTGGACTGTATCAGTTATTGCCTCTCAGTTCTAAACTCACCCTTCTATATTCTGCTTTGTGATCCTGGAGCCCAGACCCTAAAAACCACATTTCTGCATTGCCAAATAGAAGTGCTAATAGGGGCACTAGATGGAGGCTTCAAAGCTGGAGGCAGAACAAGGGCTTTTCTCCTTTCTGTATGCTTCCTGAGGGTTTCCTGTCTGCTTGTGGTTCCTTTGAGTGTTACCCCAGAAAAGCTTCTTCATCATAACATAAGCATTTTTTTTTCTTGTAGCAGCAGCTGAATCTATTTTCAGTTTTTCTAACACTTGCAGAATCAGCTTCATCATGTGCCCCCTGGGAACACCAGCAATAGCCAGCCAGCGTCCCTTCTGCAGAGGTTTGGATCCTAATCCCCTGGATCCCTCCCTGCGAACCCAGATAACAAGCACTGACCAAGCAATGCCTCTTACTCACAGGTCTGAGTTGCGTGGGGCTTCTCTACTGAGTCTCTAATTTTTAATAATTTCAATCTTTTCTCTTTGCCTCTTGGCTCTCAGCAGTTGCAACCTTCATGATATTTTAGAGTTCTCTTTTAACTTTTTTAGTTACTGTGGTTGTTAGTTTTATATATCAGTTTGGCTTGGCTGTAGTACCTAGTTATTTAAGTAAGCACTCATAAGGTATTGTGAGGGTATGTTGCAGAGTTACTCTAAATTGACTTTAAGTGAAGGCGATGGCCCTCAATAGTGTGGGTGGGCCTCATTTACTGAGTCGAATGATCTGAAGGATCTGAAGAGCAAAAACTGAGGTTTCCCAGAGGAAGAAGAAATTCTCAAGACTGCAAATTAGCTGCTCTTGCCTGAGAGTTTCCAGCCTGACAACCTGTCCTGCAGGTTTCAGGCTTGCTACCCCCTACAATTGAACCAGTTAATTTCTTGAAATAAATCTATTTGTATATAATAAGAGATGCTGTTTCTGTTTCTCTGGAGATCCCTGACTGATGTAGTTATCTAGTTAGTATCTTTGTAATGATTTACATATATTTAAACAACTGGTGTGGTTTCCATCTCCTGACTGAACTCTAACTGATTCAGCAATGCGCAATCAGAAGTTTTCAATAAAGACTCCTATACTAAATATAAGTTTGAACAACTATTATGAGCAGAGATTGCAGCCAGTGAATATTAATAGAACATTGCTTAGGCAGAAAATATGCCAAGCCTGAGTATGTAGGTTAGAAGAGCAGCAAGAGACAATGGTTAATAAGTAGAACAGGTAAGCAGCATTCTGCAGAGGATAATGGAAGGAATCACGACGCTTTGGGCCTGGCGTGGTGGCTTACACCTGAAATCCCAGCGCTTTGGGAGGCCAAGGTGGGCAGATCACATGAGGCCAGGCATTTAAGACCAGCCTTGCCAATATGGCAAAACCCCACCTCTACTAAAAACATACAAAAAATTAGCCAGGCATAGTGGTGGGCACCTGTAATCCCAGCTATTTGAGGGGCTGAGGCATGAGAATTGCTTGAACCTGGGAGGCAGAGCCTGTAGTGAGCCAAGACTATGCCACTGCACTCCAGCCTAGGCAACAGAATGAGACTCTGTCACACACACACACTCGCGCACGTGCGTGCGCACACACACACACACACACACTCTTCACTTGGAACATATGCAGAGTTGAAGTACAACTACTTTCCATGAATAGCAGTATGAGTCCTACTAGGACAGGACTATGTCAATGTAGAAGAAAAAGATAATGGAACACCTTGAGTCAAATAGAAGATTAGAAGTTAGAAGAGATGAAAGCACCCTGGATCAAAGCAGAAGCTACTTAACTTAAGACAGGTCTGTGTAACTCATCTTCTGAATCCTTAGAGACCTAAAACAACAGTAATCATTCATTTTGCTCACAAATATACAATCTGGGCAGGGCTCAGTACAGACAGATTATTTCTGTTCCGTGCAATATTAGCTGAAACAGCTCAACTAGGACACCCAGATCCACTCTCAAGATGTATCGTTCATATGGCTAAGGGTGGCTCTCTGGGAGCTCTGCCAGGACAGTGGGCTATGAACCTCCTTCCCATGTGAGTCTATCTCCAGGATGTTCAGGATCATTTATGGCTGGGTTCCAAGATCAAACAGCCTGAGAGAGAACATGAGAAACTGACAGAGTCTTAATGTCTGGACCGAAAAAACTTGGTTCTGCTGCATTCTGTCAGTCAAGTTGTCACAAAACCCAAATTCAAGGGCAGGAGATATAGACGTCATCTCTCAGTGGGAAGAATGTCAAAGAATTTTGGGGCCATGTTTTAAAATGGCCACAGAGGAATATTAGAACAGACAAGCAAAATTTTACTCTTGAGAATTCCTAACTGACCAAGTTAACTGCTAAAGTCTATCTGGTTCTCTTTGGATTGAGTAGATTTAGTCACACAGTCCTTTTAAAATCCTGAGTTAAAATATTCCTTTCTTTACTATTATTTACGACTCTCTTAGTTAAGTCAATCCTACCTGATTATCCACCATTATTTTGGAGATTAACATCAGCAAAAGGGAGTAGTATAATCCTATATGAAACATAGTCTTGGTATGAAAATGACAACAAGCAAGTCATAACCAAACATACCTTAAGAGCAACTATGTAAAAGAGACATCCATGGGGAGAGGAAGAAAGATGAAAATGATAGCAAATTTCTCATTGGAAGCAATGCAAATAAGAAGACAGTGAAGCAATATCTTTAACATACAGTTGATGAGAAAAAAATGCTTTTATTGTATGGCATTTTGCTTAAAGCTGTGGTTTCCAAGAACCTATGGATGACGTTAAGTATGGACTTATTGTACTGAAAGAAAAAAGCCTGCCAGACTAAAATTCTATACCCAGTAAAATTATCTCTGAAAAATAAAGATGAAATAGAGACTTTGCAGGCATATGAAAGTTGAAAAAAATGCATTACCAGCAGACCTACACAAGAAATGTTAATGTCCTTTAGGCAGAAAGAAAATGATATGAGATGGAATTTTGAGTATACACAAAGGAATAAAGAGCCCTCAAAATGGTACTACATGGGTAAATGTGTAAGATTAAAAAACATTTTTAAATGACAATTATTTTTAAAAAGTAATGTTCTTTGGAACTTATAAGATAGGTGTAGGTAAAATGTATGAAAATAATAGCATAAAAGCTAAGAGTGAAGAAATGGAGGTTCTTATACCTTACATGAAATATTTAGTATGATTTGAAGGCAGACTGTGGTGAGTTAAAAGTATAAAGTATATACAAAACCCTAAAACAGCTACTAAATAATAAACAAAGTTATATATAATGAGTGAACAAAGGAGGAAAAATGGAATAAGGAAAATAATGAAATCAAAAGAAGGCAGAAAAGGGGGGCAAAGGTATTTTAAAAACAGATGGTACAAATATAAAACAAATAGCAAGAGGATAGCTTCAAATCTAGCCATATCAATGATCACATTAAAAACAAATGGCCTAAATATGACAGTTAAAAAGCAGATGTAATCGGATTGAATTTTTTAAAAAATATAGGAGAACAAACTATATGACTATTTAAACATACTTTAAAAACACAAATAGGCTAACAGTAAAATAATGCAGAAAATGGAGAAAGATATACCATGCTAATGAAACTGTTCCTGAATGAGTTAAAGAAACCAATGACTAAATTCTTGGGCTTATAAGATAGTAGATAAGAAAAGAAACAACTTGCTTAAAAGCTGAAACTGAAACTGTGCATCAAAGAGTAAGAAACCAGTAACTAACAGAAATTCTTGAGTTTGCAGGATATCAGATAAGAAGCAACTTGCTGAAATGCTGAAACTCCCTTGGCTTGTGACATCAAGAAAAAAACTGGCTGAAATCAGTTGGAACCAAGATTGCCTACTGGAGTTTGCACTGAATGAGCTTGCTGACATCACAGCCTAAATTTCCACTGCATATTTCATACTAACTTCCCCTGAATTTGCACATACAACCTATGAGTTAGCATGAAGAGATAAATGCGAATGCCCAAGGACTTTCCAGACATCCCCTTTCCTTCCACCAATCACCTATTAATCTCAGAATCCACCCCCTGAACTTTTCTTAATAAAACTATTGCCTTGAAGCCAGCACGAGAAGACAGATTTGAGCTCGACACTTCTATTTTCTTGTGAATCAACTTGCAATATAAAGCTTTTCTTTTCTCAAAGACTCAGTGTCATAGTATTGGTTTCTAGCAAATCCAGCAGCAAGCCACTTTTGTGCAGTAACCCTAATAATGATCAAAAGAAAGCTGGATATCTATATATGTCTACCTATTTACCTAGAAATATGTATCTTATCCATATCTATATCACACATATTTCAGAGAGGCAGATTACCAGGGATATACCAAGGTCATTTCATAATGATAAAGAGGTAAATTTATCAAAAGGACATAACAGTCTTAAGTGTTTATGCACCTAATAACAGAGCTTTAAAACAGATAAAACTTCTTAGAACTACAAGGAGAAATAGAAAAATTTACAATTATGGCGGAAGATTTCTTTTTTTTTTCCCCTTCTTTTTTTAAAATTTGAGACAGAGTCTTGCTCTGTCACCCAGGCTGGAGTGCAGTGGTTCTATCTCAGCTCCTCGAAAACTCCATTTCCTGGGTTCAAGTGATTCTCCTGCTTCAGCCTCCTGAGTAGCTGGAATTACAGGTACATGCTACCACTATCAGCTAATTTTCATATAGATGGGCTTTCACCATGTTGGTTAGGCTGGTCTTGAACTGCTGATCTCAAGTGATCTGACTGCCTCAGCCTCCCAAAGTGCTGGGATTACAGGTGTGAGCCACCATGCCTGGCAAATTATGGTAGAAGATTTCAATACCCATTTCTCAATAATCCATAGAATAAGTAGGCAGAATTAGCAAGGATATAGTAGACTTAAATAACACTGTCAACCAAGGTGACCTAATTAAAATATATAGAACACTCTACCTAACAATATAGAGTGTTCATCCTTTTTGATGAAACCTTTGCAACAGAACCTTTACCAAGACAGACCATATTCTGGGCCATAAAACAAGTCTCAATAAATTTAAAAGGATTCATGTCATACAAAGTATGTTCTTTGAACGTAATGGAAGTAAATTAGAAATCAATGGCAGAATGATATTTGGAAATTTCCAAAATATTTGGAAACTAAATAACATACTTCTCAATAGCCCTTGGATCAAAGAAGAAATCAAAATAGAAATTAGAAAGTATTTTTGAACCAAATGATAATGAAATGCCATTATGTCAGAATTTGTGGAATGCTGCTAAAATAATACTTAGGGGAATAATTATAACACCAAATGTCTATTCTCAATCTGATAAAGGGCATTTATGAAAAGTCTATAACTAGCATTATACTTAATGGAGGAAGACTGAAAACTTTCTCTTTCTCCCTAATATCATAAACAATATAAGGATATTCACTCTCACCACTTCTATTTAACGTTGTATTTGTGATTTTAGCCACAGCAATAAGGCAAGAAAACAAAAAATGCATCAAGATTTGAAAGAAAGAAGTAAAGCTATCTTTGTTCACAGTCTATATAGAAAATTCTGTGGGATCTTAAAAAAATTCTGAAATTTTTAAGTGAGTCAGGAAAGGTTGCAGAATGCAAGAATAATTTATAAGAAATGATTGTTTTTAAATATATAAAAATCAAGTTTGACGCTGAGTGCAGTGGCTTATACCTGTACTCTCAACACTTTGGGAGGCTGAGGCAGGTAGATCACTTGAGGTCAGGTGTTAAAGACTGGCCTGGCCAACATGGTAAAACCCCGTTTCTACTAAAAATACAAAAATTAGCCAGGCATGGTGGCAGGTACTTGTAGTCCCTGCTACCCAGGAGGCTGAGGTATGAGGATCACTTGAACCCAGGAAGCAGAGGTTGCAGTGAGCTGAGATTGTGCCACTGCACTCCAGCCTGGGTAGCAGAGCTAGACTTCACCTGAAAGAAAAAACAAAACAAAACAAAACAAACAAACAAAAAACAAGTCATGTATACTAGCAATGGACTATCAGAAACTGAAATTAAAAACACTATTTACAGTAGTATGAAAATTTGAAATACCTAATAATAAGTTTTATGAAAGATATAAAAGACCTGTATTGTGAAAACTATAAAACGCTACTGAGAGAAATGAAGGAAGACCTAAATAAATAGGGAAAGGCACCTTGTTTATGAGTCAGAAGACTCAAATGGTTAACATAGTAATTCTGTTGATCTATAGATTCAACAAATACCAGTCAAAGTCCCAGTAGACTCTTTTTTATTTTTTTGAGACAGGGTCTCACTCTGTCTCCCAGTCCAGTCCAGAGTACAGCGGTGACTACAGCCTAGACATCCTGGGTTCAAGTGATCCTCCCAAATCAGTTTCCTGAGTAGCTGGGACTACAGTTGTACCCCACCAAGCCTGGCTAACTTTTGTTTTTGTTTTTGTAGAGGTGGGGTTTCACCATGTTGCCCAGCCTGGTTTCAAACTCCTGGGTTCAAGTGATCCTCCCATCTCAGCTTCCCAAAGTGCTGGGACTACAGGCATGAGCCACTATACCCAGCCTGGGCAACAGAGTGAGATCCTATCTCGAAAAGAAAAAAAAAGTGATTTTTACTGGTATTTGTTGAATCTATAATTAAACAAAAAATCTCAATTTTTTTTTTTGTGTGTAGAATTTGACAGGCTCATTCTAAAATATGTAGAAATTCAAAGGGCTGAGAATAGCTAAAAACCAAAAAAGAATAACAAAGTTGGAGTCTAACACTTCCTGATTTCAAGACATATTATAAAGGTACAGTAATCAAGGCAAATAAATATAGACAAATGGATCAATGAAACAGAATAAAGGCCAAAAATAAACTTTTGGAAGAAAATCTTTGCAACCTTGCCCTAGGCAAAAAATGCTTAAAAATAACATCAGAAACAAAAATCCATAAAAGAACCAATTGATAAATTGGACTTAGCCAAAATTTAGAACTTCTGCTCTTCAAAAGGCACTGTTAAGAGAATTAAAAAAACACACACACACACACACAGATTGGGAGAAATATTTGCAAAGTATATATTTGATAAAAGATCTGTATCCAGAAAATACAAAGTATTCTCTAAATTGCATAATAATAAAATAAACAACTCAGTCCTAAAACTGAATGAGAAATTTGAATGGATACCTCATCAGAAAAGTCATACAGATGGCAAATAAACACATGAAAAGTTATTCAATGTCCTGAGTCATTAGGGAAAAATGCAAATTAAAACTACAAGATGCATCCACATAGAAATTTATTAGAATGTCTAAAATTTAAGGAGATTGATCACATCAAGTGTTGGTGAGGATAAGAGGAATAGGGACTTTTATAACATTGTTGATGGGAAAGTAAAATGGTACAACCATCTTGGAAAACTTTAGCAGTTTCTTAAAAAAAAATCAGACAACAGAACACCAGGACTCCCAGATGGCATCAGACATACTGTGAAGGAGAAAGAACTCATGGATATCTCACTAGGGAAGCCACCAAGCTAGATATTGATGCAAAATTTCACCCCAAAGGCATTGTTGAAGGGTTTCAAAGAGGTTAGTACGTCAGTGCAAAGAGACAAGCATCACCGGAGTTTCTATGGTACTGGCAGCTTAGGTACTTTTCAGCTACTGCCTTTCTTACAAGCGACTCAAACATGAGTGTCTTGCAAGTAGCACTAAGGATGGGTCAGTGTGGAGGGCCACTCCACTTGCCTGGCCATGACTTTCTTGGCCCAGCACCCTATAGTGAGGAACCTGATCATTGCTGAATACTTTCATATCCTAATTGAGAATTAGCACCCAAATAAAAGATGACTAGTAGGGGTTAAAAAAAAAAAATCAGGCTGGGTGTGGTGGCTCATACCTGTAATTCCAACACTTTGTGAGGCTGAGGTGGGTGGATCATCTGAGGTCAGGAGTTTGAGACCAGCCTGACCAACATGGGGAAACCTCATCTCTACTAAAAATACAAAAAAGTTAGCTGGGCGTGGTGGTACGTGCCTGTAATCCCACCTACTTGAAAAGCTGAGGCAGGAGAATTGTTTGAACCCAGGAGGTGGAGGTTGCAGTGAGCCAAGATTGCACCATTGCACTCCTGCCTGGGCAACAAGAGCAAAATTCTGTCTCAAAAAAAAAAAAAATTAGACAGACATTTATCATATGATCCAGCAATTTCACTCAAAGGTATTTACTCAAGAGAAAAGAAGACATATGTCTATTAAAAAAACCTTCCTCACAAATGTTTGTAGCAGCTTTATTTGCAATAGCTCAAAACTGGGAATAGCTCAAACATCCATTAGAAGGAAAATGGGCAAACAAATTGTGGCATAGCCATATAATGGATACCACTAAGCATTAGAAAGACATGAACCAGTCATACATGCAACATCATAGATGAATCTCAAAATAATTATGTTCAGTTGAAACCAGACAAAAAAGATCACATACTGTATGATTCTATTTAAAGAATATACTAGAAAAGCCAAGTTAGCCTATACTTTAAGACAGTAGATTAGTGCTTGCTTGAGCAGGGTTGGAGTGGGGATTTGGGTGAGAGGGCGGGAGAGAAGGATTAAAATGGAGTGGGAGACACTGCTGGAGCTACTGAGTATGTTCACAGTTTGATTGAGGTGATAGTTTTATGGGTGTACGGATATGCCAATGCTTATCAAATTGTACCCTTTTGTTATCATAAAAGCCCATTTAGAAATTTATTAAAAAAAGAAGTGAAAATTGTTTCTCTGCTCCAGACCTTACTTTAGGTTTAGAGGTTGGCATTTCTTTCTTTCTTTTTCTTTTAAGAGATGAGTCTTGCTGTGTTGCTTGTGATGGCCTCAAACTCCTGGGCTCAAGCAATTCTCTTGTCTCAGAGTTGAGCATTTCTTAACATCATCTTAACCCACAGTGTTCAATATGATCACCTATCAGCCAGAAGTGGCCATCCAAATTTAAATGAATTACAATTAAAATGTAAAACTCAGTCCTTAGTTGCAGTAGGCACATTCCAAGAACTCAATAGCCATTTGTGGCTAGTGGCCACCAATGGACAGTTCAGATTAGAGGACATTTCTGCCAGCAGATAAAGTGCTTTTGGATAGCTTTTTCCCGGGCTGTGTAGAGACACAGCACCATTACAAGCAACTTCGATCTTTCACTGACCACTTACTGAGCACTTACTTTTGCCAGAAGCTGGCCAGGTCCTTTAAGTGAATTATCTCTAATTCTTACAAGGAAAGACTAAGAGAAGCTTGAATAATTTTCCAAGACTCTGTTACTAACTGTTGCACCTAACATGTAAACCTATGTCTATCTAACCCCAACACCTGAATTCTTAGGTGGGTCTCATATCTCCCTGTGACTAGACCACACCTCTTTCCTTCTGCTTGTGAAGGATCCTTTTCGTATTCAACCACAGAGTCTTGTATTTATCCCCCCTAAATTTTATCTTGTTGATTAAGCTTATTGCTCCAGATTGTCAAAATATTTTAGGATCCTCATCCTGTCATTCCATATGCTCACTCGCCTTCCCAGCTTCATGTATTCAGTGACTTTGAAAAATATGGCCCCCTAAACTTCATCTGAGTGATCGATAAAAATCATTTCTAAGATAAGGAAAGGGATGGAAGCATGTGGTGGGCTATTAGAAACCCTCTCACTTGAAGTTGACATCAGTTTACCAGTCTGTAACCTTCAAGATACCAGCATGCCAACCCATTCTGTTCTTATCTCCAGATTCTGGGGAATATGTGTATTTGGAGCCTAAAGACCTATTAGCATCATCTAGAATCATATATTGATTATAAGTGGCTTCCAGATGTTAGCCAAACAATGTTTGTTTCTAACCAAACATAAGGACCAGAAGGATCAAGCTATTGGCACCAGTGTTGATGCTTATCATTTCTACTTAGCCCTCCTTCTTGCTGCCCTCACCTCTAAAGTGGTTGGTCATTTGTTGCCGAAAAACAAATCATCCAGCAATGGTGGCTTCGAACAATAGCAATCATTTATTTGCTCATGAATCTGCAATGTGAGCATGGCTGGGTAAGAACTGTTGGCCTCTACTTTCCTGTGGCATCAGCTAGGCTTACAGAACAGCTGGGCACTGGCATGGCCAGGCTCTTCTTCCAGCACAACTCTGAGAGTCTCACCAGCTTTTCTCACGGCTTCCTGCTGCCCCCTCCCCACCCCGCTTTCAAACTCTACCCACATTGACCAATATGTGTTTCCCACAATGTGCCACCGTTGACCATCTCTAGTCCTCCATCCAGTGTGCCTGTCCTTTTCCATGTATCCTCAAAGAGTCAGCCAAGGTGTGACCTCTACCTAGAAGCCTTCCCACACACCTTGGTTTGCATTACTGTCTCTCTACTGTGTTCCACAGTACGCTTTATTTCCCCTTGTCAAAGCACTTATCCCACGGTAATGGATTATCCTCTTTATCTGTCTGTCTCTTCCACGAGATTATCTGCTCTTCTGGGGATGAAACTGTTGTCATTTTGTATTCCCAGACCATAGCATAGTGTGTAAGATACAGTAAGTGCTCAGTATCAGTGAGTAATGTGACAATGACAGGTTCTGTAAGTTAAAATGATGCTATCAAAATACCAGATTAGCAACAGGACCTGGCACCCGTAAAGGGCTTCCATGAAGCAGGTTCTACTCGACAGAAGATTCAATGAGTTCAAGCCCATAAAGCATTTGGAGCAGTGTCTCACACATAGTAAGCCCCATATAAGCATTCATTGTTGCTATTATCATTGTTACTGTGCCTGTGGCTTTTATGTATAGGGCTGTCTTTGCCAAAGGTTCTTTTTGCTCTCCCATTAGGGTTTTTCTTTGACAGTAACCTTGGATGACTTTGGCACCCTCCCGGAGGGCATTTCCTCCTCCTCTGGCAGTTCCTGGGAGGAAACCTCTGGAAGAGAAGTGTGTTCCAGAATAACAGTGTGTGTCTTTCTCTTGGCAAAGGCTCAGTCCCTGCTCTAACCTTATCAGCTTCACTCCTGTTGACTTCCATTGCAGCAGGTGGATGCAGGGATCACCACCTGCCAGGTGCTTCTAAGCTTCCCCGGGCACAGCAGGGTTAACGAAAGGGAGAAGTTCAGGGACAGAGTGCTCTGGTATGTCGCCACCCTGGGATCCACAGCTACCATCCCCCAGGATGTCCTTTGTGGGAAGGCTGGAAGGAAAGCCACCCACTAAAATGAAAGCTCTTTACACTGTGGGAGAGGATTTGGTCTGCCCGTTAATTTGGAGAAGGTGTCCAGGTTTTTCAAGTTCCCACAGGCCTTGTTCTTGCCCTGCCTTTCTGGGGTATCCGGAAGCTGAAAAGTCCCAGAGTTCTCGCATCACGTTCATGCCTCACCTTGCCTGGAATTTGGAGGAACTTGAGCACGGCAGTTTTAGCCTGAACTGTGATTAATATTTGGTGCTGGGAAAACTGGGGGTTCTGGGCTAAGCCTGAAATTATTCCAAGCTGGGAGAAAGGAGAGTGTCCAAGATGCCCCTGACAGAATGAGCGAGGCAGGGGCCTGGGTAAGAGGCTTGCATGAAGTAGGGAAGTGGAGAGGGGCGATGGGGAAGCACCCCTGGGTAGAAGGGCTGAGAAGCAAGAGAAGTGGGAATGGCAGCTGTGGGGCCCACGAGGAGCGACAGCTGTGGGCAAAATTGGTGCGAGAATCCTGGAGGAGAATGCTGGAGGCTGGTGGCTGATGTGGAGGAAAGAATGGAGTAGAGATATCCTACTTGGGCTTCTCTGCCATGTCTCAGGTTAAACCTCACCTCCTTAGAGAGGCCTCTCCTGATCCTCCTAACCCTCATTCCGTTCCGGAGTCAGTCTCTGTGGGTCTGGATCTCAGCTCCTCACTTAAAAGCTCGACAACCTCGTCCAGGTGTTTTAACTCTTTTAGCTTGTTTTATCAATTTGTGTTGTGTGGCTAAAGATAGTACCTTCTCACAAGGTTGTAAGGATTAAATAAATTAATATATTGAAAATGCTTAGCACAGAGCCCAGCTCTTGACTGGTGACAGTGATCATGACAACTGTTCAATGGCCTGTCTCTCCTACTACTGTGAGGTCTATGGGCCGGGACTCAGCTGTCCAGTTCAGTGTCCCCCAAACCTAGTGCAGGTCCTGGCTTGTTGTAGGGGCCCAGCTGAATGAATGTGTAAGTGACCAGGGTGGTCTCCGGTCTTGTTGGGGTTAGCTCCCAGGGTTCTATTTCATTGCATCGATCCTTTTTTTTTTCTTTCTTTCTTTTTCTTTTTTTTTTTGTTTGAGATGAAGTCTAGCTCTGTCACCTGGGCTGGAGTGCATGGTGTGATCTTGGCTCACTGCAATCTCCACCTCCCAGATTCCAGTGATTTTCCTGTCTCAGCCTCCTGAGTAGCTGGGATTACAGGCATGCGCCACCACGTGTGGCTAATTTTTGTATATTTAGTAGAGATGGGGTTTTGCCATGTTGGCCAGGCTGGTCTTGAACCCCTGATCTCAAGTGATCCACCAGTTTCAGCCTCCCAAAGTGCTGGGATTATGTACGTGAGCCACTGTACCTGGCCTAAACATTTTTTTCCCTAGGTGATCCAAGTTAGAAAAGACACCAAGATGGCTGGGTGTGGTGGCTCATGTCTGTATTCCCAGCACTTTGGGAGGCCAAGGTAGGTAGATCACGAAGTCAGGAGATCAAGATTATCCTGTCCAACATGCTAAAACCCTGTCGCTACAAAAAATTAAAAAAAAAAAAAAAAAGCTGGACATGATGACATGTGTCTGTAGTCCCAGCTTCTTGGGAGGCTGAGGCAGAATTGCCTGAATCCAGGAGGTGGAGGTTGCAGTGAGCTGAGATTGTGCCAGTGCACTCCAGCCTGGGGCGACAGAGTGAATCTCCATCTCAAAAAAAAAAAAAAAAAAAAAAAACCACCAAGATTATTCTTGAATAGAATGACTGTGGATGACCATTTTTTCTTTCCTTCTATTTTTTATTCCATTATCTTTTTATTTTTGTATTCTCTATAATTTTTTCATACCAGAGCAAGAATTACTTTTCTAACGGCTAAGAAAAGGAAATGTTATTAAACAAACATATCACTTTCCATTGTCTGGAGGGGAGGAGCTGCCACTGAAGGATAAGAACGGGTAAGAAATGCAGGGAATAAATAGTTTGTGATGGGAGGGCTTTTCAGCCTTCCAAGGCCTCTTGGAGGTTTCACAGGCTGTTCCTGCTGAGAGAATTCTCAAAGCTCAAAGCCATTGGGGTGGAGGCCCTGCTTCCCTCCATCTTAAGAAGGATGTGACTGGAGCAAGTTTCAGTTCTAACAGGATCGTCATGTCTTCAGAGGGAAAGAACGTTCTCAACCGTGAATCTTGTGCCAAGAAATGGTCCTGAGTGTTTTGAGGGGCAATACGGCTTCCCCTGCTGCTCACCCCAGCACCGTCACTTGGTATCAGTAGATTATTTCTCTCCAGAGGTTTGGGGCCCCCAAGCATAAGGCAACACTAGCTGCTGCTCCAGGGGGAAGGCAGGGAGGAGGCCAGAACTGAGTTAAGATGCCTAGGTATGCTGAGTTCTAGCTCTAGCTGAACTTCAATCATTGAGCGTTAGCCTTCTCATTTGAAGAGAGGAGGACATCTTCCTTCTTGATATGGAATACCTTCCATGTTGACATGGAATTCTGAGTGTGACATAGTATTGTATGTGAAAATGCCCTGGAGAGCATGAAGTGGTGGACAGATGCTAATTCTGAATAAGAAGAGTATTGGTGGAATAGAGGAAAACATAGACTATCCTCAGTGAATTAAGTTTATGTTTCATGTACCTGCAGATTAAAAAACATGCATGGAGTTTCCTCCTTCTTAAAGGAGCTTTCTGTATGTTACACTCTCTGGTCCTCATTTGCCACATGTTATAGATGAGAAAACTGAGGCTAATGGAAGATAGACTGATCTGGTTTGCCCAAGATCACACAGCTATTAAGAGTAGGGCAGAAATGATCACTCCCATTTCTCTGGATGAGGAAACTGAGGCACAGAGAGATTAATTGATTTGTCTGAAGTTATACAGCCAGCAGGTATCAAAGTGAGACCGGAATCCAAGTCTTTTTTTTTTTTCTTTTGAGATGGAATTTCACTCTTGTTGCCCAGGCAGGAGTACAGTGGCATGATCTCAGCTCACTGCAACCTCCTCCTCCTGTGTTCAGGTGATTATCCTGACTCAGTCTCCTGGGATTGCAGGCGCCCATCCTCACGCCCAGCTAAACTTTTGTATTTTTAGTAGAGCCAGGGTTTCACCATGTTGGCCAGGCTGTTCTCGAACTCCTGACCTCAGGTAATCTGCCCACCTCAACCTCGGAAAGTGCTGGGATTATAGACATGAGCTACAGTGCTTGGACCCTTGAATCCAGGTCTTTTAATGTTACTAATTTAGAGTTCATGGACTCCTGAGGGGTTCTTAGAAAGACATCAGAAGGAAAGTTTGCATATGTGTACATTTTTGGGGGGAGAGAGATTCCATATATTGAATCAACTTCTCAAATAAATGAATCAGAAATCTTGGACCTGTAATTGATGCGTAAGTAATTCTTTCTGTATTTAAACATTGATCATGCTACAAGAAAAGCTTTAGTGATGGCAAGTTACTCTGGTACTTCAAATGTGCTTAATTGTTACTGTGCTTCAGGGCTCCTAGCCAAAATAATGAATTTGCCTTTGATGCAGCTGACCAACTTGAATTTTTCTTTCTCCTGGCTTGGTAACCCTTCAATATCTATGAGATATCAAGATCAAAACTTTTTCTTCTGATACCACATTTTGTTTAATCTTCAACCTAGGTGCATACCCTGGAAGAAAAAAGACTATAATTTAACTCTTCAACAATCAGGATTGCCTGTCTCCAAACCCTTCTGAATCTAGTTATGTTGAATATTGGGAGAAAAGCATGTAGACTCTTGGGGGCCTGACCTTTCTAAGTTATCTCTGGGAGGGCTTCACCAAAGGGGCACAGAAGAATAATGTCTCTACAGCGTGGACCCAGGGTCTCCTCCCCACCAGGAACCCAGCTTAGCAGGCTGGGTTCATGTGGGACTTGCCAAAACCCCATGCAGGTGGTTGTGAGAAGACACCAAAGAACCACACGATTGTCCCTGCCTTTGTAAGGTCTCATTCCTTGTTATTTTTTTCATTCACTCAACAAACATTTATGGAGCACCCAGTATGTGCTACATTTTGAGGATAAAGTGATGAACAACATAAACAAGATCCCTGCCCTTGTGGAGTCTATATTCAAACCACAGCTTGACCTTAGGTTCCCAAACCGAGAGACTGACTCAACGAAGGGGCCATCTGGCCATTAACTGTTATATGCCCTCTGCTTGGGTGACACGGTCTCAGCCTCCCTCCCCCTTCAAGTCTGACAGGATAGAGACTTCAGAGTGGCCCAATCTAAAGTGAAAGTGAACAGAGCTCAAAATAAGCCCACAAGAGCTGAGGGAAGACCAAGGAGAAGATAGTGCAGTGAGGGCAGTGAGAGAGGGATTCCTAGAGGAATTCCACCTTGCTTTGAGTTTTGGCCCTAAACTACAAATCCTAGCCCACTTCTAAGTAGATGCTGATAGCTGGCTTCTAGTTGGCCTGCCATATTGAATGACTTTCTCTACTTAACATGGTGGAGATTTAGTTAACCCAGGGCAGAAAACCCTCTGGGAAAGAAAGTCTGAGCTACAACACTAGCTTTCTGAATGGACAAGATCTGAGGAACTGGGATGGCAGCAAGGGAGAAGGCAGCTGAATGGGGTTTCTTCTGGGAAACAATGTGGATGCAAGATGTGGTCCTTGTCCCTGGCCTGCCCTTAGCCCTTTAGTATTTCAGACAGGTCAACTCTTGCTCTGGCACCTGCTTTCTGTAACTCTGCAGCAAGCCAGCAGCCTCAAGTCCACCCCCTCCTCTTCCCAGGGCTCTGGGGTGAAGCCCTTCCCAGGAACTCCCTGGCTCCCTGTACCCATGGGAGAAGCTCTTTTCAACTGACATGATTTATTTTAACAATAAGGGGAAAACCACATCCGATTTCCACAGAATCAGAGTTTCTCCGACACGCCTGGACTTGTTAGCAGGGAAGGACACTCTCAACTCAGTATGCCATTTGCCATTCCGCTGTTCCTTTATGTGGAAGGAAGAGATGCCTGTTCCTGTAGGGAGGAAGTTTGAAGTGAGAGGAGGAGACAAAGATGCTGTGAATGGAAAGAGCTCTGGACTGAGAGTTCAGGGATGTGGCCTCCAGTCCCAGCTCTGCCACTACTCAGTTGTCTGGTTTTGGGAAAAACTCCTCTCTGGGCCTCAGCTGTTTCCTCATCTGTAAATGAGAAGGCTGGGCCAGATGCTCCTTCATGTCTGGTGTAGTGAAGGGCTGCCTATGACTGCACCCAGCTCTGCCACACCCCACCTAGGTGTCTTTGGGTGAGATACTTAGTAGCTCCAACTCCCATCTTCTTCATCCAAAACGTTGGGCACAAAAATAGCATTGACCTCACAGAATAGGTGTGAAGATGAAAAGAGATAGTGCATATAGTGCTTAACATGGACCCTGGGCAGGCAGTGTGCTCAGTACTTAGTAGCAATTAGTGTGAGCCTACTCTTTCAGTCTGTGAATTTTGTTAGAGGAACTACTGCTTACCAGGCCTCTGCTTTAATAAAACATGACTGGAGTGACTCCATCCTCAAGTGAGTAGCTAGGCCCTCACAAGGCACTATAGGGTTAATGCTTTATGATCTGAAAATAGCCACATTCTAAGCTGACCATGACTCATGGTTACAGAAGACTGATGGCCATACAAGACATCTCCCACCAAGCCTGCAGAATGTCCAGATGTCCCAAGTGCAGCCCACTTTACTCAGTGATAGTGTCAATGAGCAGACTTATATGAGCAGATAGCAACAATGAGAAGGTTGAAGGGTTAATGGTCACTAGAGCACCAACAGCCCCTACCTTTAGTGAGCACATCTGCACATTCCAAGTGTAATCATAGCTCCGTATAGTTTCTCACAAGCAGAGCCACTGCTGAAAGACAAGCTTTCTTCCTCCTGCTCTCTGGGCATGTCCTACTCTCTAATGGAGTAGTTTCCGATAAACCTGCTTCTTTCTCTGTGCTCCAATTTTCCCCAGTGTGAGACCTAAGAACCCACTCTTAAGGTCTAGATTGGGATCCTCTTTTCTGGCAATAGCTTGAGTGTGTGAACATGAGAAATGTTAGAAGTTGGAGTGGAAGGTATATAAACATTTGGACCCAATACCATTGTCTGGTTCTCCCAGAGACAGCCTTGTGTCTTCTCCCAAAGCTGATACCTCCCTGGGCCAATGTGGGTGACCCGTTGCCTAGAAAGAGGTGCTGTTATGATATATTTATGTTGGTGGGATCAGGGAAAGAAGTAACAGGTGTGTATGGAGTGTTATGAAGTAATTAAATCTTAACCTTCCCTTGAGGTAAGATGATGGAAACAACCAGAGCAGAGGAAAGACTGAATATCTTTTTATTCTCCTTATAGAAAATAACAATTAAAAAAGTATTATCATAGAAGAAGGAAACTTTTCTTCTTCTTAAATTAACTCCTGACAAAAAGTTGTTAGAAATTGGAGTGAAAGGTACATAAACATTTGGACCTAATACTGTTCTCTCGTTCTCCCTGACAAAAAGTTGTCAGGAGTTAATAAATAAAATGTTGGGTTTTTTTTTCCTGGATTTTATGATGTTTGTGGTATTTGTTAGCTTTCATGAATTTGTAATTTGTTGTAATTTCTCTTTATAAATAAACATTGAGTTTCGTCTCTAATTTTGAACTTCTATTTTTGAATTCAATTTTTTTCCCAGATGGGGTGTCACTGTGTTGCCCAGGCTGGAGCGCATCGGTGCAATTATAGCGGACTGCAGTCTTCAACTCCTGACCTCATGCAATCATCCCGCCTCAGCTTCCTGACTAAAGGTGCACATGGGACTACAGGTGTGTACTAACATGCCCAGCGTTCTTTTTTTTTTTTTTTTTTTCTAGAGATGTGGTCTCGCTTTGTTGCCCACACTGGTCTCCAACACTTGGCCTCAAGGGATCCTCCCACCTTGGCTTCCCAAAGTGCGGAGATTACAGGTGTGAGCCACTGCACCTACCCTGAATTCAGTTTCTTAAAAGGACCCTCCCCACTCAATTGTATGAGCTATAGCAGTTTCCAGATTTAGCAAATACAAATACGAGACATCCAGTTAACTTGGAATTTCAAGTAGATAAACACTGATATGTTTTCGTGTGAAATTCCAAGTTAAATGTGCATCTTGTATCCAGTGGGAATATAAAAAAAGAAAGCAGTGGTCAACTCAACCAGGGCTGAAATGGGGAGAAGGAGGAGAGTGGGGAGAGGAAAAGAGGAGGCGAGAAGCTTCACAAAGGAAGTCACACCAGAGCTCGGTCTTGAAACTTAGATTGCTGTTTGCAAGGTAGAAGAGCCAGGGGAGTTTACTAGGTAAGATGAGCCTGTGAGGTGTGGGAGCTCTGCAAGAGAGATGAGGCGGAAAATGTAGATAAGGTCCAGGCTCTGATGGGTCTGGATGCTGTGGGGAGCAGATTTTTCAAAGAAGAGGCCCCAGGGCGACATGCTGGGAGTTTTAGACTGGAGAGTTCCAAGACTGGGTTTGCATTTTAGAAAGTACACCTGCCTAGGGAAGAGTGGATTGTTCATGACAGGAATAGGGAGGCATCAGTTGGGCTCCTTCCATTACCTATCCCTCCATCCCATCTCCACTGAAGCTCTTTCATGACATTTGAGTCCCAGAGCCCATTGACATAAGACGTGTCACCCAGGATCTGAGGCTCTAGATGAACAGGCTTTGACTGAGAGCCCCGTGGGCAAAAAAGGAGGAAGAGAAGAAAGTCCAGGCTGAAGTGGCATAGGTGCCCAAGGTGGATTTGCATTTCCTTCCCCAGGAGCACAGGAGTGGCCAGTTTGGATTTCCTTAGGTCATCAGCTTCCCGGGTAATGACAAGTCAGAACAGCTTGCGTTGGGAGAGTTACATCACTTCTCCTGCTGAACGAGCTTGAGGCCCCTCACAAGTCCCTTTCCGCTTTACCGGATCCCAGAGTGAAAGGGCGGCATGTGGTTAGAAAGGACGCTGAGCCAGAGGCGAGGAGATGGAGGTTTGAAAGCAGTCATGCTGCTTCCCGCTGTACCAGGGAGGGCTGGTTCACTTCTCTATCTCTTCATTGCTGTAATGGGAACATTGAACAGGGTTCTTTCCGTTACATTTTCTGACCCTCATTTCCAAATATCACAACAAAGGAGAACCAAACCCAATGAGGAATAAAAGCGAGAAAAGAAAAGAAAAGAAGAAAAATGAGAAAGTTTTTTAGATTTAAATTCTTTTTCTCATCTTTGTTTTTTTTTTTATTTTCAAAGCTACACACAATTTCACACATATCGTTATGCTCGAGATATATTTACCAAGACACTTAAACATCTATATATTCTGTTTTAAAAATTTCTATTAGTTTCCCAAATAAAATACCCATCCATCATTATCAGTACAGTAATATTTCTTTCTTTTACAAATTTGTTCTCTGTCATACTTCTTGGTGTTTTATAGTCCTCATAATGATAGGTTCTTTCTCAAATCTAACCAAAATTACTCATATAGATCTAACGCATTTCATCGAAATCCTGCAATAGGGCCACACATTGCTCAACTCCATGGAACCTCATTCCCATAAAAGGCAATAGGCATGGTACCCTCTGGAATTATGCAATTTTTACATGCGCTCCAGGACTCAGTACTTAGGAATGGCCAGGATCCATGCTTTTATGGGAAGGAAATTGCCGGGGCATCACTATGAAAAATTCATGAAGTCGGAGTGCGTGTTGGGTAGGGACAAGGAATTGGAAGGCATGAGAGAGCTGTGTCCGGCACACATCAAACTCAGAGCATTCCACTCTGGTTTGCCAATTTTTCTGCTTCCCTATTTAACAAGTGGAAAATTGAGCTCTGATATCTCAATGGTGGGTCCATTGGTCCCAGAAGTCCCAGTTCTAAGATTAGATGCAACCTTATGTCTGGAGACCAGACACATAATTTAATTTCAATCCTGGGAAAGATGCTATTCTATCTCAATCTATATTCTTATCTTTGATATTAGGAGTCAGGCAGCAAAGCTTAAGATGAAGAGAATTTATTTCTCATTGTTCCCCCTTTTTCCTGATTTAGGAGCTCTAAAGGGGACTGTAACATTGATAACAAATGTCATCATTTTCAAATTGCTTATTATGTGCCAGGCACTGT
Source organism: Saimiri boliviensis (assembly GCF_048565385.1). Taxonomy (NCBI): domain Eukaryota; kingdom Metazoa; phylum Chordata; class Mammalia; order Primates; family Cebidae; genus Saimiri; species Saimiri boliviensis. The sequence continues at coordinate 59,444,535 of NC_133462.1, forward strand.
GCTGAGGACTTACGTGTAATCACTTCACTTTCATGCTGTGCCTACATGGTGAATGTGCAGTAGACAGGATCTGTACCATTTTACAGATGATTAAACAGGCACTGAGATTCAGTGGCTTTCAGAAGGCATTCAATCTGACAGCCATAGAAAGCAGAGCCAGTCAACCCAGCTTCCAGTACCAGCGATTATGATACACTGCATGCTGGAAGTGGAGCTATAAACACATCACTATTTCTCTTTCCCTGCAAGCTTCCTGATATGATATATTTGCCCTGAAATGAAAGCTGGGTCAGAATATACAGTCTGAGCACAGGGGTGAATGTGGGGCGAGACTGAGCACGGATAGTGTTGCAATCCTCTCACATGTGCAGAGGGGCTCTGGGCCAGCCAGCTCAGGCCCTGCTGGGAAAACAGCACCCACCTCCCTCCATCCGACCCCTCTGGGGAAAACAGGGGTGAGGGTCAGGGGAGATTCCTGAGATCAAGAGCAGCTCTTTGCTCCCTTTCCAAAGGAGCAGAGATGTCCATTAACTCCTAACAAAGGCATCTTCTCCTTTTCCAGGTGCCTGGAAATATATAATAGAAATATGTAATATTTATTAAGGAGTACTTACTATGAAAAAGTCCATTAGCTCATTCAAATCCTCACAGTTTATTTTACCTATTTTATGGAGCTTTATAAAGGCTTTAAGTAGCTTGTCCGGTGTCTATAGACCTAATGCATTTCATCCAGACTCTGTGATAAGGCCACATATTGCTCAACTCCTTGAAGTTTTATTCCCATAGAAGGCAATAGGCATGGTATCCTCTCTGAGCCTGGCTGGCCACACCCTCATCTTATTTCCTTAATTGTTTTATTTCTTCTTTAATGTATAGATGATTAATCATTATTATGAAATGCCTCCTTCTTCTGGGTCTTGACATGCAGCTTCTGGAAAAAATAAACCCCCCATCTCCATGCAAATGAGAATATTTTGCAATTCCATGTCCATACAGAAAAATCCAAGTTAGATCACCTTCCTGAGAGCTGTGGCATGCTACTAAGAAGAGAAGGGGACAAGAGAGAAGAGAAGAGAAGAGAGAGCACGCCAGGATTTAAATCTAGAACTATATTGTGCAGCATTATAGTCTACCACTTCCCTCAACACTTACCATTTTATTATGTCCAAGATGCTGGACCACAAGACTTCAAGTCCTCAGGGTTTCTTTCCCTTGCACCTGTCCCATAAAAGGCCCCCATCCTTCCTGTCCCTTTTCCTTCTCTGCCATTACCCTGTTGCCCTCTCTGTCTCCCCAGTCTGGCTGCAGGGATTGTACCAGCCCGATGGGGTCTTATAATTGCACTTCATCCCCAGGTCACTTCATTTGGTTAAAAATAAGCTCCATTTATTCTGGGAGTCTGTGTTTGGGGATGTCAAAGGACAAAATTAGAATACATTTAGTTTAAAGATCTTAACTGGCTTTTATTTGCAATGCTAGAATCAGACAACCTCTCATTTTATAAAAATAGAATGAGTGGTCCCATGAGCTGACGGAGGAGTGTAGCTTTATAGGCTGGAGGAAGCAGAAACAGAACGAAAAGCACATTGGTCATTTTATAGTTACTTTCCTTGTAAAGGTTAGAGCAGAGGAGACTTCCTTATGTGCTGAATAAAACTGGCTTGTTTGAGGATTTGGCTATTTTCTTTCTCTCTCCTGATCTCTCAGAAGGTTAGATAAACAATTTAGTTTCAGCATGGTGGTGTGGAACTTCATTCAGCATGAACGACTCCACTTCGGTTTGGCTTATTGGCCTAGTGCAGTAACTCAGTCCAAACTAATCACCTCCTAGAAATTTTATTTAATGGGAAGAAACTGTTTATACCCTATCTTTTCATTGCCCCAAACCCTGATCCCTAGAGAACTTCATGGTAAAAGAGTTTATGTAAAAAGATAATTTAGACAGAGAGTCTTCTAGCTCAAGAGTAAGGATTTCAGGTCCTGGCTCTGCCACTGGCTGCTCTTAAACCTCTCTTCTTTCCAGTGTCATTTTCTTTCTCTCTCTGCATTAATCAAGAAAGAGAGAACCCTCCAGGGGACAAGATGAAGGGGAAAGAGATGATGTGTCAAGAAATCCTTGCTTTATGAGGGGGAAAAATGTTCCCCATGAAGTTCAACAAAACAGTGCAGGTAAAGCAGTTCGCTGGTGCTTGGCACACGGCAGACACTCACAGCTGCCTGAGGCATTGGAGCGCTGGATCATGCTGGAGCCAGAGGCACCTGCACAGCCTCCTGGGCTGGCTGCTGCAGGGTGTGGCTGCCTGAGAGTGCTTTCCTGAGTTGGCCTAAGTTAGGTCACTTTCCTGAGAGCTGTGGCACAGTTGGTAACGTGCCATAGCACTCAGGAAAGTGACCTAACTTAGATTTTTCTGCATGGACATAGAATTGCCAAAAAAGTCTCATTTGCATGGAGATAGGGAGTTTATTTTCCTAGAAGCTACATGTCAAGACCCAGAAGAAAGAGGCATTTCATAATAAGGATTAATCAGCTATATCCTAAAGAAGAAAGAAAACAATTAAGGAAATAAGATACTGAGAAAACAAGGGGAAAAACAATCTCCCCAAGGTGGATCCGCCCAGCAAACCTTGACAGCATTTCCTCTTATCCACCTGAATAAAACTGACCAGCCCTTTCCAAATGGCAGAGAACACTGAGAGGAGAACAGAGGAGCAGCCTGCAAACACCAAGCGAGAGGTGAGGCTCATGCTGCCCATCATCAGCGGCTCACATGTGCCGCCATCCTAGCCCTCTTCCTTCACGGCCGCAGGGAGGTGACCTGTTACCATTGTGTGTGGCTATGATGCTCCAGATGCTGGGCATTTGGTAGAATCTGACGGGGTACTCTATAGAGGAGGTGAATTTTCTGGGATCTTATTTTCAATGTGAAGAGATAGAGAGTGGGAAGGAAGGAAGGAAGAAAAGAAAGGTAAGGGATCTAATGTCTTTACTATTGCTTTTTTGTTCCAAGAACTGTGTTGGGCACTTTATGTGTTATCATTTTTTAATCTTCTGCAGTATGAAATATCTTTTTAAACATAGTGAGCACCACTGGTTCAGAAATGGGTTCCTGTCTGTCTGGTGTCAGGGAAGCCACCGGGATTGCAGGCTGTGATGCCAGAGGGAAGCACTGTTGTAAGCGGAGTAGCAGTAGAGAGAGCCAGCTCAGGGACTGGTCCGCCTTCCCTCAAGCCCTGGCTTGGGCAGGTTACTTTGCTTTCCTGGTAAAATGAGAATAGAAACAGAGCCCACCTTACAGGGTGGTTGTGAGCATTAAATGAGAAAATTATGTAAAATACTTGGCACAGTGCCCAGTGCACACGGCACATAGGTTAAATGTTACCTGCTACTAATATCTGAAACAGTCAAAATGTCTGGAATTGCCTCACCAAGCTAAGGGAGGTATCTTTCTCCTCTACAAAATGAGTGAGGCTCTTGGCCTGGGATGAGCAGGCAATATTCCACTGCTTCTGAGAGTTATCTTGTCAGAAGAAAACCCACACTCTCTTACTTGGCTTTCTAGAAGCACCCAGTAGCCTTTAGAGGGGACAGAACTCTGGAGACTCTCCACAAACTTCCCTGGCAATGGGGCCCATCCTTGTTTAGCCAGAAAGAAAGGCTGAAAAAAGAGGAAAGAAGCTCTTTGCCCTAATGCCTGCCATGTGGTGAGGTCTCAACATACACCTGTCTGTTCCCTGGGAATGATGCCAACTTAAGGAGAGACAAGGCAAAAATGGTTTCTGAACAGGATTTTGCTGTTTCCTGGCTTTCCAGAGAAGGAGATGAGAATCCTGAGGAAGGCGTGGGGAGTTGAGGCAGCTGGGGTTCACACTCACACGCGTGAGTTACAGCGACTCTAATGATAGCTCTGCAGTCCCCACAGCTGCCTCACTGTGTCTGATACCCTCCTCTCCACAGCCACACATGACACGCTTACCTTGGCACACACAGCTGGAAATGGGAGATCTCAGTGGGCACCATGCAGGATGCATGACAGAGGGCTGCTCTAGTCACATGTGTTGTCGTAAGACACGCATTAACACTAAGCTCTATTTGTAAGCTGGTGCAAATGTGGGGGAAAGCAGAGAGAACTCCATAAGCTGTACCATTACATTGTATGCACTTTTCTCTGTGTGCGTTCTATGGCACAATATAAAGTAGTTAAATAAAGAGGCAGCAAGAAAGGCAGAGGCAAGAAGGGTAAGAGAAAGAGAAGAGGTGCATCTCAGGGTCTGGCCCTGCCTGGGAAGCAGCTAGCTGCAAACATGCTCCTCATACCCTTTGGCTCAGCGGGTGATGGATGGGAAGTTTCCAAGGTGCCCTCTACCGTTGGCATCTTCCCCCAGCTCCTCACTGTGGCTGATTAGTTATAGAAGATGGCTTGCGCCTCCTTTCCCATCCTCTCTAGCCTTGCTGGCGTCAAACAAATGATTTTAAGCAGATACACTCTTGAGGTTTGTAGTAAAAGTGTGTCACTTATTTCAGGGGCAAACATCAAAAACCAAGTGCGCTTTTATGGTTTTTCACATCTGTTGCCCAGTTCCTAGGATATCTTACCAACCCTGCTTTTCCTATTTAATTTATTAAAAACAATGCTTTTCACCCCTGTTGACAAAGTAGGCTGTGTTGAGTCATAGGAGAGTTATATGCACACAAGTATGCTTCCTGGGACTTAAGAGACTGTTGTATCGTGCTTTCTGGGGTGGAGGTGGGGGAATGGGGGCATGTGAAAGAACCCATATCCATTTGATTCAAGAAGACCAGAGAAGGAGACACATACCTCTGAAACTCCTCAAGGCTGAAGTATTTAGTCTTGTTCTGCCTTTGAGATTGGAGGGGGCCATCAATCAAGGGTCTTCTCTTTCATTGCCCTCCACTTTTGACCGGACAGCTGATTTCCGCCCCTTTCTGCAGGCATGAAGTTACAGTGTGTTTCCCTTTGGCTCCTGGGTACAATGCTGATCTTGTGCTTCGTGGACAGCCGTAGTCTCAGGAAATGTCTGATTTCCACAGACATGCACCATGTAGAAGAGAGTTTCCAAGAAATCAAAAGAGCCATCGTGAGTATGAGTTGGGGTAAAGGTGTGGGTGATGGGGCCTGCCTCCCCTTGCATCTTAGCTTGAAAATGAGTTCCTTCTTATTACATTTTGCATCTCAGGAGAACATGGGATACCAATTGCTTATGTCTGTTCTTATGTTTCTCTCCACAGCAAGCTAAGGACATCTTCCCAAATGTCACTATCCTGTCCACATTGGAGACTCTGCAGAGCATTAAGGTATTGGCCTGTGTCTGCTTTTTCTAGTATTTTTATCTTCACATCTAAATGGCTCTGGGCTATCTTGTTCCCTTCTCTTTCCTACTTGCCAATGTGCTCTAAATGTACCAGGCTTCGTCTTTGTCAGCTGATGTGTTAGGGCATGCTAGTGTCCCAGGGACTTGTGACCCCTGGGAGGAATTAAAGAAGTGCCACTTCCTAGAGAGTGATTGGGGGTGTCAAGTGCTCAGAGGGGACAGGACTGGGTTAGGAGTAATTTTGGAAGATCCCATGAAGGTAGCTAAGAAAACAAACAGTGAATTAAAAGCCAAGGAGGTTGTAGGTTAGTGGATAAGAGGGAGGAAGGCATTTGGGCAGCATAAGAGAATAAGAGAACGGGTTTAAGATCAGTGAAGGTCAGACAGAGAGGTGAACCAGAGGACATATGAGTGAGTGGTGGGAGATGAGGTAAAAAAAATACCTGGGAATCATTTTATAAAGGTCCCTGGAGCCAGGCTGAGCCTCAGGCTTATAATACAGGCAATAGGCTGGGTGCAGTGGCTCATGTCTGTAATTTCAGCATTTTGGCAGGTTGAGGCAGGCAGGATTGCTTGAGCTCAGGAGCTTGAGACCAGCCTGGGCAACATAGCAAGACCTCATCACTACCAAAAAAAAAAAAAAAAAAAAAAAAAACCAAAAAACAAAATAAAAAAAATCAGCAGGGCATAGTGGCATGCAACTGTAGTCCCAGCCACTTGGGGGACTGAGACGGAAGAATTGCTTGAGCCTGGGAGGTGAAGGCTGCAGTGAGCCATGATCATGCCACTGCACGCCAGCCTGGGGGCCAGCCTGAGACACCCAAAAAGAATAAAAGAATATATGTTAGGGCACACTAGTGTCCCAGGGGCTTGGAATCCCTGGGAGGAATTAAAGAAGTGCCACTTCCTAGAGAGTGATTGGAGGTGCCAAGTGCTCAGAGGGGACAGGATTTCTGTGGCTTTGGGGTAATTTTGGAAGGTTCCATGGAGGTAGAAAATAATAATAGCAATAGAGAGTCACTGAGGTTTTTAAGCCCCAAGTTATATGATCATAAGTTGTTTTAGAAAGACAATCTGATGCTCTTCTTACAATGGACAACATGAGGCAGTCCGACCATCTAGACAGGAGGTGAGGAGAGTATATTACAAAACAGCTAGCTTACCAGGTGATCATTCATTTTACAAAAAGGGCCATGAGAGGAGCCTTTAAAAGTGAGCTCCTCCAGTTCTGGGAAGCATTCTAGAAAGATCCAGTTTTGGGGGTGTATTTTATATGACAGAGTGTAAGGTATATGTGTATTGAGTTACTTTTTTCTCAGGTTTCTCTGCAAGCGTGAGAGAGAGACATATACACACCCCTTCATAATTCTTCTAAGCAGGTGAAATCATTGTTCACCACAAATAAATCACTGCTTAGAAGAATTAGCCACTTAATAAATAATGTTCTAGCCACTGTAGACACATAAGATATGACAACTGGAAGGGAACCAAAAGACCATTTATTCCAAAACTATTCAACTGAGGACACTGAGACCTCGGGAGGGAGCATGACTAGTTAGTAGCAGAGCTAGGAATAGACCCTAAGTAAACGCCCCCACCTTCAGATTCTTTCTCCACTCAAGGTTGGCAAGTAGCCTACGTGGAATAAGAAAAGGAGTCAATAAGGATTCAGGTCTTTATCATATTCTCCCTTCTCCTCCCCTCCCCTCCCCTCCCCACTTCCCCTCCCTTCCCCTCCCCTCCTCCCCTCCCCTCCCCTCCCCTCCCCTCCCCTCCCCTCCCCTCCTCCTCTCCCCCTCCTCTCCCCTTCCCTCCTCCCCTCCCCTCCCCTCTCCTCTCCTCTCCCCTGTTCTTGCTTCCTTTCCCCTTCCTTCTTCATTTTCCTTCCTCTCTCCTTCCCTCCCTTTCTCAGCCCCACCTTCGTTTTTTCAGCAGTGTTCCTTTTTTCTAGTACCACAGTCTTTGAGTGCAGAGGGGTGTAACATTTTGCACTTCTGGTTAAGGGAATCAGCAAGAATGAAGGAAGAGAAGGGTTTCTGTTTTGCCATCTAGGAAAAGCTGCCACTGGGGCCAAGGAGGCTTTGTTTCTTGAATACTAATGAAGACGAATGTGCTGTCCTAAACCACTCCCTGCTTAGACTGAACAGTTAATCTTCTGCAGAGTAATTTACTGGCTCTCAGGGCGGGTGGCTTCTAGTTGGCTAGAAGGAAACTGTAGCCAACTTCTCTGGGCTGTGCCTGGGAATTTAGAGACCATTTCTTTGGGACCACTACACTCTGCAGGCTGCAGACCTACCCAGGTATGCCCGTTTCTACAGCTGTCAGTTTCCCTTCTGGCAAATCTTAGCTTCATTCCAATGACCTTTTGGTTTTAAAAGGACAGACTGGAGGAGAGGCCAGCAGTGTGGCCCAGAGTAAGGTGGCCAGAATGAATGTAACATTGATTACCATTGGAGGAATGTGTGCCTACCGTAAGACTGGCATGCAGTAGCCCTTGCGTGTTATCAGACGGTAGACAAAACAGAGAGGCCAACTTCAGCACCTGTAATGTAAGGAAGTCCTTTCCAAGAAAGCTGCTCAGCTATCAGTCCTCTTAAAAAGGAGGCGACTGGTTCCTGGAAAGATTTAAGTGGAAGTTAGTGATGACACGCTAGGGATACTGTAGAGAGAATTAGTCCGTGACTGATTCTGGGCCCCATCCTTGGTAAATGTATTTCTTGGCCATACAAAAAAAGGGGCCAACTGAAATCTCTTCTCACCATCTTTGTCATAGTAGCTTTGATGGGAATAAGGGAGGATGAACACTGTGAGACCATTACGAATTTTTCCAAAATGACTTTTGATTCTCTCATGTGTTGCTGCCCCTACTCAAATGGACTGCCCTGGCCTCCACCATAATGAGAGAAGAGGTCTCTAGGAGTTTCTCTAATTTGTGTTTGTAGCCCTTAGATGTGTGCTGCGTGACCAAGAATCTCCTGGCATTCTATGTGGACAGGGTGTTCAAGGATCATCAAGAGCCACACCCCCAAATCTTGAGAAAAATCAGCAGCATTGCCAACTCTTTCCTCTACATGCAGAAAACCTTGCGGCAATGTGTGAGTCACTGGATCAGGATTCCAGCATCTGCTCCCCGTCTGCCCCAGGAGAGGCCAGGAAATGCTGGCCCCCATTGACCTCCAGATATGGTGCCTGGAGTCAAAGGAAATTCTCTGCCCACGTCCACAGGGAGAACTGTTGAGAACCTCCCCCAGTGCCCACTGCTGCCCCAGGGCTCCCTGACCGCTGACAACTCCACAGAGGGTCTCCTCCTACATGGGGCGACCAACTTAGGTCAGCATATTCCCAGTAAGAGGCATGCCAAGGACTCCAGTTCTACCATAAGCATACCCCTGGTTTCTCCATTTCTGGCCCTTTGGGGTCTCTATCTCAATAAACCTCTGGGTAGTTCCTTGGTATGACCTATCCCTAAAGGTCACCAGGAAATTCATTGCAATATGTTCAAATCCAACATCGAAACAAAACCAAAGGAAACCAACAAAAACTTAGACCAGGAGAGAACCTGGGTTCTAGCCCCATTCCCGCTAACAATTTCCTGTGAGACTTTGTGGCAAGGGACTTCACCTCTCTGTGCCTCAGATTCTAAAATTGTTAGAAGGGATGACGACTCCTGTCCTACTTGCATTCATATGATAATGAACTCAAATGAATTCACCTAACCAGTTACTTAACTAATAATTGGTTAAAATGTTTATTGAGTGCCTCCCTGTGGGATGCTGCGCTCAGAGCAGTGATGAGACAGACATGGTGCCTGGCTTCCATGTGTGTTCCGTGTGTGGCTCCTATATGCCAGACTGTGCTGACAGTCTGATGGGCTCTGAATGCCGAAAATCAAAAGCTGTGGGCGAATGTAGGTGACTCTATAGATGAGCTCTATTCTCCTGTGGCTGCTCCCATCTGAGTTTACTCACCTGACTTCACTGTGAGTGGAAAGAGCAATGTCACTCCTCATGCTGGGAGGTAGGAGTAAGAGAGGGTCAGGGTTGAAATGTCCTCTGATAGGAGCTTCCTCCGCTTTATCACAGCAGGAACAGAGGCAGTGTCACTGCAGGCAGGAAGCCACAAATGTCACCAGAGTCATCCATGACAACTATGATCAGGTAAGATCTGGGTATCAAGGTTGGGAAGATGGAAGATGAGAGGCAGAGCAGGAGGGCACCAACCCTTCAGCCTCCTCTCCACTCAAATTCATGCGTTCACTCTATAAGCAGTCATGTGGGCGGGCCTCAATTCTCTGTGTCTGTAAAGAGAGTTTTGATCTTACCTCATTTACGAATCCCCTGGGCTCCACATCTCCATCATTCTTCCATCATTTTCTCATACTGTCATATGCTAAGCCTGACCTGTATGATTCTGGGGAAAGCACCCACTGCTTAGAATGGGATGACACAGAGAGAACAGGGATCCCCCATGAATTGTGAGCCGTTACTCATGGGACACGTTACCTGCATGCAAAAACTATGTGCCCTCCCATATTCTGTGCAGTGATGAAGATATGGTCTTCTCATGTTAATGTTAGTGTAAAATGCACATCTCATGTGGATGTAGAGGGAGAAGCAGTGCTTCTCATGAGCATCAGTAGAAGATATTGTTAAAATGCAGATTCTGGCCAGGTGTTGTGGCACACGCCTGTAACCCTAGCACTTTGGGAGGCCGAGGTGGGTGGATTGCGAGGTCAAGAGATCAAGACCATCCCAACCAACACGGTGAAACCCTGTCTCTACTGAACATACAAAAAATAGTTGAGTGTGGTAGTGTGTTCCTGTAGTCCCAGCTACTTGGGAGGCTGAGGTGGGAGAATCGCTTGAACCCTGGGGAGGGGGGCGGAAGTTGCAGTGAGCTGAGATTGGGCCACTGCACTCCAGGCTGGTGACAGAGCAAGATTCTGTCTAAAAAAAAGCAGATTCTGGTTCAGTAGGGCTGGGGTGAACCTGAGTTTCTGCATTTAGATCACACTGTCAAATGCCAATGCTTTGAACAGCAAAGAGGTAGGGAATCTGTTATGGACTCTGTTTCTTTGTGGAGTAGCTCTGTAGTATAATGTTATAGAAATAGCTAAGAGTTTCACGATTTTACTGTAAGTCAGGTATTCTTCTAGGCACACAAGTATTCACACACATTTGTCCTTCGCAACAATGCTATGAGTCACTATCTGCGTTGGATACATTAAGAAACTGAGGCTCGAGCGGGGGAAGTAACTAAGTCCGCACTACAACTGCATGGCAGAGGCGGGATTCAATCCCACGCTGGCTGGCTCTACAGGACATGCGAAAGGCATGAACTCAGTCTGCTGAGGAAGGAGAGGGAATAGGCAGGAGACTTGGGTTCCAGTTTCAGCTCTGTTACCAGCTGGCTGTGTGACATTGGGTAGGACACTAATCCATAGGGGATTTAGTGCCCTGACATGTCACATGGGGACACCGTGCTCTCCCGACCCACTGTCCAGCACCTCAGGGAGGAAGATGTTCTGGGATACAGAAACACTAAAGCAAGCTGATGTGGAGAAGAAAATCAGCAGAAGAACTGGCCAGTAAGGCAGGTTTTTTGTTTCCCATGATAAACAGAGAGAGGGGAAAATAAGGGAAAAAGTGAAGAATTTTAAAGTTCTATTTATAAGGAGCTGACATGATTTAACTGCTTGTTTGTGGGGAAAAAAAACTGATTGCCTGTGAGGAAAATAATTTTGAGTCTGTATGTTATGCAGATATATTTTGTGACTTACAAACAAACAAACAAACAAACAAACAAACAAAAAAACCTCGTAGGGACCAGCATATGAAGAAAGTGACTTGAAAACCATTACACAGTCTAGAAAGGTGGATTCTTACAATGATCTCTGATTTCAGCTGGAGGCCCGCTCTGCTGCCATTAAGTCTCTGGGAGAGCTCGATGTCTTTCTAGCCTGGATTGATAAGAATCATGAAGTAACATCCTCAGCTTGATGACAAGGAGCCTGTGTAGTGATCCAGGGATGAACATCCCCTATGCGGTTTGCTGTGGGAGACAGCCCACCTTGAAGGGGAAGGAGATGGGGAAGGCACCTATGTTTATCCAAATGAGAAATCTCCCTGCGAATTTGGAATTCTCTTCTCTGGGGTTGGGGAGAACCTGGGTTTGGGCCGATCTCGCCGTCTAGCTGAAAGTCCCATCTGCTGGCCTCAGGCTGTCTGATCCCACTTGAAAATATTCAAAAAGTCTACTGTGGTATTTATAATAAACTCTGTCTGCTGAAAGGGCCTGCAGGCCATCCCGGGAGAAAGGACTGCCCCCTCTCTAATTTATTGTGAAGTCATATAGTCCATGTCTGTGATGTGAGCCGAGTGATATCTTGTAGTACACATTGTACTGACTGTTTTTTCTGAATAAAGTCCATATTTTACCTATGAGTGGAAGCGTCTTTACATTCAAGGATAGTCAGTCAAGGAATCAGAAATGGAGATGATTAGAAATGAAAAGGGCCTTAAAGAACAGCAGGGAAGGTGAGTCCTAGAGGAGGATAAGCGTATACCCAGGGCCTCAAAGCAAGTTAATGCGGAAAAGGGTTCCAACTGGTGCCTCTAAATTCTCCGGCCAGCACCCTTTCCTCCACATAAAGATCTGGAAGACAGGATGGATGCCTCTCTCACTGACTTCCCCACATCCCTCCATTTCTTTTTTTTTTTCTTTTTTTCTTTTTTCAGGCAGAGTCTAGCTCTGTCATCCAGGCTGGAGTACAGTGGCATGATCTTGGCTCACAGCAGCCTCCACCTCATGGGTTCAAGTGAATTCTCCTGCCTCCGCTTCCCAAGTAGCTGGGATTACAGGCTTGCACCACCATGTCTCGCTGTTTTTTTGTATTTTTGGTAGCAATGGGGTTTCACCATGTTGGCCAGGCTGGTCTTGAACTCCTGATCTCAAATCATCTGCCTGCCTCAGCCTCTCAAAGTGCTTGGATTACAGGCGTGAGCCACCATGGCCGGCCTCTGTTATTTCTTTCTTACTACTCTCAACCTAAATCCATCTTCCCTGACCCCAACCCATCCTCCAGGGGTGAATGCATTGGGCTGCGTGCGGAAAGGATGTTCCTGACAGAGGGATGGTTGTCAGGTGACAAAGCTGAACAAGAAGTACAAGTAAGTAGAGAGGCTATGGGTAGAGGCCAAAAAGGGCACCAACATCTAGATGGACACTGCATAGATGATTCAGAGCACAAATGTGCGCCTTTAATAACAACAGTAACAAGTGACATTTACTGGGCATCTGCCATGTGCCAGGTCCTGAGATAATTACTTTACATGCACTATCTGGGGTCAGTATTCATACTGTCACTGGATGGCTGAAGCAAGCTTTTTATTATTATTATTATTATTATTATTATTCCTGAGAAATAGGTTTCATACCACATGCTTTAACGGAAAGAACAGACCTCTGAAGTCCAGCCAGCCTGGTTCTAGTCCTACGTGACTTTGAACAAAATACTTAACGTTTCTAAGTCTCAGTGTCCTCTACTGTAAAGTGGAGATATTAACATCAGTCTTGATGTGTTGCTGTGAGCATTGAGTGAGGTAAAACGTCTCTCATTACCTCAGCAGGGTGGGAGACAGCATGGCGCAATGTAAAGACTGCCGATTCAGGGGCCACGTTCTGGTTGTAAGGCTTAATCTGCCAGGAACTGCCCAGGGCAGGTCAGTACTTTGGTTTCTTTGGTCCTTAGTTGTTGGTAGTGTGGACACTGACCCTTCTCTTCTACCTGCTCTATATGAGTGTTTATTTATTTTTGGAGATTGGGTCTCACTCTGTCACCCTGGTTGGAGCACACTGGCATGATCATAGCTCACTTCAGTCTAAAACTCCTGGGCTCAATCAGTCTTCTTGGCTTCCCAAAGTGCTGGGATTACAGGCATGAGCCACCACACTTGGCCTCTATATGATCATTTAAAAGCTGGAGTCATTACGAGAGTTTTGATAGCCCTAATATCTGACACACACCCCTCCTGGCTCTGTTTCCCTCCTGCTCCTTCCCCAGACTCACTCTGACCCAGGCACACTGGTGTGCTCCGTGTTTCTCAAACATACCAGGCGTGTTCTCACCATACAGCCTTTGCACTTTGCATACATGCACACTCATAAACTGAGGTAGGGTTAAAAAATAAAACAAGCCCACCACACATTATGCGTTAATGGGGTTCATAGGCTATTAGGAAGCAAGGTTGTTTGCTGAGGGCTCAACCTTTCCAAAGTGATTTTGGACAGGCACCCACCCTTAGCAGGCTGGGTGATGGCAGGATGATGGCATTTACAGCATTTTTGATCTTTCATCACTGCCCTGGGATGTGCTTCCCCCGGACACCTGCATGGCTTGCACCTCCATGTCTTTCAGACCTTTACTTCAAAGGTCTCCTATTGGAGGATAGACCCCCATTTCCACCTTCAGCACACGCTGTACCCCTTTCCTGTTTATCTAGCATCCTATTTTGTTTATTAGCTGTTTCTTCACTGGAATGTAAGCCTCATGAGTGTAGGGATGATTTGGTTTGTTCACTGCCTGACACTTAACAGGTGTTAAATTCACAATTCACCCAGATTATTTATTCAAGAAATGTGAACAACAATAAACATATGTATAGTGCTTCCTATACACCAGCTGATAGTCTAAGAAATATACTTCATGTAATATAACATAAACATATATACATTTTCATTCTCACCATGACCCTATTTTAGGGTTTTTAGAATGAAGTAAAATGAAAAAGGCCACCTCATTGGTTGTTAGCCGTATAGATAATTAAACCCTAAGAAGGAAACCAGGCACAGAGAGGTTAAGTAACTTACCCTAGGCCACACATTGCATCAATAGAAGAGTTGAACTTCCAATCCAGGCAGAACATTCCAGAATGAACTATAATGTCCACAACAATGTCCACCTGTTGAGTTCATCATGTGCCAGGGACCAAGCTGTGGCTCCTCCTTTACTCCTCATGATAGTTCTCTAAGGTAAGATTATAAAGTGAAGAAGATTAGTGAGGTTCGACAATACACCTAAGGCCATGCCTCTAGTTGTGGAACTGAGATTCACACTCAGGGTGTCCTACTCCAAAGCCTGAACTCTCCATGATGGTGGTTTGTGGCTTGTGTGTCTTGCCTATGTCACAAGAAGCCCACAAAAGCCCACCAGTAAAGAAAGTGCTTTACTGGCATAATAATCTGCATCTGCAGGAAATATTGTTATTATCAATGATGGTAGAAGTACAGTAGGAGAGAAGGAGAAGGAGAAAGAGAATTGAAGAGCTCGCCGTCTCCGAAATGGCTGGCATCTTGCCTGAAACTCTCCTAGGTCTCCTGCCTGCTTCCTTTCCTCATCTATCTGTCCTTTCTCTTTCTTCAGACTTGAAGAATGTGGCCCACTGCTTTTTGAGTTCACAGTAGGTCTGACATAGTGTTGTGTGTGTGTGTGTGTGTGTGTGTGTGTGTGTGTGTGTGTATGTTTTCTTCACAGAGCTGGTGCTTGAGAAATACATTCTAAGAAACCAAAAGTAACGGTTGTCTCCCAAACCATACTGAGCCCTCTGTCAGCCCCTAGTAGATACCCTTACAAAATCTAGAGCTCACTTCCACTGCTAAGGAGTAAGGGGAGGGAACCCATGTCACACTCTGGGGCCATGACAGGCACTTTACACATAGGACCTCATTCAAGCCACAGAGGAAGCCAAGGAGGCTGGAGTTCTTATCCCCACAGGGTCAGTGAAGGCATCTTAGGCTCAGGGAGGTGGGGGAGCTTGCCCAAGTCCACATAGCTATGGGATGGCAGAACCAGAAAATGAATCCAGGCCCTATCTTCCTGGCTTTGGTGCCCTCTCCTCTTGCTGCTGTGGGAGTTCATTTTATCCTGGACAAGACTCTATAACCTGGGGCCCAGCTTACTAAGGTGAATGCCATCAATGCAGATAATTAAGCCCAGATGCACAAAAAAGGGTTTGGACTAGTTACCCACAAGCCTCTGAAGTTACATAGAAATGTACAGACCAACACAGAGCAAAGGAGCAGAGGCCAACTTTTGAGTGTGTCACGCAATGTTCCTGGACCAGCTGAAGCCTGGGCTCCTCCTGGGAATGCTCTATCCTCCTTGCATCTTCCAGAGCAAGTTGTTGACAGCCACACATGCTCATACTGCTGAAACTCCATACTGCTTATATTACTTATACAGCTCATACTGCCGAAACTTCATACTGCTGAAACAGGCACTGAAGAGGTAGGAAACACAGTCTTGAATCACTGA
Source organism: Saimiri boliviensis (assembly GCF_048565385.1). Classification (NCBI taxonomy): domain Eukaryota; kingdom Metazoa; phylum Chordata; class Mammalia; order Primates; family Cebidae; genus Saimiri; species Saimiri boliviensis. Next base: position 59,460,178 of record NC_133462.1, read on the forward strand.
TATCACCCCTCCCCCACCCCCAGCAGTGGCAGTGTAGTGCAGAGAGCACTTTTGTGTGCTGGGGAGAGGGAGAGTGCAGCAATTGTGAGATGTTGAAATCAGTGCTGTCCTTGTTATAGGAGAAAGCAAAACTGGAACACATTCAGCTGATGTAAGTACTCTGTCCTTCGTCTGTCACAGTACTCATCAGTGTAGGACTCTTCCCTTGACTCTATGCAGACTCCTGCTTTGTTTAGCACTGATTGTCATGCCAAGAACAACCACCCCTGGCACATAAGATGCACTCAATACTCAGCAGTCATAAGCAATGTCTGACTAAGGGTGACAGGACAAAGCAATTATTCCTGGAGGTAGGTCCACAGCAGGGGACAGAATATCACATTTGGCCAAGGTCTTTGGGAGAAGATAAATTATTAAAAATTGCTATAGGCTCAAGTTACATGTTTTTGTTTGTTTGTTTGTGTTTGTTTCTTAAGTATTAAGTGAGATAAGGCATTCTAAAGATAGAGTGCTCTCTCTCTCTCTCTCCCTTTTTTTTTCTCTCTCTCTCGATGGAGTCTCACTCTGTCACCCAGGCTGGGGTGCAGTGGTATGATCTTGGCTCACTGCAACCTCCACCTCCGAGTTCAGGTGATTCTCCTGCCTCAACCTCCCATGTAGTTGGAACTATAGGCATGTGCCACCACACCCGGCAATTTTTGAATTTTTTTAGTAGAGATGGGGTTTCGCCATGTTGGCCAGGTTGGTCTCGAACTCCTGACCTCAGGTGATCTGCCCACCTCGGCCTCCCAAAGTGCTGAGACTACACATGTGAGCCACAACAGGTGGCTTGAGATAGAGCATTCTCCAGAGCAGCAGTCTCCAACCTTTTTGGCCCCAGTGACTGGTTTTGTGGAAGACAATTTTTCCACCTGGTCGGGGTGGGGCAGGCAGATGGTTTTGAGATGAAACTGTTCCACCTCAGAACATCAGGCATTAGTTAGATTCTCATAAGTGCAACCTAGATGCCTCACATGTGCAGTTCACTGGGGTTCACACTCCTATGAGAATCTAATGCCACCGCCGATCTGACAGGTGGCAGAGTTTAGGCAGTAATGCTTGCTGGCCTGCAACTCACCTCCTCCTGTGGCCTGGTTCTTAACAGTCACCAACTGGTACTGGTCCATGGCCCGGGGGTTGGGAACCCCTGCACTAGAGCATTCTAGAGATGTCTATATACTTCGCATTCTGTTTCTGAAAGACATTAAATCAGTTCGGTTTCAGAGCTTTGCCACAGAACCACCTTCAGTGAAGATTTGAGTGCTGTAAATGAGGCAGGATCCAGGCACCAGGTCCTGTGAAGGAACCATCATGGGAGTGGAAGTGGGTTCAGAATCCAGCTTTCATATCAGGAGATAAGTACGAGTCAGCACACTGAAGTCTGAAGGCCTCTGCTGATCACTACCCTAGACACTGTAAGAGCATCTGTGCCTCAATTTCCTTATTTGGAAAATGAAGAGAATAAGCACATATACTTCATGGGGTTGCAAGAGAATTAAAGGAACTAGTATTTCATGAAGTACATAATGCCTGGCGCACAGTACACGCTACAAACAAACAACAAAAGAGCCTGTGGACACTTTCTAGTGCATCTCAGCTCACCCCCAGCACAGGCTTAGCTTCTCAAGACCTGTAACTACTCTCCCAGGGCAGAAAGCAGTCTCCCCCTTGCTCCTTCCTCTCAACCTCCGCTCCTGGTTGTGTTCCTTGGGACTCAGAATGCTTTCCCAGTTCTTGACAAGTCAGAGATATCTCAGTATCCATTTCCTATCTCCAGTTTCTGAGTTCTGAGGGCACAGCTACTTTGTAAATGGCTGCACTCAGTACATAAATATTTATTGAGTGAATGAATGAATGAATGAATACATTCATGAAGCAAAGGCAGAGCCCACTTGGAGGAAGCCTGTGGCTTTGTCATTAGTTTCAGAACCTCTCAGCCTTCCTCTTAATCCTCTACTTGGATCATCTGCCTCCGTTTCATGTCCTTGATTTTTAGCTCCATGGCAAAGGAGTCAGTTTTCTGTCAGGCCTTCTTGCCTTTCCTTTCTCTTTCCCCCCTAATTATTGTCTTGTGGTTCATTAACTTCACATCCTGAAGCTTGAGGATGAGTGTCTCCCACTCAACTGGGCTGGCCAGAGCTCTGGGTATCTTGCTAATCGGGGTCCTTCCCACCTAGGAGTGGTGCAGTCCCAAGCCTGCAGGCTAGAGGGCATCACCTGCTCCGATAAGGCCAGTAGCAGCAGAAGCAGCACCTTCTCACTCGTTCCGGAGGTTCTCAGCTTGCTCAAGCCAGCTGCCCTATGAGTTGGGAGAAAGAACTCAAGACTCTATCTCTTCTTCCTCACCTCCTCAATGCCTCCAAAATGCTCCTTACACTTAGCTCAAGAAGAGCAATTTGTAAGTCTAGATGAGATGCTCCTGAGACAGAGTGCAGGTGGGGTCCTTCTGGTACCACTAGGTAGCTAGAAATGGTGTCTAATGTCAAAGTTGTTGGATAAGTAGAGAGCTCAGTCTCTCTGCAGGAAACCAGTGAACAAAAACGTACTTTGAAAACCGGAAGTTTGAGAACAGCCTGGGCAACATAGCGAGACACTTCATTATAAAAATAAAAAATTAGCCAGGCACGGTGGTAAATACCTGTAGTCCTAGCTACTAAGGAGGCTAAGATGGGAGGGTTACTTAAACCCAGGGATTTGAGGTTACAGTGGGCTACGACCACACCATTGCATTCCAGCCTGGATGACAAAGCAAGACCCTGTCTCTATATGACTCTTTAAGAACAACAACAAAAAAGACTGCTTTGAATTTGAAGTTAGGGAAACACATCAGTAAGCAAGTCAGTTGACCTATTGTGATATATGACGTTGGCTTAGATTCTGAGATTCTATTGCCAAAGGAAGATAGTCACTGATTCTTAGAACGTCTCAGAGTGTAGTTTCTCAAGTTCATGCTCACAGTTCATTGCAATTCGGCCATTTTTTTTTCAACTTTCTTTAAAACCTGCTCTTGAACCCCATCCGACATCTGTGGGTCACCATCCCTGAGGTACAGGAGATAGAAGTGCTTTCTGGTCTCAGGAATTTTGTTCCAGCTCTTCTTGCCGGAAGGAGTAAGGGTTCTTCTGACCCTGCCACATTCTCCGTTCCCAAAGCTCACAAACCCATTAGTCTGTCAGGGTCTTGCTCAAACCAGACTTTCTCCAAGAAATCTCCTCAGATATCCTCCTTGTCCCTCAGAATCTCAGCGCCTTTCTCCTCTCCTCACCCAAATGCCTGTTATGAACATGGACTCTGAATTTTTTTAGGAATGTCCTGATAACAAAAATCCTTCCCACCATCCCCCTTATACTGCCTCATTTTTCTCACACTCTGTGTCACAACTGGGGAGTTGTGGTCACCATGCCCACAGGTATAACAGCAAGGCTTCTTAACCTTTTGTATGCCATGGATTCTTTTGGCATGCCAGTGAAGCTTATCAACAGTACTCAGGATAATATTTCTAAAAGCACAAAATAAAATAAATAGGATGATAAAGGAAACGGGTAATAGTAAAATACAGCCATCAAAATGTGGCAATGACAAATAGATAATATATATGTACTTTTTTATTAATGCATTAATGCATGATCTAGCAGTAGGCCTAAAAACCAGACATTTCTAAGTGATAATGACTGTAAGTGATATTTTGAGATACCTGAAACCACTGTAATGTGATACAAAACTATTTGTGATTTCCATCAGTGACAAAGTCATGGGTACTGCTAATACTATTGTGGTTTGTTGTTGCCTATCCTTATAATTGAAGAAAATGCTGAATTTCAATTAGGGGTTAGCAAAAAGAAGAGCTGTATTTGCTTCCCATCTGTCTTCTCCCAGGTTAAGAACTCCTGCACTAGAGGGTCTGCTCCCTTCATGACGCTATGAAGTCCCATGAAGGGGAATCCCCAGAGACAGCATCTTTTCCACTTTGGTGGCCCTTCGGTCAATCCAGCTCAGTGCTCACACATAGGAGACTTTCCATGCCTGTCTGTGAAATTAAAAGGAAAAGAACTGGCCAGGCGTGGTGGCTCACGCCTGTAATCCCAGGACTTTGGGAGGCTGAGGTGGGCAAATTGTTTGAGCCTATGAGTTCGAGACCAGTCTGGGCAACATGGTCAAACCTTCCTTGCTTCTAATAAAAACACAAAAATTAGTTGGGCATGGTGGTATACGCCTGTAATCCCAGCTAGTTGGGAGGCTGAGGCATGAGAATTGCTTAAACACGGGAGGTGGAGGTTGCATGAGCCACGATCATGTCACCGCACTCCAGCCTGGGTGACAGAGTGAGACTCAGTATCGAAATATAAATTAATAAAATAAAAGGAAAAAAAACCTGGTGCATCCCTATTTTCTCAGGTGAAGAAACTGTTAAGTCTTTGTCTGGATTTTTGTTCCCAATTCCAGTTCTAGAGGAGGAAATAAATGCCCAGTGTCTCTTGCTCTGCAGGCAGGGGGCAAGAGGAGTTAACGAACTTTGGGGATCCAGCTGTCAGAGGAAGTCTCAGGAGAGAGCCTAGAAACAAGTTGAGCTGGTTAAACAGAGTGTGATGAAAAAACGCAGGAAAGGGAAATGACGTCACTCATGCTGGCAGCTTTGAGGACAGGGAACTGAAAATGTACACTTTGGATAATCAGCTGCCCCGCCCATCCCACCCTGCTGTCTCCCAGGAAGGTAGCTGGAACTGCTCCCAGCACTACCAGCCTGGGAGTGGCAAGGGCCTTCACCTGCCCACCTTGTGAACTGAGCAGAATGGAAGGCCCGTGTGCTTCCCTGCAAAGTGATGCAACTGGGCAGGAAGCTCAGATGTCAGCCACTGTGACGTCCTAGACAGGGAAAACCCTGAGCTGCAAACTCAGGTCTTGCTTTGGATAAAAAAGGAGTGGCTGGATTTTCTTCTTGGTGTCTAGAAAATTGTTTCCTGCCCAAAAATGGCTTGGTTAGGAAGCTGAGTTTGTTTCCTAAGAAGGGATTTTTCTTCTTTTCCTTCTGCCTGGCTTACCTTTACAATGCTACTGGCACTGATTATAGTCTGACTCCCAGGTTTGGAACCCCACTTTCTCAAGCTGACTTGATGTGTCCATGAAATGTACCCCTGGCTTCTCTAACACAGTTGCACGCCCCATCTGTTCCATCTGAGCGCTAGCAAGGTGCCAAGCACTTGCTGCCCCTGAAGATCCCATTGTTCATGCACAGCTATTCCCACATCTCTCCCCTACTATAAGAGTCTTCAGTGGCCCTATGGCCTTAAGGGGGAAAAGTCAAGAATTACAGTTAAAAGCCAAGTTGAAAGGGGCTTAATAAATCATTTAATTTATTTTCCCATAATTTACAGATAAGGAACAGAGGTGATTTTTCCCAATACCACACAATGGGGTGAGGGAAAGCTGGAGCTAGAACTTAAGTTTCTAGAATCTCAGGTCAAATTCATATCATGGTATTCTTGGTCATTGATATTATAGCCATATTTCCAACTTGATTCTCCACGGCTCCTTCCCATGAAAGCGAGCTTTAGCTCAACCAATCTATTTGCCAGCCTCAAGTACCTTGTGGGTTTTTCTGTCCTCTCATTTCTATCCTGAATGTCCTTTTTCCAACTTCACCTTCCTCTCTACCCCTCCCCAGCATCTTTGCTCATTTAAATTCTGCCCACCCCTCAAGTTTCAGCTCAAGGTCTCCTAAGTGATAGCACCCTCCTTTGGGCTCCTTGGCACTTAACTTTCTGTGTACTCAGTAGTATTGATCTTGGTTCTGCAAGCACCCCTCTTATCCCCCAGCAAGGCTGTAGGCAGGTAGTGCTTAGAGACCTGCTTGGGCATCTCTGTAATCCTCACAGCATTCAGCGCAGTGTCTTGCACAGAGTAGGCATTTAATAAATATTTATTGAAAGAATGGCTTTTAAGATCTATCAGACACAAGAATGATAAAAATGATCTTATGTATTTATAGGTTTATATAAATATGCATATATATATATATATATATATATATATATACATATATATATATATATATATAACTCCTGCCAACTAGGTGAGCCAGACAGGTGAGGTAGGTGTTATCTCCATCTTATTAATGAAACTCTGAATGCCTGAAAGGTGTAGGAACTAGCCTTGAGCCACTCTGAAAATTGGTGAGGAAGTAAGTATTAGGATGGGTCTCCTGGCTGTTAGTCCCATGTGATCTTCAGTGCTAATACCCTCTACTTCCTTTCCACTGAAGACTCATTTCTTCTAACAGAATTATGAGGTGGGAAAAGCTTTCTTCTCAGTTTTATTTTTAAGAAAAGCTATTTAGTATAGGAGTTTCTCATGAATTAAGAATGTCATGTAGTGGAACGAACATTTGCTGAATACAACTTTAGGGTCTGCCTTTTACCAGCTGAATGACCTTGGGCAAATTACTTAACCTTTTTGAACTATGGTTTCCCCATTTATACAATGAAGGAATTAGACTTGTTGTACTTAAAATTATTTCTTGTTCTAACAGTCCAGGAGGAATAGTCTACAATTAGAGAAGGAAATTATTGCCATTGAGGTAGAATTACTTTTTTGAGAAAATCTGTGGACCTCCCCAGTACTTACTGGAGAAGATGTGTGTCAGAGGAGCCCCAGGGTTCCCTCATAAGTTAAATCATAGAGCTCAAGCTTTAGAATATAGCAGAAAGAAAAAACATCTCTGTAATCTCATAGCATTCAGCATGGTGTCTTGCACAGAGTAGGCATTTAATAAATATTTATTGAAAGAATGGCTTTTAAGATCTATCAGACACAAGAATGATAAAAATGATCTTGTGTGTTTATAGGTTTATATAAATATGCACATATACATATATATACATATAACTCCTGCCAACAGTGAGAAATCAATATATTCATTCCATAGTCATCCAGTGTCCACTGAGCACCTACCAGAGCCATTGGGTGTTGAGACCAAGCAAGAAGATGAACAAGGAGCTCACAGATTCATCATGTAGAGACATGCAACTGAAAAATTGTAATTGACTGTGATAAATACAAAAAGTTATATAGAAGGTAAAGTTAAGGTGAAAAGGTGGGAGGAATCAGTTTCATGTTGGGAAACAGAGGTGGAAAGAGAGATTAGGGTGAGGCAGGAGAAGTTTTGAAGAGGAGATGAAGTAAGTTGGTATCTGTACAGAATGTGATATGAAATGTGGTCAGTGAATTTTAAAAGAATAAAGTCTTCTGAACTGGGCGTGGGATCACAGCTGTAATCCCAACAATTTGGGAGGCTGAGGAGGGTGGATTGTTTGAGCCCAAGAGTTCGGGGCCAGCCTGGGCAACAGGGTGAAACCTCCATCTCTGCAAAATATACAAAAAAAATTAGCCAAGCATGGCGGCACACATTGTAGTCCCAACTACTTGGGTGGCTGAGATGGGAGGACCCCTTGAACCCAGTAGGTGGAAATTGCAGAAATTGCAGAAATTTCAGTGAGCTGTGATTGCACCACTGCACTCCAGCCTGGGTGACAGAGAGGGACCCTGAATTAAAAACAACTAAAAAAAAAAAAAAAACAATAAAGTATTTTGAGATAGGAAAAGGGGAGACTTGATTATTAAAATAGAATTGGGATTCTGTGTGAATACTAAATTTAATTAATCATTACGGGTAACTTAAAACAATGCAACTGTGTTCTTCTTGGTTAATGAAAAGGAATTGAATTATGTGACTGGTTTATACAAACCTAGATTTCCTGAAAATCTTGATTTCAACTATTCTCATCAGACCACATATTCCAATTTTACTTTAAGCACACTTATGGATGATCATGAGAAATGGTTGACTTGGCACCAATGATGGAAAAATAGGCATGAGCTCAAATATTTTAAGAGCTATCAAGATGAGATGTTTGTACATATGCTCAACATTTATCAAGCATTATAATAATAAGTCATGGTCCTCATTTTCAGGAAACTTTAAGAAGATATCAAAAGACGTTGAAAAGAACATTCTGATCCAAAAGGTAGAAGCAGAAAGAGTCACTGAATATCAGAACAGAAAAAGACCTTACACATTCTTTAATCTGTTTCTCTCATTTTTACAGATTTGTAAACTGAGATCCAGAAAGACACAGTCATATTCCAAAGTCATTCTGTACACTGTGGCATCTTTGGACTCAAATATAAGACTTCAGAATTTTAGATATTACATTTTTAAAGAGTTGAAAAAGGACATGTGATAGTCTCTACCACCTTTATAATTTCCAAAGCGTTGTCTGTAATTCATCCCAGGTTCTTTGAATTTAATTTTGTCTGGAAGCATGGTCCTACACGATGGACTACAGCCAGCCTAAAAAAATTTTCCAGTGTCATTAGGGAGAAAAGACCGAGCTTCATGAAACAGGGCAACAGTAGATGCTTTCATGCCAAAGAAAACTCTGCTATTGGAAGTCAAAGAAGGGAGGGATTGGTGTAGCCCAGAGTAGTTCAGGAATAAAGGATTTGGGTCTCCTCTTTAATGTTAACTGGAGGCAAGGAAAGATGGCTATGTTAGAGAGCAATGGCAGGGATAGCAAGGGCTGAGGAGAAACAGCAGGAATGAACCCAGAGTTTGGGGTTGTGGAGAGACTTGGTTAAGGGCAACTGGGTTTAGAGGAGAGCGCAAGAGCATCCCCTGGAATTCTCTTCCAGTTCAGTAATTCAGATCTTCTCTATTCTATCATTTTACCAAGCAGGAAGGTGGAGCTGGAAGGAGGCACACCCTTTATCCACAGCTGTAACCAGTAATCCCCTCAGGCAGTGCTTCTTCCAGGAGGAAGGTGTTGGGGTAATCCGGCCTGCAATTAAGCTGCTATAGCCCTTGAGGAAGTGCAATGCCACCAGAGAAATTCCAAGGAAGTTCCAGCCCTCACCTGCCTGAGCTCACTTCCTTCATGTGACATGTATATATAGATATAAATAATGGGAAGCCTTTCAACTTGAGACAGACTCCTAGGAGACCAGAAGCAGCAGCCCTTCCTGAGCTCAGGTAAGAGACCTTACCCTCTACTGACACTGCTCACATTGTTCTGGGGATCGGCCAACTTCTCCCAATCATTTACCTGGATACCTTCAAGGTCACATCTAAAGGACCCTCTTCCATGAAGACAAGATCTCTTTGAGGACAAATAATCATCATGCTTATCTTTGTACTTCAGTATCCAGCACAGCATTCAAGACAGTGGGTGCTCATTAAATGCTTATCAAATTGTTAGTTCAAGACAACTAACATCAATCTCTACTTAAAATGAACTGATCACTTACTCTGTGCTAAGTGTATACATTACAGACTATTTTATTTAAATGTCAAAACAATTTCTGGGTTAAGCTTAATTATCACCATTTTTTGGGTTAAGAAAATGAAACTCAGAGGTGAGTTGACTTGTCCAAGATCACATAGAAGTGGGGTGGCCAACTCATTCCGGTTTACCTGTAGCTCTTCCAGCTTTAAAACTGAAATTCCTGTATCTTGGGAACCACCTGTCACCTCCCACCTTGGTCCTGGGTAAACTGGAATGACCCACATAAATGGGAACCAGTAAAGCAAAGATTTATTTGGACCCAGTTCTCTTGTCTCCAAACCCAGTGTGCTCTCTGATTCTTTTGGATTTGGTTTGCTTTTTTCCTTTTCCTACATTTGCTAGTCTCTCGAGCGGTCACAAATATAAAAAATGTCTAGCATATTGCCTGGCACATAGGAAAAATTCAGCAAGTGATAATGATTATCAGTGCTGTGCCAAGCTATGGAGCCAGCCATATATATATGTATGTATATCTATATCTATATATGTATATATATATGTGTGTGTGTATATATATATATATATATATGTCTTTATACATTTTATAAAAATTTATTATAATTTTGCTGTCCTGATTTTAAGGGAAAGAAACTCATCAATAATATTTTCATCATATACTTTTGAGAAACAAGCTTAACCATTAAGAATGAAACATGAAAACATATGAGTAGCAGTACGTATTCTCCCTTTTGCTTCAATATGGCTCAGCATGGCACTATCGAATTTTGTCTTTATTTAAAATTGTGATATTTTGTTTGTCGCAAACTTTTAAATTCATTTTGATATTACATTAAAATAGTTTTTGTCTTGACGACTGAGGTTTCTTAGTGCTCCCTTAAATTTTGCGCTCCAAATGAGTGCCTCAATTGTTTTACCCTAACCCTAGCCTACTATCATTTTATCTTAAAACTGAGCAAACACCCTAAACTGTTCTCTCACTGAGGAGCCTCACTCAAGAAGAAATGAGTTCCATCATTGCCTTTCTTCTCTGACTTTTGGGACCATTTGCTTGGCCTAGGGCCTGAGTTGCAGGGCCAGGAAAATGTACTCTCCAATCTGCCCACGAATGCCTGACTACAGTCGTCCTGCAGAGGGCGCCATGGAGTCCCAGACGCTTCAGTGTTAGGTGGAATCGGGCTGATTGCCCATCACATCTTGCCTTTCCCTGGCAGTAGGCTTGTTATGAAATCATTGACTTTCTATTTGCCTCTAGGGCTTAAGTGAATCTGTTATCCTCAAATAAACTATCTGATCTCAGACAAATGCCAAACAAAGCTCAGTTCCTTTGCCCTGTGGGTGGCCATAAAATCCAGACAATTTCCCTCCAGGTGTTTTTGATGGCGCACCCACAGTTTTTGTGAGATTCCTTTTCTCCCCAGTTCCCCTGTGGGTCTGAGGAAACAGAAGGATGAGCTACATTGGCATTCTGGAAGGGAAGGCTATATGCGTCAATTCCCCAAAACAAGTTTTGACATTTCCCCTGAAATGTCATCCTCTGTCTAGTCACTGCAATTGCCTGCTGTTCCAGGCCTTACCTGAGGGGCACTGACAGCAGAGCCAGGATGGGGACAGAATAAAGAAGCCACAACCTGTGGCACCCACTTGCACTCAAACCCTGAACTCAGACCTGAAAGCTTCTCTTCACGGGAGGCTCGGCAGTTTTTCTTAGTAAGTTATGTGATGAGCCACACTGTCTGAGGCCAATGAAGGCTGTTTGGTTTTCCCCCCGTGGACACCTGGAAGAGAGGGGAAATCAGTAAGTCATGCTCTTTTCTTTGAATTCCTAGCTCCTGTGGTCTCCAGATTTCAGCCATAAGATGAAAGCCTCTGGTCTTGCCTTCAGCCTTCTTTCTGCTGCATTTTATCTCCTCTGGACTCCTTCCACTGGACTGAAGACACTCCATTTGGGAAAGTGTGTGATCGCCACAAACCTTCAGGAAATACGAAATGGATTTTCTGAGATACGGGGCAGTGTGGTACGTAGGCGGGTATCTACCTCTTCTGGATGCCTCTTCTCTCCCCTCCTCGTCTGTTTCTCTTTCCTGGCAGTCCTGGCAGTGTGATCATGAAAAGAGACAGGCTGGGGACTCCTTACTCTGGGGATGTATTCCCAAGAAATATCTGTAGTTCATATATATAAAATGTTTTGGGAAAGGACACCTCCCAAAACATTTGGTCCTTAGCAGGGCGGGGATGAGAGGTCTTGATATTGAAGACCCTGGCAGCAGTCACTGACCCATCCTTGCTTGTTTTGTCTTCCTCTGTTTAGCAAGCCAAAGATGGAAACATTGATGTCAGAATCTTAAGGAGGACTGAGTCCTTACAAGACACAAAGGTATGTGCTTGGCCCAGACAAACTCGGGGAGTAGGTGTAGAGTGGGAGCATCTCCATCACCCTGGTCTTGTCTCTGCTCTCCCCTCTCCCCTCACCGACATGCCTTTTTTTTTTTTTCTTCTTTTTTGCAGCCTGCAGATCGGTGCTGCCTCCTGCGCCATTTGCTAAGACTCTACCTGGACAGAGTATTTAAGGACTACCAGACTCCTGACCATCATACTCTCCGGAAGATCAGCAGCCTCGCCAATTCCTTTCTTACCATCAAGAAGGACCTCCAGCTCTGTGTGAGTGTGGGTCTTGGGTAATAGGATGCATCTTAGCACATAGTTTCAGTGGCTTAGCAAGCAAACTCTCGTTCCTACCCCCATTTAATGGTTGGAGAAACTGAGTCCAAAAGTTCTAATAATCTGTGTTGAGACATGTTACTAGGTAATAAGAACTCAGTTTTATTAACTTTTGGGTATATGCTCTAGGCAAAAAGTACTTTGCAAAGTCTTAAGAACTATAAGGTGCTAACTATTTGATATTAATGTTAACTCTGTTATCTTTGAAATTATACTTTTTCTGTAGGTGAGGTATCCTACATTAATGCATCCTCTGTCTAGGTAGTCAGTTAATAGACCATTGAACTTGACCTCAGAATATGGTCTGAATAGGACCTAGGAATTCAATTCTTTCTTTCCCCCCTCATGGGGGCTCAAAGAGCTCTGGGATAGAGCTCCTAGACTGAAGCTGGGGGCTGCGGAGAGGCCAGCTGGAGTACAGGGATGGCAAATGCCTCCAGCACTGCCGACCTACTTCTCAAAAAGAAGGAATGAGTTCCATGTTTCAGCTTAAAAGGTGGCTTTCTCTCCTAGCAGATGACGAACTTAATGATTCCAAATGGGAGGTCTGAAATAACTTTTGTAGGGGACTAAGGATTCTCAGGGTTGTGGGTGAAAGAGTAGAATTTCCAACTGCTTCATGTCAATGGTAAGGGCAAAACAATCAGAATCTGTAATAAAATCTATTGTTCTTTGGGTCCTTTTCAGCATGCCCACATGACATGCCATTGTGGGGAGGGAGCAACGAAGAAATACAGCCAGATTCTGAGTCACTTTGAAGAGGTATATGTAATTTTGGCATCCATTGGGATGGGTGTGTTTTAAGAACTGAGATCATAGGTGGGTGGGATACATATTCAGGCTGTTAGAAATCCTGTAGCCTTCAGGTTCATAGCCCTCTAAAATCATGAGGTTAAAGCCCTTCCTTTAACCCAGGAGACACCCATCCAGGCTCTAGAAGAGTGCTCTCTCTGGGTGATGCTCTGGAAATGGAAAAAATGGCCACAACTCCATCAAGTCGCTAGAGACATCTAGATCTTTTAGCTGCACAAACCAGAGGCAATAGTTTTTCAATGTTCACACATTGTACATACCTTTGAAAACACACAATTTCACACACACCCATGCCATTCAGTTTCTCACCTTCACACCTTCTTGTGTCTGCCAGGAAAGCCTGGAGTTCACTCCTCACTGACTAAATCTTACTCATCCTTTAAAGATTCAGCCTGGGCATCACTTTCAGGACGGTGCTGGCTGCTTCTCTCAAAGTTAGATGCCTCCCATATCATCCTGTGGGAACTTCATCCCTTTATTCACCACACTACATTTTAGTTGCCTGCTTTTGCCAATATCCTCATGCAACTGTGGATAGGGATTGTGCCATTCACCTCTGTATCCCTAGCCATCAGCCAGGTGATTGGCACAATCAGTTCAATTGATGTGTGCATGGTGGGCAACCCCTACACACACACACACACACACACACACACACACACACACACACACACGTTTCTTAAAGAAAACAGCTTGATTGCTTTGATCTCTGTGATTCAAGAGTCTTAGGTTACAGTTTTACTTCTGCTACCCCCTTGCACCTCAGTGTCTGTACATTAGACCAGGGTGATGAACTCAATGATTTCCCCTCCTTGTGTGAGATCTTGTGTTTCTATAACTTCTTAAGTGCTTCATTTTGAAAAGAATGCTCTGCTCACAAGTGTCAGTAGACCTATCCATAAGAGAGAGGATTAACCCTGGAGCAAATGTTGTCTCATGAGTTGCTAACCAGATGGGTATGTGTCTCTTTCAGCTTGAGCCTCAGGCAGCAGTTGTGAAGGCTTTGGGAGAACTAGACATTCTTCTGCAATGGATGGAGGAGACAGAATAGGAGGAAAGTGATGCTGCTGCTAAGAGTACTCGAGGCCAAGAGCTCTAGTCCTCACTACCTGCAGAGGCATGACCCCAAACCACCATCTGTTTACCATATTATTAGTGCTGGTCACAGTGTGTTTTATTTATTTATTATTTGTTTCCTTCTGTGATTGTCTTTATACATTCCCAACCTTAATTGAGAACATATTTGTATAAGATTTTTGTAATATCTTTCTACTATTGGATTATATTTGGATATATATTGGATATATATATTTATATATAGTTAATATATTTATTTATTTTTCTATTTAATGTATTTATTTTTGTACTGGACATAAGACCTTAAAAAATTCACGGATTATATTTATAGCCTGACTAGAGCAGGTGATGTATTTTTATACAGTAAAAAAAACCTTGTATGTTCTAGAGGATTGGCTGGGGGGTTATTCATTTGCATTCGATTAAGGACAAATTTACTCACTGCCAGTGATGAAATGTGGAAGAAGAAGTTTTGATGTGGACTTGCATATCTACCTTACGATTACTGACCATTCCCAGTAGATTCTCCAACCTTATAATTGTGTATCTTCCAGCCAGGAATCCTGCATGGCCAGCATGTATTTCTACAAATAAAGTTTTCTTTGCATAACATTTGCTTGGAGTTTGCAAATGTTTCAGGAGCAGAGACCATGTTGAGAATAAGCTTGAATCTCATTTTGCCCCAGGCCTTCCTTCTCCTTTGAGGAAGATGTAGGAACCTGGACATTTTTTCTCCTGCAGAATTCATCCCCAGCTCTACCTCCTAATTCACACAGCTCTGACCCCACAACTACCCTCCACTCAAAGGGACTGTGACAGAGTGAGGGGCTTCAGCCATCTCTGTGCTCACCTCATTGGCTTGGAAGACTGTCCTTTCTGTACCCTGTTTTCTTTCTCACCCCATACTCTTGCAACACAAATTACAATGTTCATGAGGTTCTATTATAAAGGCTAAAAACACACAGGTGCAAAGTATAGGTCTAGCGTTGCCCGGGAGGTGTATGAGCCCTCTTTTGAGCACCTTCCATTTTGGATTCTGTCCAGCCTCAGAGTTTAGGTTGTTACCAGATCAAGTCTTTATCTTTGTGTCCAATTATTAAGCCAGTGTTTTCCTTCCAGGCTCCCTTCAGGCTGACTGTCCCTGGACCCTGAGGAGCCAGAGTTCTGGCCTGACCTAGTTCCTTCCTTCTTCCTCCACCTCACTCTGAAGTGTACCCCCAGTTTAGTTGCTTAGTTTTCTCAGTCTCAGAAACAAGTTTCAGGCTGATTCCCTAGCTCGTGAAGAGAACCCTCCTTACCGCTTTAATTTCTGCTCCCTGTTTTTAGCCCAGGACTTGATGTAGTTTCAATGACTTTCGCTTTTAATAACTCTCATTATACAAGTAACAATTGCCAAATAGAAAAAAAAATTAGAAAAAAAAAACAGATAAATATAAAGAAGAAAATTAAAATCACCCATAATCCCACCACCTGCAGACAACCACTTTTAAACATTTATGCTTATTTTTTCCAGATCTTTTTTGATGGGTTCAAATCACGACTTAGCTCTCATTACCTGAGTGATTTGACAGGGCAAAACTGAATTTTATTTGGGCTTAGTTTCTTCCTTTGGGAAACAGAAAGGTAATACCTGCTTTACAGGCTGATGGAAACAATGGTCTTTTACGTTCCTCTGATTTTTTCCCTTGCTTTTGTAAGTTCATACCCCCCATTATTGTTGCCCATTTTCTATCAGGTTTTTACCTCTTATCACCCTTTTTCTATCAGATTTTTCAGTTGCATGTTTCCTGATTCTCTCTGACCAATCTGATAAAAAACTTGACTTCAACTCTCAAGAAGTAGAGTTAAGAGGTCAACTGCATGGAACTCAGTGCTAAAATTAAAATAATCACCTCCAAGAAATGCTACATGGCAAGGAGGAAGCTGGTTTCATCTGCTAAGGATGTAGTGAGTGTCTCCCAGACGGCCCTGAGTTTGACCGCAGGGCCGAAGACACAGCTCCTCTATTTGCTTCTTAGGAAGCAGTTTTTTTGTTTGTTTGTTTGTTTTTGTTTTTGTTTTTGTTTTTGTTTAGACAGGACTTGCTCTACTGCCCATGCTGGTCTTGAACTCCTGGACTCAAGCAATCCTCTCACCTCAACCTCCCTAGTACCTGGGATTAGAAGTGCATACCGTCACACCCAGCCATTTTTTGTACTTTTTATAGAGATAGCCTGTTGCCCAGGCTGGTCTCGAACTGTGATCTCAAGCGATACACCCTCCTTGGTCTCCCAAAATGCTGAGATTACTAAGCCACCATGGCCAGCCTTAGGAAGCATTTTTGACTCTTCTGAAAGTCTAGACGATAGGAAGCCTTGGTCCTTTGGGACTCCATGTCCCTGTGTTGCCATTGACTTGTTACCTCTTTGCCTGTCTATTCCTCTTCTCTGCAGACCCTCTCCTCCAAGTCATTTGTCTCTTCTCTCCTGACTTACCATAGTACTACATGAGGAAATTCAACAATGTTGAAAAATGAGGAATTCAGCAATGGAGACATCAGACTAGACTGGAGGTTAAGGCAAAAACTGCATGAAGACAGGACCATTGAGGACAGACACTAAAGAATGGTTTATGACAGTCACTTCTAATTACAATAATTGAAAATGATCATTGTCAATTATTAAGCACTTAGCATGTACCAGGCCCTGAAGTGGAAACTTCACATATAGTACATTATTTAATCCTTAAAACAATCCTAGTCTTATTAAAACAACTAATCTTATTACCAGTTTGCAAATGACAATGTGCTCAGAAACGGTAAGTACTTTGTGCAAGGCTTTATAGTGAATAGAAGTCAGAACCAAGATATGAATGTGGGTGGTCTGATACCACAGCCCTACATACTTTTCCACTTTTTTGTCCTTTTTCTGAACAATGTCATCTGTGTTCAGAAGCACAGCAGAAAGGAATAATGAGCTTTGGTTTCCTAGAGACAGGAGTAAAATTTCTGACTCTGACTCTCAGTATCTTGGAGAAGTGACATCACCACCTTCAGTTTTTTACCTGAAAGCTGGGGATATTACTTACCAGACTAAATAAATATGAGGACTAAATGAGATTGCAATAGCTAATTTGTACCAGTATTTATTATGTAAGTATTCTAAATGCGTTGCAAATATCTGCCCATCTAATTTGCACAAGAGCGTGATGAGATAGTTCCATTATTATTTCCATTTTGCAGATGAGGAAATTGAAGACGAGAGGTAAAATATCATCTTCAAGTTCACTAGCTACCAATGGTGGAGATAAACTATGAATGCAGGTGGGAAGACTGGAGAGCCATGCTTTAAACCACCTCACTTTGCTGGATGGATAGAATGCCCAGTACATAGAAAGCACCTGACCAAGCCAGGTGCAGTGGCTCATGCCTGTAATCCCAGCACTTTGGGAGGGCGAGGCAGGTGGGTCACCTGAGGCCAGGAGTTCGAGACCAGCCTGACCAACATGGAGAAATCCCATCTCTACTAAAAATACAGAATTAGCTGGGCATAGTGGTGCATGCCTGTAATCCCAGCTACTTGGGAGGCTGAGGCAGGAGAATCACTTGAACCTGGGAGGCAGAGGTTGTGGTGAGCCGAGACTGTACCATTGCACTCCAGCCTGGGCAGCAAGAGCAAGACTCTGCCTCAAAAAGAGAAGAAGAAAGAAGGAGAAGGAGAAGGAGAAGGAGACAACCTGACCAATAGCAGTTCTGGCCATTATCAGAGGAAAATGATGAGGCTTCCTGCCAAGCTATAACACTAACAATTAACTTTCTGGTGTAACTTATCTCTGTGACAACTGTGTTGAATTTTGTTTTTCTATAGGTCCAAATCTGGTTTCTTCAACAAGCAGAACATAAGTTCCTTTGAAGATGACAAGATAAATATGCTAAATCTCAGGTTGACCTATCAGCTCTGGTTAGTATTAGCAGTTAGACCTTAAATAGGCCACTCCCCCTCTCTGGAGGGAGTATATATTCTGCTGAGAGACTGAATATACAGACAGACAGTGGCCAAGTCATACCTAAAAAATAGAACTCTGACCCCCAATCTGCAACAATCAGCCTAGGAAACCAATCCGTTATCTACAGTAACCAGGCTAGGAAGGCAGCCTATCTATGGCTGGCATTCATATTTTATCTCACTATGTCAGACTCGCAGGAAGTAAGATTATTATCACTAGCAATGAGTCCTGGAAGCAATAATGCCAGTAACAATTGGCCCCAAATGGACAGGACTTGATTAATAATTGAGAGCTTCCCTAATTTTCATCCCTGCTTCCAACTTA
This sequence comes from Saimiri boliviensis, assembly GCF_048565385.1. Taxonomy (NCBI): domain Eukaryota; kingdom Metazoa; phylum Chordata; class Mammalia; order Primates; family Cebidae; genus Saimiri; species Saimiri boliviensis. Next base: position 59,478,432 of record NC_133462.1, read on the forward strand.
GGATCAGCCAGAGAAAGTAAAAAATATAAACCTCAATCACATAGGTTGCCCGCTTCTGGTCAGCATGCCTACAGCTTCCCTATGAAAACAGCCTTCAATCAGGGGATACCTGAAGCTTTTCTTTATTCAACTCTAAAGCTTTCCTACTCCTCTGCCTGCCTTGGCATCTCTGCCAAAATACAGGTGATGATGGGTGACTCCCTCGTTAGACCAATCTCTGAATCAATAGCTTTGCCTGTTTTCATTTGGGTGGTTTTCGATTATTTCCGCACTACATTTGTAAAATGACAGGGTGGGAACAGATGATTCTGGGTTCTAGAAATTGGATGTGTTACCGCTGTACTGGGGAACCAGATATAGCTGCTACCACCAATGCCTTCCATTGGCGAAAAGGAGCCTGCATGGTTTCTGTATCACTAGCTTTGGATTCGGAGTTCAGTGAATGCATCTGATTGTGCAGACTGAGGTGAGGCCCTGTGCTCTGAATGACAAGGAGGCTGGACAAGCTTCCTCTGATGGGAGATGGGCTCTTTCTCAGGAGGGGCATCCCAAACTTAGGAATGAGGTCCATGCACAGGTGACCAAAAAGGCTAAAAAAAGTCTACCATATCCCTCATCTCCACCATGGCTTGGGGTTGCTCAGATTCCCTACTTGCAAGGATTCAGGTCTTTTCTAACATACTACACTGTAACTTTGTCTGCCTGTCTTTCTCCCTATGGACGAAGAGCAAATGGACCATTCCCTCGCTGGACCCTTCAGTTCCTGGAGGATGGGACCATTTTGTCTTTTTAGCTTTTTAGCCTGCTACACCCTACCCCATCTCAGCAGTTTTTTGTGTTTTTTTTTTCCAAAAAATAAATGATTTTTTTTTTTTTTTAGAATAGGACATTGCAATGGAAATATGTGTACCATAGTAAACTATATGCATACTCACGGAGACAATGGAAGACAAAGACTTGTTAAGAAAAAATGTGGATGATTTCATAATTGTTTCAAGATAATTATCCTTAGTCACAAGGATCAATAACAAGGGTGATGCCAGTTAAGGTTGAACAGGCAGTTGCTAGGCAGATTTTCTTGCAGATGTATTTTCTTTTTTTGTAAGATTGCAATGACCTTTGTGCCAGATTGCGGTTTCTACAGAATCCTTTGAAGAGTTTTTGTTGATAGGCATTAATGCATGAGAGCTCTCCTTTTTTTCTTTTTCTTTTTTAAAGACAGGTTCTGGCTTTGTCATCTAGGCTTGAGTTCAGTGGTGTGTTCTCAGCTCACTGCAACCTCTGCTTCCTGGGCTCAAGCAATCCTCCCACCTCAGCCTCCTGAGTAGCTGGGACTACAGGTGTGTGCCACTACTCCTGGCTAATTTTTTTGTATTTTTTGTGGAGACAGAGTTTTGCTATGTTCCCCAGCTTGGTCTCAAACTCTGAGCCCAAGCAAGCTACCTGCTTTGGCCTCCCAAAGTGCTGGGATTACAGGTGTGAGCTGCCAAGTCCAGCAAAACTCTCTTTTCACTGCTTTCTCTAGCTCTATTTGTGAAATTTTGTTGTTTTTAAAAAACATATGTAATTCTGTTTCGATTCTGTCAAATTTCACATTTTCCCCATTTGATCTCAATCCTTCTCCAAAAGCATCACTGTTAAGTCATCCTTAGTGAGGTTTTGATATTCCCCGGTACTGGGATAAGCCTGTCCTGGGTTGCTGGTCTGGTCCCACGTTAGACTAAGTGAATGGCAGCAAGAAGGCAGTGTTAAAACCGTTTTAGCCACAATGTGAGCAACAAGAGAGGTTTGAAGGGAGTGGCTCTCAGGCTGAGTATGCCTGGAGTCCATTGTTAAGTTCATTTTTGTGTTTCATAGGCATTTGCTACCATCTCAAGGTGCTGAGCCAGCATTATTCTGTCAGGAATTGCCCCTCCGCAAAATTTACCAAGTAACAGATGCAAATTTTAAAAAGAAAAATACAAAGCAAAATTAATAGTATTATGACAATACCAGTTTGCATATGGCTTTAAACCATGAACCTAAGCTTAAAGGCAACCAATTGAATAAATCAAATGACCACTATCCTGTCAAATGAAAAAGGTGGGCATTACGAGAGTGAGAGACTCATTACAATATAGAGTCTTATTCTGAAGTCTAGAGAAAAACTGTTAACAATATGAAAAAGACAACTTTTCAGCCAGGTGCAGTGGCTCACGCCTGTAATCCCAGCACTTTGGGAGGCTGAGGCAGGCAGATCACTTGAGGTCAGGAGTTTGAGACCAGCCTGGGCAACACAGTGAAATCCCGTATCTACTATAAATACAAAAATTAGCCAGGTTTGGTAGTGCGTGCCTGTAATCCCGGGTACTCAGGAGGCTGAGGCAGAAGAATCACTTGAACCCAGGAGGCAGAGGTTGCAGTGAGCCAAGATTTCCATTGCAATATCCTATTCTAAAAAGAAAAAAGAAAATCATTTTTTTTGTAAACAAAACAAAATAAAACCTTTATAAGTTTAAAAACAGTCATTTATGATTTGGATTAAATGTGTGATTTGTTCTGTAATATGGAATACACTTTTCAGTTTATAGAAGTCTTCACATGAGCAGATTCATACCATTGCAGTACACAGGAGCTCATAAATAAAATTCTACTCAGGCAGTAACTAGCAAGTTTTTGAGTCAATAAAGTCTCAGTATTATATAGTTCTCTTCATCAAAGATGAGTCTCACGGATTTCAGCAATAATTTGATTAGCTCCTTGTAATGCCTTTAGCATATCAGCTGCTGCTTTCCTGCACTGTGCCGTGTCCTCGGATTCAGCCAGAAGATCATCCAATAAGGATGTACAACGGTGTAATCTCAGCTCACTGCAGTCTCCACCTCCGGGGTTTAAGCAATTCTCCTGCCTCAGCCTCCCAAATAGCTGGGATTAGAGGCCCCTGCCACCACGCCCAGCTAATTTTTTTGGGTATTTTTTGTAGAGATGGGGGTTTTACTATGTTGGCTAGGCTGGTCTTGAACTCCTGACCTCGTCATCTGCCCTCCTCCCAAAGTGCTGGGATTACAGGTGTGAGCCCTGCAGCTCTATTTTTAAAGTAAAAGTCTACCACCTCATCCCTAGTCCCCCTGCTTTCTGTTTCTTCTGGTGATTGCTGCCATAATTCTAAGTTAATTACTTTTACCGCTATTTAAGTTATCAACCTTAGCTAGTATATCTTGAAACTTTCACTTTGAAAAATGAGAACTTATATTCTAAGCCCAGTTATCATTTTGTTTTTGTGTTTTGGTTAAGAAAATAAAACAATACTCAAATACAAAAAAAAAACATTATTAATAAGGACTGAATCTAAAAGCAAGATAATGGGAAGTGTTTTTAAAAAATATATAAAATATAGTTGCTTCTTATTTGTAAATGGCTGTCAGCTAATTTTTTTATGAGTTAAAGGCTTTTGGCCTTTGCAAGAAAACAGATAATCCACCCTGCTCTGCCAACTGGGCCTTGCCCACCAGAGGTAGTACAATAAATGGTGAAAGAATGACTGAATATAACCACTCCCTTATTTCACTGAAAGATTGAGAACAGAAAAGGTGTCATTTGCCAGTTCAGTTCAACTGTCAGCAGCACAGTGAGTCAATCACTTAATGGGAAGAAGGAAAGACTCAGAGGCCTGGAGGCAGGAAGCCATGAATTGTTAGAGCCCTCACACCTTTCTGTGGACACTCTTAGTCTTACTGAATGTTAGAAGCGGAAGGAAATGTCCTGGTCATAGAGAATATGCAGATCATTTTCGAGGGTCCAGAGAGGAAAAGTGATTTGCCAAAGGTTACACAGTGACTTATGACCAAGTTGGCATTAAAATTCAATTCCTGGCTGGGTATGGTGGCTCATGCCTGTAATTCCATCACTTTGGGAGGATGAAGCAGGTGAATTGCTCAAGCCAGGAGTTTGAGACCAGTTTGGGCAATGTAATGAGACCTTGCCTCTACAAAAAAATATTTAAAAATCAGGTGAGAGGATCTCTTGAACCCAGGAGATCAAGGCTATAATTAGCCATGACCTTGCACTGCATTACCGACTGGGAGACCGAGTGAGTCTCAGGAGGAAAAAAAAAAAAATCAAGATCAGGTTCCTGTACTTCCAGTACCAGTAAACCTCAGTTAAATTCAAGAAGATCTAAATGTTATCCAGATTACAAATGAAGGACATATTTATTTGTAAATGACATGATTGTCTAGGTAGAAATACCCAATGGAATTCACAAAAGCAACTAACCAGGTGCAATGGCTGATACTTGTAATCCCAGGACTTTGGGAAACTGAGGCAGGAGAATAACTTGAGCCCAGGAGTTCAAACCAACCTGGGAAATAAAGTAAGGCACCGTCTTTACAAAAATTTAGCCAGGTATGGTGGCAAGCATCTGTGGTCTCAGCTACACAGGAGGCTGAGGTGGGAGGATCACTTGGGCCCAGGAGGCTGAGGGTGCAGTGTGGCACGTTCCCATCGCTGCACTCCAGCTTTGGTGACAGAGCAAGGCCCAGTCTCAACAACAAAAGCAATAGAACTAATAAAAAAAGTTTAGTGAAATTGCAGAATACAAGATTAATATACAAAATCTAATTGTATTTCCATATACCAGCAACACACTATTGGAACTTGAAATTTAAAAAATTTCCTAATTACAATAGCATAAAGAAATGAAAATACTTGGGGATAAATTAGGGACAGAAGTTTCAAAAGATCTCTAATGAAAACTGCAAACCATTGCTAGGAGAAATTAAAGATGATCTAAATAATAAATATATACCATATTAATGGGTTAAAGGATTCAACATTATTAAGATGTTCTCTCCAAATTGATCCATAAACTTAAGGCACTCACAAAATTCCAGTGGCTTTGTTTTAGGTAAATTTTATAAACTGATTTTAAAATTAATGTAAAATGAAACATTTAAAATGGCCAGAATAACTTTTCAAAAGAACAAAATTGGAGGAATAACATTATCTGATTTCCAATTTATATAAAGCTATGGCAATTCAGACAGTACAGTATTGATGTAAAGACAGAAGATAGACAAATATCAATGGAACAAAACAGAAAGTGTTTTTTTTTTTTTGTTTGTTTGTTTGTTTATTTGTTTTTGAGATGGAGTCTCACTCTGTCACCCAGGCTGGAGTGCAGTGGCATGATCTCAGCTCACTGCAACCTCCACTTCCCAGGTTCAAGCCATTCTCCTGCCACAGCCTCCCAAGTAGCTGAGACTACAGGTGCATGCCACCACACCTGGCTAATTTTTAATTTTTTTTTAGTAAAGATGGGGATTCACCATGTTGGCCAGGTATGGTCTCAGACTCCTGATCTCAGACGATCTGCCCTCATCAGCCTCCCAAAGTGCTGGGATTCCAGGCATAAGCCACTGCGCCCGGCCAGAAAGTCTTGAGAAGACCCAAGTATATATGGACAATTGATTTTCAACAAAGTACAAAGGCAATTTGGTTAAGATAAAATAATCTTTTAAAGAGGTAGTGCTATAGTAGCTGAATATCCAAACAGCAAAAAAAAAAAATAATAATAAATAATAATAATAATAAATAAAAAAGCAAAACAACAACAGCAACAACAAAAACCCTTGGATTTATCCCTCACTTCATAATTAAAACTTAACTAAAAATGGACCCTGGATCTAAACGTACAACTATACAACTTCTCAAGGAAAACCTTTGTGACTTTGGATTAGTCAAAGATTCCTTAGACATGATAGCAAAAGCACAATCTATAACAGAACAAATTGATACTCCAAATTGATACTCCATCAAAGTTACCAATTTCTGTTCTTCCAAAGACATATAAGAAAATGAAAGATCGAAATGAAAGATATGACTTGTTTTGGTATTAGATTCCTGTTATCATTTTAAAGCAATTTTATAGTCTCCTGAAACAGACTGGTAAAAACTGGGATTAACTACAGTATATTTGGTTGTTTCTGTCTGGGTTACTATTATGAACACTTTATCAGGTAGTTGTCTTTTAAAAATCATACAGTTAAAGGGTGAAAAGTTGCTTGGAGTTGTCTGGCCTCTCTGATCCAAGCTGTTTTTCATTAGGAAAAAGTATTGAGTGTAGCACAGTGATACATAAAAATAAAATTAGCAATTGTTCACAATAGCTACCTCTTTCATTTTTTTTTTTCTTCAATATTAAACAAAAAAAAGCAGCAGACAGGGGAATCTCTCTATGTTGCCCAGGTTGGTATCACACTCTTAGGTTCAAGGGATCTGCCTGCCTTGGCCTGCCTAAAGTGCAGGTATAAGCCACTGCTCCCAGTCAATAATAGCTTACTCTTTCTAGTGCTTACTAATGTATCCAGCTGTCTTCTTTGCGCTTTGTATTTTCTCATTTAACTCTCATAAATACTTACGATGTAGGTGGTATTGTTATTTCCACTTCACAGATGAGGAAACCGAATCAAAGAGGAATCAAGTAATGTATTCAATTATTTTAATAATTATTCAAGGTCACATAGCTAATAAGTTGCAGAGCCAAGAATACAAACACGGTGTGACTCCATAGTCTGCAGGTTTTCCAGCACACTGTACTGCCTCACAAGTATTTATAGCTGGAGTCAGAGATCTGGGATGAATTCTAGGTAGTTCCATTTTCTAGTTCTATCAGCTTAGGCAAACCATCAAATTTCTCTTTGCCTTGGTTTTATAATCATAAAACAGATATAATGATATCTGCTCTGTCTTATAGGGTTTTTGTGGGTATCGAATTGTAAAAGTACTTTGTAAAGCATTATACAACCAACTGGCTTACTGGACTGAGCTGAGATTCTCCTGCTCCCTGTCTCAAAGAAACGCAGCCTACATCACCGCTTCCCCTACAAGTATTTATTTGCCACCATGGAATTACAGTGCGACTGAAGAACTTTCTGGGGAAAAGGCTTGAACTCTGTTCACACTTGGGATTCAACACTCACAGACATGGCCAATAGATCAGAGCAGATAGAATCCAGATTACAGTGGGTTAATGGCAATCCCTACCCCTTCAAGATGATTCACCCTGAGAAAGAAAGGAGTGTGACATGGTGGGCTGTGCTCAGGAGCAGGAAACGATGTCACTGATATTGATGAATTCCAGTCCCGTGTTACCAGAAACTCCTCCAAACCAACCACTATGGAGGTCTGTGGGCATCCTGGCGCCAAGAAGGGCTCAGAGTGTACACTGAGAAAGCAGCTTCACTGAACTCTTTGACACTTTGGACTCAGTCTCCCTATTAGGGTGAATGTGACCTTACAACATTTTTTGGCAGGAGCAAATTAGCACTGAGAGGCTGCTGGGGAGAACCCTCTTCTCACCACCAGTGGAGGCATACATGGAGCTTGCAACAGCTGGCTCAGCCAGCCTTGAAAACACAGACTGCTTCATGGGCTTAAAAGAAATGTCCCTTTGGGAATTCTCAAAATTCTAGGGACAGACTCTGTAAGAGCCTGCTATGTTTATATAAGCAGATGGAAACACAGAACTTCAAGATTTTTTATTTCTAATTTTTATTCACAGGCTGTGGAAATGTGAACATTCAGGTTATGCTGTTCCAAATTATTTTTATTATTTTATTGTGGGAAAACAGAATTCAGTCAACCAGCATCAAGCAACAAAATCCACTTCCTTATAGGATCATCTCTCTGGGCTGGGAAGAGGGATGGTGACCTTTCAAGGCAGGGATCACTCCACAAAGGAAAACACCCTTTCTTCATTTTCACAAGTAACTCATTTTCCAAGAGGATATTTTTTGCAAGTTGAAGGTGGAGTTTAAATGGAAAGCCCCACCCCCTGCTGCTGGAAGCAACTTCTCCTCTTCATCCTTTCTTTGACTTTTGATGCTTTCCTGGATCTGATTATTTAGTGTGGGCAAAGGCTGGAGATGAGAAGCCAAAAAATAAGATCTCAGTGTAAGAACCCAAGTCATTTTGCATTTTAAGTACCATATGTAAGCTTTTTCAGGGACACAAACTCTAGTCGTTCTTATTCTGGAGCAAGCTCAGACCTGCCAGTCCTTAGCCTGCCTTTCTTTGCCAGTTTAAAATCCATGTAGTAAGTGAGTGTGTGTGCTGTGAGTCTTGGTGTGTAAGAGCATGTGTGTGCATGTGTGTGTGGTGGGGGGCTGTTGGCTCATCCTAAACTTTTTACTGGCATCTTAGGCTTCTGCAAATAGAAAGTCCTCTGCATCAGGGGTCCCAAACTCCTGGGCCGCAGACCAGTATCCATCTGTGGCCTGTTAGAAACCAGTCTGCACAAGAGGTGAGTGAGTGGAGCTTCATCTGTGTTTACAGCCACTCCCCATCCCTTGCACTTCCACCTGAGCTCTGCCTCCTGTCATCTCAGTGGCTGCATTAGATTCTCATAGGAGCACAAACCCTATTGCGAACTATGCATGGGAGGGATCTAGGTTGCACGCTCCTTATGAGAATCTAATGCCTAGTGATTTGTCACTGCCTCCCATCACCTCCAGATGAGGCTGTCTAGTTGCAGAAAAACAAGCCCAGGGTTCCCAGTGATTCTACATTATGGTGATTGGTATAATTATTTCACTGTATATTACAATGTAATAATAATAGAAATTAAGTGCCCTATAAATGCAATGTGCTTGAATCATCCTGAAACCTAACCCCCCGACCCCTGTTTGTGGAAAAAATGTCTTCCATGTAACTGGTCCTTGTTGCCAAAAAGGTTGAGGACTGCTGCTCTCCATCGCTCCTACCAGGAACAAAAGACACTTTTCTGCAGGTAAGTTTTCAGTCTTCCATCCGTCATCCCTTCTAGAGCTTTCTTCCCATTACGTGACCCCTAAATGAACTGAGCAGCCAATTGCTAAATCCCAAAGTGGTCAGCATCATGCTATAATCTGACCTCACCCTGCTGAATGCATCATTAACTCTGTGTTCAGTGAGAAAGCAATGCTTTCCATTAAAGAAGGAATTTGAGAATCTCTGTGACTTATGAGTTGATTAATAGCATATAGAATCACAATTTTACCTATAGCAGAGTCTAAATTCATTGAACTTTGTAGAGCATTATCTGTATCTATAGCAGGCTAAATTCGTTTCCTCACAGCAAAGTCTAAATTCATTCTAAACACCTTTAAAGTCTTTATTCTGAATACTTTAAAAGTGTTTAGAATCCTTCTCCCTTCTAACATCCCCTCTGCACTAAGTTAGCCTAAGAGATGCTGTAGTAGCAAACAATATCTTAATGTCGCTTAGCAGCGTATTGCAAAAAGAGTTATTTCTCACTTATTTTACATATGGAATACATGTAGTATGGGGACTCTCCTCATCATGGATACTCAGGGACAGGCTGCAGGAAATGCGACCATCCTGTAATGATTATAGCATCCTATAATGCTGCCATCTCAACATGGCAGGGGATGAGAGAGTGTGGATAACTGTGTGCTGGCTCTTAAATGTTTCCTCCAAGCATGACACATGTTTCTTTCACTTACACTTCATTGGTCTAAACAGCCACAGGGGACACTGAAGTGCAATTTTTCTGTGTTCCCAGAAGGTGAAGACTATAAATGCGATGGAACAACTGCAATGTCTATCATACCTTTAAGTGGATATCCAGCCTAGAATATCTTCAGGTTTAAAAGTAATCCTGTGGTGATATTAACCCGCCAAATGCAGATTTCAAATCATCCTGAACACTTCTCACATCGAATATCTTACTCACTATTTGTTTATTCAACAAGCTGCTACAGTGTGCTGAGCTGTGTGAGCAAAAGAGAGGCACATAGGATCTGTTCCTTTGCCCTCCCATGATCTTAGCCCAGGAGAGAAAGAGAGAGAGAAGACCGAGTGCCACAAAAGAAATTGCTACCCTGGTTACAGGTGAGAGAAATTCCCTGTAGCTTTGGGAATGGCTTCAAGGAATTGGCCTTGAAGTACTGTTAAAACATTTAATGTAAGTTTCAACCTCTCTTTCTAAATTGGTGGGTGTAAAATTATTTTATTCTCTTTTTGCAAATACAAAATAGCTTAAAAATGAACGTAAAAGCCTGCCAAGCCTGTAATCTTATTCCTTCAAAAAGGTGTGTGTGTGTGTGTGTGTGCATTACACATATGCACACACACATATATATCCTTATGTACATAATTATGTATACATATACACATATATGTATACTTATACATACATGTACATGTAATCTGCTTTTGACAGTCAACAACATATTCCATGTTTCTATGCTAAGGTGATAAAGGGTGGCTAGTGTTTGGCTGGTGCAAGAACATTTCAGATCCAGTTGAACAGAGGAATGGAGGTGAAGATGAACTGCTCAGTTTGTCTGGCATCATGGTGTCTGGAAGTGTGAAAGACAGAAAGCTGGGAAGGTGAATGGATTGAATGTGCACTGCCAGGTTGGGGAATTTCAACAATTTTCAGTGGACAATAGTGAAACTAAAGATTTATTTAAATTTACAATAATTTTTCTAAAAGCCTTGCATTTTGTATAAAACTTGGAAAATACAGATAAGCTCTAGAGAAGGAAAACTCCCATGATCTCACCACTCAAAGATAATCTTGTTAACATCTCAGTATTTATATTTCAAAATCATTTTTGACACTCGTGCCCATTTTATCTTTTACAAAAGTGGGATCCTACTGTATATGCCATCTGTAACCTGATTTTTTTAAATCTAAAATTTTATAAAAGTTTTTTAAAGAATATAAATATAAATTATTTTGAGTGGTGGAATAGCATTCTATTACATGACTTTTACCCATAGAAATAACCAATTAAGGACAACACACAAGGAAAAAGCAATTTAATTATCCTCCTCCATAAGTACATTTCCTTTACCTGGTTTTGAAATTAAAAATTGATTCATGAACATTTAATGAACACTAATTTCACTAACATATACATTCTGTAAACCCCTCCAACCCACACAGCACATCCAGCAAGTTGGATGGGTGGGAGGGGTTTGCAAAAGTAGAACAAAAAGGCAATGAGTGGTGGGGAAAGGAGGGAGGAACTTTCCTTATCAGAAACCAAAAATGATTTGGGGGCTGAGGAATAATATGATCAGAGGTGTGCATTTGGAAGAATCTCCTAAATGAGGGAGAGGGATTTTAAAGAGGAATGAGACTGGAAGAGAGTCTGTAAGATGGACAAGATAGGAATCATTTTCCTTCTTGGACAGAATGAGGCAGGTGGTACAGAGAAAGGAAGTGGCCTGTTCAAAGTAGCAGGATACGGCTGCTCTAGGGATGAGACTATGATATTCTCATTATCAGACCCAGAACTCTGTCCTGTGCTGGCCTCATTGCAGATTACAGAATCTGTAATTCCCTGGCTTTCTATGTCCAGATGGATGGTCATGGCATCACTTTATGGGATTTTACTCTTACACTGGGAACACATGCAAAGTGGATTGGTGTTTAATAATGCCATTGGATGCAGGCCATGTCTCACAGTCTGTGGCCATTGCCTGAACAAAAATGAGAAATATTTGGCAAAGCTCTATGGGCAAATAGCCTGCAAGGTAATTTGACCTTGTACATCATTAGATTTGTGAACCAGTCTAATTACATAGTAGTAATTATACTACTTGACTCACACCAATACTTACCATCACCAAAAGTGTGAGCTTTTTTCTCACACTAACCAATTCTCCAATTCTTGGTGGACACCAAGTGGGTTGCTACAACTCAATTCAAGTCTGACACTATTTACCACACTATCTGACACAGACAGCATCTGATCCTATGGGTTAAGGGTTCAGTCTCACAAGACTGCTCCCATTTCAGACACCAACCACACATCCCAGTCATCACCTGTGCTTCTGACCAAACAGCTATAAATTGGAGGTTCCTGTGCCACTGTCTTCTGGTTTGAGCATATGCTAGAATGGCTCTCAGAACTCAAGAAAATAATTAACTTATTAGATTACCAGTTTATTATAAAAGGATACAACTCAGGAACAGCTAGATGAAAGAGATGCTTTGGGCAAGGTATGGAGAAAGGGGCACAGAACATCCATGGACTTACACATGTTCTCTGGGGCACCCCCTCCCAGGACCTGCACTTGTTCAACCCAGAAGTTCTTCAAATCTCTTCCTTTAGGGTTTTTGTGGAGTCTTCATTACATAGGCATGACATTAAATCACGGGCCATTGATCAATGACTCAGCCTTCAGTCTCCCTCCTCTTCCTGGAGGTGGGACGGGGTGATGGGGGGGCTGGTGGAGTGAGTAGGGCTGAAGGCTCCAATCTTCTCATCTCAAGGTTGGTTCCCTGGCAAACAGCCTCCATCCCTAGGCTATCCAGGAACCCCCAGCTGTCAGTCATGCATTAGCATAAAAAAGACACTATCACTGCTGAGATTCCAAGGGTTTTCAAAGTTGCCAAGAAAGGGAGAGGGTTAGGTCACATCAGCTAAATAAAATTACTATTACAAATGCTTACTAAGCTCTTGTCCTGTGCCAGGTTCTGAGGGGAATTCTGAGATGGATAAAACTCAGTTCTAGTGCCCAGGGAGTTCATAGCCTGGTGAAGCAGCACAATCACAGTGCAGGGAAGGATCACCTGGGTGCCATCAAAGAAGAGCCTGCAGCACTTCTGGGAGCACAGGAGAGGGGAGATTAGCACTGTCCAGAAATCTGAAAACCTCCTTGTAGGTGTAGAGAATGGATTTCGATAAGAGGAAAGGGAGGGTCCTATTTTAAGAGTACAGTAGTCCCCTCTATCTGTGGTTTCACATCTTCTGATTTCAATTACTGACGTTAACAGTGGCTTGAAAATAATTACATATAAAAAATTCCAGAAATAAACAATTCATAAATTTAAATTTCATGCTGCTCTAAGTAGCGCGATAAAGTCTTGTGCCATTCCGGCTCTGTCCTGCCTGGGACGTGAGTCCTCCCTTCGTCCAGTGCATCTGACTGTCACAGTACAGCAGTACTTATGTTTAAGTCATCCTTATTTTACTTTACCACAGCACAAGAGTAGTGACACTGGCATATTGTTATAATTGTTCTATTTTATTATTAGTTATTCTTGTTAATCTCTTTCTATGTTTAAACTTCATCATAGATATGTATGTATAGGAAAAGACATCGGAGACATGGGCTTTGGTACCACCTGCAGTTTCAGGCATTTGCTGGGCGTGATCCACTGATCAATGGTCTCAGAACGTGTCTCCCATGGATTAGGGGGTCTACTGTATTGACTCTGACAGATGCCTGAGAAGGGGATGTTATTTCATTCATGTCGGAACCCTTTTCCTGTCTCCATTCTTTCTTCCTCTTTTTTTTTTTTTTTTTAATGAATGGGAGGTTCTTATGTTGCCCAGGTTGGTCTCAAACACGTAGCCTTGCCTCCTCAAGCGCCAGAACAACTGGACTGAGCTATGGTGGCTTCCTCTTTTTTCCTTTTAAAAACATTCTCCTTCAGAAAACAAAACAAAACAAAACAAAAACACCGCAACCCTGGATATATAAGAGGCAGGGGGCAGGGTGACACAGGGGAAACGAATCACAAGCCTTTACTTGGATCTACTCAGAAGACTCTGTAACTACCATTCCCCCAACATGTACCATGCCATATATTTATTTGAATACTCATGTTCTTGTGACTCAAAGTGGGTGTTCTACAGGCTGTTGGAGGTACAGGATCCTGACTCTTGGGAGGCAGTTGCCGTTCAGAACTGGCCTTCTCTTGTGGTTCTTTTTTCTGCAATTGTACTGAAGGCTTGGCTTAGAAAGTTGAGAGCCTGGCCCTTCTCCCCTCCCCATTCCCGTCTGCAGCCCTGTGGGATCAGTAGCACCCTAGGTCCCCTTGGGAGCCCTGAAGTTGTATTTAAATAGCTTGTTCCCATTGATTTCCATGAATTATTACATGAAAGAACAATCAGTGGTTCTCTCTCTTCTAGCAGCTTCCAAAACCACCTTCTCTTTGGTCTCGTCCAGTAACTATGTGGATGCCTAATGTGGAAGCAACGAGTGTCTCCAGCAAGCACCCTTCCTGGCTTTATTTTTGCTGGTGAATGCCTAGTCAGGCTTCAAACTTCAGATCAAATGTCACTTCCATCGGGAAGCCTTCCCACACTGTGCCAGCACTGAGGGAGATTCTGCCTCACCTTGGTGTTACCACAGGCTCCATGCTAATGGCACCTGTCTTAGTTTGTTTTTGGTTGCTTATAACAGAATACCTGAAATTCAGTAATTTATAAAGAAAAGGAATGTATTTCTTATGGTTATGCAGGCTGGGAAGATCAAGGGCAAGGAGCCACATCTGATGAGGGCTTTCTTGTTGGCAGAGACTCTGCAGAGTTCCAAGGTGGCACAGGGCATCATATGGAGAGGGGGCTGAGTGTAATAGCTCAGCTTTGCATTCTTCTTCTTATAAAGCCACCAGTTCCATTCCCATGATCACCCATTAATCCATGAATAGATTAGTCCATTTGTAAGGGCAGAACTCTCATGACCCAATCACCTCTTAAAGTCCTCATCTCTCAGTACTGCCACACTGAGGATAAAGTTTCAGCATGAGTTTTGGAAGAAATGTTCAAACCATAGCAGAACTCATGGCACAGTGTTGCCTTTTATCTGTCTGCAAGTGTATCTCCACTCTACTGAGTCATTAAAGCACAAGGACTGTGTCCTAATTTATTTTAAAATCACATTTAAAATACATAATTTACATACCATAGAGGTTATCTGTTTAAGTGTACAGTTCAGTTTTTTGTAAACAGAGACAGAGAGTTGTGCAACCATCACCATAATCTAATTTTAAAACATTTTGTTACTCTTCAAAGAAACACTGTATTCATTAGCACTCACTTCCTTTCCTCCCACCTGCCCTATCCTTAAATCCCAGCCCAGGCCAGCCACTCATCTATATTCTGTTTCTATAAATTTGCCTTTTCTGGCCATTTACATAAATGTTTTCATAGTAATTAATTTTTTGTAAGCTTATTCTGCCATTCAGTAGGTGCTTAGGAAATGTTTGTTCAATGAATGAATGAATGTACCAAAGATTGAGAAACTGCTCAGAAGTGTGGCACAAGGGAAAGAATACCAGACAAAAAGCCAGAAGACCTGCACTCTAGTCCTGGTTATGCCATTTATTTATGTGACCTATGGGAAAATCACTTGACATTTCTGACTCTCAGCTTTCTAGTCTGTAAAGGAGGGATAATGATAATCTGCCCTCCTTATTTCAAAAGTTGACAGTAAGTGTCAAGTGAAAAAAAAAGCATTTGGAAATATTTTGCATAGCTCTAACCATGCTGTATAGATGTAAGAATAATTTATGTTTATGTTTACTCTCATCCCCTGAAATGTCTATAAAAATAAATCACTCATTACACCAATGGCACAGGGGAGAAGGACGAATGACAAACGCCAGTTTAAGGGGATGTCCGCTCCTGCAATGACTGCAGTTAACTCAGGGAGAAGAGCTAACAAACACTCTGGTTATCCCATATCCATTACCACACGCATTTCCCAGCCAAATGGGGAGATAAAAATCTGTTTTCGAATGAAAATTTAACTCAATTCACTGGAAGAAAAATGACGATAAAGCTCCCTCTTATCTTTTTGCTCTCAGGAAACTCTAATTAATATGTGAATTAATTCTGTTTTGCAGGGCCTTTGCATCCATCGGAAAGAGGGGAGGTTCAGGTTTAAGAGTGACCTCTTTATTGCCCCACACAGAAGTGGAAGTGGAGAAGGAACTCTGGTGAATGGTGGCTCAGTCCCTTTCTCTCCCTTTAGGTTTAAAGGACTTTGTAGGGGATATGGAACGTAAGTAGATTTATTTCTCAAATGTGAAATTCAGGCTCTGCAGAGAGATATACAGGACAGAGACGGCATGAGATTATTGGAATAAAACCTCTGAATCTAATGAGTATTTTGGAGAAAAAATCAACAGCCTTGTATGTGAAGATTTACCTTTAGATATACTTTTCTTCTACCTATTATTTCTGTAAAACTCCCTAAGTTCCACCCTTTCATAGAGGTTAGTAGAGCCACAGACCTTGGTCTGGTCCAGGAGAGAGTTTGGATTAAAATACACGAATCTGGACAAGAGGACTAGCCCCACTTCCTTCAATCTCTCAAAGTCTGAGACTTGGGGCTTCCCCAGAGGTGGGCCAGTGAGCCGGGTCTCCCCACCATTCCCACCTGGTGGCCTCTGGCCACTGCCTTCCAACTTGCCATCGTGTTTTTCCCACTCCCCTGATCATCTTATCAGTCTACTGCTTCCCTTCCCAGTAAAGGTTATGTTCTTCTCTTTCTTTGTTCCTGTTCCAGCTGTTTCCCCCATAGCCACTGCTTCCTTCTAATCCAGGGTTGCTTACCTTCAGCATTTACTGACCTTAGGTCATATAATTCTTTGTGATGAGGGGCTGTCCTGTGCCCTACAGGCTGTTTAGCAGCATTCCCAGCCCATTCCACTAGATACCAATAGCACCTCCCAGTTCTGACAACCAAAAATGTCTCCAGACATTGCCAAGTGTCCCCTGAGTATGCAGTCACCTCACTGAGATCCCCTAAACCAGTCCCTCCTCCTGTCACTTGGAGCTCTTCCTGATTAAGCATTTACCGTGGAGAAGACACTAAGTCTTTCATGAGTTTTATGCTGATGTTTCTCAGAATTTAATGTACATAAGCATCACCTTGGAAGATTCTTAAATGGCATATCCTAATTCAGTCATTTTTTGGAAGGGCTTGAGATTCTACCTTTTATTTAGTTAGTTTTTTGAGACAGGGTCTTGCTCTGTCTCCCAGGGCAGAATGCAGCGGCAAGATCATGGCTCACTGAAGCCTCAACCCCCGCAGGCTCAAATGATTCTCCTGCCTCATCCTCCCAAGTAGCTGGGACCACAGGTATGTGCCATCACAACCAGCTAATTTTTACATATTTTTGTAGATGGGGTCTATGCCATGTTGCCTAGGCTGACCTCAAACTTCTGGGCTCAAGCAATCCTCCCACCTTGGCCTCCCAAAACGCTGAGCCACGGTGCCCAGCCCAAGCTTCTACATTTCTAACAAGGTCCCAGATAACGCTGTTACTGCTGGCTCATGGACCACACCTGGCAATCAGAGCTGCAGGTCATTACATCCTCATGGTCTTATGAGGACTCTATTTCACAAGTGAGGAAGCTGAGACTCAGAGGGCTCATATGTGGCTCGATCACATTTTGAACCCAGGTGTGCCTGCCTCCAGAGCTTGTGCAACTAGATTCTCAGTTGATGTTGGGCCAATGTCCCTGGGTTCTCTCCTTGCCCTTTCTTCTCAGGTAATGATGCTCTGATAAGCTCATCGGAGGTTGAGGCCCAGGCACGTGTTTGCCCAAACTATCCATGTTTTGATTCCTTCCTCAGACAGAGTGAGCTGCTCATGATCCCAGGTGTATCCTGCGGTCAGCCAAGGTGTATCCATGACCTCATGCCTCTGTTCCAGCCTGCCCTGTAACAGCTCATCCCTCGTGCCTGCCCTCCCCGCCTATTTGCAGACGGCAGTCTACAATTGCAGCTGCCCCCGGGGCTCGTTTTCCCTCTCAGCTTCCTGCCTTAGCTGTCTCCTGCCTCCCACTCATCTATTACTCCAGCCCTTTCACCTGGTCTTTTTTTCTGTCTCATCACTGCCTCTTGACATCTTTATCTCACGGTAGTTAGTTAGGGGTTCTTGGTAATGCCCCAAATCCTCACAGGGGAAAAGAGAGTGTGCTGTGGGGCTGTGCCTGGTTCTGGAGGGTAAGACTCAGGCCCTCCAGGAACAAAGGATTCCTGCTGGTGGCAGGTATAGCCGAGCAGGCTGCCGGCCAAGGATTGCATAGGAGCATTTTGTTTGCTTAAGAAAATAAACAACACGGAGTACGAGATGGACGGAGCGGGTGTGGTGCCAGAGGGGTTGGGAAGAGCGTGCCACGGGCCTCTTCTGTTCACTCTCTTCTCTTCTTTGATCTCCACTGAGCTGGAGGAGGTTATCCTGTCCCTCACGTCACATCCCTACTTCCGTTTCTCATGCCTGGACCCAGGTTGGGCAAACTCTTCCTGTAAAGACCCAGCTAGGGAATATTTTAGGCTCTGTGTGCCATATGGTCTCAGTCACAACTACTCATCTCTGCCTCTGTAGCACAAAAGCAATTAGTGACATTATGTCAACAAACGGGCTTGGCTGTGACCCACGAAAACTTCATTTATGGATACTGAAACCTGAAAATACTGGCTTTCTTTTGATTTTTCCCCCTAATCATTAAAAAATGTAAAAACTTCTCTTAGGTTGCAAGGTGAAGCCATTCTCAGCTTAGCAATGGCAGGATTTGGCTTGTGACCTACAGTTGGCCAATCCCTGATTCCCAAATGTATTCCTCAGGGATGTGGGCAAACACTTATGGGAAATACTGGATGAAACAGAATTAAGAAGCATCAGACATTTCCAGGACGGGCTAGCACATGCCAGGCCTCTCTAACTGACCTCATTAGGACTCATTTGTTCCATGGAGAATCTTGCAAGACAAGAATTCCTCAAGCCTAGAGTCTGAGGACTGCACTTTGGGAAACATCACTCTGCTCAGTGCCTCACTGGGCACATGGTGGAGTCTAGACCTGAGTGCCTTGCTAGCTGGAGATAGGGCCAGAGCTCTTGACTGCACTGGCACGCTTGGCATATCA
Source organism: Saimiri boliviensis (assembly GCF_048565385.1). Classification (NCBI taxonomy): domain Eukaryota; kingdom Metazoa; phylum Chordata; class Mammalia; order Primates; family Cebidae; genus Saimiri; species Saimiri boliviensis. The sequence continues at coordinate 59,497,095 of NC_133462.1, forward strand.
CACTGTCTGTGTCCCCTGAGTGGTTCAGAGCCACACATGCCAAGACTAGCCCACCAGAGCTCCAGGGCTCCCAGCTTTCTGGGCTTGTCCATGTATACACTTCCTTATTCTTCCTGGTTTCCAGAACCTAGGGTGACACGTATTTTGGTTGAGTGATTTAACCCTAGAAACCATGGGTAGCTGCATGTCAGGGAACGCTTCTAAACTTCCTGGCCCTGATGGGTTAAAGGAGATGTCCTTACAGGTTATCTTTCTCTGTGGACTACTGTCCCAGCATGAACAGGGCATAATGATGAATTATTTTGAATTATCTTTGATAATAATTTAATGAATTATTTTTGATGCATAATTTTGAATTATTTTGACAGTAAGGAGACTCGTGTGTGCTGCACAGTAATAATGTATTTACATGTGTACAGTTTACCAATCATCTCTGTGTTGATTTTGCATTTGTTTCTTACACTTGCCCTTGGGGGGAGGTGGGACGGATTTCTAAGAAATTTATACATGCAGAGATTGCAGCTCAGAGAAGCTAATAGACTTGCCCCTGCCCATACAGCCAGTGGCAGAGCCTGAACTCAGACCCAGGTCTCATCTCACCTCAGGGGCTGCTTTCCGGATCACCCTATTGTCTTAAAGTGAAGGGTGACTAGGCAATTAAGTAATACTCTAGGAAAGCATGACAAATTTCCCTTTCTCCACCTCCCTCTTTTTCCTCCACCCCTGCCCCCTCAGCCCCCATATATATGCCCAAATCTCCACAAACCTTGCTTGCCTGCAAATTTTTACTTCTGAAACAACTTCCGTGGCTGGGACAGGAACCTTTTACCCATAGCTACGTCTCTGATTGGTGAATGGTAAGCGTGCCTGTCTAACTTTTCCCTTCTGCAAAAAGAACCAGTCCCCTCCAGAGAGCGAGCCCTCAAGCATCACTTACAGGACCAGAGGTGAGCATGGGGGATTCTTGGGTACTTTTCTTTGAAGCACTAGACTTCTGCTTTATTTGTGAATGGGGGTTGAGGCTGGGACGGCAGAAGTCAACTTTTTCAGTGTGGGTGTAGGGACAAGACATGACTGCAATGAGGAGCTGCTTTCGCCAATTTAACACCAGGAAGAATTGAGGCTGCTTGGGAGGAAGACCGGGAGGAACGTGAGACTGAGAGATGAATTTTCAGTAGAGGCTGCAAAGCCTGTGGAGCTTAGCTGGGCGTGGTGGCTCATGCCTGTAATCCCAGCACTTTGGGAGGCCAAGGCAGGCAGATCACTTAAGATCAGGAGTTTGAGACCAGCCTGGCCAACATGGTGAAACCTCGTCTCTACAAAAATACAAAAATATTAGCTGGGCATGTGTTTTCAATATTTTCAGATACAAAAATCCTAGCTACTCAGGAGACTGAGGCATGAGAATCACTTGAACCTGGTAGGCAGAGGTTACAGTGAGCCGAGATCACGCCACTGCACTTCAGCTTGGATGACAGAGTGAGATCCTGTCTGAAAAAAAGAGCCTGTGGAGTTTGAAAGAACAGAATGAGAAGACATTGAGGGAGATACTGAAGTACAGCCCCTGCCCCTCGTGACCTCTAACCCAGGGTCGCCGCCTCCCTAGCCCAAGTGCTGGCAGAACAGGGTCTTCTTTGTTCTTCTTCCCAGTCTAGGGGTGGGAGACAGTTCCTTCAGGTGTCAGACCAGCGCTTGGAGTAAGAAAGGTTCTTAAATGGTTTGGAAAGAAGTACAAAAGAAAGGGAGAGAGTGGGAAAGGGAGGGAGCAAGGAAGGAAGGGAGAAAGGGAGGAAAGGAAGGAGGGAGGAAGGAAGGAAGGAAGGAAAGAAGGAAGGAAGGAAGGGAGAGAGGGAGGGAGGGAGGGAGGGAGGAAAGAAGGGAAGGAGAGAGGGAGGGAAGGGGCAAAGGGCAAAGAAGGCAGGTGGAAAGAAATTCTCTGCATCCGTTATAATAAATACATAATGGCATTATGTTCCCCAGCTTGGAGGCTCTTCACACAGTGCTTCCCAACTGGCCCTTCAGAGGAAGGCTTTAGAGATGATTCATCTGGAAATCTGAGATCTCTCTCTTAATTGGTTACTTAAAAAGTGAATTCTTAAACTCAAGAGTGAGTGGTTACTGGAGGTGCAGGACTCGCCTGTCCTGGCCTCTGTGCTCCTCCCCGGAACCAGGATTAATCCCACACTCCCTTGTGATGAGGAGTGAGGGACAGCCGTCTCCTGGGGAGGAGAAAAAGACTTGCCTCCCTATGTGTGCCTGGTGACTTAAGGGCAGAACTTGTACAAGCACACATCTAGTTCAACTCTGTTTTCCTGGGTTTGGACTCCCCAGATGTGGCACATTAGAACCTCCCATTTCTCCACTCTTCTCGGTCAAATTCTGACTCACAGGTTTGAGGCAAGAGAGAACTGTGATGGAGGAGGAGGAGGTGCAGGCCGTGTGGCTGTGGATGGGCAAGGTGGGGAAGGGCAGGTGGAGAGATGGCAAGACCAGTGGCCTCAAGTTGGAGGGGCAGAAAGCCCCCTGCCTCACCCCAGTGCACCCTTGGCCACCAGTTTGCAATAGTCTCAATTTTCCCATTCAGGAGCCCCAGGGATTGGCCCGGGCAGACCCTCAGAGCATTTTTCCAGGGCATATCACTCTGGGTCAGAGGACCTGCCTCAGGAGCTGCCTCCTTTTCTTTCAGCAGACCCTCCTGTCCACCTTTGCTGGCGATGGCCTCTCGAATACAGATGGCTGCGCTCATTTGCTTGAGTCTCCTACTTCTCTGGAGCCAGGTGCCAGGGGCCCAGGGCCAAAAATTCCAATTTGGGCCCTGCCAAGTGAAGGGGGTTGTTCCCCAGAAACTGTGGGAAGCCTTCTGGGCTGTGAAGGACACTATGGTGAGTCAAGTGCTGTTCTGGACCCAGCCATGGGGGTTCCGGTGGGCAGTGGGTCCAGGGGCAGAGGGAAGATGCTATTTTATGATTCTGGAGCCCTTTGCAGCTTGCTAATCAGTTTCCCATATAATAACTCTGTGAGTCCAGAAGGCACCACAAGCCCCATTTACACATGAGGAAACTGGGGCTCAGAAAAAAATGTGACCAGTCTCCAGTGACATAAACAGAGCCTAAGGGAAACCATGAAGAGAGCTAGATTCATCCAGGCTTTGTCCTGAATGGAGTCATCAACTCTAAATCTGAGAACCAGAATGAATGGCTGGGCGGCGGAGGAAGCTCCGACGGCGAGAGGCAGCTCTGGGGTGCCGGCTATCTTCCCTCACACCCCGCTTCCTCACCATGTGGAACATGGAGCCAAAATCCTGTCCACAGTGGTCCTTAAAGCGGATAGGCTTATTTCCTCCCATCTCAAATGACCAGAGGCATCAAACAGCTTCCTTGTCGAATCTGTGTTCAGGCTCTAAGAATTAAGAAGAAATCCTGGGACTCCATTTGCTTCTTGGGGGCCAAGCTTAGTCATTTTCATGGCGGCAACTTCGTCTCCTTTCGCCATAAGCCTGTTCAGCACAGCCTTTCCTGGGTCCTCCTTTGGTCCCTCTGGCCTTTGAGATCTCACAGACTGGATAGATTTAGGGGTCTAGGGAAGCAGCACGTATTTACAGCACTGGTTTCTATACAGATCTCTAACCTGGAAATATCTTTTCTTTCTGTTTGCAAAGCAGGCTCAAGATAACATCACGAGTGTCCGGCTGCTGCGGCAGGAAGTTCTGCAGAACGTCTCGGTAATCCCACCTTGGAGATACCATGCGCTGTGGTTCTGTTCTACTATGGGTGGGAGTGCAAGGGTTTCTTAGGGGAGGTTGATGAAAGCCCTTCTCTTCTTCCCTGGACTGACCTTACATAGGATAGGGCCAGGGAAGTCAGTGTCTGGGGTTGTAGTATGCGTATGCGGTGGTACTGGGAGCAGGCGAGGTGGAGGCTTACAAACATCTTTCTCCATTTAGCCGGAGAATTACATATTTCTCTTTGACTTGCGTAGGCCCCATGGATATCTACTCAGGTTCATGGCCCCTCTTCCATCTTCATCCTTTTCTCTAGGTCCGCTTTCCTGGGTCCTCCCTTGGTCCCTATGGCCTTTGATATCTCCCGGACTGGATAGATTTAGGGGTCTAGGGAAGCGGCACAGATTTGCAGAGTTGGTTTCTATGCGGACCCCTAACTTGGAGACATATTTTTCTTCTGTTTGCAAAGCAAACTCATGACTAAAGATAATATCTAGCAAAAAGTTTCATCCTTTCTTTCACCATGGTCAGGTAGACTATGTTATCATGGATGGGTCATTATATCACCCATCTAGTGTGCATAAACCTACTGAGCCCTGAGCCCTGAAAGATGTGGTGCTTCAGGAGCTTGAGAGGGCTGGAGTGCAGTTGCTGTGTCCAAAGATATTAGTTTCACCTGATTTCTTCTGTTGTCAGCCAACTCTCTACCACCAAGTCCAAGTTCAAGTGCTTTTCAGGGTCTATCACATCCCCATAGCTGTTAAACAAGCCATGTGGCAGAGAAGAAAGATAATATTAACCAGATAGGCAGTCAGGAATCCTGGGAGCTCGGTTGTGTCTGCGACTGATTTACTATGTGACCTAGGGCAGGTCATTTCTCTCCCTGGGTCCTGGTTCCTTCTGTCAAAGATGCTGCTTTCCATGGCCCCTGAAAGGCTCCCACAGATCTAAGGTTCATCATCACCTCCTAGAAGATCCCTGTCTCTGCTGTGATTATCTTGTCTTGGGTGGCATGAGGGTCATTCCTCTAGGGGCCAGGGTGGGCAGTGGCCTTGACTCAGCAGTGACCCAGACCTTCCCCAGGCTGCTGAGAGCTGTTACCTTGTCCACACCCTGCTGGAGTTCTACTTGAAAACTGTTTTCAAAAACTACCACAATAGAACAGTTGAAGTCAGGACTCTGAAGTCATTCTCTACTCTGGCCAACAACTTCATTCTCATCGTGTCACAACTGCAACCCAGCGTGAGTGTCACAGGCTCTGGATACTGGCAGTTCTGGGTTCCAGTATAGGTCTCCTTCCAATCCACTGGGTGACCCTCTGCAAAGTCCTCCACCTCCCCAGGCTTCAGTTTGTTATCTGTAATTTGGGGATGACCGGTCCTGCCTAGCAGGATTGCTGTGAGAATTAAAGGAGGCAGCCCCTGTCACAAGGCGGGAGTTTGGTATTGGGTGCCTTGGGGATGCAGGATTCAGCCCTGGCCTCTCAGGCTTTGGGAACCCCTGTGGCATTGCCAGAAAAAGTGAGAGGGAGCTTGTATCTGCTCCTACCTAAAACTTGGCACAATTTCTTTTTCCATGTTATACAGAAGGAAAATGAGATGTTTGCCATCAGAGACAGTGCACACAGGCGGTTTCTGCTATTCCGGAGAGCATTTAAAGAGGTAAGGCCAAGAGCTGAGAGCTTCTCCATCCAGCAGAATAGACTAGGCTAATTGTCACATGAGGGCGCCTTAGAGACCCAGTGCAGCATGTAAGGCAGGAGACACCATCAGCTTTGCCCCAAAGCCCCCTGACTTAGCAGGAGCACAGGGATATTTGCAGAAGTACCATAAACTAAGTGATCTTTTTTTCTTCCAGTTTTCAAGTCAAAGTGCTTCTGTATTTCCTCCCTACAAGATGATTTTACTAGAGGAACTTTGCCTGTGTTTTGTGGGTACTTGAGCTGGGCAACTGAAGTCAGAAGAGAGGGAGAAAGAAGGGAGAAACCCTACCCCCACCCCATAGACATCTGCAGTATTTTTCCAGATGCTCAAATTGTCTAGTTGTGAAAAACAATTATGGGAAATTATACTGGCTTTTCCAAAATTATGACAATAAAACCCACATTTCATCCCTGGCTCCTGCTCAGAACACAAATGATTTTGATCACTTTTTGAGGAAGAGATGCATCAGCCTATAAATAAATGGTGAAGAACAATCACGTCTGACGGAGAGGGGCCAACTGGGCTCACTTCACCTACTCGGTGGATTCAGGTGGTGGGCCACACCCACCCCATACTGGAGTTTGTGGTCCCTGTTATTCGGGGTGCCATATGCTTTCCCCTTGTTCTTTGCCCACAATTACTCACTGTCCTGTTTGTCCTCACCCCTGAAGCAGACAAACACATGTAGATGGAGGAAAAGTGACAGGCAGGTGAGCTCATCAGAAGTCACCCAAAAGTGACCCATCCCATGGATCGGAGTCAGGTCTGTTTCAGGCATGGCAGGTTGGAAGAAAGACTATTCTCATAGCTAATATGGCTGACCTTCAATCCTCCCTTCCCTTTAGTTGGACATGGAAGCAGCCCTGACCAAAGCCCTTGGGGAAGTAGATGTTCTTCTGACCTGGATGCAGAAATTCTACAAGTTCTGAATGTCTAGACCAGGACTCCCTTCCACCTCCACCAGACCATTCCCCGTGTCATTTCAAACAGACTCCCTTCCTATGCTGTTCGCTGGATGCTTGACACCCTTGGTCATGGGTCCCATTTTTGGCCCAGGAATATTATCAAAGAACTCATTCTTTAAGCAGCTCCAGCGAGACTCAGGGAAGGTGCCTCAGGATGCTGTGGAGTCTACAGAGAAGATTCCTGTATTTATTACAACTCTATTTAATTAATGTCAGTATTTCAACTGATGTTCTATTTATTTGTGAGACTGTATGTTCCATGAAGACAGCAGAATATTGTGCCCCATGCTCCTCCTTTCCCCCTCATAATCCTTGCCAGAGTGTGGGGCAGTGGATGGGTGCTCACTAAGTACTTAATAAACTGTGGTCTTAATTTTTTTTTTGCCTGTCTTTGGATTATTGAAAAACAGAGAGGGATGCTGGGATGTAAAACTGAACTTTAGAGAATGGAAATCACACTGTCTTCTGATACCTGCAGGGACAGAGGATTGGTGGCATGGGGGTGTGGGGAAGAGACATCAGTTTGAAAAGTACATGATAAAAGATAAAACGTGGATTAAAGTGCCCAGCACAAAGCAGATGCTCACTAACATTTCATTTCCCACCCACACTCAACAGCTTACCCCATCATCCCTTTCCCTTGGTGCCCTCCTTTATTTATTTATTTATTTATTTATTTATTTATTTTATCCTAGTCATTCTTCCCTAACTTGCCACTTGAGTGCCAAGCTGACCTGCTGATGATGACATTGCACCTGGATGTACTGTCCAATCTGTGATGACACTCCCTGCTAATAAAAGGCAACACAACTCAAATCTGGCAGCCTTTCTTTTCTATTTCTGGATGGATGCCCAGTGAGACTGTGTTGTATAGCCAGAAAGGGCCTTCTTCCCAAAAACAAGGCTGGGCAGCCAGCTCAAGCTCTGGTTGAACTTTGTGGTTGCTATCAATCTGAAGATGTAACCTCTGACTATGACCTTGTTCCAAAAACTTAGACAAAAAGTGTACATAGGAGGTGGGATATCTCTTCTTCCATGACCTAAGTGTTACTGCAGAGCCCTGGCCACCCAGGAACTCCTGACTGCTTTCCTTCCTCACCTTGCTATATGTTGTCTGGAACTGGCAAAGAAATGAGGAACATTTGTGAAAGCTAAAAAATATAATAGTTTTGAATGACTAAAATAGACCAAAGTTAAGTGCACAAATATCAGCATCAGGCTATAGAAGAAAGATAAAGAGATGACAAAGACTTTTTTAATATGCAAATCTCACTAACAAGCTCGGTTCCGAAAATTTAGAATACATCATCACACCAAGATAAATTGCCCTTAGCATATAACTTGAGATAAGTAGATGTTCACTAGCAGGTGCTAAATTTTGGAACAGGGCAAAGCCATTTCTGGGAGTGTTTTCATACTAGACCCCTGCCTAGTCCATGGGGTTGAGGCTTATCCACATAACTCAGAAAAAGAGACTTCTATTTGTGTAAGACCCAACCCTGGAAAGGATGCCTGAGAATAGCTCTGCCTCTGTCCCAGCCTGATGCCATGTGATCTAGAGCCTAGGCAGCAACAACCCTGTGGTCAAAGACATTGAAGAAACGCTCTGCAAATCCCACAGCCTGTTAGATGGCTTAAAAAGGAAGCAAGTAGCATTGAGACAACTGCTCTGCATGCCTAGACCTTACCTGTCGACTACAGGGGGCGGCCAAGGTGTGCAAGACGACCTGGGAGCAGAGCCACGCTCAGGGCACAGATAGAAGGGGATGGGATTTGAGATGGGGCATGGGAAGTGATGATGGCTCTGAGAACACATGAAGCAGATATTGGATATCAGTAGACAGACGAGACTCCTTGGCACCACAGTCTGGGCCTGGGGTCAGGGGACAGCTGCGGAGCTGTCAGGCAGGAACATTGATGTAGTCGTTTGAATCACCGTCCTCCATCTTGGCGGCAGGCTGGAAGTAGAGGCTCACATATTCACAGCTGGTCTTCAGAGGTGGGGTATGGAGCCAGGGAGATTCAGACACCTGGGGACAATGAAAGAAGCATCACTGGATCTGGGTAGGGTGATTTTAATATCTCCCCAGGTGGATTTTCGTAGCGGACAATGGGGCACGGGCGTGGCTGCTGAGTTCCAGAAGGCAAAGACACAGAGGCGGCTCAGCTCCATCAAGTAGGGTAACCCTGGGGATTTTCATGCCGGTGCCTCGCCCAAGGTAACTGGAAATCACTGAGACCTAATGTAGGCAGGAAATACCTTAAATGGGGCTCAGAGTAAAATCATGTGGCTAAGCATGGGCCTGAAAGAGACCCAGCTGCCACAGGAGTATCCCCTGGGGGATAAGATGCTGTGACTTGTGGAATAAATATGCACCTTCATAGGAAGTTATTCAGAAGTAGGGTGAGTCACTCTCTGCACCATTGTAATGCTCAGAGACGCTGTGATGTGGTGTTGTGACAGTGCCTTCCAGGAAGGGGATGGGTGGTGAAGGGGATAAGATGGCAGCCCATAAGGCACACTGGTGCTCCTCTTCCCAAGAAGGAAACATCAGGATCATCCACCTTGAGGATGGTCAGTTCTCAGCAGACAGGACTGTGCCGAAGAAGGCGACCACGAGGAGGATGGTTACGCATTTAAACACAAGCTCTGAGAACTAGATGACCAGCAGCCTGAACACAGTAGACATTCCAAAGTACTCATTGAAAGGAACTTTGATATATTTTGTACTTTACTAAAGAGGGAAGCAGCAGCAGCTTGCTTCGAAAAGATGTCTTCCATCAGTCAAGGAAATAAGAAGCTATGAAACAGAAAAGAAATAAAAAGAGAAGGTGGAAAAGAGAAATAACAATGAGAGCAATGAAAACTAAGAAAGAAAATTGGATGGTCCTGGTATAAATGTCAGTGAGGATGAAACTCAGTCAAGTAATCAGTGAAAGACAGCTAATAAGCACACGTAGGTAGCACTCCCCTTAGATGATGTAAAACCAGTCAAGAAAGACCTGGATCCCAGAACAGCTCAAGATGTCAACCTGAAGCAAATTAACCAGCACATAACAGCAGGAGAAATCATGCACGAAATTGAAGGTGACACAGAGAAAAGAGAAATATCAAGATGCATATCTTTTTCACACTACCTTCAATTATGTTTTAATTTTCTTTGATAATAAAGAAAGTTTTAGATTTGTTAAAAATAAACAAAAATTTATCTTTCACTGCTTGTTATAGTTCATCATTTAACTTACTTGGCTTAAGAAATGGAAATATTCCCCGTGGAGACTATAATAATGAGTCATTAAGCATAGGCACCTGGTTATAAATTTGTTCCAACAAGTTTTTTGCACCTAATAGTGGGAACGAGAGTTTCAAGCAGAGAGGCAGGGTCAGCTTGGAGCAAGGTGCAGGCCCAGGTGAGGGTCTGTGTGGTCACAGGGCAGTTTCAGAGAAAAGGGCTGCTGGAAAGACGGAGTGGACAGACAGTGTTGCACCACTGCCACGCAGGTGCGCACCTTCTCTACTGGGGGCGGGGAAGGGCCAGCCAGAGAAGCCAGAGGGGACTGCGCAGAACTGCCTCTTGTTGCCCGGTACCACTCTTCCCTTTTTAGCCAGGCCCACGATTGATCAGCTGGGGATGACATTTCTCAGCCTCCCTTGAAGGGAGGGTCACTTCCCTTCAAGGGAAAGTTAAGTTTCAGTCTGCAGGACGCAGGTGGAAATGGTGGGAAACTTCAGGGTCATGGGCTTAAGAAGCAGCATTCTCTTCCTCCCTCCTGTGAGCTAGGAATGTGCACACGGTCCTGGTGCCTGAGTACTGACCACGAAGCAGGCAAGACGCCAAAGGACCGTACAGCAAACAGGCGGAGGGAATTTCAGTCTGGAGACGACCTCTTGGCTTGCGGGCTCAGGCCACCTCTTCCTGTCTCCATGCCTCTGAGCCTTTACTTGAGGAGAGGGAAGTAGGCTTCCACTGCGTGAGCTGTCTTTTGGAGTCGGCTGCATTAACTTAATCTACACTCAAAACAGGTATTTTCTCTTCCCAGATGGCTGCCGAAGATGGCGGAGGAGCAGGTCCTCAATGGTCGAGGCCATCTCCTGGGCCGCCTGGAGGCCATCATGGCTAAGCAGGTACTGCTGGGCTGGAAGGTGGTGGTTGTAGGCTGCCAGAGCATCAACACTTCCGGCAATATCTACAGAAACAAGCTGAAGTACTGGCTTTCCTTTGCAAGCAGATCAACACCAACTCTTCCAGAGGCCTCCACCACTTCCGGGCCCCCACCACTTCCGGGCCCCCACCACTTCCGGGCACCCACCACTTCCGGGCCCCCAGTGGCATCTTCCGGCGGACCGTGCGAGGCATGCTGCCCTGCGGGGCCAACTGAGGCCAGGCTGCCCTGGAGCGTCCTAACGTGTTTGACGGCATCCCACCACCCTACGACAAGAAAAAGTGGGCGGTGGTTCTTGCTGCCCTCAAGGCGGTGCGTCTCAAGCCTACAAGAAAGTTTGCCTATCTGGGGCACCTGGCTCACGAGGTTGGCTGGAAGTACCAGGCAGTGACAGCCACCATGGAGAGGAGGAAGGAGAAGGTCAAGATCCCCTACCAGAAGATGGAACAGCTCATGAGACTACGGAAACAGGCCGAGAAGAACGTGGAGGAGAAAAATGACAAATACACAGAGGTCCTCAAGAGCCACGGACTCCTGGTTTGAGCCTGGTAAAGACTGTTAATTCCTCATGCTTGGCCTGGCCTGCCTTTCCTCCATCCTCACGCTGGAATGTGCGGGACCCAGGGGCAGCAGCAGTCTGGGTGCCACAGGCAGCTTGGGACATAGGAAGCTGGGAGCAAGGAAAGGGTCTTAGTCACTGCCTTCTGAGATTACTTGAAAGCACTCGGAGAATTGTGCAGGTGTAATTATCTATGACCAATAGGAAGAGCAAGCAGTTACTATTAGCAAAAGGGAGTAGGAAGACTAATTGGAGGGGCCCTACGTTGTGAGTGGGGCATCTGTTTAACTTTCCACCTGGTCCTATGCTATACTCTGCAGCTGTTAGAATGTGCAAGCGCTTGAGGACAGCATAAGCTTGCTGTTGTACAAAGGGTATTTATAGGAGCATGGAGTGGGAAGATGGGCAACCCAGGGGTTACAGGCATTGCCCATGCTCCTCACCTGTATTTTGCAGTCAGACTCAAATAAATCACTTTTAAAGAAAAAAATAAAAGGGAATTTTTACCACACCCTTTAAATTTTTTTTAAAAATTCTGGGTTCTGCCTGTTTTGGACTCTGTAGGCTACTTTAGAGAATAAAAAGCTTTATCATCTCAATTATTAAAGATGATTGAAGGCTTTCTACTCAACCATCTATCAGTAGCCATGAATGGAAACTTGAGTTCCCTCCGTCCACTCTGGATCTAAAGTTGAATCCTCCTTACTCAAGGTGTTGAATTCTGTCTACATCTTTCCTTTTTTTTTTTTTTCAAGACGGAGTTTCGCTCTGGTTACCCAGGCTGGAGTGCAATGGCGCAATATCGGCTCACTGCAACCTCCGCCTCCTGGGTTCAGGCAATTCTCCTGCCTCAGCCTCCTGAGTAGCTGGGATTACGGCACGCACCCCCATGCCCAGCTAATTTTTTGTATTTTTAGTAGAGACGGGGTTTCACCATGTTGACCGGGATGGTCTCGATCTCTTGACCTCGTGATCCACCCGCCTGGGCCTCCCAAAGTGCTGGGATTACAGGCTTGAGCCACCGTGCCCGGCCCTGTCTACATCTTTCCTAAGTCATCCTCTAGACCAGGCCTAACTGCCTTCAGTGAAGGGTAAATTACCTCCTCTCACCTTCGAGAGCTTACCAGAAAGTTCTCACGAACAGGAAGGTGAAACCGGGGAGCTTCCCCCTGTCTTGGACCTCCTAGAAATCGAATCTCCTCCACCAGAAAGCCTTTCACGCAACTGTGGAACTGCCACCTATCATTCCCTGCTAAGCCAGGGCATCCAGCACGCAGGTAACCCTTGAGAACTGCTTGGCCAGAAGTCATTGAACCAAGTCTACACAGTTCCGGTATTCAACCTCCTGACACCGAAGGAGGAGGAAACTAAAACAACTTGTTCCTCGGCTCAGGGCCCAGGAGTTGCGGGAAACCTGCTTTCTAGATCACTGCGGCAGCGCAGGGAGCTGCATTCGGTCCCGCCCAGGGCAGGGGCTGCCCAGTCGGGCCGCGGCTGCCAATCAGGACCTGAGCGGAGCTTACCTGCAGCAGGGCGGGGGACAACGGCTCCCTAGAGCCTGGAACCAGGGTCTCCCCATTGCCTAGGAACAGCAAGGGCGAGGTGAGGCGGTGTCCCAGGCTCCAGCCCCACCCTCCAACTACAGTCTCCCGCTCCCCCCGCCCCCGCGTCTCCCCCCCCGCCTCCCAGCCTCACTGCCCACCCCCCGCCCTCCGACCTCTCCCCCCGTCCCCTGGCCTCACACCTCACCTCGCCCCTCTCCTTAGCCCGAACCCCCCAGTCCCACCCTACGGGAAGCCCTGGGACCTAGGAGGGCTCCCCGCAGCGCCCCGCTTTCCCAGAGACAGCGCGCTCTGTCGGCTTTTTCCAGTGGCGCTCCCGGCCGCTCACCTGCAGCGTCCGCCCCAGGGGCGCGCCGCGGGCAGGCGCTGTAGATGTTTTGGGAGCGCTTTTGCTGCGACCCGCGGGGCGGCTGGGAGCTCTCTAGGGCGCGCATCCTCACGGCCAGTCGACGGGCCCGCCTGGAGAGAGCTTCCCCGCAAAGCCGCAGGAAGAGGAAGGAAAATGGCATCAGAGGCCCGTGCCACCCTCCCCAAATGAAAGGCTGCCGCCTCCCCAGGGCCTGGCAGTGTGTGTTCTGGAGATGTTCCAAGCGTGCGAAATGTACGAGGCACTGCCTTGCCCTGCCCAGAAGACCAAAGGGCCCAGGCCACCCTTGTCCTCAGCCCAGTGACCCCCACTTCCCTGCACGCCAGGCTGCTCATTGAGAAAGCTCCCCGAGTTTTTCCTGGAGGTTCAAAAGGGGCTTCTGAATGCTCTGGGCTCTTTGGGCAGTTCAGCCGTCCCTACCCAAGCCCCCAGCCCAGCCGCTCACCTTTCCTCATTTGAACAGCCCTTTTCACCATCAGCCCCAGAAGTGCCAGCAGGGAAAGGCCCAGGACGGTCGGGATGAGGATGTGAAATCCTTGGCCTTCCCTCCCAGACTGTGAGCCATAGTCCAATGCTCTGGGGTGGGAAGGAGAGGGAGAGAGGGAGGAAGAGATTATTAAAGCAGGTAGGTTGAGGGCGCGCTCCTGTGTGGACAACATTTTCGGAGAGGACTTACAGGTTTGTCCGTTTGTTAACAGAATTCACTCCACCCCCCGCTCAGAAAGACTTGCCTATGAAGCCACGCAACTCGAATGCAAATTCAGATTCTGCCTTTTACTGCCTGTGTGATCTTGAACGAGTATCCTAACCTTTCCAAGCCTTATCTCTCCATAAATGGGTATAGTAAAATGTATTTCGCAGAACTGCTGTAAGGATGAAGTAAGAGTGGATGTAAAGAATTTAACACACCTTCCAATGTTTCACACCTCAATTTCTTCACGAGATTGTTGCAAATATTGACTGGGCTAGTTCCTTATAATGGTGAGGAAAAGGATGTTTTTCTCATAGTGTTCCTTCTGCTTGGAAATTCTCCCTTCAGTTTTCTCTACATATTGAAATCTTACTTCTCTTAAAGGGACATTGTGTAAGTCCCCTTATCTTCCTAATTACAGTAAGTCAGAATCATTTGTGTGTGTTTGTGCTTTGGGTTTCTAATTCCTGTGTTCACGACTGTTTCAGACTTTATCACAGTCAGACTTATGTTAGTAAGACCTGGATGTTGCACAGTGTCATCTTTTCACATCTTCAGAACATAGGACAATGCCTGCCACATAGTAGAGAGTAAGAAAATGCTGGTTGGAGTCGATGTATTCTCTATTAATAGGTTAGGAATTGGGAGTCCTGGTTCTATTGGACTAGAAATCAGGAGTCCTGATTCTATTTGAAACCACTTGGCTCTCATGGCCCCAGTTTCTCCTACCTATAGAAGCCAAATGATTTTGGAGGTCCCCTCCGCCTTTGTCTTTGCTTATGGAAAAACAATTTTGATTATTAATAGGGTCCCCCCCAACCCCCGCCTTTGGAGTCTGCTATAATGCTTCCCCCTAGTGGTATATTGCAGTACTACCCTGGACTGAACCCTGGCCTTTAGACTGGAGCTGTCCAATAGATAGTGAGTCACAGAGTCACATATGTAATTTGAAATTTCCTAGTAGACACATGAAACAGTAAAAGGAAATGGGTGAAAGCAATTTTAATATTACTAGTTTAATGGTTAATTTTATATTTATTCTCATTAGTTCTTCCCCATCAAAATAGATTTGAATGATGAGAGTGACTGGAAGAGCTGGTTCTCCCTTCTTTCTACAGGATCGATGCTGGGCCATTGACAAGTGTGTTCTTGTTAAAGGAACTAATGAGTTAATGAGCTATACTCACAGGTGGTATATTTCACAGTGGCCTAGAGACGAAGCCAAGGAGGGTCTCTAATAGTGGGCATTGCAGTGGATTTCCGTGGATCTCCTAATTCTAGTGTAAGTCTAGATCCTGGACAGTGGTCTCTTACCTCTGCCTGTGCAGCCTGGTGTGGTGGTTGTAGCCGGCTGTCCGAGGCTTGAGCAGCACCCCTCGAGCTGAGATCTCTGAGGCTGTAGTGGATGGCAGGAGGGTTGGGGGCTTGTCAGCTACTACTGAAGATGCTCTGGACACTCGAGAATAGTGGATGATTTGGGTGGTGGGGGAGGGGTGGTGGACTGGAAGGACCTTGGTCCTTGGAGCTGGTGTGGTAACTGGAGGAGGTGGCAGGAAAAAGTGATATTCCTTTTATACACTCTGTTCTCAACAGGATTAAGTCACCACCTCTTCCCACAACGTACCTTTCCCTTCTGTGCAGGCTACTGTTGTTCTTGCGTCCTCATGGGCTACAATTTTGCTTTTTTAAACATGCCATCTAGACCTAGTCAATTGCAAGTATATTTGCTTCAAATACAATTTCTTCCAGGAAGCCTTCCCTGACTTCCAAGGTAGAAGAGCTTACCCACCTCTGAGCAGGGGGAAAACCTTTTTTGCAGTCCTTTTCCCACTCTGCCTCATGCTGTATTTGTGTGCTAATCTATTCTCCCCGATCTCACCCTTATCAGTCACAACCTTGGCTGTATAATCTGTTCAGCTACACTATCCCTCTTGGCTCTCAGCAAGGTCACCTAGTGTAATAATGTTCAATTAATGTTTCCACCTCATAGGCATATGGGATAATATGATGGAAATACTGCATGTCAAAATGCATTTAAAACTGGACGATGATATTGAATTGTAAAGGTATCATTAGTTTGAACATCATTAATCTTTTAGTTGCAAAATAGAGCTAAAATCATTAGATATCAGCAGGTAGAAGACAGCCCTGTGGGAAGCACGAGACATGATGATCTCCAGCTGGGAAATGTCTGCCCAGTCTTTTTTTCTGCAGTCATTCATAAAAGAGCTAGATTTTGTGAGTGGAGCACAAACGTCGTTGCTTGTGGTGCCACCTGGTGGTAATATGTAAGTTCTGCAGCTAAGACCACGTCTCCTGGCTGTCCGACAGGCTTGAGGGATATGGACAGCAGATCTCAGGGAGGTAGGTACCTTCTCTAAAGGCAGGGAATATACACCTAAGACTTAGCTCAGCTCTGCCAGTCACTCTATGAACTTAACATAGACCCCTACTCCATTTTCACACTGCCACACTATCTCCCCCCTCTCCCCCCACCATCGCTACAGTGAACTGACCTCTGGGTACAGATTTGGAAGAACTGGCATGTGCAGGCATCTGGAACAAATGGAGCAGATGAAACCAATTTGGAGTCTCAGGCGCTGGCTGCTCTTTCCATAATGGCTCGTATTCTATTGGAGGGAAGAGGAATGTGTTGGTGGTCTCTAGGGGGAGACTGAGGCTTGGGGAAGGGCCAGTCGGCGTAAGCTGGAGCTAATAGAGTTAAAGCGGATGACAGTGAGGGGATGAGGGCAGGGTCCACAGAATGGAGCAGAAGAGGAGCTGGGTTTGGGGCTTCCCTGGAGGAAATACATACTGGTTCCCCCAGCCCAGTCAACATTTCCTGCACAATCGGCAGAGGTCTCCTAGGCTGTTGAATTAGTGCTGTGTATGTGTGGGGAACTCAGTGGAGGAAAGGAGAAAGGCGGGATTCCAGAGAAATAAAGGATCAGGTCGTAGAGTAATAAGATTGGCCTGTAAATGTGGCTTGATAAATTCGTGTCTTTCCTTTATTTCTCATGGAACGTTATGTAGGATAGTTATTTCCTTTTGCTCCCAGTTTCCTCCATCTCAGAGCCTCTCCTCAATCTCAAGCCCTCACTGCCCCCATGCCCTGGGTAGGATGGAAAATAGAAAGAGAGCACCTATCTTGTTCCTTTCATCCATGATGGGTAGAAAATTCTGTGGACCATGAAGTTAATTGACTTTGTGGTTTCATAAGGATCACAATCATTATGTGGCTTATATGGCAACAGTGTAAGAGTCTGGTGACTGTTACAGTTAGATGGCTGTCCTGATCTTCCCAAGTGGAAACACTTTCTGGGTAGGCTGAGCCTACAATCAGCAGAGGAACCTACCACTGTGGACATTGAGGGTGACTTTCTGGGTCTTTCCTCTGTCCGTGTTTATGCCCGCTCCGCAGGCGTAGACGCCGCTGTCACTTTCCGTCAGTTCTGCGACCTTCACTAGGAACAGGTTCTCGTGTGGGTTTTCCGTCAGAGTGACTCGGCCCCTGTATTCGTTCTTGATGAAGTTGGTGGTGGATATCACGGTAGCACATGTTCTAGGTTCAGCCATCTCCCGGCACAGATATATCCTCACAGGCGTTTCGGGAAGTGGGCACATGATGGTAACTGATCCGCCCAGTTGCCCCTCTACCTTTACTTCTGGGAGGATCCTCAGAGCCCCTGATACTGCAGGGAGAGGAGATTAATGCAGAGGGAGCCCCATCTCTAGCTATATCCCAGCCCCATACACTTCCCAGCTCCAGCCCTCCCTCCAACCCTAGCCCGGGCTCCAGCCCAACCTAACATTCAACCCCAGATCCAGCCCTGTCCCCATTATTAGCTCGGCCTCAGCCTGTCCTTAGCCATAGCCCGATTCTCATTTCCTTTTTCTTTTCTTTTCTTTTCTTTTCTTTCTTTCTTCCCTCCCTCCTTCCCTCCCTCTCTTCCTTCCTTCCTTCTTTCCTTCTCTCCCTTCCTCCCTCCCTCCCTCCCTCCCTTCCTTCTTTCCTTCCTTCCCTCCCTCTCTCCCTCCTCCTCCTCTTCCTTCTTCTTCTCTTTCTTTCTTTCCTTCTTTCTTTCTTTTTTGTCTTGCTCTGTTACCCAGGCTGGAGAGCAGTGGTGTGATCATGATTCACTATACCCTCAACCTCCTGGGCTGAAGTAACCCTTCCATCTCAGCCTCCCAAGTAGCTGGGACTACAGGTGCATGCCACCAGGCCTGGCTAATTTTTGTCTTTGTTGTAGAGATGGGGTTTTCACTATGTTGACCAAGCTGTTCTCAAACTCCTGGACTCAAGTGATCTGCCTGCTTTGGCCTCCCAAAATGCTGGAGTTGAGCCATGGTGCCCTGCCCTTATTCTCATTTCTACCCTTAGTCTCAACTTGAGCCTCTTTCCATCCCCAACCCTATTCACAACCTTAGGCCAGCTCTATGTTCACCCCCATCCCTATGCCTGAGACTTACCTTAAGTAAACCCCAGCTTCAACCTCACCACCAAACCCAAACCCATAAAAACCCACACACCAAACCCTTGAGATGATCATCAAAACTATATCACCCACTCCAAGGAGACATAATATGTGTCAGGTGACCTCAAACAACATGTAGCCTCCATGTGACCTCAGCGCGCTGCTGGAAGCATGGTGCGGGTATGTTGCAACAGATTTTCCTTTCCAGTTTTGTTTCGCTTACATGCATCCATCCAGCCATTCATCCACAGCTCTCTTTATTAACTCATTCAACAAGGGTTTATCGAATGCCTGTCCTGTGACAGCAAGCCAGCCGGCATCCCTCCCTCAGGCACAAATCATTTAGTGAGTGATACCAATCAACACCCACTGAGCAGTGTAATACCTCCCATGACAGATCGCACAGGGTTCCCTGGAAGGAGCGAACATGGGCACCTGATCTAGGCTGTTACAGGGGCTGGCGTGGGCAGAGGAAGGCTTTCTGGAATAAACAATGTCTGAGTTGTGACCTGAAGGAATGGGTATAGAGGGCAACTGAGAGAGTGAAATGCTCATCATGGAGGCAGGGGACATAGGACGGGAAGTGAGGATGTGTATGGGTGTGTGTGCATGTGTGCATAGGTGCACACACACAGTATGTGTGCTGGGGAGGGATAAAAGATGTGGTTCATGAGTCCCTGACATCATACAGCTTATGCTTTGAGTGACAGAGGTCAGGTCTAATGCGCTTGAGCCAGCTACTAACATAAGGCCATGTCTGATTAATTGCCAACTAAGTGGATTCTCATAAATGTCTGCATATTTCTGGGAAGAAAGTTCGTATGGCATAGTGTGTGAGTGGTGAAGTGGGGCTGGAAGGCTGAAGTGGAAGAGGAGAAGAGAGTCTTCCAGACAGCCAGAACAGCCCCTCAAAAGGCCAGGATGTGAGAGAGAACATAGCATGTCAATGGGCAGAGAGAAATTTGCAGACTTACTGAGATTTATCCCCAGGGCATACATTAAGGAGAGTACTAGGGAGTTTAGACAAACAAGAGTCAGGGAAAGCTTAGGAAAGAGGTGGGGCTTGAGGCTTTGGGATAAAGACATTCTGGACAAAGGGAAGAATTCTGACAGTGGTAAAGAGATCAAAACAATCATGGGAGAGGAAAAGTCGGGGAGCGTGGGTGGGCTGCAGAGGGAGGATGTACAGGAGCATGTTGAGATCTAAAAGTGTAACTGATGCGAACATGATAGGGACAGGTAGATGGACCAGCAAGACCTCTGACATAGAAACCCTCACATGAAAAACCCAGCACTGCTTTAAACCCACTGGAAATTGAGTCATGAGGTAGCCTCACAACTAGACATTGCAATGGGAAGGTGACCTGTCACTAAGTGCCAGTTAACAAAGACCCAATCCAAGGAAGGTCTGCAGGAATCACCTTGTGCATCCAGACAGCCCCCACCTGTGTGGGAAGCTGAGTGCCGAGGGTGGAAGCACATGGAAGTGTTTGAATGAGACTAACCCAGCCGGGAAGGGGGTTAGTCCCAAGTCCACTTTCCCAAGAGCAAGATAATACAAAATCGCAAGGGGAAGATAGCAGAGATGGAGTCTTCAGCTATGTAGCAACCTCCCGCAGCCTCAGGGGCCCAGGGTTGAGCTTTTGGTAAATCCCTGGTCTGCCCGTTCAACTCCCTGTTGTGCAGACCCCGGATGGATGGAGCGCAAGGTAGGCTGCTGGCTGTGCTGAGCTCTGGTCCATGAGGAAGCAGTAATTGGCAATGTACAAATGACCAGACCCCAGGAAAAAGTAACTAGTTCTCCTCAGGTTCATGGTAGCTTCTGACCTATTCCCAAGTCTTAGAAAAGCAGATTTTTAAAACAGAAAAGATAGATATAAGCTACTGGTTTAGACTTCTGAAATAGCACAGTGTGCCTGAGACTCATCTGAGGAGAATGGCCATGATGCCCATGACCTGGTCCTGTGCTTAGGAATGGCCATTACATCTGTCCAGGGCATGGTCTAGAAATATGTTTTTAAACAAGTGTCCCAGGTGCCCTTGCATTGCTACAATCCTGGGCTGTATAACTACATTTACAAACGATTCTGGAGAAGAAAGGCATAGATGGGAAAAGGCATAGAAAGGAAACAACCTGTTCAATAGTAATATTTTTGAGAGGCTGCTAAGTAAGTGGCATTAATCTCTAAATTGGTGACTTGTTTTTCAGTGGTCATGATAGGGAAGAGGGAGATATGTGGCTTAAATAATCACTCTCAATATATAAGTGGATGTAGAGACATGATTGGAAAATGGGAAAAACACTGTAATTTTTATCATATAAAATAAGGTCAAGGTCTACAGGGCCTTGGTGGCTGGGGAGCTCTGAAGAGGGACTCTGGTGCCCACTTCGCAGTGATTTTCCAGGTGGAAGTGCAGATGAGAACCTGGTCAACTCAAATCAGGGCAGGTCTCAGGAAGAAGGAGAGCTGGCCTCTGATTTATGTTTATCAAAAGGGCATGGATTTTTTTTAAAGGATGAGAAACATCCCTCCCACTCAGCTTTTTGTTTCCAAATACGGTAATCTGTGTGTGTCCAGACCTGCTGCCTGTCACAGTGAATGAAGTGTCCACCTCCTTTCAAAGGCCAACCCCTCCACCTGTGTCCTGATTCCATCATTCTCACCTGTTTTAGAACTTCTTGTCTGCAACGATCTCGTTTCTTTCTCTGGCTGTTGGAGGAAAATGGCCTTCTCTTCTAGCATTGCCATCGCTATTGCCCATCTTTTCTTCTTTTTTCTAAGACAGGGTCTTTCTCTGTCACCCAGGCTGAAGTGCAGTGGTGCGATCTTGGCTCACTGCAGCCTCCACCTCCTGGGCTCAATCGAGCTTCCCACTTCGGCCTTCTGAGTAGCTGGGATTATAGACATGCTAACACCACACCTGGCTAATTTTTTTTTCCGGGGGATAGAGATGGGCTTTCACTATGTTGCCCAGGCTGGTCTTGAACCTCAGGATCAAATGGTCCACCCACCTCATCCTCCTAAAGTGTCAGGATTACAGGTGTGAGCCGCCATGACTGGCTTTGCCCATCTTTAAAAACCCCTCAGTTGACCTTTGCCTCCCCTTCACCTGCCAACACATCTCTCTATTCTCTTTCTAAACCAGTTATCAAATTTGCTGAATCAGATTCTCTCCCATACCTCCTAATTTCTCTTCAATCCACTCCTATCAGAATCTCGTGTCCAGTGTTCCACTGAAACTGCTCTTGTCAAGTCACCGAAGTTCTCCTGTTGCCACATGCAGTGTTCGTTTCTTTGTCTTCGCTTCCCCTCACCCTCTCAGCAGCAGTTGACCAAAGGAGCCAGCCCATCTGGAAGCACACCCTTGCCGTGGCTTCCCCACTGCACACCCTCAGTGATGGCTCCCTGTCAGCCTCCTGTTTCACTCTCCTTCTTTCCCACCTCTCCGTGCTGGGCTGGCCCAGGGCCAGTTCCTTGAACTTGTTCTTTCCTCTGTCCTTCCTCCCTTTCTTCCTTCACTTGCTCATTGACTCCCATGGTTTCTAAGAACAGTGCTATAGATCTCACCAAAATGTGATCTCCAGTCTTACCTCTGAGCTTCAGACTTGCCTCTGACATCTCCCCTCAGACCCTACTTGAATGTGTAAGATATATGCCAAACTTAACGACAGCTGAAAAAGAATTGATTTCTCTTCCAAAATCTGTTCCTTCACATGCTCTTCCAAAAACCTCATCGTCCACCCAGCTGCTGAAGCCTGGAACTCATCCTCATGTTAAAGAATCAAGAATACATTTTAATTGTGTGTGTGTGCATGCTAGGTCCCAGCATCAAATGTACATATTATTATTATTATTATTGTCAAGGTAAAAAGGGCTTGAAAGCTCACACTGCATGACACTGCCTTGCTTTATTATAGAATTCTACACAAGGCTCTGGGCAATGTGGTCTACAGTTTGTGCCTCATGCACTGGGCCCTTGGGAGGCCCACCCCAGCATTTGCAGGACCTGGGGTAGGAGTACAAATTAAGGCCCAGATACTATATATCTGAATATTTTTAAGTTATAAATCAAGCTAATGAACTGTTAAATAAAATTTGCTTTATTTCCCTAGCTCAACAAATGCACACTCTCCTTGGATGTCCACTCTACCCTGTGGTCATGCAGGGAAAGCAACCCTAACCTTCCTGCCCCCAGCCTCTGCCCATCTGCCTTCTCTTTTCATCCTTTGCTCCTGCCCAGAGCACAAGGGTCCTGGTATATACATAGTAGATACCCCAGCTTGCCAGTACAGTCTTCACACAATTTCTTCCCAAATAGCTACCTGTGGCCATCTTTTATAGGCCAGGGAAACTAAAAACCTTGAAAAAAGATTTGATGAAATGCTAATGAGAATAAACAGCTTAGAGAGGAAATACAAATGAATTGATGGAGCTGAAAAACACAACATGAGAACTTCACGAAGCATACACAAGTTTCAATAGCCAACTTGACTAAGCAGAAGACAGGATATCAGAGATTAAAGATGAACTCAATGAAATAAAACAAGAAAGCAAGATTAGGAAAAAAGAGTAAAAAGAAATGAACAAAGCCTCTAAGAAATATGGGATTATGTGAAAAGACCTAATTTATGTTTGATAGGTGTACCTGAATGTGATGGAGGGAATGAATCCAAGTTGGAAAACACTCTTCAGGATATTATCCAGGAGAACTTCCCCAACCTAGCAAGGCAGGCCAATATTCAATTCCGGAGAACAACACAAAGATATGCTTCATGAAGAGCAACCCCAAGGCACATAATCATCAGATTCACCAGGGTTGAAATGAAGGAAAAAATGCTAAGGGCAGCCAGAAAGAAAGGTTGGATTGTCCACAAAGGGAAGCCCATCAGACTCACAGCAGATCTCTTGGCAGAAGCCCTACAAGCCAGAAGAGAGTGGGGGCCAATATTCAACATCCTTAAAGAAAAGAATTTCCAACCTAGAATTTCATATCCAGCCAAACTAAACTTCATAAGCAAAGGAGAAATAAAATCCTTTATGGATAAGCAATTGCTCAGAGATTTCATCACCACCAAGCCTGCTTAGCAAGAGCTCTGGAAAGAAGCACTAAACATAGAAAGGAACAACCAGTACCAGCCAATCCAAAAACATACCAAACGGTAAAGAGCATCAACACGGTGAAGAAACTGCATCAACTAACAGGCAAAACAACCAGCTAGCATCAAATGGCAGGATCAAATTCACACATAACAATATTAACCTTAAATGTAAATGGCTAAATGCCACAATCAAAAGACACAGACTGGCAAATTGGATAAAAAGTCAAAACCCATTGGTGTGCTGTATCCAGGAAACTCATCTCACATGCAAGGATACACATAGGCTCAAAATAAAGGGATGGAGGAAGATTTATCAAGCAAATGGAGAGAAGAAAAAAAAAAAAAAAAAAAAAAAAGCAGGAGTTGCAATCCTAGTCTCTGAGAAAATAGACTTTAAACCAATAAAGATCAAAAGAGACAAAGAAGGGCATTACATAATGGTAAAAGGATCAATGCAACAAGAAGAGCTAATGATCCTAAATATATACACACCCAATATAGGAGCACCCAGATACATAAAGCAAGTTCTTAATGACCTACAAAAAGACTTAGACTCCCACACAATAATAGTGGGGGATTTTAACACTGCACTATCAGTATTAGACAGATTGACAAGACAGAAAATTAATGAGGATATCCAGGACTTGAACTCAGACCTGGACCAAGCAAACCTAATAGACATTTACAGAACTCTCCATCCCAAATCCACAGAATATACATTCTTCTCAGCACCACATCACACCTACTCTAAAACTGACCACATAATTGGAAGTAAATCACTCCTCAGCAAATGCAAAAAATGGAAATCATAACAGTCTCTCAGTCCACAATTTCTAATTTGCAATCAAATTAGAATTCAGAATTCAGAAACTAACTCAGAATCACACAACTTCATGGAAAATGAACAACTGGCTCTTGAATGTTGACTGGATAAACAATGAAATAAGACAGAAATAAAGATGTTCTTCAAAACTAATGAGAATGAAGACACAACATACCAGAATCTCTGGGACACATTTAAAGCAGTGTCTAGAGGAAAATTTATAGCAATAAATGCCCACATGAGAAGCAAGGAAAGATCTAAAATTGACACCTTATCATCAATATTGAAAGAGCTAGAGGAACAAGAAAAAAAAAAAAAACTCAAAAGCTAGCAGAAGACAAGAAATAACTAAGATCAGAGCAGAACTGAAGGAGATAGAGATACAAAAAACCCTTCAAAAAATCAATAAATTCAGGAGTTGGTTTTTTGAAAAGATCAACCAAATAGACAGAACACTAGCCAGATTAATAAAAAGAAAGAGAGAATAATCAAATAGAGGCAATAAAAAATGATAAAGGGGATATCATCACAGATTCCACAGAAATACAAACTACCATCAGAGATTACTACAGACAACTCTATGCACATAAACCAGTAAACCTGGAAGAAATGGATACATTCCTGGACACTTGCATCCTCCCAAGCCTAAACCAGGAAGAAGTTGAAACCCTGAATAGACCAATAACAAGGACTAAAGTTGAGGCAGCAGTTGAGTTAATAGCCTACCAACCAAAAAAACCCAGGTCCAGATGTGCTCACAGCCAAATTCTGCCAGACATACAAAGAGGAACTGGTACCATTCCTTCTGAAACTATTCCAAACAATCCAAAAAGAGGCAATCCTTCCCAAATCATTTTATGAGACCAACATCATTTGATACCAAAACCCAGCAGAGACTCAACAAGAAAAGAAAACTTCAGGCCAATATCCATGATGAACATAGATGCAAAAATCTTCAATAAAATACTGGCAAACCGATTGCAACAGCACATCAAAAAGCTTACCCATCATGATCACGTAGGCTTCATCCTGAGGATGCAAGGCTGGTTCAACATACACAAGTCTATAAAGGTAATCCACCACATCAACAGAATGAAAGACAAAAACCAGATGACTATATCAATAGATGCAGAGAAGGCCTTTGACAAAATTCAACAGCCTTTATGCTAAAAACTCTCAATAAACTAGCTATTAATGAAACGTATCTCAAAATAATAAAAGCTATTTACTAGAAACCCACAGCCAATATCATACGGAATGGACAAAAACTGGAAGCATTCCCTTTGAAATCTGGCACTAGACAAGGATGCCCTCTCTCACCACTCCTATTCAATATAGTATTGGAAGTGCTAACCAGAGCAATCAGGCAAGAAAAAGAAATAAAGGGTATTTAATTAGGAAAGGAGGAAGTCAAATTGTCTCTATTTGCAGATGACATGCTTGTATATTTGGAAGACCCTGTCATCTTAGCCCAAAATCTCCTGAATCTGATAAACAACTTGAGCAAAGTCTCAGGATACAAAATCAATGTACAAAAATCACAAGCATTCCTATACACCAATAACAGACATAAAGAGAGCCAAATCAAGAATGAACTGCAATTCACAATTGTTACAAAGAGAACAGAATACCTAGGAATACAACTAATGAAAGATGTAGAGTACCTCTTCAAGGAGAACTACAAAACACTGCTCAAGGAAATAAGAGAGGACACAAACAGATGGAGAAACATTCCATGCTCATGGTTAGGAAGAATCAGTATCGTGAAAATGACCATAATGCCCAAAGTAATTTATAGATTCAACATTATCCCCATCAAGGTACCAAAGACCTTTTTCAAAGAACAGGAAAAAACCACCTTAAGCTTCATATGGAACCAAAAGAGAGCCTGCATAGCCAAATCAATTCCAAGCAAAAAGAACAAAGCTGGAGGCAGCATGCTACCTGACTTCAAACTATAGTACAAGGCTACAGTAATCAAAACAGCACAGTATTGATACAAAAACAGAGGTATAGACTAACGGAATAGAACACAGGCCTCGGAGACAACACCACACATCTACAACCATCTGATCTTTGACAAACCTGACAAAAACAAGTAATGGGGAAAGGATTCCCTGTTTAATAAATGATGTTGGGAAAACTGGCTAGCCATGTGTAGAAAGCAGAAATTGGACCCCTTCCTGACACCTGACATTAAAATTAACTCTAGATGGGTTAAAGACTTAAACATAAGATGTAACACCATAAAAACCCTGGAAGAAAACCTAGACAAAACCATTCAGGACATAGACATAGGCAAGAACTTCATGACTAAAACACCAAAAGCATTGACAACAAAAGCCAAAATAGACAAATGGGATCTAATTAAACTCCAGAGCTTCTGTACAGCAAAAGAAACAATCATTAGAGTGAACCAGCAACCAACAGAATGGGAAAAAAAATTTGCAATCTACCCATCTGATAAAGGACTTATATCCAGAATCTACAAAGAACTAAAACAGATTTACAGGAAAACAAACAAACAAACAAACAAACAAACAAACCCATTCAAAAGTGGGTGAAGGATATGAACAGACACTTTTCAAAAGAAGACATATATGAGGCCAACAGACATACAAAAAAATGCTCATCATCACTGGTCATTAGAGAAATGCAAATCAAAACCACATTGAGATACCATCTCACACCAGTTAGAATGGAGATCATTAAAAAATCTGGAGACAACAGATTCTGGAGAGGATGTGGAGAAATAGGAACACTTTTACACTGTTGGTGGGAGTGTAAATTAGTTCAACCATTGTGGAAGACAGTTTGACAATTCCTCAAGGACCTAGAAATAGAAATTCCATTTGACCCAGCAATCCCATTACTGGGTATATATCCAAAGGATTATAAATCGTTCTATCATAAGGACACATGCACATGAATGTTCATTTCAGCACTGTTTACAATAGCAAAGACTTGGAACCAACCCAAATGCCCATCGATGATAGACTGGACAGGGAAAATGTGGCACATATACACCATGGAATACTATGCAGCCATAAAAAAAAACTATGAGTTCGTGTCCTTTGGAGGGACATGGATAAACCTGGAAACCATCATTCTCAGCAAACTGACACAAGAACAGAAAATCAAACACCACGTTTTCACTCATAGGCGGGTGTTGAACAATGAGAGCACATGGACATGGTGGGAGCATTACACACAGAGGTTTGTTGTGGGGGACTAGCGGAGGGACAGTGTTGGGTAGGGAGTTAGGGAGGGATAACATGGGGAGAAATGCCGGATATAGGTGACGGGGATGGAGGTAGCAAACCACATTGCCATGCATGTACCTATGCAACAATCCTGCATGTTCTTCACATGTACCCCAGAACCTAAAGTGCAATAAAATATATATAAATAAAAAAATTAAAAAAAATTCAAAATGAAAGTCTGGTATTTACTATTTCATTTCAGATAAGAAAGATTAAATACAGTTTTATTTTTAATCTCCCAAGTTTATAACCTATAATATTAATACTATGTTAGTCTTATTCAAATGTTTGTTGTAGGAA
This sequence comes from Saimiri boliviensis, assembly GCF_048565385.1. Lineage (NCBI taxonomy): Eukaryota > Metazoa > Chordata > Mammalia > Primates > Cebidae > Saimiri > Saimiri boliviensis. The sequence goes on from NC_133462.1 coordinate 59,524,789, forward strand.
ATTGCGTTGGCTCACTAAAGTTATACATTTTATTTGTCATAGGAAATTGAATTTACTCACCAACCTTTTGATAATTAACCCATGACTATGACTCCATTGATTTTACTAAAATTGACCTTATCTACATTTAAACTCTGTAAATTCTCTTTAGATAGGAAACTCCCTTAAAGTCTTAGTTTAGATTTTTCTTCTTGCTGATTGTACAGTTAAAATAAAATGCCAAATCTCATATTTTTACACTTCCAAAAAAATTTTAAAAAGTCAAGTTTAGGAAAATCAATCTGGAGCTACATGCAGCCTGAGTTAGAGGAAGCGGGAAAGATAGTTAAGAGGGGATTGTGTGCTCTTTTCCTGTCCATTTCCTCTATTGTCTTCCTAGTAGCAATTGCTGCTGCTGCTGCTTATCCCAGTAGATACGGATCTAGAAACTGCATGATTTTGCCATTGATTGGATCAAGGTCTGAATGTGGATAAATGGGAAGAGCGGGTAAATAGCAATTCTGGCATTTCGTGGCTGAGGATCAGAGATACTTCAGACAGGTGGAATAGCTGGTTTGGATGGTAATCAATAAGGAGTTTGAGATAAGGTTAGGCAGGTTACATTTCAAATCTCAGTGGGATATTGAAGTAGGGGTTGCCCAGGAGACAGCTGTAAATTGAAATATGGAATTCAGGAAATAGATTAGAGCTACTGAATGGATTACAGAGTTTTCATTTAGGATTGAAAGCTGGAAATTGAGGACTGAGAAAGATCTACAGAAAGAGTGTAGAGGTAAGAAGAAAGAAGTATGGAGGTGCTTGCTTCAAGATACCATATTAATAGGCTAAGATGTTTAGGAAAGATGACACCTTCAGCTCTTAAGAGTTAACACCTGGCTGGGCACAGTGGGGCACACCTATAATCCCAGAACTTTGTGAAACTGAGCCAGGAGGATCACTTAAGGCCACAAGTTCAAGACCATCCTGGGCAACACAGCAAGACCCTATCTGTACAAAATAATTAAAAATTATCTGAGCATGGTGGCTTGTAACTGTCGTCCTAGTTACTAGAGAGTCTGGGGTGGAAAGATCACTTGAGCCCAGGAGTTTGAGACTGCAGTGAGCCCTGATCTCACCACTGCACTCTGGCCTGGATGATAGAATTAACACCTGACCAAAACAGGAGAGTGTCTGAAGTAGAGAAAGGGGCATTAGCAGGGAGTGAGGAGGGCATTCAACACCTAAGGTGGCCTCCATTCTTGTCCTGCCCTACGTGTTGGTTTGCAAGTGAATCCATCCAGAAACATCAGAGCCGGAGCTGCCAGGCAACTCTTCTACTTGTGGCCAACTCAAACCTCATTCAGAGGTCTGAAGTGTTTCCCCATAGTACTCACCTGGCAGGAAGTAAAGTAACCAAAGCCAGGGGTCCATTGTTCCTTCTAGAGCACAAGATCCATCCAAGAGCTCCTAGAGAGGGGACAGAGACACGCTGCTTTCTCAGGAACCCTTCACGATCTGAAGCGTGAAAGAGATTTCTAGTCCTCAACGAGGAACAAGCCTTGATGATGAGGAAATGACAACTTTGTTTGCTAACTACTCTTAGGCTAAAAAGAGAGCGCATACAAACCACAGCGGAAGTCAGGAGCTAAGAAAACATGTTGTGTTGAATGAGAAAGCGTCACCTGGTTTAGGAGGCATCTAGGAAGTTCCTCTAGACTCTTAGCAGTGACCAGCCTGATACTCCTTCGCCTCGGCGCTTCTTCTCGGCAGGGCCTCCCGTGCTTTATGTATACTCATTGGTTTCTGAGCTGGGGTCATTTACTTTCATTCTGCCTTCAGGATAAAAGAGCCTCCTCACTGATTTTCCCACCCGAGAAAGGCTATATGGTCAGAAGGGCGGGCCTGAAGTCAGAAGATGCTGGCTGTAGTCCTTACCAGTCACCAGTCAACTCATCTTTACAGAGGTTTTTGAGCACCTACTATGGGGTTAAACTAACTATGGACTTTGAGGAATCCATTACTTTTCTCTGAGCCTGAAGTTTTTCATCTAGGAAATAAATGAAGCTGGGACTAGATGATCCCTGGCATTTCCTCCTGTGGGACGTAGTTCCGGGGCCTTCACCGTAGCCCCCCAGCACCTCAGCCATCCCTCACCCTTCATCTCCCCCAACTGTCCCCACAAGGTGCTGCCCTGTGGCAAGGGCTCAGGTCTCCATCCAGTGACCAAGGCAGTGCCAGGACTAGGGTGTGACAGGTCATGCAGCCACTCTGCCTGAAGTCACAGAGGCCTGGTAGAGCTGCCCTTCAGGACCCTGAGGGCCCAAGGGTAAGGTCCATTAACTGATGGAGCAAGATGCTGAGGCCACAGGGCATCTTGGGAAGAGCTTTGGATCCAACTCAGAAGACCTCAGGTCTTGTCCTGGCTTGGTACTTTCTAGCTTCGCGTAAATTTCCCTAGGTCTCAGTTTTCTCCTTGATAAAATAGGGATGGCCCCTGCCCTTCCCACCTCACATGGCTTTTGTGAGGCCCAGCAGAACTCGCAGGCATGGAAGTGCTTTGAGAAGCCTTCGCTGTGAGCTGCGCAGGGATAGTACTTATGAGAGCATTCCCAGGGCTCCGTTCCTAGAAGTTGCATCCCCGGAGGTCAGTTCCCAGGGCCCCATCCCCAGGTGCAAGGGCCCCTGGGGGATCCGGGCTATTCTCATACTGTTTCTGGGAGGGTGTGACTGACAGAACTGGGCTCCACAGGGGTTGTGTAAGCTACTCCTTGCTCGCCCCCACACACCGGATTTGTCACATGCTCTCCAAAACAACAACATAGGCGGCGGAGGTTGAATGTGAGGCTCAGAGCAGGTGCAGAGGAAGTGTGTGCGTGGGCAGGCAGCCTGCCCTGCCCCATCCCTGAGTCTCCCTTGGCCCAGAGCAGCTGTGGCTGTGATGTCCTCCAGCCCTGAAATGGGCCAAGATGGCAGAGGGCAGCTCAGGCCTCTGCTTGGTGCCAGAGCTCCCAGCTAGGATCAGCCCCACCCTTCCCTACGTGGCAGGCTCTTCCCAATGCCCCAGAGCTGTCACGCAGCTGGACTCCACCATGCGCTGGGCTTGAGGCCTCGGACTGTCTTGGAGAGACAGAGAAGAGTATGAGTCAATGAACGTGATGTGTGTGTGGGCAAGAGTGTGTGAGGGTGAATATATGTGTGAATGTGTGAGTGGGTGATGTGGGTAGTATGGCTCTGATGTTTGAGCACATGAAATAAGTGTGGCATGTGACTGTGAGGTGTGGTGTGTGAGGGTGTAATTTGCATCGTGTGGTACATGATGTGTGTGTGGTGTGTGGCTCTACTGTCAGTGTGTGTAGTCAGTATGTGAACATGTGTGTGGCTAAGAGTGTGTCATGTGTGTAGTGTGTGAATGAGTGTTGTGTGGCTATGAGTGTGTGTGCTGTGTACTGTGGGAAAGTGTGTTGTGTGACTATGAGTGTGTGTGTTATGTGTAGTGTATCTGTGTGAATGTATGATGTGTGGATGTGAGTGTATGATGTGTGAAGTGTGTGTGCACATGTGGGGTGTGTGATTGTGAGTGTGCATGTGCCCTGTGTATATGTGAGTGTGTGAATGTATGGTGTGTGGCTGATTGTGTGCTGTGTGTAGTGAATGTGAGTGTGTGGTGTGTGGCTATCAGTGTGTGTGCTGGGTATAGTGTGTGAGTGTGAATGTGCGGTGTGTGGCTATCAGTGTTTGTGCTGTGTGTAGTGTCTGAATGTGTGAATGTGATATATCAGCAAAAACTTGAACTTTAGAATATCCATGTTCCTGTATCTAGGACAAATATTTTTGGCTCTAGTGTGGCTATGAGTATGTGCTGTGTGTCGGATGTGAGTGTCAATGTGTGGTGGGTAGCTATGAGTATGCGATTGTGAATATGTGTAGCTGTGTGTGGCTATGAGTGAGTGTGTGCTATGTGTACTTGTGTGAATGTGTGGTGTGTGGTTATGAGTGTGTGTGAATGTGTAGTGTATGCCTATGAGCGTGAGTGTGAATGTGGTGTGTGGCTGCACGTGTGCTCTGTGTAGTATGTATGTGTGTGAATGTGTGGTGTGTGGCTATGAGTGTGTGTGTGCTCTGTGGAGTGTGTGTGTGGTGTGTGCTTGTGTGTGTATGGTTTGTGACTATGTGTACTCTGTGGAGTGTGGCTGTGTGTGTTCTCTGTGGAATGTGTAATGTGGTTATGTGCGTGTGAATGTGTGTTGTGTGGTTATGAGTGTGTGTGATGTGGCTATGTGTGCATGCTCTGTATAGTGTGTGCTGTGTGGTTATGAGTGTGTGAGTATGAGAGTGTTGTGGGCTGTGTCTGTGCTCTGTGGAGTGTGTGAGTGTGTTGTGTGTGGTTATGAGTGTGAGTATGAGTGTGTTGTGTGTTGTGTGTGTGCTCTGTGGAGTGTGTGGTGTGTGGTTATGAGTATGTATGAGAGTGTTGTGTGCTGTGTGTGTGCTCTGTGGAGTGTGTGAATGTGTGGTGTGTGGTTATGAGTGTGTGAGTATGAGACTGTTGTGGGCTGTGTGTGCACTCTGTGAAGTGCATGTGTGGTGTGTGGTTATGAGTGTGTGAGTGTGAATGTGTTGTGGACTGTGTGTGCTCTGTGGAGTGTGTGTGTGTGTGGTGTGTGGTTATGAGTGTGTATGAGTGTTGTGGGCTGTGTGTGTGCTCTGCGGTGTGTGTGCTCTTTGGAGTGTGTGGTGTGTGGTTATGAGTGTGAGTGTGAGAGTGTGTTGTGGACTCTGTGTGCTCTGTGGAGTGTGAGTGTGTGTGCATGTCTGTGATCTGGGTTTGGCTGTGCTGAGTCTGGGGCCTGCCAGGCAGGGCAGAAGGTGTGTGGAATGCAAGTGGGTAGGAGAGCCTTTCGCATCACGTGTGGCCCAAGTGAAATCCTGAAAACATCCCATTAGGTTGTTAAGACTAAGACTTAGGGGTCTGAGGGCTGCTGGGCAGGAGGTGAAATTTTGGAGTTTGAGGGGATCAAAACTCCCAGAACTGGGCCTATCCTGTCTGTATCTTCAGCTGTTACCCCTGGATCATGGGGGTTGGGGCCCAAGGGAACATTGATGACTGGTGTGATTACATCCTTACTTTCGTCTCTGTTTTTCTCGTCTGAACTTGATTTCTCCTTTCCGACTCACAGGGCTGCCATGGTGCTCTGTGTAGTGTCATGTGTGTGAATGTGTGGTGTGTGGCTGTGAGTGTGTGCTCTGTGGAGTGTCATGTGTGTGAATGTGTGGTGTGTGGCTGTGAGTGTGTGCTCTGTGGAGTGTCATGTGTGTGAATGTGTGGTGTGTGGCTGTGAGTGTGTGCTCTGTGGAGTGTCATGTGTGTGAATGTGTGGTGTGTGGCTGTGAGTGTGTGCTCTGTGAAGTGTGTGGTGTGTGTTTGTTTGTGTGAGTGTGTGGAGTGTCTGCCAGGCTGGAGCACACCCTGGGGCAGGGGAGCCAATGGCCCAGCACCCTCTAGGGGCCAGAAGGCGTGAACCTGATGGAAAACATTCACAGCCCCGGACAGCCAGGTGGAGAGAATACATCATGTGAGAGACAATGGAAAGTGTAAGACCCTCCGGTGGATTCATCCACTCTCGGTGATGACCTTCCAGCTTAGGCTCTGCCATCCTCCCTATGTCACAGATGGGCTAAGAAGAACATTTCCCATAAGGCTGTTGTGAGGCTCACATGAGGTCAGTGTTACCAGGGACATAGCACACGGCCTGTGATCTGGTCAGAATGCGGTGGAGATGAGCCGCCCCCACTGCTGGAGGTTGCTGTCATGGGTTCTGCCTGGTTATTGCATGTCTCTACTTTAACCTCCTCATGGCCGGGTTAGAAGGGCCATTTCCTGGGCCTTCCCAAACTGAGGGCCTCCATTCTCAGGTGGTCCACGACCCCATGCTGTTCTCTGCGATGACCACAAGAATCTCCTTGTCTGGTGGACTCAACAAGAACAAGCCCCCGCCCCAGGGAGAGGCACCTGACGCAGGCAGCCTGTGGTCCCGTCCTTCCCAGCACCACAGGACCCCAGGCTTGCCTGTCCCAGAGCAAGTCACTCCGCAGGAGTAGGGCCTTTGAGCATCCCCCCTTACAACAATAAGCCTATTTGTGACTTTTTAAAAAATAAGAAATGGTGGAATTTTGGTGACTAAGATTTCTTTCCTGACTACGGCCATATTCCTATTGGAGTTCTGAGGTTAAAACTCCAAACTTTTGGAGGACTTTTGGGTCAACTTCCATGTGACATAACAGCAAAAACCTGGATTTTAGAATATTCATGTCCCTATATGTAGGACAAAGGTTTTTGGCTCGGGAGAGCAGCTTGGCTGCCCTTTTAAGAATCAGCCAGGCGCTGTGGTTCCCACCTGTAATCCCAATACTTTGGGAGGCCGAGGTGGGTGGATCACAAGGTCAGGAATTTGAGACTAACTTGGGTAACATGGGCAAACCCCATCTTTACTAAAAAACTACAAAAATTAGCTGGGCCTGGTGGGTGCACCTGTAATCCTAGCTACTCAGAAGACTGAGGCAGGCAAATCACTTGAACCCAGGAGGCGGAGGTTGCAGTGAGCCGAGGTTGTGCCATCGCACTCCAGCCTGGGCAACAAAGCAAGACCCCATCTCAAAAACAAAACAAAACAACTCCCAAAAATAAGAATCAGCCTTGGAATAGACACTCCAGACCTGCTTGGTTTCTACTCAGGGTGGAGCCTCCTCAGGGCCTGCCTCGCTCCATGGCCTGCTGGGGCCTTTGGTCTCAGCCTCACAGCTTGTTTCCAGCGTGTCCACTGTCCACTTAGACATGTAGCCTTTTTGAGATGGGCTCTTACTTTCGTTGCACAGACTCCCTAGTAGAGACCATTATTTTAGGAAAGTTGGGGGTGATGGTGGGAAACTCAACTTATTTCTCTGCCTGGGGGACCCGTTTCATAGACCACAGCACAGCCCATTCCTCTCGCTGCTGTTTAATGTTCTTGGGAGAGATGTCGTGTCTTGAGTCTTGGAAAAGTCTAAATCAGGGATCTATTTTTAGCTTTACAAAACAAAATCAATGACTCTCAACAACTTCTTGGCTGGATGCGGTGGCTCACGCCTGTAGTCCCTGTGCTTTAAGAGGCAGAGGCGGAAGGATTGTGTGAGGCCGGGAGTTCCAGACCATCCTGGGCAAAAAACAAGACCCTGTCTCTACAAACAAACGAAAAAATTTCTAACCACTGTTGGGCCCCACAGTGGTTGAGCATTAATAATAGTTGGGCCTTAATAATACTCTCGTTGGGCCTTAATAATAGTTCTGTATTTACATATTGGACTTTAAAAAATAATAAAGATTAAGATAATTCAAGAATTTGGGGAAGATTTCCTTGTCCTCAAGTGTTTAAATAGTTCCTTGAATGCTCGGGGCCGCGGGCCACTGCTCATCAGTCCTGCAGTCGGCTGTCACCGCCTTGTCCTGAGCTGAAGCCCAACCCCTCCAAACCCACGTCCACTGGAACCTATGGACCAGCTGTCTGCTTTAAGAGGGTTTCTCGTGCTACACGTGGGGGCAGATGGACTTTGGACGGCACTGATAATATCACTTAGGAACAACATAAGATCGCCTTTGGCTTTAGTGACATTTCTTGACCTTTGCTTCTGGGGACTGGGATAGGTGGCATGAGCTCAGGACTGTCTCGCCGGCTATTGGCACTGATAACGGAAGTTGCATTTTAATTCTCTACCATACACCCGGCCCTTTGGTGAGTCAGAGAACAGCTTCCCAGAGGGGTAAGACAGTGGTAGGTTCTGACACACCTTGTCATTTTGATTCTCCTGGAACGATTTGGTGTCATTCCAGAAGCAATGCTTCCCCCCCATAAAGAGAGAAATAAACATTCCTGATACCCCCTCTTCTGGCTGGATAGAAGCCCAAGGCTCTGACGCAGGTCAGGGCCTGGGAGCTGAGACTGACTACCGTAATTACTGGGGCTGAAGGGGAAACCAAAAGAGGACTGAAGGCTGAGTCCCGGGAGAGGGTAGGCTCGGGAAGCTCGTAGCAGCCTCAGCATTATGTGCAAGGCCTGAGTGGAAGCAAAGGTTCCCATCATGTCGGACGGTAGACTGGGGAGAACTCTCGCAGAGAGAACCCTCCACACACTGAAGCCCCGTGGAATAGTCCAGGGGTGAGATGGGGGGCTAGCTGCCAACAGACAGCTTGGACAGTCCTTATAGGATATGACATGGTTTTGCACCAGAACTTAGGAATGAGCTTAACAGACAAGGGGGTCCCGGAGTGCCTAAAAGTGGGACCAAAGCAAAAGGCAGCCGGATGCCGTGGTTCATGCTTGGGTTCCCAGCATTTTGAGGGGCGGAGGTGGGAGGATCACTTAAGCCCAGGAATTCGAGACCCGCCTGGGCAACATGGCAAAATTCTGTCTCTACAAAAAAGCACAAAAAGTTAGCCAGTGTGGTGGCAGATGCCACCAGCTTCTCTGGAGGCTGAAGTGAGAGAATCACTTGAGCCCAAAGGTCGAGGCTGCAGTGAGTCATGACTGCACCACTGCACTCCAGCCTGGGCAGCAGAGTGTCCTGTCAAAAAAAGAAAAGAAAAGAAAAAGAAGGGCTCTGAAGGGGCCGCCTGGGAGACAGAAGGTATTGGGGACAAATACAATCTGAGCCTTCTTGGTGGCAATCACAGTCTTTAATTATTCATTGTCACATTTCTGATTTGTTAGCAAGTATCAGCTTGTAGGCTGGCTGAAGTACAGAAATCAGAGGGAAAAAGAAACTGAATTTTAGCTTTCTGGAGAGCTGCCCCTCTGTGGCACCATCAAACATTTCTTTGCTTCCCTTCAACTTGGAACTCTTGAAACATCAGGGGTTGTGAGGGATTGGCTGTTCTTGTATCTTAGGTCCATGATGGATAGGGTTGTCTTCCCTCAGGTGGGTCTGGGAAAGATCAGTCTCCTTCCTTTATATTTTCTCTTCTTCCTCCTCCTCCTTATTCTAAAACTGTACCTCCAAGAGAGGGGCAACTACCCTTGCAGAGAGATCCCTGGCCCAGGACAGGAGACGTCAAATTTAGTTTATCTCACCGAGAGCCCTTGAGAAACACACTTCAGGGCTGGGTGCAGTGGCTCATGCCTGTAATCCCAGACCTTGCAGAGGCTGAGGCGGGCAGATCATTTGAGGCCAAGAGTTCAAGACCAGCCTGGTCAACATGGCGAAACCCTGTCTCTATTAAAAAAAAAAATACAAAAAATTAGCCAGACATGGTGGCGCACGTATGTAGTCCCAGCTACTCAGGAGGCTAAGGCGTAAGAATCACTTGAACCCAGAAGGCGGAGGTTGCAGTGAGCTGAGATCATGCCACTGCACTCCAGCCTGGGTGACAGAGTGAGATGATGTCTCAAAAAAAAAAAAAAGAAAAGAAAAGAAAGAAAGAAAAAGAAAAAAAAACCCACTTTACTCCTCTAAACCTCAATTTTCTCACTCGTGAAATAGTAAGAATGTGGGTTTAAAATGACCTGTAGGTATTTCCTTCATACATGACACCTAAGGCCTTAGGACTGAAGATATTTTATGCTATCTCCCAATAGAGGCAGAGGTGAGCACACCTGGTGAGAAGTTAAGACTCAGTGAGTGTAAATTCGCCAGGAGGAGCTGTGGCTTCTTTCACTGGTGTCCTCAGAAAGGCTGTGAGCACACCTGTGCCAGCCTCCAGCAGAGCGCCTGGACTCTAGTACATATTCAAATGAATCTTGTGATGGAAGAAAAGAAGAGAGGAAGGACAGGAGGGAGGAATGGAGTGGAGGGAAAAATTCCATTGCCATCCCGTGATAAGGGTGCAGACAGGCACTACATGTCTCCTTTCTGCAATCAGCTCTCCCACCCTGGTCCCTCTTCCTTCAAGGGACACCTGAGGACCTCTCTCTTCTCCTCCATACCTGAGATTCTCTCAACAGAAAGCAGCTACAAGTGGGACCTCCTCACGCCACCCTCACCCCCAACAGAACAATTAGACCAGGCTTTAGTGTCATTGACGAGGGGACCAGTATGCCTCTGAGGACAGCAGGAAAAACCTAGGCGGGTGTGAGGGCAGGCAGCAGGGTCCCTGGCAGCGGAGGGCCCCAGGATCGACATGATTCTGAAGGTGATTGTCATGGGTGCAGGGAGCAGGCGGCAGCACCATCTACGCTTCCCGGGGGCCGTCCTGGGCCTCAGCGGCCACCGCGCTCGACTGCAGCAGGAAGTCTCTGTAGACCATCTCGGCTTCCTCCTTGGATGACTAAGGGGCAACAGGAGAGGCGTCAGTGTTGGGGGCACTGGCTCAGTGGGTGGAGTCAGAGGGGAGAGGAGGGAAGGTACTCAGTGTCCTGAATTCATGGTCTCCACCCAAGTAACACAAGCCGGTGGGGCCCACCGTTCTCATCCCAGCCCCCAAGCTCACCAAGAAGGACCCAGTTTGAGAAATGGAAATTTGCTGCCTCTAAAAATATCTCCCTCTGTCTCACTACCTCCTTCTGACACATGGAGTGGAACCACCTCGGTTGCCTGGGCCTGTCCCCGGAAGCTGTGCCCACACAATCCACGGGCAAGGTACCCTAAGCTGGGGTCAACCACGGTGGCTTATGTTTTTCTTTCTCTACCAGCCCAGAGAGGTAGCTTTTCGGCACCACGAAGCTAAAGGGGAAGGAATAACTCGTTCTGACTTTGCTAAATGCCCGAGCGGTTTCAAGCAAAAGCAGGTATGAGAAACAAAACAAAACCACGATTGCCTCGAGATTGGAGGCACGAGATGTTATTTTCCGGGTGCCCTGAGTCCTAGGGAAGCTGGAGGGAACGGTAATACGGCGCCCAAACGCAGGAGTTGCCTCTGGTGGGGCCGCTAGCTTCAAACTGCCCACGTCTCCTGGGCCCAGGCAGAAGGCTGGTCCTGAGCAAACCCTCAAGGGAGGATGCGTGACCCAAGATCCTTGGGTCCCCCAGCCCAGGAAGAGCACGCATGTCAGCAGCATTCAGCATGGGAGCGTCCCACCTGCGACGCCATCTTTCATGCGCCCACTTTCCGCGTCTCCCGCCTGCCTCCCTCCTGCAGCTTTACAGCCTAGTCATGCAGCTCACTCCTTCCTGGGCCTCATCCACATCAGCATCCCGCAACCAGTAAGATATAACTGTTCCTCAAAAGGTCTTGAGGACTCCTAAGGACTATGTACACCATCCTCCCTATTCCGGGATCAGCCCACATGTTGAGGTTAACAGTTCTTCCTGAAGTCTAACTGCAGTCCCTCATGCTGCATTTCCTTGTCCCATAGTGGGGGTTACTTATTCCTCCTCACCCTTTTTGCCTTCTTGGGTTCCTTGATCTCCGTGGTGCTCTCAGTGGTGGCAACGAACCCTGTGTGAAGAGAGGGGATAGATTAGCCCTTACTAGCCTCCTTTTCCCAACCCCGACGTGGGGCCAATTCTTGCTCCCCCCAGGGGCTGAACATTCTCTTGAGTGAGGGCCATACCATCTTTTCCTCCGAGTGATGTCTCCTGAGTGATGGAGGAGGCTCCCATGTTGTCATTGGCTCCAAATTCCCTGGAGTTCTCAAAGTCTGACATGCTAATGTCTGTCCTGTAGCTTCTAATTGAAACTCGGTCTGTACAGGAGGAAGAGGAGTTGGTGCAGGGACAGGGGCTGGGGCCTTGAAGGCCAGGCTGGGCGGATCTGCTGCAGCCCCGCGGGACAGCTGAGGTTGTGCACCTGACTATGGCCCAGGCGGATGGAAAGGATCCTCCCTAGGCCCTTTTCCTGGGTCATCAAGACTTGATAATCCCTGATCTTTGTTTGTCACTCTGGGAACTTTCAATGCACAGCATCTCCCTCGGTCCTCACATCAGCCCTGAAGGCGGCGATTATCACCCTTGTCTTGACCCATGAGGAAACCGAGTCATGGCATAGGGATGCCCCAAAGTCACACAGCTCATTAGTTATCCATCTAGTCCAAGCCCAGGGTCTCCCAAAACCCGATCTCCTCTTCCTGGCAGCTCTGCCTCTGAACGTAGACCACGGGTAGTTGGAGATGATTTTCCAAAGATACTATTTGGACAACAGCTCAGACTTTAAGTTTTGAGTATGTGTGGGTTTATCTTTCCCCATCATGCTTTCTCGGGATCCTTTGTTTTAGCCCGTGAAAAAGAAGAGACAACACAGCCTCCTCCACGGGCAGATGATTCAGGACTGAGGGCTGGGGTTGGAGGTGGGAGGCCGGGAGTATCTCAGGGACTCACCCACGTTCTTCCTGTGCCGGGCTCTGGCCACCCCCACGGCCACGGCTCCCAGTGCCAGCACCAGGCCCAGGGGCACCAGGGTGGAGACCAGCACTCTGGAGCTCCCGCCTTGTTCCTCAGAGCTGGAAGAAGACTTACATTAGTTCATCTCTGGAAGGGAGAGCTGGGGGCCCAAGGAAATGCTGACAAGGTTGGCTCGGCTACTTTTTCCTCCCGGGTTTATTTATCCACCCCATCCAGCTGATGCAGCTCCCTAGCTCTGTTCTTCTAAGAAGGCTTCCCAGGCTGGCAAAGGCAAGCACTGGATCTGGTTGCATCCCAGGCCTGGAAGACGGAACTGCATTGTAAACACCTCCTCAGCCATGGGAGAGGGCAGAGGGTGCCACGGGACCCTCCCACGTATAAGCAGAGGTCGTAAGGGCTGCCCCAGTGCTCAAGAGACAGACAGGCTCTCCTCCTTGGACCTGGTGGCCCAACCTCAGGTCCTCGGCTCTGGGGTGTTCTCCAAGTGGGGAGCCTTGAATCCTTCCTCACCTGCTGGAATCCACAGATGCTCTGCTCCCACCACCTTGATCTCCTGTATCTGCCACCGCCTTTTCCTCTGCAAAAAGCCTGGGCTCCTGAGCGGCTTTGTTCTCAATCTCCTGGACGCCAGACTCTAGCACCTTCTCATCAGGGGCAGCGTCTGCTTTCGCTGGGCTGGCATTGCGGGACCCTGCAACAGGGAAGATGGGAGGCCTGGGTCGTGGTTTTTTCCTCCATGCTCTTACTCTTTGAGGTGAAGGAGTCTGGGGAGACTTCATAAGGAATCACAGGGTCAGGGTTCGAGCTCAAGGCTATTAGGGTAGGACCCAGGATGACATTAGAAACAGAGCCACGATGGCCTTTGTCAGCTGTCACAGATGATCTCTGCCCCATTACTAACAAAAGTATGGTGGGGACCTTCAAGGCTTTGTGTATTAGATCATCTGTGCATAAAGGCTGACCCATCACTTAGGCCAGGGAGATTTTCATGGCTCTCCAGGCTTCCTGACTGCAGAGTTGGCTGCAATAGTGCTGCCCCCTGGTGGTAGCCTGGAGATGGGCCCCTCAGCGAGTCCCACCGGCAGGGTCCAGACGCAACAGGATTTCTTGAGGGATTACAAAATACCCTTATCAGGGATAAAACAATTCATGTAAAATTTTAAAAAGGCGCTTGAAATGCAAACTTACTAGATGAGGTTGCCTAATTTTCTTAATCAGACTTTGTAAATGAAGGTATCTGGTCTTCTTTTGAGGGCAAGCTTTGGCAAGGGGAAGGAGGATGAATGTATTGCATATAACAGTGATGTATGCGTATTATCCTTCTATGCACAGAAGAATATTTCCAGACAGAGAAGAGACTTCAATTTGGGCTGAAGTGACAACTATTAAACTTGGTTTCTTTTTTGTTTCTGTTTCTGTTTTTGTTTTGAGATAGAGTCTAGCTCTGTCGCCTAGATTGCACAGATTGCAGTGGTGCAATCTCAGTTCACTGCAACCCCAAGCTTCCTGGGTTCAAGCAGTTCCCACACCTCAGCCCCCAAGTAGCTGGGATTACAGGCGTGTGCCACCATGCCTGGCTAATTTTTGTATTTTTAGTAGAGACGAGGTTTCTCCATGTTGGCCAGGCTGGTCTTGAACACCTGACCTCGAGTGATCTGCCTACCTCGGCCTCCCAAAGTGCTGGGATTACAGGTGTGAGCCACCACCTTCAGCTGGGACTTGTCTTAATGCCGAGGTTAAATAGCAAACCCACTATTTCTACTTAGTGGGTATGTTTATTCGAGATGTCCCTTTTGAAGGGCTCAGTGAGGCTATATAGGACCTAAATGTCCCCTCCCTTCCCCACCCACTTTCAGCCTCTGACAGCCAAACATAGGGGGCCAGCATTGATTGAGAAGCTCTCAGGCAGGGGCCTTCAGGGAGTCCTGCCTCTGGGTCTGGGGGGCACAGGCCCTGCCCTTGGAGACTCACCTGCCACCTTCTTGTCTTTAACTGTCACATGGACGGCTGCAGTCTCTCCGTAGGAGTGGTCCTGCTTCACTCCACACCAGTACCAGCCTTCGTCCGCCTTGGTCACTGAGTTCAGGGTCAGGGAGACGATCCGGCTGTTCTGGTCGCAGTTCACGAAGGCCGGGCTGGGGCCTTCATCTTGGCTGGGCAGGGCCCGGCAGCCCTTCTCGCTCCACTTGCACCAGTATTTCTCGTACGAGTAGAATTTGCATGGGAAGTGGCAGGGGAGCTTGAGAGTCTCTCCCACCACAGCCGTGACATTCCCTGGTACCTTGAGGTTTGGTTCTCCTGGAGAAGGGACGGAGGTAGAAATAGGCACAGAATTTGGTACTTGGAGATGCTGCAGGGAAGTGACTCTGGTGGGAACCTTTGTCCACAAGCCTTCTTTATATATATTGAGACGGGGTCTCTCTCTGTGTCACCCAGGCTGGAGGGTGGTGGTGCAGGCATAGCTCACTGCAGCCTCCATCTCCTGGGCTCAAGCCATCCCCTCATCTTGGCCTCCCAAGGTTCTGGGATTACAGGCACGCACCAGCATGCTTAGTCTACATTTCCTCTTTAACCAGCATTAGAAATTAGTATGTTTTCTGACTACATAAGCAATGCAATTGTGTGTCTAGGTAATAATTATTATTGATGAGCACCATGGTCAATCCAGAGTCTATCATAGCCCATGGATTCTTGCACGTGGACTTCAGTTTGCTTTCCTCACTCTTCCTTCTCTTCTAGACTCAATACAAAGAGCTATCTGCAGTCCTGGACTTCAGCTGATGCCTGCACAGAGATCCATGCTCTTACTAGTAGGTGGTCCCATGTTTGGTATTCCGAGTGTAGGATGCATGTTACAGGTGTGAAAATGTGACCTCTGGACGGGTGGGCTCCCTCCTGAGGTCCAGCCTAGCAGCGTGGAGGCAGGTGAGAGAGGAGGAGGAGTGGCTGGGGATGCGGCTGCTGGCTGGAGAGGTCTTAGAGCTTTCTCCCTCTCCGTTCAGCTCTTACCTTCGATAATCTTGATCTCCACAGTGGTCCTCCAGCGAGTATCGCCGTTGGTCAGACACCAGTAGAAGCCGGCGTCCTGGCTGGTGAGCTGGTTGAGGATGACGGTGTAGGTGCCGTTGCCAGGCTCCTGGTGCAGGACAAGCCGGCCCTTGTACTGCTCCTTAACCATCCTGTCGCTCTCCACTAGCAGCGGGCAGTGGCCATTCTGGGCCCCTTCCCAGCGACACCAGTACTTGATGCTTTTGCTTTCCTTAGGGTTGTAGGGGCAGACCACAGCCACAGAGCCTCCTGCCACCCCCTTCACCACAGTGGGGCTGCGGGGAAATGTGGACTCTGGAAGCACAGACAGAGATGAGATGGGAGGACGGTCACTCAGGAAGAGCCTTGCGTGGCCTGAGAAGTCTTTTGCCCTGGGGTCTCAGCCAGGATGGGGAGTGAAGTTTACACGCATCACCTTACCCTCCTCAGAAAATGAAAAGGAACTTTCCTAATGTCACAGAGTCTGCAGCTAGAGCCACCGGGGCCAGACTCTGGGGACACAGAGTCTCCCCATCAGCCCGGACATGTCATTCTTTCCCCCCACCTTACTCTGAGCAGAGAATGGGAGGAGTTGAAGGAAAGAATATCAGCTCTTCTTCTGTGGCTTCTTACAAAGTCTCCCTCTGTATAGGTTTTTGTCTGTTTATTAGTCTATTCCACAAAAAAATGGCCAAATGGATCATTTCCAAATCAAGAAAATAAATTTAGAATGGTATGATGTAGAATAGAAACTATGTAGCACAGGTGACCTTAATTTTTGGGGCCCCAAGGGGCATCTCAAAGAGGACAGCCATTCTCCAGGCAGCTGCAGCTGAGGTCCAGAGAGAACCCGTGTGACCAAAGATGCAGGGGGACCTGGGGAGGATCTGGAGCTGGATATGGACAGGACATGCGGGGAACATAAGCCCCTTAAAGAAAAGTCACAAGCACAGAACTGCAAGTAATGGTTTGCTACTTCTCACAAGGGCAATTCTGTGCAGAGTGCTCTGGGAGAGAAGGGGCTGGGATTGAATTCTTTCACCATGCTGATGGCTAGCTAGAGGAGGGCTGAGTGGGCCAGATGGTGCTGATTCACAAATAACCCTACAAAATGTGGGAGTGAAACATTTAGAAGCTGGGGCACTCCAGTTGGAACACATTGAGACCAAGATAAACCAGTCTTTTCCCATCTGAATGTGAGGGTTGAGGGGTGCAGGGTGGGGCTTATCACTGAGACCAAGATAGGCCAATCTTTTCCCATCTTGTTCAGGGGCCAGGGGAGGGGACAGAGGGCCCATGCAGAGCCTTTCACCATCGCTCTGAAACGCAGTCAAATAAGTCCTTAGATTATCCTAACGCTCAATCAGGAGCATTACTCACTGCTTACTTGTTAAGCAGTGACAGCCATGAAAAGGACTTTGATAACAGAAGAGTATTTAGGAGCTACCACCAGGCAGAGGCTGCTTTTTCTCGCTGTCCTCTGCAGCAGCCCACACAGGCTCCAGTTCGAGACTGGTCAGTGAGTGGATGCTGTCAGCTGATTGAGACTGTTGCTGAATGAACTCACAGGGAGCTGAGCTGGGCTCTCACCTGCGAGACTGCCCCACCTCCTCTCCCTCCCTCTCTAGGGTCTTACCCTCATTGACGAAGAGCTGCCAGGCCTGGATGGGCCAGCCATCCTGCAGCAAACCGTCCGGGTGGGCTCCGCACAGGTAGCGCCCTGCGTCCTCCTTCCTCAGGCCCGTGATCAGCACACTGACTAAGCCATTCTTGTCCTTGGGGCTGAGCAGGATCCTACCCTCAAAGGCTGGATCCCTCTTCCCCAGGGTGTTGATTAGAATGTCACAGTTTTTCCCATTGCTCATCCGGCACAGAAATTTGGGCAAGTTTGCCACCTCAGGGCGCAGGGCACAGTTGAAGGTCACTGAGCCCCTCAGGTCTCCATAAACCAGTTCGGGCTCAGGCGCTAGCACTTGGATGGCAACATTCTTCTTGTCAGCCCCGGTATCATCCCCGGTCTGGCAGAAATACATCCCCGCATCGCTGAGCCTAAGTTGGTTGATGACAACGTTGAACATTAACTGGCCAGTACCATGAATATCAAGGCGTGTTCTGCCTCTATAGGGGGGACTCACATATTTGGTGGAGTCAATGACCACCATATGGGACGAGCCTATCATCCTGTAAAAGGACTTTTTCTTCTCAGCAGCCTCAGACTTGATAGGGCAGTTGATGGTCACTGTGCTGCCCACGTCCACTGTGTAGACTTCAGGGTCATTTAGGAGCCGAGGATCTGCAGGGTGAGGGGTACAAGGTGGGGCAAGTTGTGATTCTAATTTCTTGCAACATGGGACTATTTTCTATTCCCAGTTGGGGTGTGGTTGGGCTTATAACCTGGAGTGTCCTCCTTCCCAGAGGAACACAGCCAGAATATGTCTTCCAAGGCCCAGCTTGACAGCTGTCTCCTCCGTGAAAACTTCCCCAGCTGACACGAATCTCTCCCTGCCCTGTGCTTTCTTGATACACCTGCATCACTTATTACATCCAATCTGGCATATGGTTAATTATGCTCTCCATGGACTGGAAGTTCCTTGAGGGCAGGGACATGTTTTTCTCATGTTTGACCCCTCTGCTGTGACAAGCACAATGCCTCTGGGCAGTAGGTGGCCAAATGAATGTGTGTTGAAACGAACAGAATGAATGTAAATCCAGGGTGATGGATTTCAATGCACTACAGTAAAAGTTTCTAAAAACTACAACAGTCTAAATGTGGAACGGGCTGTCTCATGGAGCGGTGAGTTTCTGCTAAAGTGCTTAATCAGAGGCTGCATACCCCTTATCTGCATGTTCTTCTAGGCATCTGGATAGGGTGAACTCTAAGCTCTCTTCACCTCTTAAGATTCTGTGGTTTTGAGACTTTATCCCCACCTAAATGACCTCTGCGTTTAGTCCACAGACAATAGTATACATATCCCAAAGGAGCCAAACATATCTTCGGGAGTCCCTCTCATTTCTTTCCTCCCTTAAGACCTCTCTTTTGAGTCGCCCTTGATTGTCTCCAATAGCCTCATTGTTAAACCCTTTCAGAAAGATCTTTTCTTTTTTTCTCTTTCTCCAACTAGAAAAGGCTTGTTTGCAACCCATCCCTTCAGGATCTTGGTCTTTGGTCAGGAACTAACAATCTAATTTACCCTGATAATACTGAAGAACTAAGAGTTCCCGGGTTAAACAATATATATGCATTTTACAGGAAGCCATCTGGTGGCTCAAACATTGATGGAAAGGTGCATTCATGATGGGATTTAAGGATCCCTATAAATCTCCCCCTGCTTTTACTATCTCCTTAGGCTGATGTCAGATTTCCTTTTCTATCTATAGCAAACGAAAGAAAGCTTGTCCTATTCATACCTTTCTAAGCTGGGGTCTCCAGAAAGCCCAAAATGTTATAGGCCACCAAGTCCTAGAAAGGTTCACTCATCACCCCCAAGTAGGCCCTATGTGTCTCCTTCTCTTGTTCTAAGAAGTCTGCCTGGGGAGAGGGGAGCCTTCTGACCTCCCGCGGGTCAATGCATCCTTGTCAGGAAGTTCCTCCTCCAGTCCTTCATGCACCTTAGAGAATTCCCTCTAACTTTCGCCCAGAAGCCCAAGGAGCCTGGATCCTTACCCTGGCTGACCTCCAGGCTGACGTCAAAAGACAGGCCTCGGCTATTGAGGCCCAGACCACACTTGTAGTGCCCCGAGTCATCCCGGCTCAGCTGGGCAATCTTCACCACAAACGTGCCGTTCTCCGGGAAGTTGGTGAGGTTAGCCCTGCCTGCGTAGCTGTCGGAGACGTAGCCCTCCGAGGAGATGAGGGTTGTGCAGCGGCCGCTGGCTCCCTCCCGGCACCAGTACTTCCGGGTGTGCCGGTTGACAGAGGTGGGTGGATAGTAGCACGTGATGGACACTGAGTTACCTTCCACACTACTCACCTCCTGGGGACCAAATATGGGACTCTTCGTGGATACGGCTGTGGGTACAGAAGAGAGAGGCTTTCTGAGGCCCTTAGGAGGTAAAGCCTGTTCCAGATAACCCACTCTGAGGAGATGTGGTTTTCTACCTGATACATAGGCTCTCTGTTGGTAATTTATCGTATACCTGTATTATAGCTGGAAAATTGCTGAGATTAAATAAAGTGACTGCTTTAATGATGATTAAATTTTACTTGTAATTCATTAATGATACCCATTTCAAGGACAAGGGAATGACAAATTTATCATATCCCTTGTTTTTTAATTTTTATTTTTTTGAGACAGTTTCTCTCTGTCGCCCAGGCTGGCATCCAGTGGCGCAATCTCGGCTCACTGCAACCTGCGCTTCCCAGGTTCAAGTAATGCTCGTGCCTGAGCCTCCCAAGTAGCTGAGACTATAGGTGCATGCTGGCTAATTTTTGTTTTTATTTAGTAGAGACAAGGTGTCTCCATGTTGGCTAGGCTGGTCTTGAACTCCCAACTTCAAGCAATCCACCCTCCTTGGCTTCCCAAAGTGCTGGGATTATAGCTGTGAGCCACTGCGTCCAGCCATCCCTTGTTTTTTACAACAAGAACGCCACTTTCATAGGGTGTTACACGTTTGCACTTGCCATGTGTTATTTCCTTATATTTCTAAAAACACTTTGGCAATGATTTTCTTTTCTTTTTTTTCCCATATAAAAATATTGAGAGCCAGGAAGGATAAGTGACTTCCCTTGGATTCCACAGTGGATAGAGATCCTTGGTTGAAATCACATTCTTTGTTATTCTCAAAGAGGATCCTTCACAGCCCCTGGCCTTGAGAATAGGAAGCGCCATTCCTGTCCCCGATTTCCAAGGCTCACAGACATGGCCTTTCGGCATTGCCTCCGTGTGACTCTTCCTCAAGGGAGTGCCCATTTTGAGAGCGACATCCCTGTGGATGAGTCTGACTTTAGCGCCCCCAGGGAGGTGAGCCCTGGAGTTGGGTAGGCTGGAGGGGTAGAGCTTAGGGAGTTGGGACCTGGCAGACACACCTGGGAAGACCACCAGCAGGCAGGTGAGCACGAAGAGCAGCATTGCTGGTGACTCCTGGGCGCCGCACAGCTCAGGCCGACTTCTTGTGTGCAGTGCTGAAAAACAATAACCACAAGATGAAGCTCCCTTTGTCTTCCAAGGCTAGTCGAACTTAGAGTTTCTGTGACACCTGTTTGGCTTTGTATCTCCAGCAACTGACATAAATCCTGTGGAATCAATCAGTGCCTCCACCTTTTTCATAACAACTCATTCTTATCATCCTTCAATGCTTATATTTCCTTAGTAGTTATAAGTAGCTTTTGTCTTCTCAACAAGTTCTTCTGCAAGTTCCTTTGGGATAGAGATACTGTGTTATTTGTTCTGTTTCCCTGCCCACGAGGCACGGTCCCAGGCACACCATAAGAGCACAGGGATGGCTCGCTGGGTAATCGGTTCCTACCAATATGTAGCCCCATCTTTCTGCTTCAGCTGCCCACCCCCACCCGCAACATCCCTGGGAGGTGAAGCGGGCTGACATATTTTATGGTGTGTTCAGATGAGGAAACAGACCCACAGAGGAGGTATAATGATTATTAAAGCTGTAAATGTAATGATGATGGTCCTAACCCCACTGATTACTCTCTTATCCTGTCCCAGGCCACTGTGTGAAATAATTTATGTGTATTATCTCATACAGACTTGATACCAGTCCTATAAAGTTAGTATTCTTACCCACTTTCATAGGGGGGGAAATGAAGGCTTAAAGGTTAAATACTTTCCTCAAGGGCACACAGGGGTTAAGTGTGTGGGGGTACACAGAATGGGGGTCGGGGGAGATTTAGGCCCAGCTTTGTCTGACTGCAAAGTCCATGTGCTTAACCTCTCCACTGTACTGTATCACACCCCAAATACAGCAGCATGCTTTTACCTTATACTTATTCGTGTTATTGTAGAGATCCTGTTAATTACAAAAGCACTGTCTATCATTTATGTTATTTCATTTGAGCCTTATATGTTCCCTTATAATAAGACAGATAGGTATAATCACAACCATTTTATGGATAAGAACGTGGAGATCTTGAGATACTGAATGATAGGCTATGTTCTCCCAGTGACTTGATTATGGGATTGGCATTAAAAGCATAGGTGTTAGGGTCTTGCAATCCTCCCTGGTAAGGCCTGGCAGATAAAGATGAAGAATCAAAGGTAAGACCACTCAGACGGAGCAGCCCTTGTGGACTTTGTCACCATCGTGGATGCGGCCCAGGCTGGGGAGAGCTGAGGGTCCCGGGGGCCCACCTGACAGCTGTCATCAAGACCCCAACTACAGCCTAGAGGAGAGAGGAGTCCCCACTTTCTCAGACTTCAACAGACTTTAAACTTTGGAGTTGTCTTGACAAAGAGAGTGTTAAATGATCATAAGCTTGGGCAGTAATGAGTGTCCATAAAGATAAGAGCACTGTAAGCAGGAGGCAGCTGGGCGTGAACTCCCAGACCTCCCACACCACCCTGGCACCCCCCTCCCCCGCCCCCGCTCCTTCGAGTCCCTTCACCAGCCTGAGCCAAAGGCAATAGAGTTGTTTATCTTGATTATTTCTTTGCTGCAGGGGAATTTCCCAGCAAGGAACCTTTTATTTCCTTGTGAGGATAAAGGTATTTTGTTTCTGCACTTCTTTGGAAGTGTAAGGGGAGGGAGTGGGAACAGATATGGGTGTCAGATGGCAAAGTTGAGGCTCTTTTGAGTCTGGTTAATTGCCCCAGACCTTTCTCACCAGGCCAATGATTAACCTGTGGAGTGGGGCCTTAGCCAAATGCCAGTCAGCTCTAGTGTGGAAGCACTCTGGGGACGCTGGCTGGGGCATCATCACCTGAGTGGGCACTGCAGGCTGGCATGAGAGATGCTCCCAGGTGGGAATGGCTTTCAGGAGGCCTGGAGGTCTCGGGAATGGGTGGGATGGGCTGACCGCAAAGTCCTGAGGGGTCTACACAGGGTGGGTGCAGTCACAGGTGGGAGGGCAAAATGCTGCCTGCTTTGAAGAACCCACACCAGCAGCAGCCAGCTTCGGTTCTTGTTCCTGTCTTTACCTCTAGATAAGCAAGCTTTCTAGTATTTCCGTGAGGCAGGAGTGGTCTTCCCACAAGCTGAGCTGGGGGATGCAGCCCTCCTCTGGACTTGCCCTGGGTTGCAGAGTCAGGTGCCAACTTCTCCAAGGTGAGGATCCTGACCTCCATCCCAGACTTCTCATGTTGTGACATGTTTGGTGGCTGTGCATGTTTGTGTAGAGAGGGGACATGTGTGTGCATCCATTACCCTCTGCACAGTCTCAAGCCAGGGATGAGAGCATCAGGCATGCACAGGCAGGCCTGGCAGACAGCAACCTCACCGGGATACACACAGTCCAGTCCTAGAGGAGATGATTGGCAGGAGAGGATACCCTTGCTCTCAGGAACAGGAGCGCTTCTTTGCCCAAAGCTAAAACTTGAAGCACAATTTCTCTAACAGCAGCTGAAAGGACCCCGAGCTTTCAGAATCACTGGAGACCCCTTTCTCTCAAAACCAGACTTTCTTCCAAACCTGGGGGATGCAAATCTCAGAGAGAACTCCACAGAGTGTCTGGGGCTAGATTTAAAGGATTCGCTTAAGGAAGGAAGAAAGAGAACGTAACGCTGAGCACCTGCTGTGTGCCCAATGCTTTGCTAGATTCTTTACCTGGGTGACTTCATCCATCAGCACAACAACCCAGGAGACAGACACTGTTATCTTCATGTCGCAGGGGGGATATCTAAGGGTTATAGGGATTCTTGATCCCAAGACCCATTGCAGAATTGGAATTTGAGGTCACTACCTCATTATCACTCTTTAAATGAACAGAGGGGCCTGCTTTATCAGGTTTTGTATATGCGATACTATATACATGAGGGCACGTTTTTCTCCTCTTTAAACTAGCAGTTGTTTTTTCACTGCTGAGGCTAGGCTGGCTAGATCGTTTTCATTTACTAAGTTAGTGTCCCAACATATTTGTAACAAATGTCCCCACAGTTGGATTGGGGCAGGAGTGTCAGCTGTGCTGAAGAATCATTTTTCTTTTTATAAAATGTATTTA
The DNA here is from genome assembly GCF_048565385.1 of Saimiri boliviensis. NCBI lineage: Eukaryota > Metazoa > Chordata > Mammalia > Primates > Cebidae > Saimiri > Saimiri boliviensis. The sequence goes on from NC_133462.1 coordinate 59,548,211, forward strand.
ACTAGCTCCTATTCAATTAAAGTGACTGCATTCAGGCCTCATTGTGTAGAGTCCAAACCTTTGTCCATCTAATCTCAGGTGTCCCTCTTTTTCAGAGGAAGAAAGGTCCCCTGGACTTGACAGGAGAGTAGAAGTCTGCTTGCTGGGCATCCTTTGAAGATAGAGAGTGAGCTAGTTACATTGGACCCACGTGGGTAAGAGAGGAGACAGGCACTATGGACTAGGCTAGAAGAACGTACACCAAGTCCTTTCCAGGGGTCTTACGTGTGTTAATGTGTTTAATTTTGATACCCACCCTAGGAGGTAGGAGAAAATGGGCAATCCCATTCCATGAGTGAGATAATTGAGGCACAGAGAGGTAAGACATTCTCCCCAGGTTGCACAATTGGCAAGTGACTTCGATGGGATTCTGGATCCACAGCATAGGCCCTTAGCCACTCTGCTATACCTCGGAGGGTCTTGCTATTGAAAGGAAGCAGTGGAGAGAGGAAGGAGCAGGATATCCAATCTTAGAGAAGAGAATTGTTCAGTTCTCCTCTCCCTGCCTTTCACAGAAAAGGTGGTTCTTATAAAGAGACACCTGTGGCCAGGCACGGTGGCTCACGCCTGTAATCCCAGCTCTTTGGGAGGCCAAGGTGGGTGGATCACGAGGTCAGGAGTTCGAGACCAGCCTGACCAACATGGTGAAACCCGTCTCTACTAAAAATGCAAAAGTTAGCCCAGTGTGGTAGCGCACATCTGTAATCCCAGCTACTCGGGAAGCTGAGGCAAGATAATCACTTGAACCCGGAAGGCAGAGGTTGCAGTGAGCAGAGATGGCATCACTGTGCTCCATCATGGCTGACAGAGCAAGACTCTGTCTCAAAAAATAAAGAGACACCTAGACCCAGGGGTAGGTGCCAGCAGAGAAATTTCTTCCTGGAGAATATTAGCTGCTGTTTATTTAGCACCTACCACATGTAGGCTATGTAAATAACCATGCCTATAACCGGGCATGTTGATGCCAAAGCCCCTTTCCACTCCACCACACTGTGTTGATGCCAGTGACACTGGGACTCCAGCCCCAGCCCCTCCAGGGAGAGGGCAAGACATAGATGAAGTGTCTCTGCTGAGCACAATGCATAGGTAATAATTTTTTAAGTTAGATAGTTTGCTTTTTAAGTGATATCAAAATATCCTCATGACCATATCAAAACAGCTGTACCAAAACATCATCATTCAAACTTGCTGGGTGGCTTTATACCACTCACATAAACTAGGGAATGGCGTCACAAAACCAGCCCTGCCTACCTCCTCGTTTCTATCGGGGAGAATGAGATGAAGATGTGAAAGCTCTGGGCAAGTGGGTTTACTGAATGGAAGCCTGTGTGACTCCACGTTTTATCAACTAAAACCACAGAGGTCTAGAGGCCCTGGGAGACAGGCAGAGAGAATTGCTCTCCTGACTCCGGGCCCAGTGTTCTTTCTGCTACATTAGCACATTCAGGAGTGGGGAGAAGGATGGAGAGAGAATTCCACATCTGCCTCTGGGAAGCCACCAAACAACTGGCTTCTACCCAAACCCCTGAAACTGCCATCTCCTCTCCAGATGTTAAGGAACATATAATTCCCCTAGTGAAGGGGGAAGGTGATCGCACAAAATAGGAGCAGCTTCGATGGCTCCAGGCACCATGGCGATTGTACGAGGGAACTGGAGGTCGGGGACGGGACCAAGCTTGACCAGCTGCTGCTCTTGCGTGGGGCGGTTTGACAGCTGGCTTGGGATGCTGTCAGGATGGGCAAAGGGAGGGATGGCCCACGTCTGAGATCTGCTGGCTGCAGACCCAGGAGTAGCAGCGGGAGCTGACCATGCTGCCAGTGTCTTTAGGGGCTCAGCCCTACCTCACTCAGTGGTGCTGTGAGGACGTCATTTCCTCTACTTCTAGCGAGGGCAGGATGAAGTGATGACACACATTGATGTCTCCCATGGCAGGAATCTGCTAGAGCAAAGCCAGGTGGACTTGGGAAGGATTTCAGAGCTTCTTGGAAAATGAGAAAAAGGAGCTGAACGTGCCTTCAGCAGAAAGCCGCAAGTGGGAAACCTCAGAGACTGAAAGAGGACTTGCTGGGTGCCAGACTTTATGCACATTATCTGATTCCAGGTCTGTCCGGTGTTTGAGAAATCCTTGACTAATTAAACTGAAAAATGTGAAACAATTCCTATTTCACTCTAGAGGTCACAAAGCTATTTCATGCGTATTTTCTCATTTGAACCCACATTGAGCCTGAATGATAGGTATTATTTCTATCCTTGTTTTACAGATTAAGAAACTGAAACTCAGAGAGGTTAGGTGGCTTGCCTAAGGCCACACAGGTGATCACTATGAGGAGTTAGGAAGTCCGGGGACAGACCAAGCTGAAAGAGTACAGCTGCATATGCTCACCACAGAGGTCCCTTCCACCTGCTGATATTTCTCAGAAAAGGACGGGGGGGCTTCCACACACGTATGTCCCTACTTGGCCCACTGGGATCCGCACGCTTACTCCCCCACCACACAGTCACGCAGTCTGCCCATTGTCCTTCTCTCCCCATTGTCTGGGAGACAGGGAGTTGTGAATGGAGGGGATTGCCCAAGCCACCGTCCCCAGCCCTTTTCAGATAGCATCCCATCTGAAGAGCCCAGAGCAGTCACACTTACTTGTAGCCACTTCCTTCTCTCCCGTTGATCTGATTTCACAGACACAGCCTGCTGGCCAGTCAGTAACCCCTGCCTCTCTAGGAGCTGCTGGCAGGGCACTGGATGCTGCTGCCAGAACTGAAACTCTGCTCAGTGTTTGACCCACACCTGGGCTCTTAAAGGGCCACCCTCCCAAGGCGCCGTGGCCAGCCAGGGCCACGTGACTCTCACAGATCCCTTGCTTTCCTTTCGTTTTGGCTTTCCTGGCTGGCTCCATTGGCTTTCCTTTGACCTTGGGGAGATCTGTTACTTGGGAATCCTCCATCATTGCAACTGCAGGGTGAGGGACAGGATGTCAGCGTGAAGATGCTGTTCTGTCACTTTCTAGCTGCAAGACCTTAGGCAAGTCACCTTCGTATTTCTTTTCATCTGGAAAAGAGGGATGGTAATAGCAAATCTGCAGGTAGAGGATATAGCCAGATACTAGCTGTGAAAAACCTGGCCCAGTGCTTGATTGGAAGTTGACATCGTCTGATGGCGCACGGGCAGCAGGAGCAGTTCTCATAGTACTTGGTTTCAAATCCCCAGTTGCTCGGGAACCCTCTCCGACTCCCTAGGTTACTTACCCTTTACATACCTCCTGCAAAGCCCCTTTTACCAGCCCTAGTGCTCCGGGAACTGGCAGGACCATGGTCCTTCCCTTTTCACTCCCCGGAGTCATAAAAGACTCACTGCTTCTGGGCTTCCCTGATCATGGCTGACTTCAGAGTCTTGTTAGGGCCTGGGCTCTGCTCATAGCAAGGAGGGTGCCGACTTGTTGAGCTGGAGCGGCACCTCCTTGCCTATCTCTGTTAGTCCACGCGGGGTGCCAAGACGACCTGGTTGGGACTCCCAGGTGTTCCCCAAATGATCATGGCAGTCCTGTGACACAAGTGAAGCCCACACCCTAAAACACACACGTGTGCCCCCCCATCCCTCACCGCAATCCCCCACAGAAATGCTGCCCCATCCTACCTGTGCAGGGCTGACCCAGCCTCTCCCTACAGAGTTCCACAGGCCAAACACCAGAAGGGGAAGGAGAAAAAGAGGAACAGAGCCCTGAAGAACTCAAGGCAGCCAGAGCCCTGGGTCTTGTTTGAGCGAACACTCACTCACCTGTGGTTGTTAATGCACAATCACAGATTTCAACGGAAAGCAAAAAAAACCCATATTTTCTTTACTTTATGTAGCTTATTTCCTTTTTTTTTTTTGGTTTGCAAACTTGGATTTTCTTTTTTTTGTTGTTTTTTGTTTTTTTGTTTTAGGTTCCGGGATACATGTGCAGAACGTGTAAGTTTGCTACATAGGTAAACGTGTGCCACAGTGGTTTGCTGCACCTATCAACCCATCACCCCCAGGTACTAAGCCCTGCATGTGTTAGCCATTAGTCCTGATGCTCGCTCTCCCCCCGTCCCCCACAAGTCCCGGCGTGTGTCATTCCCCTCCCTGAGTCCATGTGCTCTCATTGTTCAGCTCCCACTTATGAGTGAGAGCATGTGGTCTTTGGTTTTCTGTTCCTGTGTTAGTTGGCTGAGGATGATGGCTTCCAAATGTACCTTAATTTCAAACCCTAAACCTATAATCTGATTGATAAAAGAAAATAAGTTACCTAGTCACTTCCAGGCAAACTCAGCACAATTCAATGATCTCTCAGTCACTTCACTCCAGATTTAAAACTGAGTCTCATTATAGAGTTCCCTTGCCTTTCGTCTCCCTTCTCTCCTCTGGGGTCCAGTCTGGAGAGAGTGGTCTTCGGTGAGGGGGTGGTCAGTGTTACTGCTGAGGCAGTGAAAAGGAGTGACCCATTATTTTGGTTTTGCTTTGTCACGATGCTGTGCTGGGCTTGGGCTCCAGAAGAAAATAGTTTTGTCTACTGAGATGTAACTTGTTCTGCTTGGTTAGCGGGTTTTATCCTGAGGGGTGTGTGGTCTATGCTGTACCCTCTTAGTCCATACAGCTCCCTTGGGTGCGTCTTCCAGGCTCTCAGCCTCTCCTTGCCCTTCCTGTGTGTACAGAATGAGCTTGGCTGATCGCAGGCTCCGGAGGCCTTTGGGAGACCCTGTGCAGCAAAGCTGCATTTTTCCCAACACTCTTGTAGCCTCCCGTGTGCCAGTATTCCCATGTAATTGGGAGGTGCAATGCACAGCAGCAAGACTGTGGACCTCCAAAGTTCTATGCAGGATGGGCAAGCTGAGGGCCCCCCAATCTGGAACTTCCAAGCGCACCTGGATATCTCTGTCATTGTTTAACCCCTCTCCCCTACCGCAGCCGGGACTCTGCCCCATGGTGGTGGGCGGGAGGGCACCAAGACACATCAGTAACTAAGCTCTCCTTACTCGTCAGCAGTCTTGCTCCTCCCCAGTTCTGGGATTAATGTCAAGGGGGAGGATGTGAGGGGGACAAGATGTGCAGGTTCAGTGATGAGACAAGCCTGGTTCTGTCAGGTGATAGCTCCTTTCAAAGGGTTCCCGATTTATGCCTCTCTCCATTTGAACCTGACAGTCAAAATATTTGTAGGGTTCATTTCTTCCTTTCCAAAGCAAGGAAGGAAATTACATCCAGTTATCCAGGCTGGAGTAGAAATCAAGGCAGGTTCTGAACACTAGCGTAGGCATTTAATGAGTGAAGGCTTGCAGGGAGGAAGGGAAGAACACTCATTAAATCATTGCTGGCCAGGTGCAGTGGCTCATGCCTGTAATCCCAGCACTTTGGGAGGCTGAGGCGGGCAAATCACCTGATGTTGGGAGTTTGAGACCAGCCTAATCAACATGGAGAAACCCCATCTCTACTAAAACAAAATTAGCCAGGCGTGGTGGTGCATGCCTGTAATCTCAGCTACTCGGGAGGCTGAGGCAGGAGAATAGCTTGAACCTGGGAGGCAGAGGTTGCAGTGAGCTGAGATTGTGCCACTGCACTCCAGCCTGGGCAACAAGAGCAAAACTCCGTCTAAAATAATAATGATAATAAGAATAATAATTGCTCCTTATACTGCCTTTGTGGGGGCGGAGGACAGGTTGCATACAGATTTCCTTCCCTGCTTTGCTATTTCATGATGGTGGGTAACTTACCAGATATGTGCTGCTGCATGTTTTTCAATAGTCTCCAAAACTGTCTTAGCTGACCCATGTCAGACACACAGGTACACACACACGCCACACACACATACACAACACACACACAACACACACACACACAACACACACAACACACACACACCACACACACCACACACACCACACACACCACACACACACACCACACACACCACACACACACACAACACACACACACACCACACACACACACCATACACACAACACACACACACACCACACACACACACACACACACACACACACACACACCTGGAGCCCACTGATCCTACTGACCCAGTTTAAAGAAAGGGGAAAATGAGAAGTAGAACCCTGGGAAGAGCCAGGGAGTTGAAAGCCTACGTCCTATTTTGAGCTCAGCCACACACTGGTGGTGTGATTGGACTCACTCACTTCCCCTCTCACTCTGTGGTTTCCCCACCTGGAACCCAGTGGCCCTAAAACAGTACTATTTCCTTTCCCTGGAGGAAGAGGGACTAGTCAAGAGGATCCATTGCCCAAATCAATAATAGTGATGATAACAGCAGTAATTTTACTTTCCAAACTTACGACACTTCATCTGCTCAACTCTTCTTGCTTCTTTTAAAGTAATCATACAAAAAAATTTACACGCAGAAGAGCAGCTTCTCATAGGACTTCCCTGACTCTGGGACTCAGCAAAAGTCAGGGTGGGGAAGTTCAGAGAGACTGGTCTGCGGTCAGAACACCTTTCTTTTGTTCCTGATTCTGCCTCTCAGTTGCCGAGTGGCCTTTGCCAGACCACTTCATCCTATAGGTCTGCGGGATTGTTTCTGTTCAATCAGAGGGCAGGGCCAAATGGTTCCCAAGGGTCTTTCAGTTTTAGAATTCTGTGTTTTGGTTGAGCCCTGTATTAGTTTCCAACAGCTGCTGTAACAAATGAACACAACCTTAGTGGCTTAAGACAACAGAAGTATATTCTCTTTCTGTTCTGGACGCCAGAAGTCTGAAATCAAGGTGCCAGCAAGGCCACCCTCCCTATGCAGGCTCTGGAGGATAATCCGGTGCCTGCCTCTTCTAGCTTCCAGTTGTTGCTGACATTCCTTGGTGTTCTTTGGCTCAGAGCTGCGTCACTCCAATCTCTGCCTTCGTAGTCACATTGCCTCCTGTGTATGTCTCAAATATCTGTTTCTCTGTTAGATGGATGGCATTTAGGGCCCACCCAGCTAATCCAGGACGATGCCCTCATCTCAAGATCCCAAACTTAATCACATCTACAGAGACTCTTTCCCAAATAAGGTCACATTTCCATGGTCCAGGGATTGAGACATAGACAAACCTTGGGGGGGTGGGGGGTTATTTCTAAGCCTACCGACCACGAACAGCTCAAGGTTCAGGGAGATTTAAGCATGCAGGAGCATGCACTCCTGCTCCCCATGGGCAAGTAGTCCAATTGAGGAGTCATTATCACATACAACACTGTCAAGGAATAACACAAGCCAGGAGGTAGCAAGCATGGAGGGCCTGCGTAGCCTTGGGGGAAGGCTGCTCTGGGTTCACATCCAAACCTTATCACCTGCCAGCCAGGGGACCTTGAATAAATTCTTGAATGTCTCTGAGGAAAATTATACTTACTCTATAAATATGTTATAAAGATTAAGTATAGGCCAGACCCAGTGGCTCACACCTCCAGTTCCAGCACTTTGAGAGGCCAAGGTGGGAGGATCACTTGAGATCAGGAGTTAAAGACTAATCTGGACCAGATCGCAAGACCCCGTCTCTACAAAAAAAAAAAAAAAAAAAAAAAAAAATTAGCCTGGTATGACGACACACCTCTGTACTCCCAGCTAGTTGGGAGGCTGAGGTGGGAGGATTGCTTGAACCTAGGAGTTGCAGTCTGAGACGAGCTATGACTGCACCATTGCACTCCAGCCTGGGTGACAGAGCAAGATCCTATCTCCCCAAAATAAAAATCTGAAAAAAGATTAGCTATAATGTGTTCAGTGACTAGCATCTAATAGGTGCTTATAATTCAGCATCAAATGAATGGGACAGCAAAAGGCACACATTTGTGTGTGTGTGTGTGTACATGCATGCATGTCTGACACTGTCTGTTAATACAGTTTTGGAGACTACTGGAAGCATGTACCAGGACATGATGGGGTAACTAGAGTGATTCTCCACTGACGACAAAGGACCAAGGACAGAGAAATGAAATGACTTGTCCCGGTCTGCACAGGAGGTCATGGCACAGATGGTTCTAGAACCAAGGATTTCCAGCATTAGGCATTTTCCTCCACTTCCCAAAACCTTTGCTGTCAGGATGAATGTTTTGGATGATCTTTCTACAGACAGGACGCCCATTTACACCCTTGGTTTAGCCAGGGAATATTGGAGACAATCAAGCCCAAAGGCTCACACAGATCTAACCCTCAGGCTGTCATTATTAGCTTGATGCTCCATGACCATGAGTTGACACAATCACGAACAGAGAAGGGAAGACTAGACAGCCCTTCTTTATACTCTCTACTGCACAGCAGGCATTCCTCCGCATGGATGGTTCCTCCGAGTGTGGCTTTTCCATAAAAATGAGATAAGCGGGACAGAGGAAACGTGGTTTACTGCCAACTCTCTGCTCCTGTGTACAGATCTTCAGCTGAGTCAATGTTTAACCCCTGTTTGGAGTCAATGTTTAATCCCAGGCCAGTCAGCCCTGCAATCCAGCATTCCTCATCGAGCCTAAAATATAGAGTCATTTTAGAATCAATCACCAAAGAATAAAATTGTGACTGAATCTGCTAAAGCCAGATAGACTCTCCCTCCTTTTCAAAGGATACCGGCTGTTTGGGATTATTAATGCCGTCTGTTCCCAATAGCAGATAATGATATTGTGTTTGCAGACCCTAGCTGTCACTTGGTGACAGGAGCACAGTGTTTATTCTTCCTGTTCCAGTTCTTCCTTTTGTGATGGGGGAGAAGAGTATTGAATGGGGACCACTGCCCTGTGGCAATGAGGGTGCTGCTGGGTGGCAACATGCTTCCTAGTAAGGCCACTACTTGGAATCCCACTAGGGGAGTTTGAACTTGAATGTTCCGGCTGGCTGCGTTTAGGCAAGTTTTCTTGGAGTTTCTGAGCCTAGATTTATGTTCAAAGACTGAAACCTTTTCCCAGATGAGTCTCCCTATTAAGGGGGAGATGGGAGAGAGAGGAGTTCATTAGAAAGACCCTGACTATTGAGTGATCCTCTAGGCCTCCCCAGGGTCCTTCCTAAGGAGCTGAGGGCATATGGGATCTATGACTTGGCAGCGTCGTGTTAATTCTAAGAACAACCTTAATCAGTGAAGTCAAAGGATGACCAGCTTGGGGGTGGGGTGCAGGGACGCACAGGGAAGGAAGGCTGCTGTCAGACTAGCAGCTCTAGTCTTCAGTTGGTGTTGCAGAGGCCAAATGTGTGCATGCAATGCTTAAATCCTTCCACTTCCCTCTATGAACACACTGAGACACCTCCTTCTCCTTGATCACCTGCCTCCCTTTGTCACTGCCCTGATGTCCCATCCCTCCCCTGCTTTCTTAGCTCAGCTGCCCCCCAGTCAGAATGAAAACATTTCTTCTGGGGCTCCCAGAGTGGAGCGGTTGTTGGTACACTTTTTCATTTTGGCTGCTGAAGGAGTGAAGCTGGAAACTGTGGTAGGAGCCCCCCGAGATTGCCTGTGCCCAGCCCTAAGGAGCCTGCCCTGGGGATCAGGGAGTGACGCTGAATATAAAAGACCCCTGGAGGCTGGGCATGGTGGCCCGCACCAGTAATCCCAGCACTTCAGGAGGCCAAGGGAGGCGGATCACTTAACCAGGAGTTCGAGACCAGCCTGGCTAACATGGTGAAAAATATTCTTCTAAACATACAAAATTAGCTGGGCATGGTGGCATGCACCTGAAATCCCAGCTACTCAGGTGGCTGAGGTGGGAGGATTGCTTGAACTCTGGAGGCAGGGGTTGCAGTGAGCCGAGATTGTGCCAGTGCACTCCATCCAGCCTAGGTGAGAGAGTGAGAGTATGTCTCAATAATAATGATAATAACAGTAATAGTAATAATTGTTTTAAAAGGCTCTGGAAATGGAAAATCAGCCATGGTCCAAAAGCTCTCTCAATTCTTCTTTGGGCCTAGTCTCTACACTCCAAAGAGCTTTAATTCTCTGCTTCTGAGAGGCAAGGACATGTGAGCAAACCTTTTTTGAGGTTACTGAACCATTGTCCTGTGCTCTTTTACCACCACACCCTGGCTAGCAAGGAGCGGAAGGAGGAAGATTTTTGGAGTAGACATCCAAAGTCAACAGGTGGAGTGTCAGGTGACAAGGCCCAGCCCCTCTCATAAGCCATTGGGGTCCTCCTGAAGACTTGCTGTTTCCTTGTTCCTGGTCTGAGCCTGGCTCTCGGCCCAAGCCTTGCCTGGCTAGTAGGCACTGATTGGAAAAATAGCCCCTGTAATCCCCTGCAGCCTGTGCTTATGAGCCTCAATGTTCCCATCTGTAGAATGGGAGTCTGTTTCTGTTTGGTGATATATATTGTAATTGTCTGTACTCCCCTGGTGGAGGTAGGGGAAGAAAGTGCTGGCCCCATAAAATGTTTAGATCGGTTGCATTTACTAATCAGCCCATGCCAGGCCCTAAAGAAGCCACATCCTGAATTCTTTTTCTTGAACTCTTGTCTGCAATGAAATGCAATATCTTTAGACATATTGCAGAGCATTCTAGAAAACACCTTTGGACACAGTAGCCCCAGCTTTCTTCTTCTTCTCTAAAGGACTCATGATTAGGAAGCCAGAACTTTGCCACCCAGTGAAAGAAGTGGCCTTTGTATGACCCTGTGTGCTCACAGCAGAACTGGTAGATCTAGATCCAGGTAGCAAATAAGTGAGGGGTGGGAACAAGGCCAGAGGTTGGCAGAGGCAGAACGTGGAAGAGTTCAGATTCTACTCAGCAAATGCATGTCTTTTTGTTGTTGTTTGTAGAAATGAGGTCTTGTTATGTTGCCCAGGCTGGTCTCAAACTCCTGGCATCAAATGATCCTCCTGCCTCAGTCCCCCACAGTGCTGGGATTATAGGCATGAGCCATGGTGCCCAGCCTCAATCAATGTCTTTGATGCAACACGTCCAGGAGGCAAACAGTGGCCTGCAGGCCCGGGGCATTGGCAGTGGTGATCTGCAGGTACCTCCAGAGGTGCAGCCTGGGGTTATCTCCTGCGGCTGCCACTTCTCTGCTGCCCACAAGGATTTCAACTGGCCCTTTAGAGAGCAGGCAGTAGGATGACAGCTCATCCTCCTGCTGACAGTGAAGGGAGCAGGCTGGCAGGGGGAGGACCTGTGAACCAAGCTGTGTCCCCGTTGGAAAAATGAAGAGTGTGGTGGTGCTGGGCCTTGAATGCAGGGTTTGTTTCTTTCTGAGTAGAATCTCCATTCTCCATTCCACGTTAGCCTTGCTTTCAGCTCTGGGATATCTGCACTGGGAGCACGATCAAATAACTTGGCTGAAGTGCATTATGGGTCTCTGTGTGTAGGTGTCTTCCTCTAGGGTCTGACTGAGGCTGTTATCTAACTGATTCTGGATGCCTCAGACCACAGTGGCTGCTGGAGGAGAGGAAGAAAGCGCCAACGTGTTAGTGTTAGCAGAGAGCTGAGAGGTTGGCTTAGAGTCATGCATTTGCCCCGAGTAACCTGAGACAGATGGACATTCCAGCAAATAAAGACCTGAGCTCCTTTTGTACAAATGTCAACAAGGACCTCAGGGCTGGTGCCTGAATTTTTAGCTCTAGTTCCGGCTCTCTGAACTTTTTTTTTTAAATACCTCATTAGGCCAGGATTGTAATAAACTAGTTAGGTGACTAAAGATAACCAATTCCTGGAAATGATTATGAAAACTTCTACGCATGAGCCTAAGAAACAGAGAGAGAGAGAGAGAGAGAGAGAGAGAGAGAGAGAGAGAGTGAGAGAAGTGGAGGTGGGCTGCTTTGCATCAAATCCCAGTGTGCTTTTTCCCGAGTAGTATAACTTAATTTCTCTGGATCTCGGTTTTCTCATCTGTGAAGTGGGACTGATCACACCTACCTTACAGAAATGTTACTCTAACTGTAAAACACAATGTGAAAACACCTAGGATAGTCCCTGCTATGCAGAGACACGCTAACAAGCAGGGAAGTGGAAGGGTAAGTAGAACTGCAGCATTGAGCTCTAACCTGAGACTCTGCTTGATCTTATGAAAATCAATGGCCTCCCTGCATCCTCAATTAGATTCTAATCCTAGTTTAGAAATCCCCAAGGAGGTTTCCCTGATTCTGGCCCAGAGGTAGATGCTTGCCTGCCCCTCACCTCAGTGGTCTAGGCATCATGCTAGCTGGAGGTATAAGATGAAACACAAGAGCACTGACAATACCAAGTTGGGGGTGGGGGTGGCCTCCTCTGCTGTTGGCCTCTGGCCCTTTAAATCAACCCTCCTGCCTACTCCTGCATCAGTTAGCCCATAAAGGAGAGCTGTAAACAGTTGGGGCTTCCCCGCTCCCTTCCCTGAAAGTTCTTTCTCGTATCTTATCTCTGCCCTCTGCAATCTCACGGCCCTGGGACTCTAATCTGGCTCTGCTCTGGCCCTTTGAACTCCTACTGGTACCACCACTGGTGGAGCTTAGCTTTCCCTATAACGGCCTCACTGCTGGAAACGCTCCTGGTTCTAGCCTCGTGGCCAACACCCTTGCTGGGCCGGTTGCCTCCCCTCCTCGCTCCTTCCTCCAAGATGGGGTAGTCAGAACATTCTTGCTGCTGAATTCCCAGTGAAAGTATTGAAGCCATTTGGAGGAAGGAGTGATCCTGGAGAAAGGTGATCAGGGAAGCTCTTGAGGAAGAATAGGATCTGATCTCCAGATCTGAGCGGGAGCAAGAGAGTCCTGTGTGGTTTCATGGCTTAGTGCAGGGACTGGCAGATTCTGGCTCAAGAGCCAAATCCAGCCTACCTCCTGTTTTTGGAAATAAAGTTTTATGGGAATACAGCCAAGGTCATGTGTTTCTGGACTGCCTGGCTGCTTTTGTGCTGCAATGGCAGAACCGAGTCGTTGCCGCAGAGACTGTATGACCTGCAAAGTCTAAAACATTTACCATCTGGCCCTTTACCGAAGAGTTGGCCAACCCCTGGTTTAGTGCATCAGGCTTCCCCAAACAAAGAGTGATGTGAGGCACTCCAGCCTGAGAGATGCTTCACTGAAACACAATAGTCCAACACAGCTGGGAAACACACAGAATGTCCCCACCCCAAGGGGTGAAAACCCCCGGTGCTTCACAATCCACCTTCATATAGTAAAGGCTCTGAAAGATCCTGCTAGAAGAATGTTTGTTGTTTCTCAGCATTTCCAAAACTTCATTAATGTACCAAACCTCCTTTTCCTCAGAATGTCTTTTCACGTCCTGAGAATCTAGCATTAGAAATATTCTGAGTCCTGGGCACATCCCTGCCACAAATGAGAACCAATTCCTGGAAATGACCATTAAACGGTCTATGCATGAGCCTAAGCGAGAGAGAGAGAGAGAGAGAGAGAGAGAGAAATAAGCGAGCCTTTAGAGCTTTACACAGGATGGGACTTAACTGGATACCTAGACCATAAATCCAAGCAACGTCCGGCAACCCAGAACCAGCTGTGGAGGTGGCTGCTGCAAGTGGCCTCGGCTAAAGTACACACCTGGCCGGGCCTGCTTTCTCACCAGCTGAATGGGGTCCATGGTGACTGTCCTATCTCCATTACAGGTTTTTTTGGGGCAGGTCACCGAGTAAGTAAACAGGAAAATAGTCTTGAGGGATGACTGTGGTATCCTTGATTTTTGACAATGAGTTTTGCTTTGGTGCATTGCTCAGCAATGGTGAAATGAAAAAGGCCCCAAACCAAGGGCACAAGTTCTTTTTGCTACTCCTCACGGCGCTATAACTAACTGGGTTAGTCTGGTGACTTTAACCCTACCTGTTCTTAACCCTGCTGGGCCTCATGTCCCTTGCTTCTAGACTGAGGGTTTTAGACTAGTTAATCTCTAAAGATCCGTTAGCTCTGAGATTCTGTGATTCCACGTGGTTAGATGTGTACCACTTCCCTCCTTACCCACAACAGCAGGTTCCTCTCACAGGCCATGAAACCTGCAAGAAATCTTGATTTTCTTGGTACGGTGTCTAAGTTCAGAACCAGGCATGTGGAGGTATTACTGAAGGATTTCTGGGCTGCTGACAGCTTAGAAGGTAGGGCTGAGCTTTCTGGAAATGTCTACCTGGCAATTCTCATCTGGATATTGGAGCATATCTTTCCTTTCTGCCTCCACTGCTCAGGCTGCTCTATCCAACAATGGAGCCCAGACAGCTTGCCAGTGGATCTGGCAAAAGAAAAGAGTGGGTGAGATTCCTGCAAAGACAGTGGGGCCGAGTGTGGAGCGTAAGTTCCCTGACAGGCATGAGAAGATGTAGTTACAGGGCAGAATCCACATAAAGTTCTTCTCTTTCGTCTCCCACCTCACCCCCCAAAACCATCTTCCAGCTTCACCAACAGTCCTCCATATCAAGGATTTATAAGCAGCTGAACAAGAGGGGCTTTATAGAGAAAGCAGGAATCTACTGAAAATACCCGGCTCCTCCATGAATGTAGGAAAATCCCAGAAAACCTTGGCTGGGTCAAAAGGTCTATGGCACAATAAGCCTGGGTCTAAAGGGGGCGGGATGACGTGAGGCAAGGCTGTTTGCTCTTTCGGTCTCGGTGTGGAAACTGCCTGCCTGTGGGGTCATCTAGAGGATTCCCAAAAGGAGGGGCAGAAGCCCAGGGGGACCCAGAGCTCTTGCATGGGCAGAGTGCCCAAAGGCCATTGAGCCCCCAAGTCAGTCAATCAGCCACAGGTATTTATTGGGGTCCTATGAGTTGGAAGTTCTCTGGGGGATATTATGAGATGAATAAAACACAATTACTGCCCTAAAGAAGCTTAGAATCTCCGTGAGAAGGCAAGGCTGGTACACTTAAATATAATTAAATGTGAGTGCTAACAGTAGTCAGAAAAGGGGCCCCCAGCAAAGGCTGGGTGTGATGACAGAGGACTTGTCACTTTCTGCACTGATTGGGAGCCCCTTCTATTTTCAAACATTCAGGAATGGAAATTTCACGCTTTTCCTTGGTGACCTCTTCCAGTGTTTCATACACCTTTCTTGAAGTCTCCTTTGAGTCAGATTGTGACCTTGGATATGGACAGTGCTTGACTTTCTTGCGCCCACGGATGGCCAGCCTTTCTTCCTTGGGTGGAGCCCCAGCTGCGGAAAGGTGGAGGAAGGATGATGGAAAGAGGCTAGGGTCCTGAAGGGCTTTCATGTTGGTCCTCCTTCCACGGTGACTGAGCAGTTCATCTTTCCGTCCCTCAGGGTCCTGGATTCCTCTCTGGGGCAGTCAGGCTGGTCCCAGTGGGGAGAGAGTCATCCTGAAGCGTCTTTCTTTTCACATGGGGCAGCTGGTCTGGTTGGAGGTTCACTGCCAGAACACGTGTCATCTGAATCAGGGTGACTCTTTCTGCCTCCTGAGCTGCAGGAACACAGAATAGACTGTGAGGGTTCTGGGTACGGACAGCACTGACTTTGATTTCCTAAGAAGCACTCCCACACACTGCAAGTTTTCAAGCACTTCCTGACACAGGGTCAATGGAGTCCTCGTTTGTTAGGCTAAGCCAGTCTAACCCTGATAGGACCCGGACTTCAGGACCTGAGTCTGAGAACCTTAGCCTCCTCCACTAGCTGCCAGAAAAATCTCACCCTTTCTTTACTAGGTCTACATATCACAGAGCTCTCACTTTAAGAGTATTTACACCTGGGCACATTACTGTCGGAGAATTTCAGCAGGGCCATGCAGAAGAGGGCAAATGTGAGGTTTGATCACAGGTCTGGGTCCTGCACTCCTGCTCTCTGCTGCGAGGGTTGCTTATGTTGCTTATGGTTAACATGGGCATCACAGCCTTTGTAATCCCCCAGGAGCTTCTCCTTATGCTCTGGAATGCCATTGACACATAAGTACAGAGATGAATTCCCATTTTATTGATTAAAAACCAAGGCAGGTTGGGTGGGGTGGCTCATGCCTATAATCCCAGCACTTTGGGAAACCAAGGATCACCTGATGTCAGGAGCTCGAGATCATTCTGGCCAACACTGTGGAAACCCATCTCTATTAAAAATACAAAAATTAGCAAGGCATGGTGGTGAACACCTGTAGTCCCAGCTACTTGGGAGGCTAAGGCAGAAGAATTGCTTAAACCTGGGAGGCAGTGAGCTGAGATCACACCACTGCACTCCAGCTTGGGGAACAGAGAAGACTCTGTCTCAAAAAAAGAAAAGAAAAAAGAAAAAGATAAAGAAAAGAAAAGAAACCGAGGCCAAGAATGATTAAATGGCTCAGCCTAGAATTTAGCTCTTTTGCATTGAAAAGTCCTGGCAGGACTCTATCCCTACCCAGCCCTGAGGGTATCAGGTGGGAATCAGAACTCCTCCGTCTAGCCTTGGGGCTACTCAACTCACAGGTCTTCCTTCTCCGGAGCTTCCTTTGCAATAGAACCAGAGCCATAAGCATAAATAAGCCCAGCAACGTAGAGACGGGAGCCAGTGTCCAAGAGTTGCTTTCATCTTCTGCAAAAGCACTGGAGTCGGGAAGATGGAAAGAGCACAGGAGAGAGGAGGTTGGAGCTGGGCAGAAGATTAAAGACCATTTGCCCATGGCTTCCTTTTACAGGTGGGGAAGCTGAGGCCAGAGCAAGGGGTTAGCCCTGCTTTCCATGGCTAATGAGTGGCAGAGCTGGGACTAGAACTCTGTCTTCAGGCTTTCAAGCCTGAATCTTTTTCTCTCTTCCACCCATCTGTACGTGGACCCCATGATGCCTCCCAGTGAGAAGAGGACTGGGTGGGAGCCAGGGACTCCAGCCTCAGCACTGGGCCCTGGCACAGCCTTCCCTTGTGTTTTCAGCGCATCACCCCCTCTCTCCAGAGCTCCTATTCTTCATCTTTAAAACCAGAAAGTCCTGAGGAAGCTTCCAGCCTAAATATTGTCTTTCTATCATTTAGATTTCACTTGAAAACCACATGGAGATACTCAGGGAATGTTCTCACAGCAAGACCCTTTGAGTGAGGGAGGGCATCTGATGCGTATGTCACTGTCTTATGGGTACAAAGGGAGAGAAGTGAGCAGGGGGAGAGGGGCCTCCCTTGCATGCCAGGGATGAGGCAGACGTGGGGCCCCTGACCCGGAGAAGGTGCCTGGGGGTTACCTCTTCACAGAAGACTCCTTGCCAGGGGGCCTCCAGGGTCCTACTGCCAGGGCCTGGCTCGGCGTTGCTTGGGAACCTCTGTCTCCAGGGGCAGCATCTAGGTCCCCTGCAACGCTTCCTTCCCCAGATGCTGCCTCTATGCTGGCGGTTCCCAAAGTCCACACGCCTGCAGCTGGAGTTGTTTCTCCCATGGGGCCCAGAGATTGTTGCCTAGAAACACTGGTTTCTAAGCAACATTGTGGGAGGATTTCCCAGCCCAAAGTTTCTGAGACCGGAGCTGGTGGACTAACGGTTCCTAGGGCCTTTTTGGCTGCTTCAAGAGCTATCCTGACCCTCTCTGTGTCCTCCCTTGGCCTGTTGACCTTGGTGGTTGTCATCTCCCTCCCATCTTTGCTGGCTCTAGCCTTGTTTGTCACCGAGCTCCTGGTGCTGCCCCAAACACCTTCCGTTGTATTGAACATTCTGCTTCTGCTTTCTGAAGGTGGACTCTCTGCAATGGGAGCTGGTGCTTTGGCAGAACCCTCTGCCCAGCTGCCTGTCCCTGGAGCTGCTGGCCTGGTTGCTCCTGAGGTTTGTTTTCCCTTAGCTGAAGCTCTGGTCACGCTGGTTCCTGGAGCTGAAACAACTGTGTTCCATGATGTCCTCTGTCCTAAGGTCTGGGTTGTTCCTGGGGTCCATCTGTTGGCCACTGCAGACGCTGTTCCATAGGATCTCATGGGGAGCTCCCCAGCAGCTGGAGTGGCTGTGGGGAGGGTGCTGGAGGGACCTGTGGGAGGGAGGGACAGCAGAGGGAGGCCACATGGGAAGGCTGGCAGGCCATCCATTGGATTTGGCAAAGGACACCAGATTTAAAATATGGAATGCAACCTCACTAAGAGATGCAGCCTTTGGCTAACAGGCTGGATAAAATAAAACATTGGGAAATGTTTTATTCTCCAGTCTGTGGCAAACATTCTCTAGTCTGTGGCAGACACTGACATGTTACGTTCCTATGTCCTTCTCCCAGGCCCACATATTTTCTCTCCAGCTGCCTCGGATCCTTACGCTGCATTCTCCAGAGGCCCACAGCCCAACAGATACTGCTCTTCAAAAGAGACAAAAGAAACACTCCAGTTCCAGCAGAGTAGTCAGTTGCAAAAGGTGGCTGGAGAGCAGCATGTGATAGAACTAACCTGCTCTCAGGATGCCTCCTGTCATGCTGTCTCCTCTGCCAAGTGGCCTTTCACAGCCTGGATGCCCTTCCTATGCTCTGGGTGCCTGACCTGGGATCAGCAACCGGAACCTGCAGCAGAGGGACTAGGCCAGGGAGCTGGCAGGTGTCTGCTGAGGGGCCCAGCAAGCATCCGTGCGAGGGCGAGCCCAGTTGCAAGTTTTCTGTCTCGCCTGTCACACCTTCTCTGCAGTGCTGTCGCGTCTCTGCATGTCTGAACACGGAGCTATCAGGATCCTAAGAAGCCACACTATCCCACTCTTGGAACCATCACCAAATACGTATTTCATGACATTTGGGGGAATCGGGTGGGAGAGCATACAAGTGTTCTCTGGGGAAGTTTTTCCTAATATCCCCCTTTCTGTTGAAGGCAGCCTTCTTCTGAAATGAAAGCCTACTTCTTAAAGTCTTTGCCTTGCCCCAGCTTTCCACCATCACTCCCCTAATCTTTCAAGCCCTTTTCGGGTGCCGAGCCTTCTCTCTCACTTTCTCCTTCAAGCATCAAGCTTGGCCCCTCAGCCACAAGCTCATACCTGCCGAGACGGTCAGACTCATGCTAAAGAACAGCAGGTTGTTTTCATCTCCAATGCCGCAGAGGTAGCATCCGACGTCCTCCGGGGACAGCTGGGACAGCCTCACCACAAACAAGCCCCTCTGTGGAAAGTCTGTGAGGGCCACGCGGTCACGATAGCGATGGTGGATGTAGTGGTTGGTGGACACGATGGTCTGGCAGATCCATCTTGAGGGCCCCAGACGGCACCAGTACTTCCTCTGGTGCCTGTTGACAGATGAGGGGGCATAATGGCACTGGATGGTGACAGCTCCTCCAGGATCCCCAGACACCAGCCTTGGGCCCTTCAATGCATTTGCAGCTGCAGACAGAGAAGGGAGTCAAAGGAGAGGAGTGGTGAGCATAGTCACTGTTTGGGGAGTCACAAGCTCTGAACTCTGCCAGAATTAGGGGTCAGGTCAGAAAATGCCACGGTGAATATGGAGGAGAATCAATATAGAAATGGCAGAGTTCAGTCACTGGGAAAGTAGACATTGCCCCAAGGTATGGAAGATGAAAACGTAATCATAATCTTACCCACTATTTAGCTAACACTTACCCTGTGCTATCCTGCTCCATCCAGAGCCTGGGTTCCCCTGTGCTCCAATGCAGATGTTTAAAAAGATGCCATCTAAGCACATGTAAGAGGGCTGAGACCACATCTGACACTCAATCACTCCTCACTGTAGATTTAGACAATGCAGCCCAAATCGTGCCACCAATGATAACATTAGATGGTAATTTATCATTAAAAGACAAAAATATTCACAATTATAAACAAGAACCCTTTCAGGACAACAGTGATGATTCCCTGATGGAAGGGCTCTGGTTTGCATGGAATGTGAAAGAGAGATGCTAAACAGTAAGAACCTATTAATGTACCTTTCATCTGCAAAAGAGCAGGGGTCCCGAAACACAAGAATCTTGTTCTGCTTGGTGGGTACCTATCTGGACCAGTGGTTGCAAAAGTTTTCACACTAGTCACTTTTCCATAGAAACAGAAACAACCAACTGCCACCATATAAGCACAGATGAGCAGTCCTGAGAATGTATCTGCTTGGCAACAGGCATAAGGACAATTTGTAGTTGAACCACATATATGGCCAGCTTCCTGGATGACTGAAATGTGACGGGGTGTAAGCAGACACAAAGTTTATTCTTTCTCTCACTGCCTCTCCATACCTTCTCCGTGGACTTCTCTGCTCCTTGATGAAATCTGAGGCATCATCTCATGTATCCAATCTCTCTTGGATAATAAAAGCCCCACCTAGTCTAAAATTATACATCTAGCCTGGTACAGTGAAAGATTACAACTCCAACCTCTTGCCCAATTGAAACCTTTCTCTTTCTCCTAGTGGGGCTTGAAGCCTGTTATGGAGGACGGGGCATGCTTGGTGGGAGATGGTTGGGTCATGGAGATGGACCCCTCGTGAATGGGTTAGGACTACACCCTTGACGCTAATTAAGTTATTTCTTAATTAGTTCATGTGAGATCTGGGGCCTCCCTCCACCCCTTCTCTTCCTCCCCCTCTTGCCATGTGCTGTACTGCTCCTGCTTTGCCTCCCCCATGAGCAAACGCTCCCTAAATCCTCAGCAGAAGCCAAGCAGATACCGGCACCATGCTTCCTGTAAAGCCCGCAGAAACATGAGCAAAATTCAACTTCTTTCCTCTGCAAATAACCCAGTCTCAGGTATTCCTTTATAGCGCCGTAAAAATGGCCTAATATAATCTTATTGCCAGGAGCAGTTAAATAGTTTGTGGGTGCCAGTGCAAAACCAAAGTGCAGGACTTCTTGTTCAAAAGTTATCAAGAATTTCAAGATGGCAACGGCAGAGCATTGAGCCAAGTGCCTTCTGAGTATGGGGTCCTGTGAGACTGCACGGGCCTGCGAAATCTACCTTGCTGCCTCTTATGTGTGTATTCAGGTCTAATTACATGAAGAGTAGAGGCTGTAAATGTTATGGCTGTACTGATACTCACTGCAAGTTTAATTAAACAACACACCCCAAACCATGCCACTAATGGGAAAGTTAAATTACCATTTAAATTTACCAATTGTGAATATTTTAAATATTCACAATTACAAACAGGGGCCATTTCAGGACATCAGTGATGATGCCCTGATAAAGTGTTCATGTCCCAGATTTCAGGAATTCTCCTGATCTACATGTGGCACATTTGAGAGGGGCACAGTTCCATTAATCAGCAGGATGGGGTAATCTGACTTCATAGCAGAAAGCTAATTAAGAATCCTTAATCAACCCTTGCAATGCACATAAGTTTTTATTAATATCATAGTTAAGAAGCAATACCTTAAGGATTCATTTGATAGATCACTGACTGGTAGCTCTTTGTTACACATCATAATTACACATTGGGAAATTTTATATTAACTACCTGCGGGAATTCAAGACCAGGCCGGTATTTTAGAGTCAATGTGTGCCCACCTGAGGACCCTGATGCCAATTCTCTGCCTATCCATGGAGGTGGGTGCCCCGGCTCTCAATCCGTCACTGTTACTCAGCAGTTAGTTGTCTATCGCTATGGTGTCTATTACGAGAGGCTAGGACTGCCTAGAGCTGTAGGGAGCCTGACTTGGTCTGAGAGGTCTGAGGTCTGAGGTCGGACAAAGGAAGGGTAGGGGTTGTACCTGCGAAGGAGCTCCCCTCCCGCCAGCAGAGGGGTGAAGAAGGCATGAGCGTTCCCGTGGCCTGGAGATGGGTCCTGGAGGGGAGAGGGCCCTCCCACAGCCCTCTGAGATGGGGTCTTTTTTGTGGAAGGGCAAAAGAAGAACCTGCAGCAAAGGGAGGAGACGGGTCATCAGCGGCCATCCATGTGTCCGCAAAGGCAACCACAGAGGAAGATGCAAACAGCCAGCTCCAAACCCCTGCCAGATCAGAGAGCTCCAGGCCATCCATCAAGTCAGAGCTCCCTGCCCTCCTGCAGCTCCTCCTTCCCACTGCTACCACCCTGCTGGGGTCTCAGGCAGTAGCTGCCTAGATGGGGAGGAAAGAAGGGTGGGGAAGAAGGAAAGCAGCAACCACACCCTCTTCCTGGACTGCAGGCCTGAGGGGGGATGAGAGCGTATACCTTTAAATGAAGATTAAAGTGCTGACCAAAGTATTTAACTGGAAACTTAAAATTATCAAATTTAGAACATTTGAGACTTAAGCCAATTAATTTAGAACCATTACTTAGCAAAAAAAAATCATAGCCCTGCCTCAGTTGTCATTTGGGGCAGGGGAAGCCTGCTCTTACAAAAAAATTTTAAAACGGAGAGCAGGAGATTAAAGAGGTGGTGTGATTTTATCACGCAGAGTGCTTACTGAAATATCGGCTACATTTGATTCATTGAAACTTTGGTTTGTTTTTAAGCCAATTGTCAAACCTTTTTTTGGGGTATTATCATAGAATTTCCATTCCTTCATTAATTTATTCAGTCACTATTTTTTAAGCATCTACTTGGGACTAGTTTCTAGGTGCTGGGTACTCTCGGCACATACTCACTATATTCCTCAATGGCTCCCTATTACTATCAGAATGAAATCCAGCTACTACAGCATGAAGACAGGGCCACTTGTCATCTGAGCCTGGCTTGTACCTGGCCAGCTTTACCATATAGCACATTTTTAAAGGCGAGGGCCTTTAGGACAGCGCTCCTGCCTTTCATTTATCTTGTCCCCAGTGTCTGGCACATGTTGAACTCCTCTTCGTAAATGTGTGTTGAATAAATAAGTAAATGAATGAATATAATTATTTATTTGCCTATGTAGTTTCTTTGAACTCAGAGCAGAGCAGGGTCTTCCTCTTTATGTCCCTGGTGCTGGGCCTGGCACTTCAGTGTCTGCAGAATGAGTGGTCAGGAAACACTCCTCCTTCTGTGCTTTGCATGCCCTAGAACCCTGGTCTTGAAAATTCAGCTGACTTTTAGTCATCAATTAAATGCAAGAGAGCAGGGGGAAGGGGACTATCAAAACAGACTATTCAAGGCAAGCTTCTGCTCACGGCAAGCTTCTGCTCTCTCGTGTGGACCCCTGCAACCCTCATTCCTCCTGGGCCCACATCTGACCACTCTCCGGGTCCACTGCATGACCCTGGATCCCAGGAAAGAAGCTGTGGATATGCCCAAACTGTGCTGAATGTCGCTGTAGCGCCTGCTAGGAATCTCTGCAGCCTGAAAGACTCAGGTCTGGTTTTGCAAGCCCTGAACCTGGGCTGGGTGTGGAACTCACCTTGTAGCAGGCACAGCATGAGGAAGAAGGGCATTTTCCATCCCGCCCTCCTGCTGGTGACCTGCAAAAAACACTGTAAATGAAATGAGGCCTGAGAGAAGCTGGGTGAGAGGTGACGGGACTTGAGAGAACAAGCATCTTCTCACCCCGGGATCTTGGTTTGCTTGGTACAGGAGCTGGGTTGCAGATATCTGAGAGTAAAACAAGCACTTCCCTCCCTGAGAAAGCATGACCTTATCCTCACCCTCCTAAGCATGCACCTTTGGGTCATGTCCACAAGGTTAAAATGTCACTTACCCTTGAGGGTTCTGTGTTCAGAAGAGGTGAAACTCCCTCTGTAGGATTCTAGCCCGGGCACCCACTTGCCAGCCTGGAGCTCTGGGTTTGTGGAGAGCACCGTGTAGTGGAAAGACCACGTTTGAACTCCAAACTCTAGTTGGAACTGTGGGACCTTGGAGAGTGAGGCTCAGGGATTTGTTTCCTCTCCAGGGGAATATGACAGAATCTGTATGGCGTTGTTATACAACTTAAGTGAGATCTTGGTAAAGTGCCGGCCATGAGCCAGCTTCTGCTCCTCTCCTCACGGTTTCCTGTTTGCAGAAGGGGAGTCGATTTTTTTCAAGGGAAGATTTCTGTTTCACTGTTAGTGTGCCTCTGGTCAGTAACAGGGAGTTAAAAATTAAATCTCAGGCCAAGTAGCTCTCTGCACTAGGGTGCTGTTCTGTTTCTTCTCCAAACTTCTAGAAGGTCCTCTCTGTCCCCGCATTCATGCTGACCTTCGCTCCACTCTGTTCTCTCCCACTGGTCTGGGGAGCTTCCAGAGGGGATGGCTTTGGGTTTCATCCTTCTACCTTCAGGCTCTCAAACAGGATCTAGCACATTGTAAGAGTGCAATGCACAGCTATTGTGAACAGTAACTCTCCTCTCTTTTAGTGGACACTACACCGATCACAACTCAATGGTCTTTCACTGCTTGCTGATTAAAAAGACAGAGATTGTGGCTGCGTGCTGTGGCTCACTCCTGTAATCCCAGCACTTTGGGAGGCCCAGGTGGATGGATCACAAGGTCAGGAGTTCAAGACTAGCCTGACCAAGAGCGTGAAGCCCTGTCTCTACTAAAAATACAAAAATTAGCCAGGCATGGTGATGTGCACCCATAATCCCAGCTACTCAGGAAGCCGAGGCAGGAGAATTGCTTGAACCCGGGAGGCAATGGTTGCAGTGAGCCAAGATCGCACCATTGCACTCCAACCTGGCCACAGAGCGAGACTCCATCTCAAAAAAAAGATAGAGATTGTGCATTAGTGCATTATACTTCTTTTGTATTCCCCAGAGAGTATTCATGGATGCTTTTTGATTGAATCTACTCTTTGCATCTATCCATTCTTCTGTTTCCGGGACCTATAGATTTTTTAAAAAGCAAACTAAAGTTAGCCATTGTGTTTTTCTTCCTACTCTAATATGTTCCTCATTAATGTTAATGACAGGCGCTAACAGTCAACGGTTTGGCCCATGGGCAGAAACCCCCTCACTCCCCAAACAGTTTAAGCCACGCAAAGCCACTGGGCAGCTTGGGACACGGGTTGTGCAGGAGGGAATCACAAAGAGGAACAGGAAACCGGGGGAAAAAGAAGGCAGAAGAAGTAGGAGAAGGGGTAAAGAAAAGGAAAGGCGGGAGGTGAGAGAAGGAAAAAGGGAAGAGAGAGGAGAGAAGAAAAGCAGAGAGTCCATGGGGTGGCCCTGTCAGGTGAGCTGTCCCCTCAGCGTTGCTCTGCCCAGCCCTCTCCACTAAGCCCTTTGCTTGCTCTATCCAGTTTGAGCCCCAAGAGTGGCCAGATCTTTAAAGATCCATAGGCCCTTTACGCCTCCTTCTGTGCCTTCCCTCCAGCAAGCCCCCTAGCTTGGGCACTGTGATGGCGGTCTCAGACCTCTCCCTGCCTTGCAGAGCTTCCTTCTGCAATCATCTCAGTCCGTAAATAAGATCCAGCAGACTCTTACAGAGACTCTCCCAGGGGGTTCCTGCACCTAACTCACAATTTGATTAATATTTGCCAAGTCTCGGCTGATTCTGGGGCTGGCACCCAGGCTCCCCCCTGGCAAATTTTTCTAAAACGTTAGGTGCTGACACAGCACATGTTGAGGCCGAAGTCTCAGCATCACACCATCCAGTTTTTCTGAAGCCACCGGTGCAACAGTTTCTGGGCTTCAGGAAGAAAAGCCGCCTCCATGGGGCAATGAGGAAGCAGGACTATGAGATAAAATGTTTCCAGGGAATTAATCACCTTTGATTGGAGGTTGGAAGGATAATATTCAATGGAATGTCTCCAAGTCACCCTCTCTGCCAATGACCTTCAGAAATCCTTTCTCCAGGAGACGGAGTCATAATTCAGTAGCCTGGGACCACAAGCCTCTGGGACTGCACACTGCATTTTAGGGGATGAGACCACATGAGGGGACTTTCTTGTCCCTCTTGTCTTGCTGGGAAGAGCATGTACCTCACCTCAGCTTCAGCATAGGCTGCAGTATGACTTCCCAGATCCCTACTGGCCCTCTGAGCCTCAGTTCACTCCTATCCCCTCTCTACATCCCATGGGCAGCAGAAAAGAAAGGAAGGCATCAGTGTGATATACAGAAGAGAGCACGGTACCAGGACTCAGAAGCTGCAGCAGCCTCAGGCTGATACAATAACTTGGCCAATGTTCGGTTCCTCTCCCCTAAAGAAGAGCTTTGCCTGCATGTTCTCCATGTCTCTTCTTTCTCTAATGTTTTTTGGTTCTAAATTACCCAGGACTTCTATGGAGCCATGCATTCTGGTGAGAGTGAGCAGAATAGTAGGGAGCTGAGAGAGAGCCCCTGTGTCCTGGACTCCAGAATCCTTCCCTGGCTTCCTGGGCAGGAGCCCACCTGCTCTGGGGAGGGCATTGAGGAGCATGTGTGACAGCTATGGCTTCAATTCACCCCCCACATTCAGAGGCAAGACCCCAACCTCCAGGATAGAGCCTCATTTCACCTTTTGTTCTCTGGACTTCACTGTGGCTTCTGCATCCATCGCAGTCTGTAAATAAGATCCAGGTGGACTTTTCTTCTCCTTATGAGATGCAGGTGTTTGGATGTCCTCTACTTCCTTTTCTTTAAACCTGGAGACTGAGAAGTCAAGGCAATATGTCAAAAATCAGCTTGAGCTAGCACCAGAAGGTCGGGGTGCAAGGCGTAGCTCTGCTACTCAACTCAAGTCACTTCTCTCTGGATTTTATTATTTATAAGAGGAGGCCAGTTCTAATCCCTTGTTGTTCTTACTGTCACTTATTCCTGAAAAACCTTTCCAGAAGTGGCAACAGTAGCTTCAAGAAAAAAAACACTGATCCATGTCCTTCCTCCTCACGTGTCCCCTCTAGTTCGGGGTCCCAGACTATTTAGCGTGCCCCAGCTTATTGGCCCATTCAGGCATCTCCCAGACAAGTGATGCAACAGCCTGGGCATGAAGACAGGGAAAATGCAAAATTCAGGAGAGGAATTCCCCTGTCATTTGGCTGGCAGCTGGTGCCCTCCAGCTGAACTGGCTCCTCCAACTCTCATAGAGAAGCTTGGGTCACTGACTTTGGCTCAATGGCATGAGCTGGTGGTTACTAATTCATGTCCCTGACAAAGCACAATGCAGTAAACGAGACAATCTTCATGGAAAGAGGACGTAGAGAAGTGTGGCTTACCCAGATAGATGACACGCTTGAAAAGTACCCCAATATTTCCCTTTGGAAAATAGTTCATGTCTTTTTTTCTCCTTGTAAAAGATGTGATTTTCCAATCTCTGTTGGTCTGAAACTGACATTAAAGTGGCTGGTACAGCTGAAGCACTCAGCAATGAATGGCCCAAGAGGAGTGGGGGCACTGCAAGCTGTAATTAGGGACCCTCACTAGGACCCCTGATAAATATGATAATACAGCACCTCTGGGCCAGTTAGAAAGGGAAATGCTTCCTTAAGAATAAATTCAGTTGGTATATTGTGTAATTTGCTGTGGCCATAGATGGCAGCATGTGTTCTCCATGCATTTCCCTTTCCAAATTTGAAGGCAGATTGAGGGTAGAAACTGAGTCACTGAAAGCAGTAGAAGAGGAAGAAAAACAACTCTATGGGGTGCTTGGAGTTCGGCGGTGACAGGGCAATTGTGCACTCGTGTGTGCTGGTGACTGTGTGCACAGCTGTGTGTGGTACTCTCCGAGGATTTAGTCAGCAGCTTCCAGTGCTAGAGCTGCAGATCTTCACCTCCGTCCACAGCCTCTCATAGTAATTAAAATACATCTACAGTGTGAATGGTATCTCCTTAGTAATGGTGTTCTTGAGCAGTGCACAACCTGAAGAACTGTATACAGCGGCCCTGCCTTCAGAGACTCATTTCTAGAAATGAGTGACCCTCATGTAGGTGGTAGAGAGGTGGCTAATGCCTGGTGAGATTCTCCCCTTCCACTTCTTATGGAGCAGTATAGTGTCATTTTTGATTGCCCGGACTCTGGACTCAGATTTCCTGCTCCTCTCAGTTAAGATGTCAGTTCTACTTTTTACTGGGAAAATGACATGGGTCAGGTTACTTTTTCTCCTTAAACCTAGTTTTCCTCATCTGTTAAACAGGAGAAAATAACACCTACCTCATAGAGCTATTATGTGGATTAACTGTGATAATCCATATAATTCAAAGTTCCTAGCATGCAATTAATTTTCATTAAACATTAGCTGAGAATATTAACTTGGCTTATAGCAAAAGGAGCCAGTGTCTTATCATGATCGAACGCTCAAAAAAAACCCCTTGAGGTTTTTCATCTATTCAGGGGTCCCCTCCCTCCCTCTCCTCCCTTCCCTCCCTCCCTTCCTTCCTTCCCATCATTTGGGCATTTAAAAGATTAAAAATTAATCAATTTGTCAAGGACACTTCTGAATTAAATTTATATTCTTAAGTAAATATTTGTCAGATTTTCACCATTTTGTAAATATTGCTGCCATTTGCATCCTTAAGGGCATATTTTCCTGTTTTATCTACTTTTGAACACTTTGAAGACCTTTTGATTACAAAAGACATAAATTATAGTAAAGTACGATCAATTGTAACGTGCTGGTCCAGTTTTCAGAGCACTTTCTCAGAGCCACGATGTCCCTTCTCTGAAGCTTTATGGAGGAAACTTCATACTGGCTGCTTTTCTTGGGGGTACAATTGAATTTTCTTACCCAGCACAAAGCCCCAGGGGCTCCTTTACATAGATATATGACAGTGTAACCTTCTGACTTCAGGCCCTAGACTCCGTAATCAGGCTTCAACCAAACGTCAAATCTGGGAAGAGCTTTATCCATTCCCTGTCTTCCAGCTCCCACCTCCAATCCCCCAATCAGCAAATGACTTTATGTGTTAAACATATACACATGAGAATAAAAACTAGCAAAGAGAAAGCTAACCCAAAAAAGGAAAGCCACTTGTGTTGTGAAACAATCCATATGAATCTCTTCCCTCTCCAAAATGTGCTTTCTAATGTGTAATGAAGAGCAGTGGACAGAGGTGCTTTAGGCTCCCACGCGGCTCCCCCAATGCTTTCCCTTTCCTTGATCATGAAAGCTTATCCTTCTCCTTATATGCTATGGCAGCTTTCTGCTCACTCTACCCACTTCGTAAGCTTTTTCTACCCTTGTTGTCTGCTGGAAAGGCACGTTGTTCCTCCTAGCTCAGGTAGAATACGAAGTATTGAAGAAAACATTGTTTTAAAACATCTGCATTTGTAAAAGTCCTTGGTCACTTACTTAGAAACTCACAAAGGAAGGTGAACTATGAGACTTGTCACTTCTCCAAATGACAACAGAAGAAAGTATTTGTATAGCATAAATAATCATTTTATAATGGCATTTAGCAAGCTTTTATAACATCAACCACCATTTACCTGATAACAGAGCTTGCAATTCAACAATATTCAACCCCTAAACGCGGGAGGCATTCCAAAGGCAGTTAGTTGAGTGCTGAGACAGTTTAAGTTCAGGTACAGACTGTTGGTAAAAGCACAGAGTAAATAATCCCAGGAGATTATTTCATAGATGGGAGTATATTAGCCTAAGACTTTAGCTGTAGCTCATTCTAGAATGTTGATATGAATTGCTGCTGGAAAACATGATCAACACCTCTTAGCATAATCTTTTTGGGGTGGCTTGAGTCCGGGAATTGAAATGAATGTGTTTCTTATGGGTTAAGATTATTTTGTTAGGATGCTATTTGGAATATACATTCTCCTGTGATAATGATTCACTGGCAGGATGGAAGGGCTCCCCAAAAAGTTAACTTGCTGCAGAGAAGGCTATTGGTCTCCGTCTCCTGGAAGAATGCTGCTATTTGCAGGGGCTTGGTGTTCGTCTCTGTTGCTGGTAGGTTGAAGGTTTGATAGCAACAGTAACTAACAGTGTTGATTAGTGGGAGCCTATACTGTCTGCTGGGCCCATGCATAGCCTCCCTCCCTCTGTCAGTGCACCTTCCTTAGTGTGTCCACTGTGTTAGCTCCAGAGTGGCCAATGGCTGAAGCTGTCTGATTTTAGAAGGCCAAGCCATCCTGTCTACTTGACAGTTAGTGGCTCTTTCATGGTGGATTCTCTCTGATGAGCATTAGCATATAATACAAAGATCTTCACACTTCCTGCCCACTCCCTTGTCCCTCCGCATTCCACTACCCCTACCTTTCACTCTGTATGTATTCTAACATTAAGCCAGTTTTCCTTTCACACAAAACAGATGACCAGGTGCACTGTCCAAGCTCTGCCCCTTGGGAAGACTTTCTACTACTGACTCTGTCTTTCAAGGCTACGCCTTGTAGAACACCTGCTATCCACTTTCTGCTTGAACTTAGCTACCAAACCAACTCACCTATAAACCAAGCTTGGGTTTTTACCCTATCTGCCACTGGCTATAAAGGATGCTCTTCTGTGGTCCCTTATGAGCCTGGGGAGGGGCACTCGTGCAACAGTGGCAGTTATGAGGGTCTGGGCTGCCTGCTTATGCTGCACGCTGTGCTCCCAGGTCCTTGTGCTTGATCCCAGCTAAAACACTTACAAGTCATGATGAATTGCTGCTGGGTCTGCCTGACCTTAGGACTTGGTGGGTGTAATAACTTTCAGCTCATGATGGGCAGTTCCAGATGCATACTCATCTGGTGTCTTGTGTTCAGGTACTCTGTGTCAACCAGGACTCAGTATCACACCAGCTGTTTTTCAGAAGGCACATGATGCTGCCCGGCAGATGCCATGGCCTTGCCAAAGACCCTTAGGGCACCACATGAGTAGGTAGTGATTCTCCCACTAGGACTTGCCGTTAGCTCTGCACAGCGTCTTTTCCCACCACCTAGACCTCTAACGCTAGTGAGTGCAGGGCTGCTTATAGCTAAGCCTGGACCTGCTGCAGAGGCCTTTCCTGCTCTGGGCCCCAACAAAGGTAGAAGCCTTTCATGTCACTAGGTGTATGGGCCAGAGCAGTAATTTCCAGCTGTGGAACATGCTGCCTCCAGAGCCAAAGAGGTCTATCAGATGTGTTGCTTTCTTTATTGTGGTAGGACGTGCAAGGTGTAATATCTTGTCTTTTACTTTGGGTGAGGTTTCTTGGCAGGCTCTTTATCACTGAACTCCTAAAAATATTACCCATGTGGCAGGCCCCTGAATCTTCATAGGTTCTCGTCCATCTTCTGATCCACATGTCTTATGAAGGCCTCCCAAATGTAGCCACTTCTTGTTCATGTGCCCTGACTAGCATGAGAGCATCAAATAATGGGTCAGCGTGACATTTTTCATGATGTCTAGATGATGTTGATTCCTTTGGACTGTATTATGACAGAGGGCAGAGGAGTTAATAGCTCTGGGGTGAAACTATAAATATATATTGTTATTCATCTGCATAGATGCAGATGGTCTCTAACCTCTTTTCTGAAGGTAATAGCAAAGAATGCCTTCACCAGATCCAGACTGCATACCATGTACCTGAGGCTTTGCTAATCTGCTTGTAGCAGGTAAACACAGTGGCTGAAAATGGGATTACTCTTTGGTTGAGTGTATGGTCATTTACGGCCATCCTGCAAGTCCACTTAGTTTTTGCAGGGGACAACTATTGAATGAAATGGAGACATCATGGGAACTGCTATTCTTTTAGTGTCTTTCCAATCCTTATGGATGATACTAATCTCCAGAATTATCCCCAACACATGATACTGTTTTATATTTACTATCTTGGCTGGGGATGGGACAGTTTCAGAGGCTTCATTGGACCCCGGGTCCAAGGGGCCTCTGAATATTTGGGAGTTTCCTTTCCACAGGTACATTTTCCCAGGTTAATGACCCTGGGTCCCTTTGGGAAGGGCTTATGGAATTGTTACTGTGTATGTTTGCTGGGGTGTTGCAGGGTTCTTTCTCCCAGAGACCTGGTGGAGTCCACAACTGAAAACTGGTTCAGATCCATAAAAGGCCAAAGAACCCTGACATTGTGTTGGGGCGACTGCTTTCAGACTCCTTGTCGTTCGTCCTTGACTTCTTCTAATCTAAGCTAAAGAACACTTGTTTATCTCTTTTGTCTCTAGGGGGACTGTGTTCTTTTAGCCATCTCCATAGCTCTGTGGGTCAGGCATCCTTGGCTGACAATCCAACCTGGTTGCTTATTGTAATAATGGCATCTACTTGGCTTCTGCAGTTAAGTGCCGCCACCTGGCTTCTTTGGCTCTGGGCCTACCATCACCATTGGTGTCACTGAGTCAAATTCTCTACCCATCTTTCCAACATCAACCCTGGCTTATCGAGGAGAATCCCAACTGATATTTCAGTGATGCTGATGTCCTTCTCACTAGATCATTTCTTCTGGCTTTTGTAAATGGCGTAGACCCTGGCCCTTCTCATAGAACAGAATCACCTGGTAGGCCTTCCAGTTTCATGGTGTATCCACTCTAGCATGCTAACTTTCCCAAGCTTTTCCATTTCTGCCTCTACTCTCTGCTGGGGTAGTGCTGGCATTTCAGTCCCATTAAGCGTGGGCCATCACTTTCTCCCTGCTTTCAGGAGTCATTTGAGCAGCAAGGGCATATCACCTTCTGGGGTCCTTGCTAGGGTGTCAAATCCTGTATCTCTGGAAAGTGACCTCAGATCAGTAAACTCTCCCCTGTCCTACCTGATGCTCCCGTCCCCCTGATCCAGCACCTTCAGGAGCCAGTCCTGCATGAACTCTTCTGACTTTTCCTGGTAAAGCCTGGCTAGGACTAGCAGCTCATTTGAGGTCTTTTCTTCCATTATCAGACCCAACACATACCCAACACATACCCATGCTATGACTTACCCCTAGTTATAAGCCTAGTTACAAGGAGCAGAGATGGTGGGGAGAAGCCTCTGTATTGTCTTCAAGCAAGGTGTGAGAGGGAGAGTTGGGAAGGAGAGACTAGTTAGCTCTCAATAGGAGCAGGTGGGCAAATCCTGAAGGATCAGAAGATTTAAAAGAATTTGGAAGCATAACATTTGGGGTTCATCTGCCCAGCTGTCCCCACTCAAGTTCCAGAGTCCAGGTGCCCTCCAAATGTCTCCTTTATCTTTAGACTTAAACCTGTAAGTGTCCATGAACTAGAAAGGGCAACGCTAATCTTCCTTTATAGAAATTGTTGTGGGCTCACCCAACTTGCCTGAAATCATGCAGAAGCCAGTATCAAGGCAGTGCTCAAGGACCATTTTCCTACCAAATACTGAAAGAAGCAAATTCCAGATTTGCTGCAATAAGACAGGCTCCATAATGATGAGAAATTTTATCTTGATTTAAGTTTGTTTGAGTTATAAATAAATGTTTAAGTACTACATTGATAAAATTACTTAAGAGGGCAAAATATATTACTGTCTTCAGAGATCATTACCCGTAATCTTTCATTCACTTTTTAAAATGGATCCTACACAAGAATGCCCTAGGAAATGATAAAAAGTTCCACTCTGTATTTCAAAAGCTGACACATAGGATCCCAGTGTTCCTGGGGTTATCTCCTTTCTAACTGTTCAATTCATGAAGCTGAGCTTTATTTTGAAAGAAAGAAGGGAAGGGGATCTTTTAGTTCCACCTACTTCAGCATGGGAGTTTTTCTCTCTAAAAGGAAGCCCTTCTTTCCTCTTTAACAAATCTTTATCAGGCACCCACATGCCACAATGCTAGGAATGTTAGGGAGTGTAGTAAGACATATACACATGGTTACTGTCCTCAAGATATTTAGTACCTAATTGGGAAGGAATAGGGAAACTCAAATATCAAAGCAGGTCTTACATATTCAAAAGAATAAAGCCTCCAAAGAGTGAGAGAAATTAATGGGCCAAAGACATTAGGAAAGAGTTCTCATGGAATCATAAATTCTTCGAGAATCATAAAGTAGGAGACCTTAGAAGTGACCTAATTCAAGTCTCTGCTCAGGACACAATATCTTCAGATACTTCTTTTAAAAGTGGGCATTCAGTCTTAGTTTTGTTACCTCCAGGAACGCAAGTGAATTCCATTTTCATTCTTTTTTTTTTTTTTTTTTTTTTTTTTTTTTGAGACGGAGTTTCGCTCTTGTTAGCCAGGCTGGAGTACAACGGCGCGATCTCGGCTCACCGCAACCTCCACCTCCTGGGTTCAGGCAATTCTCCTGCCTCAGCCTCCTGAGTAGTTGGGATTACAGGCACGCGGCACCATGCCCAGCTAATTTTTTTTTTGTATTTTTAGTAGAGACGGGATTTCACCATGTTGACCAGGATGGTCTCGATCTCTTGACCTCGTGATCCACCCACCTCGGCCTCCCAAAGTGCTGGGATTACAGGCTTGAGCCACCGCATCCGGCCGTGAATTCCATTTTCAAATATTTCTAAATTTTAGGAAATTCTAATTGAGAAAAATCTAATTTCTTTTAATTCCTGCCTATTGGTACTACTTACATCTGCCGAAAGCAGAAATATAGGATTAAATCTACTCCCACTTCTCTCAGTAGCCTTTGAAATAGTCCCCCAGGGTCTTCTGTCGGTTCACCTTGTTAAATCAAGTTTAGACTAAAGCTGCCTCTTTACATATTTTAAGTTTGACCTAAAAGTTTCTCTGTACATTGTGAACTCTAACAAGTGGGAAGTGTAAACAGACTGTAACCTACGCTTGTGCCAATCACTGACTTTTGGCCAGTTAAATGTAGCCAACTGTTTGAACCATGTTCAAATAAGGCAAACGCTGAGCTGTAACCAATCCAGTTGTTCCTGTAACTCACTTCCGTTTTCTTGTACGTCACTTTCTTTTTCCTGTCCCAAAATCTTCTTCCACCACATGGCTGTGCTGGAATCTCTGAGTCTATTCTGGCTCATGAGGCTGTTCATTTCACAAATCGTTCATGGATCAATGAAACTCCTTCAAATTTAATTCGGCTGAAGTTTTTATCAACCTGAACATTTCTCATTCCTTTGAACTAAAATCATAGAATATTATTGATGCAAATAGCCATCCTTTATTAGATTGACTATTTTCTGCCAGTGGCCATGCCCACCAAGATCCCATTTAAGCATTGCAATGACCCTGTGAGTCAAATGATAATACTATCCCTACCATATGGATAAGAATTCTGGAGCCTCAGGGAAGTTCAGCATCCTCTCACCATCTGAGTTGTTCCCTTCTAGATGAATTTGTTTGTCAATGTGTCTCAAAAGCATCTAGGAATTGAACCGGTAGGTAATGTTTTTTTTTTTTTTGAGCAGGGTAGTAGCGGTAGACAAAATGTACTGAAAGGAAAATATTTGGAAAAATAAAAACCTTTTAAGAAATGTGACAATAACCAAAGGTGATAAGGTTGGGATGGCAGTGATAAGTAGCACAAGGTCAGGTGGATAACTCTGGTGTTGGGGAGTGAGAGGATGGTGGGATAGAGAATGAAAAAAGATGGGGGGATTAATTTAATGAGTCTTCAGGTATTTATCAAGAAGGTATTATGCATCAGGCACTTTTCTGGGTACTGAAAAGAGCGAACAAAACAGACTCATCCCTTGGTTGACAGTCTGCTGGTGTGCTGGGGGAGAGGAACATTAAGCCAATTAACATAGAAAGAAGTATATACAATATAAGTGATTTAGAAGTATTGGTAGGTATTAGGAAGGAAAAGAATAGGGCTCCAAGGAAGCAATCTGGGATCATTCTGGAATAGGGAATGTGCTATGTGACCTTAAGGTTGGTTGGTCATTCTGATGGGGAGAAGACCATCTCCTGGTTCTAAGTGATATGCTCTAAGTTTGGCCAACTGCCCAGCCCCCACCAGCTGCGGACTGGACTGAGTGAGAATCTAGTTTTGGATGGTGCCAGACTTGAAGCACCCTCTAGTGTTGAGGGAAGGAAGGTAATAGCCTGAAAGAGAAGGAACCAGGGAAAGGCAAAAGAAATGAAATTGAGATTTGTTTTGGGAACAGGTGGGCTGAGGAGAAACCCCAGAGGCCTGTGCTAACAGGGTTGGAGATGGGCTTCACAGAGTGTGCCCCTACACCCCAGCTGAGAAAGCAATGAGGAGCCGGGAACTCTTCGTGGTTTTACTCAAGTTACTAGTAGAATCCTATACTACAGGTCTGGAAGTAGACACGGAGGCTAAATAATTTCTCTAAGGTCACATAGCTTGTAAGGGGATAGAGAACAGAGCTGCCAGTGTCACTATACCAAGTGGCCCTGGCAGATCTGTGTATCCCAGTGCAGGATTGAGATGACTTAGATGTGCTTGGCTGAGCTTTTCTTTGCAACAGCTTGCCTAGGGACTGATAAGAAAATTCAAATAAATGTGATAAGTTGTGCTACCTGTTGCTGGGCTGATGCTGTGGATAAATCCTAAAGTTTCAATGACTTAGCACCGCAGACTTTACCTCTCACTCAGATGAAGTTCCGTGGGGCGTGGCAAGGACGCTCCAAACCACCTCTCAGGGACCGAGCTCCCTTTGTCTTATGGCACTGCTCTCTCAACACTTGGCCTCCAAATTTACCGAGTCAGGGAAGGAAGGGAGGGAGGAGGTACACTGGCTTCATCCCAGAACGATCACACCAAACTTGCGCTGTTAGTTAGCCTGAATCAGTCACATGGCCCCAGCCTAGCTGCAAAGGGTGGTGGGGAAATGGAAACACCTGGACTGCTGGGAGAGCACTATGTGTGCCCTAAACTGGGACTGACCCCAGAGCCCAGCAGCAGACAGCAGAGGCAAGGAAAAAGTGGATGAGCCTAAGTAGTGGTTCATTCCCTCCCTGACCCCGCAAAGCAAGGTGACACCCATCGGACTGTTGGAGAACACAGTCTCTCCTTGCCTTGGGTCAGCCCGTTTCAGCTTTTCCACTCTGCCCCCGCCCCAGGATTTGGAAACCCCCTTCTATGCCATGGTCCAACTGATAGCAGGGAAAGAGGAGGAAAGTTGGGGAAAGGGTCCCTCCACAGAGCAGTGAGAAGTTGCACTCAGTTTGTGAAGGGAGAAGAAAAAATAATTTTTAATCTCTTGGATGTATGAGGAGACTGTGACAGGGGAGAGCACAGGGAGATTTAAGCCCCTGGAAGTTCAGCCTAAAAACCTAATCCCTGAAGAATTTGCTGTACTTCCTCCTTGCGGGGTGTGGCTCCTGTGGTCCCCACTTCCTGGTGATCATGCCCCTCTGTTGTCCCCTTTCTTTGGTGTCAATGAGACCTGTGACTTACATTTAATCAGTAGAATACAGCAAAGATGATG
The DNA here is from genome assembly GCF_048565385.1 of Saimiri boliviensis. Lineage (NCBI taxonomy): Eukaryota > Metazoa > Chordata > Mammalia > Primates > Cebidae > Saimiri > Saimiri boliviensis. The sequence goes on from NC_133462.1 coordinate 59,584,994, forward strand.
AGAAGTCACTTCTGTGGTTAAATACAGAATGAGAAGATTGTAACGCCCATCTGCTGCAAGGAGCCTCTGTCCCTTGCTGACTTTGTTGGAGCTGGCTGTCATGTTGTGAGCTGCCCAGCGGAGAGAGCCATGTGGCAAGGCACGGAGGGCAGCCTGTGGCCCACAGCCAGCAAGAAACTGAGGCTCTCAGTCTGTCTACCCACCGGGACCCGAATCCTACCAATCTTCACGTGAACTTGGAAGTGGATCCTTTCCCAGTTGAGCTCTCAGATGCAAACCCAGACCTGGCTGACATGTTGGCTGAAGGACCCAAAGCTGAGCCAGGACTGTTGACCACAAGAAAGGAGAAGAGAAATGTGTGTCATCCGAGGCTGCTGACTCTATGGTAGTCTTGGTACACAGCAATGGATAAGTAACGCATGGGGGGCAGAAAGTGTGAGAGAGGAGCGCCTCGGTTTCCCAAGGTTTTCATAACTTCGCATTATAAACTGGGTGGTTTAAAACAGCAGAGATCTATTCTCACAGCTCTGGAGCTAGAAGTCTGAAATCAAGGTGCTGACAAGGCCACAATCCTTCTGAAGCATCTAGAGGATGATCCGTCCTTGCCTCTTCCAGCATCTGGTATCCCAGGCATTCCTTGGCTTATGGCAACATCACTACAGTCTCTGTCTCGGGTTCACATGGCCGTCTTCCTCACGTGTCTCTGTCTTCTTTGCTTATAAGGATATAATACTAGATTAAGGGCCTGCCTTACTCCATATCGCCTCATCTTAATTACATCTCAACGATCCTATTTCCAAATAAGGTCATTCTGAGGGACTAGGGGTTAGGACTTCACCATATCTTTTTTTTTTGGCACATTTCAACCCATAACAAGAAGGAAAAAAGAGAGAAGAGCTGACAATTGAAGTATTGTCTGGAAAACAAGCACCTTCTTGATGGCTAGGTGAACATATCCAAGCAGTCTGCACATTAGTGCAAGGATAAGTGTCTTTGTAGGCGAGGATCTCAGAAACTACAGGGAGCGGACCCTTCCCTTCTCTCTAGGAGCTGCTTGAAGTTTGTGAACAAAAGCCTAACTTCACCAGCTGAAAGAATCCCCCTCCATGGCCAAAAGGGTTGTGTGGCCTGCCGTAATGGCAGGAGGTGACCAAGTTGATCCTGTATTCGAAGTCCTTCATTCTAAGGTACCCTCATTCCATTAGTTTGGTGCTGTATTTGGAACCCTGAACTGGGTTCATGAATGGACCCTTTTCTCTGTCGCAGATACTGGAAGGGCCCACAAGCTACAGTACGTTTTTAACTGTGGGCAGCTGCTGCCACCTTGTGCCAGAAAGACTCCATGGCTACAGTGACCAAGGACCTCAGATCAGGACACTGTGAAGAGGCACGTCTAATAATTGCTCTGGGGCAGCAGGTGTAAATCAGGACCGTGCCAGGTCACCCCTAGGGAATGCAAGGGAACAACAGGATGTGCAAGGATTTTTCCCAAGAATAAATCTGGCAGGGTTTTCCAAAATGTCCTACTTTCCTATGTTTACTCTCAGCATGAATCTTCTCATGCCGCTTATGCTGGCCATCACACCTCATGCAAGGTTAACAATACATGAAAGAGTTCTGAATTCCTCTGGCACAAAGAAGAATGAATTTCCAACTATGCCTAATGAAAGACAAATGTCTCTTTCTATATTGCCTGTGAACACAACATGCCCCAAACACATGTAAAGCTTTGTTTTGACTTTAAGGATGCATTTTAAATCAATAAAGGAACAAAAAGTTCAGCAAGGACCTAACTCTAACTCTCTCTCTCTCTTTCTCTCTCTCTCTCTCTCTCTCTCTTTCTCTCTCTCTCTCTCTCTCTCTCTCTCTCTCTGTGTGTGTGTGTGTGTGTGTGTGTGTGTGTGTGTGTTTGGTGCTTTCAATATTGACATATTACTCAGATATGGGAAAAAAGTAAATTTTTTGTCTTATGATTGTTTAGTGTTGGTACTAATTTCTGTTGGTAGCAGGGATGAGGTGACATTGGCAAGATATTTAAACGTACTAATTAATGGAAAGTTGATCTCTATTGTTCAGATCTGTTTTAGGTAAAGCAGCCAATTCAAAACTCAGACTATAGACAGCTTGAAGGTATCTCTCCAACCCCTTCTCAGGGTGGTGTCTGGATGCAGTGGTATTGCTCAGATGTCCTTGGTCCTCCCTACCCTCTGCTGAGATGCCCCTCATTCTGCTTGGTGATGAAGATGCCATTGGTTTGATCTGGTCTGTAGGCATCATAGTGGCATCTGTCACCCCCACACTGGACCTTGCCATTGCCTCTGGTGATAAGAGCTTCTTACTCTGAGCTTCCTTAAAAACTTGGGTCTTTTCCAGTCTCTCAGCTATCATGCATCTCAGCAGGGTGCCAGAAAACTCTAGATTGTTTTTTCTCCAACATACTGTTGTGTGTAGACCCTTGAAGATTGCCCTCAGCATGTGCCTGTGATTGCTAGTTCACCTGTCTTGGATCATGTTGGATGCAGCATCGCCTGTGGTGGAAGGTTCCTCTGCAAGGTCTATGGTTTCCCCGAGCTCTGCCCAGTCTGTGAAGGATACCAGCTCCTGAAGTTCTTAGACTCTCCCAAATTTATCTCAGGGGTGATTTTATCCAAGATGCTCCCTCTTGCCCTGCAACACCTCTCGTTAATATTCCATCCTGGGATGAGGATGGGAGCCAGGACATTTCAGGTCATCTTTTGCCCCTCTCTTCTCCCTCGCTCACCCAGATCCTAATCCCAGCATTAGAAGGAACTTCTTCCTTCCTCTATGGTGAGGGCTTCACTAACATGATATTTCATGTTCTTCTCTGATCAGTGGTCAATAATTTGTTTTATAATTAGTTCTCTGGCTAGCTAAAAATCCTCTTACTTTTTAAATTCAACGTTCTCAACATAGCCTAGAACACGAAATAGTGGCTCTCCTATTTTTAATTGTTCTCCCCTCTCCATGAAGCTCTGGACGCCATCAATTCAATGTTTGGGAGTCACAGGCTAATCAGAGTCTAGGAGTTACCAGGTTAATATCTCAAAACATATTATTCTTTTATAATGAGAATTGTGTATTTGACAAATGTCATCAAATAATGTGTAAAGGAAGATAGTCTTAGCTAGCAATTAAGATAAATTGCTCTGATTAATTGCTAAAATAAAATCCAGATGGATTAAACAACTGAAGAAAAACCAAATCATTTTTTAAAACTAGCAGGAAATGGAGGTAAATATGTACCCTATCTCTAAAGGAGTAATTTTTTAAGCTTTAAAACCATATAAGAAAGAACATAGAAAAAGAGAAATTAAAATACTTTCAAAGCCACTCAACAATATAAATAAATAAAAAGGAAAACAAAAGACTTGGAAAATACCTCCAGCACATATAAAAGTCAAGGGATGTTACATGGTTACGTAACAGAAACTTTTTTTTTCTTACCAGGAATATGTGCACTTTACTGAACACCATTGTAGAAAAGTGTGTGAGGATAAAGGGCTGATACAGGACTTGGCTTGGGGGCAGGGCGAGGAATGGAAGGTGGAGTACCTGGGAAACAGGTCACTGGCAGGGGCCCTGGCCTAGATGATTCCTCTCGATCTATTGATAGACTTGCAGAATCAGTATTGGGATGATGGTCAACAGAATGGTCGTGATGTTGCCCGAAATCAGGCCCAGACTTCCATGCACTTGGTGGTGGAGGTATCGGCCTGGGTCCCAATCAGGTCGCCAACCATTTTCCTGTCTCTAGATTTCATGGAGTAGGCGAACGCGGTGGATGTCAGGAGAGCAGGGTTATGGGGTGCCCCAACACATCCCCCTCATGCTCCTCCTTCAGCATGTCATAGTTGGGGAGTGGTCGGTATTGGCGGGAGTTAAGAAGGTTTGGACAGTGTGGTTCACGGTGTCCAGGGATGACCAGCGGTGGTCGGGTTGCTGGGATGGTTCTCAGTGGGCCCTCAGAAACTATTACTCATTACAGATTAAACTGATGCTTTAAGAAAGCAATTTGTTGATATAATCCAGGAATCTCACTATTTGGAATTTATGCTAAGGAAATAATTTAAAAATAGACACAGGTTGTCTATGCTTTTAGTAATCACATTCATGTTACATTGTGACGATCATTTTACACATTTGACTCTCTCACCAGACACTGGGACATTGTATTTTTTTTTTTTTAACCTCTGAATCAGCATGCTTAGTCTGGAGTCTGGCATAATCGTAGGTGGCAAATATATGTTGCAGAATAACTATTTTGTTGCAGTATTAATATTATACTTAAAGATTGAAACAATCTTAATTTTCAATAATGATTAAATGAAACACAATGTAGCCACTTGATGGGGATATTGTCAACTACAATAATAGTGTGTTGTCAGACATGAAAAACATATAATTGTAGCAAGAATGTATCTTAGACTAGTACTTAGTTGTAGCAAAAATGTAACTTTCTTTGATTTTCTATAGTAAGATTTACATTCCTTTTCAAGACCCATTTTGACTAGTGGTACACCCCTGGTGTGTGTCCTGTTATGTTGATTCTGGGTAACCTCAGGCAATTCAAAGTCCTATTGCCACCCCCTATTCCCAACTGGTTGCTTTTCCACGGGGTAGTAGCGAGTTGTTTGTCGTTACCTGCTCTTATGGGCATCCCCCAGGATGGGATGCCTATTGATTTCTCTCTTCTTTGACCATTGATCCATGCAGGACCTGGATTGTCCTCTGTTCCCTAATACAGAGGTTTTTTTTTTTTCAGGCCAGTCTCTGACTTAACCACATTCCATCTGCATCATCAAATTACCCTGGTGCCCTGTGGAGATCTGAGAGGTTGGGTCCTCAGGTCCTAGCTGGGTCACATGTAGCCTTTGCTGCCCTCCTATGGCGCTAAGTAGAAGGACCTCTGTGACATTTGTCATTTCCCTAGGCTCTTTTCAGGAGGGGAGTTTCAACCTCATCTCTGAGGTTCTGGGGGTGCAGGCCAGGTGGGGAATGGACCCAGGATATGCATTTGTTCTTTCTGATTCTCTGCAACTCTGCCCTAGTTGGCAACTTTATTGAGCCTTTATGGGTGAGGAAAACTGCCTCTGATTGTTCATGTTCATTCACTTCCAGATGTCTTTGTCTTATGTCCGGAACTCAACTGTGAAATTCATAACCCAACATTTGATTGCTTTACTCTTTGATTCTGCTGTAACAACTCTCTAGAGACAGTTCAGGCAGAGTTAAGATATGAAATACAACAGCAGAAGCCAAAATAAAAATGGAAATCTTGATTAGTCTATCAAAATATTAGTCTACTACAAAGTGCAAAAATAAACAGAACCCCAGGACTTCATTATAACTATGTGAACATTATGTATACATATGGGCAAATACGTGGGACAGGGAAAATCTTAAGCTAATAGTTGTGTTAATCAGTGGGACTTTTTTTCTTAGCAATTTTTTTTCATATTAGTTATGTGTAAATACCAGTCATGTTGTTTGTGGAAAAGCTTAATCTATTTTACCTCCCACAATATAGAGTCTTCTTAGCCCCTGTATTTCCCATCTTGTCTCCCATCAATTCTTAATGTGGCCTTTTCCCTCTAGTAAAAGCTGCTTCTCTTACCCACAACCTGCTCATTCCAGCTTCCAAGATTTTGTTTAACCCAGTGGTTCTCAACCTTTAGCTACACCAGAATCTTCTGGAACATTTGTTGAAATACAAATGGCTGGACCCTGCAGCCAGTTTTTCTGATTCAGTAGGTCTGGGGTGGAGCCCAATAATTTGCATTTCTAACATGTTCCCAGGTGATGTGAATGTTTCCGGTTCAGGGACAACACTTTGAAAACCAATGGCTTAGCCATACCTTTTACCTGAAATGTTCCTCCTATTTTCCTTCTTCTTTCATCTCTTCCTTGCTTTTATAAACATGTAATTGTAGCCTAACATGCATAATAGGCTTGAAGCACATCTTGAGGAGCTTTGGATAGTATTAACCTATTTATTCATGTATTTTTTCTCAACAAAGTCTCAGAACGCTGATTATTTACTCTGTACCACCCCTACCACATATATAACCCAGCCAGTGCTATATTATTTTGGATTTATTAGTGCATATCTTTGTAATTATTTCATGCAGTTTTTCTCTCCCTAATCAGCCCTTTGAAGCTCAAACAGACTACCGTTCTTTTCCTCCATAGAGGGCACAGAACCAGTGTTTGCTGATGGGGCTCACTGAAGGACGGGCATATCGTTTATTAATAGAGCACTGGTAACAAAACCTGTCCCATCCAGCTGCTCTGCTAGTCTTGTGGAATTTCCCCTCAGCCTGTCCTTGTCCGGCAGTTTTACGGCTCTCCTTTTGCGGTGAGTGAGAATCTCTCCCAATACATCAAACCAATTTCCAGAGACAGCTGTACAGAGATAGGAGCAAACTACCACTTAAAAATGGATTTCATTATAGGAGTAATAATACCATTTCACAGTTGTATATTTAAAATACATGAAAACCAAAGAAGTAAATTTAAATGTACCCATAACCCCACCACATCAAGACACACAATTTTAATATCTTAAGGTTTATCTCTCACACACAGTTTCCCACCAAATTCGACCAATGTGTAAGTACCGTTTTTCAACCAATGTTTTTTCATTTCCCAATATATCAAGGCTTACTTACTGATGTAATTAATCTTCTTTAATATGACTTCAAGTGGTTACAAAGCATTGTATAATATACAAAGACTATAAGATACTTAATAAACTCCTTAGTGGTAAATAACCAATCGCTTGTTAATAGAAGCAATTGTTAGTATAAATAATGATTCACTCATCTTTGTATACCTTTGTATACCTTCCAGTGTTTTCCCCAAAATCACATTTCAATGGCTTTGATGCAATATTGAAAAATTTCCAGCCAGAACATTTACACTGCTCTCAGAGGTGTATATAAAGGGTCTCTGCAAACCCTCACAGGGTGTTTTCAAACAGTGGGACTTGCCAACCTTATCAGTGAAGATGGTACCTTCTTTTAATTTGGATATATTTCATCACTGGGAGAATGAATTTCAAATGATTGTTGATCATTTGTATTCTTCTGTGAATTGCCTTTTCTGGGTCATCTGCTTAGTTTTCTGTTTACTGTTTTTGTGACAGCAGACTAAGTTGGATATTTCAACATGATTGCCAAGACACAAGAGATAAATGACCCAAAGTGAGATGAGAGGCAGATTTGCAGAAAATTTCACAGAGAGCCAGTGAGGTGACTCTTCGCACTGAGGATCGGAGAGGTGGAGATTGGGAAGTTGTAAGGCAGATTTCTTTGCAGAGGGCTGTGCTGAGACTGGCCTCCCTGCCCCAGTGAAGGAGGGGTGGTAATTGCCCTTGCTTCAAGTCTAGTGAGATGGGCTTCAGTTGACTGCATAGAGAGTGTGTGTTCCTTGCTGCTGACTCCCCGCTGTGGTCGTCAGGAAGGAGGTGAGGTAGGTTATCTAGCTGCTTTGGGAGAAGAGTGAGCCAACCAGAGTTGCTGTTACCCTGAGACTGGCCTGCATCTCCGACTCTATCCAGGCAGAAAAAGTGAGCTTCCTGTGGACCAGAAGTGAAGGTGACTGGTTCAGAAAGGAGAAACACCTTCCTTTGAAGGTGCTGGGGAAGGATCTGTTCAAGCCCCTTCTTCTTGCTCTGGTAGTTCCTTGGCTAGTGGCAGCTTAACTCCAACCTTCACATGAGATTCTCCTGGTGTGCCTAGCTACCTTTTCAATGGGTGTTTTTTGTTTGTTTGTTTGTTTGCTTGTTTGTTTGTTTGTTTTGTAAGAGCATCAGTTATATTGGATAGGTGTCCAGCCTATTCCAATACGATCTCATCTTAACTAATTACATCTCCTGTTATCCTATTTCCAAGTAAGGTCACATTCCAAAGTACTGGGTATTAAGACTTTAGTATGTGAATTTCAGGCATGCACAATTCAACGTATAACAAGAAGAAATGTTGAAATTTTTAAAAAGAACATCTGGCTAATAGAAAATAGCATGCACCCTGGAGACCAACTGGATTGGAATTCTGGACTGGTCACTTATTATGTGTGTTCAAGCAAGTTGCCTAACTTCTTTGTGCCTTGATTTTCACACCTACTCAGTAAGAAAAACAGTATTCGTCTTGAAAGGCTGTTTTGAGGATTAGCTGAAATAATCAGTTAAAAGCATCTCCAGAGCACCTAGCACACAATCACTGTGCAGCAATTGTGGCTATCACTATTTTTCTACCTAACTTTGGGAGAGTATCTAAGTGTTTCTCCCCTACACAGCTATTGTTTACAAGGGGTCTCCAAGGATTCGTAATTATGCACCTCGTGACCTAAAAATTTCTGGATATGCATGTACTCTGTGTATATACACAGAGTTACACATACATACATACATAAACACTTTCTACTTTCCTAATATATTATATGCATCAGAATATACGTACAAAGCAAATAAAAAGAATGAGATAAATAGAATTTTGAACATTTTCTCCTATCACTGCAATGGCTTTTTCTGTGAACCCCAGTGTTTTGACCACCCTTGACAAGGATAGAGGCCAGCACCTGTGTGATCTCTGCTCCAGTTAGAGACCAAGTGACTACTGGTCAGCTTCCCCACAGTCCATGCAATCTCAACCCACTTCCCTCTATCAAGGCAAACCCAGCAGCCTGGGGCATGTGCTCTGGATGTCCTAATAAACTCAAAGCCCCCCAATTTTTTTCTTCTTATGTAATAATTTTTTTCTTTTATTCTCCTTTTGAATTTTAATTTTATTTTTTCTTCAACTTTTAGGTTCTGGGGTACATGTGCAGGATGTGCAGGTTTGTTACACAGGTGAACAGGTACCATGGTGGTTTGCTGCACAGATAAACCTATCACCCAGCTATTAAGACCAGCATCCATTAGCTATTCTCTTTGATGCTCTCCCTCCCTCTGCCACCCTCGACAGGCCCCAGTGAGTGTTGTTCCCCTCCATCTGTCCATGTGTTCTCTTCATTTAGATCTCACTTGTAAGGGAAGACATACAGTGTTTGGTTTTGTGTTCCTTCTTTAGTTTGCTGGGGATAACTCAAGCTCCCAACTCTGGACTATGGCTTTGGCACAACAGTGGATAAGACTTTGTTCTGGGTCACATTTTCCCAAAATCTTAAGGATAATATTAGACTGCCTGAATCCTGCTTTTTGTTGCACACCTTCCTCATGGAGCTCTGGAATGTCTTGCTCCAGTAGGTATGATTTGCTCACAAGACCTGCTGCATAGCTGTCATCTGGGGCATCACTGCTTTCCTGATGAGAGCCACTGTTTCCTGGGTCCCATGCTTTCCCTGCCTTGCCTCTCTCCCACATTTGCTGTAGCACATCGTTAATAATTTACTAACCAAAGAAGGTTTGGTAAGTACATTTCTCCAGTCTTTGCATTTCTAAAAATATCTTTATGACTGAAACAAGGTGATCTAATGGACATAAATTAAATATTTTACTTCCCTAAAAAAAAACTCCATGCCGGGCGTGGTGGCTCAAGCCTGTAATCCCAGCACTTTGGGAGGCCGAGGTGGGTGGATCACGAGGTCAAGAGATCGAGACCATCCTGGTCAACATGGTGAAACCCCGTCTCTACTAAAAATACAAAAAATTAGCCGGGCATGGTGGCGCGGGCCTGTAGTCCCAGCTACTCGGGAGGCTGAGGCAGGAGAATTGCTTGAACCCAGGAGATGGAGGTTGCGGTGAGCCGAGATCACGCCATTGCACTCCAGCCTGGGTAACAAGAGTGAAACTCTGTCTCAAAAAACAAAACAAAACAAAACAAAAACCTCCATATACTCTCTTAAAGAAAAACTCCAAATTTTCAAGAATTGACCACCACCATATGCCATAAACCAACAGTCAACAAATTTCAAAGAATCAGTATCAAACACATCTCACTATCTATTGCAAAATAATTATGTTAAAATTCAATAACAAAAACTCATTTTAAAAAAGCAACATATTTGGGAGTTTAAAAAAAGACCTCTAAATATATCAAGGATTAAAATATGAATGATGATATAAATTAGAAAAATATTTGAATTAAAAAAATACTGTTTTAAAACTGAAGTAGAAATGTGAGGGAAATTTATAACCTTAAATTGATTGTATTAGAAGAGGAGAGGCCAGGCGCGGTGTAATCCCAGCACTTTGAGAGACTGAGGCGGGTGGATCACGAGGTCAGGAGATCGAGACCATCCTGGCCAACATGGTGAAACCCCGTCTCTACTAAAAATACACACACACACACACACACACACACACACACACACACACGGCTGGGTGTGGCTGCACACAACTGTAGTCCCGTAGTCCCAGCTGTTCAGGAGGCTGAGGCAGGAGAATTGCTTGAACCCAGGAGGCAAGACTGCAGTGAGCTAAGATCACGCCACTGCACTACAGCCTGGGTGACAGTGGGAGAAAAGGTGCCAGAAAAAAAAGAAAGAAAGAAAGAAAGGAAGGAAGAAAGAAAGAAAGAAAGAAGAGGAGAAAGGCTAAACATTAAGTAATTAGGTTGGATTAAGTATCCAAATAAAGATGTTAGAAAAAGAATTACAGAGGAAGCCCAAGGGAATAAGAATGAAAATATGAGACAATGCTATAAAAAGATGTCTTAGAAAAATAAATAAGACAAGAATAACATTTATGGAATAGAAAAGAAATATAAAATGAGAGACCCAACAACATCAAAGTAATTAATAAAGCTTTGACAAAATTATTTAAATAAGGAAAGCAAAGATACTTACAAAGAATGTCAGGAATGAGGAAAAGGGCTAACTATGAGATAACAGATAACAGCGGAATGTTATAAATAACTTTACGCCAGTAAACTTGTATTCTTAGGTGATATCTAGGAATGACTCTAACACGAGATATGTATCTTTCACATAGAAAACAATACAAATTTTGGAGATTTATTAGAAAATCTAAATAAATAGAAAGATGATGTATTTATGGGAAAGGAAGATCAATTTGATGAAATATGTACATTTTCTCTGTCTTAATTCTATAAATTACAGAAATTCCATTCAAAAGCTTAATATGGTTTTCTATGAATTGAGACAAGCTTATCGTGAGGTCTGCTTAGAGGAGTAAAGCGCCAAGAATATCCAAACCCTCCTGAGGCAGAACGAGATTGGTGGTGATGATAAGAAAGCATGTTTTCTCTGATATCAAGATTACTGTAAAATCGACAGGGCACAGTGGCTCATGCCTATAATCTCAACACTTTGGAAGGCCAAGGCAGGCAGATCACCTGAGACCAGGTGTTCAAGAACAGCCTGATCGACATGGTGAGACCCTGTCTCTACTAAAAATGCAAAAATCAGCTGGGTGCAATGGTGCACACCTGTAGTTCCAGCTACTCAGGAAGCTGAGGAAGGAGAATCACTTGAATCTGGAAGGTGGAGATTGCAGTGAGCTGAGATTGCACCACTGCACTCCAGTCAGGGTGACAGATCAAGACTCTGGCTCAAAAAAAAAAAAAAAAAAAAAAAAAAAGTATAAAACTACTGCAGAGAAATCTACTCATTGTAGCCTGCATTAGGTTCCCTTATGTGCTCTCAGAGTACACCATTTTTTCCCTATATTGCATGTACCACAGGTGTAATTTACAATTACTGTTGTTATTGTCTATCTCATTTGCTGGACTGAATGCTCTATGAGGACAGAAGCGTCTTGTCGTTCTTTTGCTTTTTTTTTTTTTTTTTTTTTTTTTTTTTTTTGAGACAGACTCTTGCTCTGTCACCAGGCTTGAGTGCAGTGGCATGATCTTGGCTCACTGCAACCTCCCGGGTTCAAGTGATTCTCCTGCTTCAGCCTCCCGAGTAGCTGGGACTACAGGCATGCACACCACACCCAGATAATTTTTGTATTTTTAGTAGAGACAGGGTTTCACCATGTAGGTCACAATGGTCTTGAACTCTTAACCTTGTGATCCGCCCACCAAAGTGGCCCTCAAAATGCTGCAATTACAGGCATGAGCCACCATACAGGGCCTGCAGTTCTATTAACTATATCTTCAGTACTGTGGATGAATGAGTCAATTTGATTCAATTTAGTAAGTATTTATGAGGACCTAACACTCAGATTCAGCAAAGACTTGCTGGGCACCTACTATGTGTCCATTATGGTGCACCTTCATATGAACTCTTAATTAATTTAATTTCCACAAACTTGGTGCTAGAATTTGGAGTCCCAGGGCTAAAGCTATCACATTAGATTATGGGGATTAGATGAGCTCATATATATGGAAAAGCACAAGCCTGTCACAAGTAAGTGATCAACAAATATTTATTCAATGGACAAATATGTTAACAAAGCGACCTTCTGATAAAGAAGTTAAATAATTTTTTTTTTTTTTTTGAGATAGAGTCTTGCTCTGTCATCCAGGCTGGAGTGCAGTGGCATGATCTCAGCTCACTGCAACCTCCCAGGTTCAAGAGATTCTCCTGCCTCAGCCTCCTGAGTAGCTGGGATTACAGGTGCCCACCACCACACCCAGCTAATTTTTGTATTTTTTGAAGATACTGGGTTTTGCCATGTTAGGCAAGCTGGTCTTGAACTCCTGGCCTCAAGTGATCTACCTACCTTAGCCTCCCAAAGTGCTGGCATGACAGATGTGAGCCACTGTGCCCAGCCAAATCATTTTTTTTAAGCTGAAGAACGCAGGATTTCCCAAATCACATAGGTCATAAGTGCTAGACCTGGGATTCAAACCCATGCCTAGAGATCTAAGTCCAGATTTCATCTCTTGTTACCACTAAGTTCTGCTGGCCCAATGGGGAGCACAAAGAGGTAAAAGACCTTGGTTTGTTTTCAAGGAACAGGCAAGTACCTTCTTGAAGAAGACAGGCACGTAGGAAACAACCTGAAGATATAGTTTCCTCTGACTTCATGCCAAGGAAATTGATACCGACAGTAAGTGAAACTGGAAGTCAGAGTAGAGGGAGATCCATGGAGTAGTGAGGGAAGCCTCCAGGGAGACGTGGGAAAGGACATTCCAGGAGGATGAGATGACAGAAGCAAGAGCAGAGAGGAGCAAGTCAACACGGATGGGAACCCCGCCCACTGGACCATGCACGTCCTGAGTAGGGGGAGAGGAAGCCTGAGGAGGAGAGGTGGTGCCAGGAGCCACCGGACCTGCATGGCAGACAGAGATGCCACTGGGCTTGGCAATGGGAAGTCATTCCAGATTTGTAACCAAGGGAGCAGTCCGGGGTGAGTAAAGTTCAGGAAAGGTCAGCCTGAGAGTGTTGCGTAGGATGAACTGTAGGAAAGAAGAAAAGGAAGGCAGGGGAAGTGAAGAGGGAGGAAGAATAGAACACTGGAGGGGAAGAATGGCAGCATCTGTTGTTCACCTAGCAGTTTCTTTCCAAAAGATAGCTTGTTTACTCTTCTCAACTACACTGTATGGCGTGTGTTATTATCCCAGTTTTGCAGATAAAGAAGCTGGAGTTAAGAGTTGATTACTCTCCTAGTTATTTATCTAGATAGAATCCAGAACTAATGCTTGAGTGTTTTTTCTCCAAATCCAGCAACCTTCCTCTATATTTCAAGGTTCAGCTGGCAGGAAGCCTAGTTAGGAGGTTATCGCACAGCAGGGAGGTCATAGGGTGGTGGACTTTGGGTACAGAGACTTTCCTAAGCCACAGTAAGTGTGCCTACCTCCAGGGCCCAGCTCTAAAAGCATGAGGGTTGGCACGATGCGTGGGATCTGCTCTAACAAGTCCAGCAGTGAAGTCAGGAGCAGTGAAGGGTCTGTCCTAGGAGAAGTGTCCAGTCTGGAACCACGTGGAGAGCGGAATCCAAATCCAAGTCTCAGGAGGTGCACTTAGAGCTGGGGAAGCTGCCTGGGTGGGGAGTCAGGGCAGCTGGGGTCTGGCCCTGGAAGCACCACTCTGGGACTCCGGATCGGTCACTTAGCCTCCAGGAGCCTCAGGCTCCTCATCTGTAAAATAACATTTGAGATGTAATCTTCCTTATCTTTTTAGTTTTGAGACCCAAATGAAATTATGACTATGGACATGCTTCTTTTTACTCAAGAGTGCTGGACTGGTGGAAAAGATGGTGATTGTTATCGGACAGCGGGATGGTGACAGTGAGGGGCAGGCAGACCCAGGGCTGGAGGAAGGCAGAGGACGGCTGGGCATTTCCTCACCCAGGACAGGCCAGACATGTTCCCCGAGCTGTTGCCTGCGCTGGATGTTTGCCATCAGCCATTTCTCCCTCTGACTTTATCACTTCCACTTAAATTAATTCATTGCTCACTTATTAAGTTCCCACTCTACTTAAGTCACTGAGCCGAGCAATTCTTATTCCAATCCTCTGAACACCCTTCCTTTTACCTTTCCTCTTCACTGAATATCAAAAGAACTAGGGAGATAAATCCGTTGTGCCTTTGGCAAAAAGTGAGTTACCTATATCCAAATATTAAGACATATTAAAATTCTTTCACATTTCCCCTAGCCTATTTCTCTTCTCTACCGAATTCATCATCTGTGACACATTTGTGTCACCAATTATAGGTGTCGCTCATCCGATTCAGTTGTAGAAAGAAGAAAAAGGCACAAAAATGTTTATACTGCTGGTTAAGTTAATGTGAAGTATTTTGCATGTTGTGGAGGACGGAGTACATGCTGTGCATTGGCCGACATAATGGCTCGTGAATTTACATATTGCAGAAAATGCATTAGTGGGGATAGCTATTTTCATTTGTTTGTACCAAAGCCTCTAAAGAAAAATCAATGGGCCAGTGTATTGCTGAAGTGCATGTGCCACTCTTACAAAACAGAGTGACTCAGAACATGTGCTGAGTCCTGATGCCTCCGTATCTGGAAGGAAGCTGGGCACAGGGCAGTGCCGAGGCAGAGGAAGGGGGCTGGTGCTGACAGCAAAGGGTCAGAGAAAGGAGCGCATTCATTCATTCCCATATGACTGTTAATAGTGTGAGAGACACAGAAGGACTGAGAATTTTCCCCTGTGGCCTTTCTACATCCTTGGCCCCTGCGTGGCAGTTCTTCCCTAACTCCTCTTGAACATACTTGACTTTAGCTCCTAACTGTTCCTCCACACTCCTGTTGATAAAATCCAAAGTGCCCGAACAATGGCTAGGGTGTACCAGATCCATTCTAGGCATAAGTACCATCTAAGGCAACAGACTCACAGGTGTCTTTGGGACATGTGTCCCTGCAGATGACCTGGGATGTTCACCCTTCAGCTCACTGTCTATTGCTTATGCATGCTTGTTCTGTTGCCTGAACACTGAGGAAATAGTAAGGGTTTCTCTGGAGATCAGGACCAGAGAGGCCAGCGTGGGACAGATCCTAGACAGGCCCACGATATGGGGGAAGATAGAGGGGAGGCAGAGGGGCTGAAACACCGAGGGGTGACAGAGAGGTGGGAGAGCAGCAGCACATGTGGAAAGACAGCCCCAGGAGAGGGTCAACGGGTACATTGCCCTGGGCCCAGAGAGGAGGGTTTTACATCCTTGAAAATGAAACATACTCCAGGAGAGCATTCTAGAAACCCTTGACTGCTGTAGCTGAGTTGTGTACTGTCAGTTCGTTTGGGACATTCTCTACTCTCTGAAGGTGGAGACTCGGGGTAATGACAGAAAAGCTGAGTTCTCCCAGGGTGACCACGTGTTTGGAAAAGTGGCTTATGAGTAAAGCCACTCCTTACTCTTGTATGCTAGGAATTCACTCTCAGATTCATCTCATGTGTATTTGCTGAATTCCTGTCAGATGCCAGGAACTATGCTAGGAGCTGGAGGAATCGAGAACAATGAACCCAGTCATTTGCAAGTGATGGTAGCCATCCCAGAGTACCAGGACAGAGGTCAGGTGAGGAGCTGGGACCATTCGCCCTGGCTGGCCTGGGGTCTTCCTTTTGCTGCACCTCCTGGTTTTGTACCTCCATGTGTTGGATGTTTGTACATGCATGCATTGTACCTCTGGATGTTTTGTTCAATGGCTGGCAAGAGCCCAGAGGGTTGGAATTGGGCATAACAGAATGCTGAGCAGTCATCAAGGACCCCCCAGGCTCTCTCTGCCTTCAGTGAGACCATCCCTCTCCCAGGAAACACAACACTCCCCTATCTCCCATCTGGGATTGGCCACCTTGTCTAAATCCAGGCACATGTGCTGAGTCCTGATACCTCTATATCTGGGAGGAAGCTGGGCACAGGGCAGTGCTGGGGCAAAGGAAGGGGGCTGCTGCTGATGCCAAAGGGACTGAGAAAGGAGCGCATTCATTCGTTCCTAAATGACCGTAAATAGTGTGAGAGACACAGAAGGACTGAGAATTTTGCCTGTGGCCCTCCTGTAGCCCTGGCCCCTGCAGCGGCAGTTCTTCCCTAACTCCTCTTGAATATACTTGACTTTGACCCCTAACTGTTCCTCCACATCCTTGCTGATAAAATCCAAGTTGCCCAAACAATGGCTGATAATCTGCAACAGTCTCTCCCTCTTCCCAGAGCCATTCTTGACCAATTACTCCTGAAACTAGCTGAACTCGCCTAACCCCCTCTCCTGCTAAAGCCTAATAGAAAATTCTGCTCTCCTGCCCTAAGTGAGAAGGGAATAAAGATGCTGTGGGTGCAGAATTGCTATGAGGGTCCAGGAGTGGCCCTGCTGGCTTCCTTGGGATAACATGGCCCAGTCCTAGAGAGGATGTTCTGTCTAGTCCAAGAAAAATATCCAGAGGGAAGAGGGTGGGTGGACACCATGAAGAGAGAAAGAGGAGATCCTCCTGCAGTTCTTAGAGAAATCTGAAACCATGTCAGGGAGGGCAATTCTAGAATTGTGGGGAACAGGACTGCAGCACCACCTCCAGGAGATGCCCAGGGTCCACTCACAGCTTCCCACTACTGCGCCTCCACCAGCCCTCTCCAGCCACCCACATGGAGGGCTCCTACTTCATCTTCAGCCTATTGTGATCATGTCTCAAGCCAGTGGGTCTTAGTGCCATCATTTTCATATTTCTCCCCATGGCAGAAAAAATAATCCCCCTTTTATTTAAGCCACAGGGGATTCTGTTACTTGCAGCCAAAAGCATCTTTGACTGATAAAGTCTTCTAGCTGGTTTCTTTGTTGCAGTATCATTGCAGTATGTCCCATTCTCTACAGCCTTGGCCAGAGCCTTTATAAAATGCAAATCTGACCTTGCTACTTCCCTGCTTTAAATATTCCATGGGCTCTCCACTGCTCACAGGATAAAGTTCAGACCGCTTTGCATGGCACATAAGCCCTCCGCAGTCTCCTGCTGCCTGCTCCTCTGGCCTTGTCCCTGGGCACTGCACATCACAAGCAGTTCTCCACACGCACCACACTTGTTTGTGCTTTCTTAGCACAGGCTGTTTTCTCTGTCTAGAACAGCTTCTTCTCTCCAGGTAGTTCCCCTCCTCTCTTAGAGCTCCACCCTCTACGGTTCTATATCCCTATGTGTTGAATATAATCATACCTTATTGTCTGTTCCTCTTGCAAGGCTATGAGCTCCTTCATTTTCTCGATATGTCTCATTTATCTTTGTTTTCCTAGTATTGGATAGAGGGTTCAAACTCAGGAAACTGAGAAAGGAATGAATGAACAAATGAATAAGTGTGCTGAACCAGGGGCCTTGATTCTGTCTCTAGCTCTACTTCTTATAACCCCATGAGCTCTCTGAAACTCATGTTCCTCATATGTAAAACAGGGGTAATTCTGTCTTTGTTGTTTGAGGTGTCAGTGAAATTATTTTTATGTGGCAGCTTTGTAATAGCAAAACAACACCGGCCTTGATGACAGGTCAACCCAAGTTCAAGTCCATGACTCTAATTGTTACTAATTTATGAACTTAGGCAAGTTGAGTAAACTATCTGAGCCTTAGTTCTCTGATTGACAGGAGGTTAGATAGAAATGTGTGGGGTTATTATGAGGACTACATGAGATATTTACTGGATATGAGAATTCTTGGTTCATAAGAGGAACTCAATAAATGTTTAGTTGAAGTGGACATGAGAAGAAGGGGTCTTTAGTCCTGGTAGGATCCCACTTGGGATGCCCAGTTCCTAGACAAGAGCTGTGGTCCCCATGCTGCTGGGCAGCAAAAGCCCAACCCTGTGCCTGCCTCTTTTCACTGTGCAGACAGTAGGCACCATGCCAGCAGCTCCATGCAGAGCTGCTCTGGGTCTCTGTCTCTAGGCTGGAGGAATAAGAAGTGTTACTAACATCTGCACAGCACTGAAAAAATATCCTGATATGTCCATAAATATATATCTTATGTAAGTCTCTTGAGTTGGGTGAAGGCTTCTCAGAAAATCTGAGATTTAATTTGAGACTTAAAGGATGAGAAGGAACTAGCTATGTAAAGATAAGGAGAAGAGAACTCCAGCAGAAGGAACAGCCATGGTAGAGTCCCAGAGCTGGGACAAGCTTGATGCATTTAAAGGAGAACATGAAGACAGAGCTGAGATGGGGGCACAGGATAGAGCCCTGAGGATGAGCGGGCAAAGGGTCCCAAGGAGGAGCACACAGTACCCAGGAGCCAAGAGGAGCCAGTGTTTCAAAATGAAGGGAGTCCTCTGGGGCTCCTTGAGGAGCCCCGCCTAAAGGATGAAGGCAGGAGAGTCACTCAAAGAGGAGATAACAAACATTTCCCCAGATCCAAGCAACTGAACAGAGCTGGGAACTAATCTAAAGGAGACCTTCACAGAGTCCTGCCCACCCACTAGGGCAGAGTGTGGTGGGGTTGGTGTGAGTTGGAGAAGGTCTGGATGTGGCAAATCAACTTGTGCTGTAGTCTGAGTCCCACTTTCAGGCATGAAGGCAGGAAGGTAGAGAGCGCTGTGCTCTCAACATGTCCAAACAAGACCTGTGAGGGGACCCCCAGATCTCAGCACCTCGCAGTGGTCTGTGTCTTAGTAAGTGGTATTAACATTCATCCAATCACTAAGGCCTGAAACCAAAACATGTTTCATGACCTCGTACTCATCCTCACCCTCATTAATACGTCCACCAAATCATGTCAGTGATGAACATCTTCAAACCTTTTGTCTTTTCTTCTTTCGGCTACCACTACAGCTGCACAGTGCCCCGCCGCCTCCCTCCCAGACTACAGCAGTAGCTTTCTAACTGCTTCCTTCACACCCAACCCAGCCTGTCTCTGTCCCCTCTCCACCCAGCCACCAGAATGATCTTTCCATCTGTAGAGTTGTGCAGAGTTCCGAGCAGCAACTCTCTCCATGTACGAGACATTTTTTGGAAAGTCTCCGGGAGTTGATGCTCAGAACCTAAGAGCCCTCAAGTGTGGGGTAGAGGTGAGAAGGATTTGCTGGTTGTGCTATAAGTTGGAAAAGAAAAAGAGAGGAAAGACAGGATGGAATGGGAAGTGATGCGAGGCCACTTGATTGTGGTGGGTCCCGTGACATTCCCCACACTGACCTTCAGTAAAAAAACTCAGAAAACAACAAAATGCTTAATGTAATCTGATTTCCCATGGGAATCAGTGAAAGGCCTGGGCTTTGGGTCTAGACTAGTAGTGAGTGGAGGCAGAGAGGGTGGCATGGGGAGGACAGAGCATGGATTGGGAAGGGGGCAGGCGTGAGAAGGCTCTGAAGCAGCACACACAGGTGCAGGTGGGACAGAACTGCAGAAGTGGAGGAGGGCCTTGACTGTCTCAGTTCTGAGGAATCTAGGTGCAGGCTAAGATTAATCAGTCCTCACGGGGCTCCCTGTTGGGATCTGAATTACATGACTGTGTGATATATGAATAGACACTGTTTATTCAGCAGTGTGCTGTGGGGTTTTTTAATATGTAGTATCTCATTTGATTCTATTCTCATAACAACTGCAAGGGATAAGTATTATTATTGCTTTACTTTATGGGGTTCCATCCTGTTATAATCTAAGTTTACTTTCCTCCATTTTTAAGATAAATAATAACTGTAGGGCAGCATAGAGTTCCCTGAATCGCACACAAAGAAAGTTAAAGGATGAAAAAAGTAATCACTGAAAAGGAAGCTGAAGTGCAGAGACCCTGGCAGCCTGACTCCTGAGCCTACGTTCTTGTTCACTGTATGTTCTCAATCTCTCTCCCTCCCCTCCTCTTCCCTTCCTCCTATCTTCTTCCATCTATCCGCTCGTCCACCCATCCATTCGTCCATTAAGCCTCCATCCATCTATTCATCCGTATTTCTGACCACATCTCTCTCTATATATAGATAGTTGGATGTGTGTGTGTGTGTGTGTGTGTTTATTTCTGACCATAGTCAGATATATATATATATATATATATATATATATATATATATATATATATCTCCAACTATAGAGATTATTATTCTTTGGGTGGGAGGTTGAATTAGAGAAACTAAAAGTTTCCTTCCCGTCTCAGGTTCTCTGAGGTTTAGTTTATTTTAGACAATATTTTGATTATTTTTGGCAGGTGTTGATTTTCCTAACTAACTTGCTTGGATTTACTGAAACACACATTTCAGGGCTTTTGGATCTAGGAGAAAGTCCAGGTCCTTCACGTTGAGACTGAGATGAAGTGACCCACTAAAGCTCACCCAGTACAGACCTCTGCCTGTTCCACATTGTTTTGAATTCTGGATATGTGGCAAGTGGTGATAAGGACAACAATCCAACTAGGTAATGTGTAAGAGAGAACGACAGCTTGGAATCAGAGTGTCATCTGTTTTTACAGCATGTGTATGTTAAAAGTCAGTGATGATTATGACAGTGGTCATGACTCCAGCAATTCACACATCCCCATACCTGAAGAGATTTAGAGACCTCATCCAAGGCACGTCTTGCCTCCTGATAACTAATGTCTGATTCATTCCAGAGATGAACAAATTTAGAAGAAGGTGCTATTTAAAAGAAAAATGCTCCAGGAACTTTAAAACCTTTTCTAGCTTTTATATCTTTCTGAGTTCCTTCCTGTTGTATGTTTATTTTTTTACACCCATTTTAAAAATAAATAACTGTAGAACAGCATATAATTCTTTGAACCACACAGCAAAAGAAATAAAGAGGAAGCAAAAGGAAGTGAGCTCCATGGTCATGGGCAGAAAGAGACTGATGATCAAGGGGAAGTAGTTGGGTTTGAGGATACAGAAGCTGGAAACAGCTGGTTCTGGCTGCACCAGAACACACACATCACATCCATGCCAACTGCCATCTTTTCAAATTCCAGGAAGCCTGGCGTGGGTGAAGCTGAGTCACCTGGAGGCTCTGCCGAAGGCTGATTGTGCTGTAAGTTTTGTGTGCAGCAGGCTCTATCTTTTTCTCACAAGTGAGTTGGGTGAGCTCTTGGCATCCAACCCTCCCTACATTCACCTCCTTTGAGAAGAAAAAAATGAGACCCAGAAGATAATATTATCCTTTACTGAGTAGCTACACTGTGTCCAGAACTGAGTTTTACATGTTTTATATCACTTATTCATCTCAACATTCTTGAAAGGATGGTATTATTTTCTCCATCTTATAGGTGAAGACTCTGAGGTTCAGAAAGTTAAAGTGACATCACCAGGGTTCCCGACTGGTAAGTGATGGAGGCTGAATTTGAGCCAGATCTATATGCTCCATCATCCCTCTCTTGAGGAAAGAGCCTAGATGCATTCTATCTGCATTCCTGCTTCGATTCTGTACAACTTCTCCTGTCCATCCCCTTAGCCCCTTCTCCCCTAGTCCATGAGATTAGAGCTTTGCACTGTAGACTCTTCAATCTACACCTCCAGCTCAAACTCAGAATATTGATGGGGACCTGCTCTCCAATCTTTCACCTCCCCTTTCTCCATAAAACAAATGCCAATGTTCATGCACCTGCCCACCCCCAGCTTACAGGGCAGCCTCTGCCAGACCATGCTGCCAACGGTGGAGGAAGGAACGTACAAGTCAGTGGGCTCATCCGTTGACCTCTGTGTGAGATGGCATGTGGTCCTGCCCCATGGACTCAGAGTACAGAATTCCCAGGGTAGTATAGGTGTGGTGATTCACAAGAGCAGCTGTCGACACATCTGAGTGCACAGACCACCTCCCCATGCCAGGCTGGGAGAGGCTGCTCCTATATTTGGCAGGTGGCTTGTGCCCAGTGGCACCAAGGCTATGGCAGGGTGTAGCAGAGGTCTAAGGCCAAGTGGAAGTAGAGCTGTTGCTTTGTTTTGAAAGTCAAATGAATGGCCCTTACACACCTCTCTCTACCCACAACTCCTTGAAAAGGGATAGGAGTAATTCTGACCCTACTCTTACCTCCCACCATATCAATCCAAGCTGAATGAAGAGCAACCCTATATGATTACCAAAGGATAGATGCAACAACTTCAGCTGGGTCTTGCACCACTTTCAGTGAGGTGGATGTCCTCACTGGATCCTCTTGTCTGTCTTCAAAATGAGAATGACCAAGTTTGGATTTATCATTCTATTCTTGAATCCCAAAGACCATCCTTAGAGCAAAATATGCTCTTTGAAGGATGAGAATGTGGAGAAGCACAGAATCTTTCAATAACGAGGGAAGGGAGTCTCCGATTAGGAAAACTGGGAAACGGGCATATCACTAGGATAAGGACGCTGAGTGGCAGGTGCAGGCTGTCTGTGACTATGTCGTGTCTGGGAGACAAAAGACCTTTCCCAGGGTGTGGGAACTTAACAGGCTGTACTCCAGATGACCTTGACTATCCTGATCACCCTCGTGTGATGCTGGGGTCCAGATTCCACCCAGTTTGACTTTATTGCTATTCCCAAGTTTCCCTATTAATCAAGGCAATTCATGAATATGGAATAAGGTGATCATTCCCCAGGTTACGGCTTGAAATAGACACGGAAATCAGCTCAGCTGAATACAGCATGCAGAATCAGTCCTCCAGAAGGCAGAAATCAGCTCAGCTGAATACAGCATGTGGAATCAGTCCTCCAGAAGGCAGCTTTCCCTCTTTCCAGGGGTCTGTAATGAGACATAACTTGGCCAGTTGTGGGAGTCCCTGTGAGCCACAGCAGACTGGGTCCTCACCCATGGCCCGGAATGAGGTACAGGCTTTTGGGTGTGCGTGTATGAGCAAATGTACATAGAAACCACCACACCCACACCCCACATACCATGACAGGGTGGAGTATTTGTTGTCCTTACCTTAACCTTGTCATTATTTTCAGAAATTCTAGGCTTTCATTGGTGCTGTGTCCATCAGAACACAGCCCAGAAATTCTCTGCAGCCTTAAAAAGCACCTTTCCAACAGCATTTCCTTTATCTGCCCCTCACATCTGGGCATCCTGGACTCCAGGCAGGTCACAGCCATGAGTAAGATTTACTTCCTAAGGGGAAGCAGGAGTCATGTCTAGCCATGTCTAACCTCCAAGCTTGTATTTGCAAGCCCACACCACCCACCTATAATGCCCTCTTTTGGCATTTGCTCAAGCTGCACAACTTGGTCAGGAAATTTGAGGGGAGAGGTGTTCTGGTTAATGATGAGTTACCATATAGGTATATTCCAAAGATTAAATTAAAAGTCACTGCAGTAACTAATATTCTGAACAATATTTAATCTCTGATGCTTCAGAAGATACTTTGAGATCCTGAAGGACCTTAGGGTTGAGTCTTTGATAGTGACTATGAGTCCTTAGGGTGCTGTGTGGCTGTACAACAGCACTGGCTAAGGAGAGGTGGCAGCAGGCAGTGAGGGTAAGAACCTCAGCTCTTTCCCTAAATGGCAGGCTGACCTGGGGTGAGTCACTTCCCCTCCCCAGCAGCACTGGATCGGAGCTTCTGAGGTGCCTCTTACCTCTGATATTCTACTAAGACTGGCAGAGGATGTATTGTGTAAGATTTCCATCATTGGAACTGAGAAAAATTTAAAACTACCTGCATCAACACAGAGAAGATCTGAAACAGTTCTTGGGTGTTTATAAAGCCCATGGGTTGGGTTCCCATCTCAATGTTGGCCCAGCCCTGGGGTCTGTGCAGGCTGAGATAGGGAGCAGGAAAGCAGGAAGAACAGGAGTAGCAGAGTCAGGGACCACAGCACAGTTTGTAACTGAGTTTATCAAGCCTGTGGAGAAGGACTCTCCCTGGTGGAGGTAGTGGCATGAGTATGTGGTCACTTATCCTGCCTTCTCAGATCAACAGGAGCTGTTCTGCTCTCAGTCAGCCCAGAGCTTGGGTTACGGGGATGTGTCCTGTCTTTGGGACTGGTGATACTGAGAAGGCAGTGGGTGAAGAGATAATGAGCCAGCTCCTCTTAGCCTAGGCCTTGTCCAGAAGGCTGGATCTGAGAGAGAGAGAGATCTGGCAAGGTATGAGCCAGTCTCCATCCACTGTAGGGATTCCAGGAGGCCTGCATTTCATGTGAGCCTGCATTTGCTGGCTGTAACTTTTGTTCAAGTCACTGACATGTCCATTGTCTCATTTGACTTTTCTTCTCAGGCATGGCCATCCCCTCCACTCAGCTCTGGCTAGGCTTGACTCTACCCAATGTAAGAAAACCTCAAACAAGAGCAAAATTCTGAACAATGACTCATTGTGTTACATAAATAGCTTCAGTGATGTATCCCGCTCCCCATCCCCCGCCCACCCACCCCCCCAACACACACCCTCTTGTGAAGATCACCTTCGGAATGATCCATGTGGGCACTCAATGGCACAACACTCTGAATATAAATGTATGCTAGGATTCAAATCTCTCCCTCCTGTTCATCTCGAGCAGAGAGCATCTGAGAGAACCCTACCCTGCCCAAGCCCTGAATTATGCGATGGCAAAGGCTCCCATGTGGAGCCTACGTCTCTTCTTGTTCAGCCAGGTCAGGGGCAGTGCTGGCAGTGCTGGTGGCAGAGTCTACTCTTTCAACAGTCCCAGCTTCTTCAGGGCCTCCCTTCTGTGTTCACTGGGGACACCCTTTGGGGAGATCTTGACACTGACACAGGGGGGCCGAGGAAGCTTGTCACGGCTCTGTCCTTGGTAGGACAGGTGCTTGGAGCTCTGCTCCTGCTCCAGGTCAGCCAGCTTGCCTACCTGGATACCTGCAAAGTCTTTCCCTGTGCCCAAGGAGGCCGGGCGGGGCCGAGAATTACGCAAGATGCTGGGAGAGATCTTGTCCAAGACAGAGCCCTTTCCCAGAGAAGTGCTGGTTTTGGGGCTGGTGTCTTTCTCAGCTGAGAGGTAGCTGCTCAGCCCCACGCCTGAGCGTTCCAGAGTGTTGGACTTGAAGTTCATCTGTCTCAGGCCAGGGATGTTGCTCTCCTGGAGAGTCAGCCCAGAGTCAGGCTTTGGTGGAGTCAGGGGACTATTTGCCCTTGGGGCCTTAGGGATAGGAATTGGCACGGATTTGGTAGCTGCAACATTGCCTGGAGCTGGAGACTTCACTGGCAAAGGTCCCTGAGCTGGAGCTGGAGCCGGAGCTCGAGCCAGAGGCTTCCCTGCAGCAGGAATAGCCGCTGCGGCCTGCGCTGGTGCTGGGGATGGACGCTGGGCACGTGTCTCCTTGAGTCTAATGGAGCTGGTGGGCTTACTTAAGTGGTGTCCAGGCTCATCTTGGTCCTGGGGAAGCCCCAGCTTCTCCAGGGCTTCTCTACGTGCTTTCCTCTGCTCTTGCAGTGAAGAGGAGGAGGAGACCAGGCCAGAATCTCCAGGGGCAGCCTCAGTGTGGCGGGATAGCCAGTGCTGGGGATCACTGTGGAAACTGCTTCGGCTGCTCTTCAGAACAATATTAGGTGGCAGCTTCCGGGGCTTAGGGGCTGTGAGGGGAGCCAGTCGGGTGTTTGGGTCCTCCCCTGATGGGAGGGGAGCATCTTCAGCTCTTACATTCTGAGGCAACACTGCAGGAGGAGGCCGGGGTTGTTGTGTGCACCCGGTTGAGCCTGTTTCCTTGGCTTTTTGGGACATGGCCTTTGAAGCAGTCTGCTCTCTCTCCTGGGAGCTGGATGGTGTGTGGAGCTGGGGTGTGTGGCCCTGCTGTCCTGGCCCCTCGGGCAGGCTGGCTTCCCGACACTGCTCTGGCTGGGTGTCCCGGAAAGCTTCTGGTGGGGGGATGAGCACCACGTCCAAGTCAAGGGCAGCCTCCCGGGGGCTGGCAGGTGCCTGGCTGGGTTCGCTGCTCTGGCTGACCTGCTCTTTCTCAAGCTCTGGCACAAGCCTCACGGGTTCTCCAGGGGTGCGTCTGTTAGCCTGGGTGGTGCTTTTCCTGAAGTTCTGGCTTCTGGCAATGTGGATATTCCTGGGGAGGCTATAGGAGCCAGATCTGAGGCCCAGGCCCTGCGGCTCGGGAGGATGGGATGAGATGGACTCTGTCACTGTCTTTGGCGCTGGTCCTTGCTGAGTGATGATCTCCTCTGGACCTCCTGTGAAGATCAGAAAGAACATAAAAGAGTGGATAGAGGTGAGGGCGCTGCTGCAGAGGGGAAAGCAATTATTTCCTGAACTCTGATCCCAAACTAACAATGAATGGGTTTTATTTTGTTTCATTTTTACAGGAGCAGAACTTTTGTCTGGATATCATTTAGATTAATAGATTAGTAATAGCAGATCTGGGGACAGGCGCAGTGTCTCATGCCTGTAATCCCAGCATTTTGGGAGGCCAAAGCAAGTGGATCATTTGAGCCCGAGAGTTCGAGACCAACCAGGGCACCATAAGAGACCCCATTTCTACAAATAATAATAGCAGATTCTTTTTGACTGAGAATTAATTTTCCATAATGGGTGGCAAGAGAGTGACCCCTGATGGCTCTAAGTTCCTGACTTGTTCTCTCCTCAGGCTTCTACAGAGGCACCAGAGTTGGGGATAAATTTGGGACAGCTCCTTCTACCTATCTTGGGGCTCCAGATAACTGAGCCCAACGGAAGCCTATGAATAAATGATTTGCTCTTGATTCAACCAGGCTTCTGCCTTCTTCTACTTTCATTTTCCATGAGCACTGGATGATTCTGTAATAGTCACAGTGTCCCCACACCAGAAAGTGACTTCTTTCCTTCCAGTGAGCTAGGCAGGTGCATCAGGCCCACGGGGCCAGTGAATCAGTCTCAAGGAGCCGAAAAGTCCTATGTCTCCATTTACAGCTCTAGCTCCAGGGAGGATCTAACTGTTAATAAATATTTGCCAAATGAAACAACAAAAATCTGCAGCCCTCACAGGAGTAAAACGCTCCTCACACTCTGGGACATGTGGCCTCACACACACACATGACACAGTTGTGTGTTGTTCTGTTCCCCTTCTGCTGGGCCTGAACACCACTGGCTCTCCACGCTTTCTGACGAGGGCCTCAAAGTACTTCCCACTGCAGCTGGGGAGCCCTTCCCTCTCCTTATCTCTCCTACCCTTGTCCTCTGTGCCACCCAGATTAGTTCCCTAGACTGACTCAGTCTCTCCAGAGCCAACCACCCAGCCCTCCCTGACTGCCTCCCCCACCCCTGTGGTCATATCTCTTCAGAATTTTTCCACAGGAGAATGGGAGCTGGTCAACCCCCTTTCCCTTCCAGGGCTCTGATACTTCATAGAAAGACATAGGAAGCTGGCTTGCCAGCGGTCCCTCCTGCCCTCCAGGGACAAGGCTCTGTTTAGCCAGGAGAGTGGTGGGGAGTATGGCTACTCCTTCTTCTGCCTGTGACCCTTGGGGCAGAGGGCAAGCAAGGTAGAAAGTGGCCAGAGGGACATCTTGATTTCCTGGGTTTTGCTGGAGTTCTACTCCAGAGAGATCTGCCTTACCCTGGGGAGCGGGCTGGGTTATGGGCAGTGCTTGGAAACCTCTGGGAGCTGTGGCTGGCTCAGACTCCTCCGTGGACAGCCCGCTGTCAGCCTCTGTGTCCAGTGAGCCAATAGTCTCCTCCAGGAAGAGCAGACACTCCTTCTCTTCAGCGGACAGGAAGTCGTAGCTGCTATCACTCTGTGGCAGGGCGAGAACAGGGGAGGGAGAGAGAGCTGTGAGAAAGAGCTCCCTCCGCAGAAACTGGCGGGGCCTGAGAGCCACCCTGCGGAGGGGAAGGAATGCTGAAGAGCTGGAAACCTTTCCCTCCTGACACTCTGCAAACCGCTGGAGTTGCTTCCTGAAACTGTAGGCCCCAGGGAGGACAGAGACTGTCAGGGGACTGGCCCACCAGCACCCAGGTCCCGAGCTGGGGAGGCCCAAGGCCGGTGCCTTTCTTTGGCTCAGTCCTGGCTGGAATACTTAGGGGCACAGATGAGAAGCAGTCCCAAGTTCCAATTCCAATTCCTCTGTGCGGCCTTTGTCAAACATTTCACTTTGGGCATCTCTGATTTAGAGGTGCTCCAAATTAGAAGGGCAACATAACAATTTGACCTGAAACGTCAGTGATATTGCTTTTAACTTTTAAAAGTACTTCTGCATACTTGATCTGGTATGTGAAGGACAGAATGAGGAAAAACAGGAAAGGCAGCCAACTACAGGCTGCCAGGCCAATGGGAATGCGGCATGACTAGCCACAGATAAATGTACTAAGTGATTTATACTTGACTTTGAAATGCATTCCATTGGAGATTTTTTTCCACTTGTACATTTACTTTCTTGATGACATTTGGCTCTGGCTAGTGTTCAAATAAGTGTGCATTTCTAAAGCAAATATTAACTTAAAGGGGGAGGGCAAAGCAGCTTAGTATTAAATATTAAGTAGATCTTCAAGTAGATCATATTCATTATGAGAGAGTACACAGAGGTACCTGGAAGAAAACAGTAACAGTCATCTCAGGCAGTTACTATCTGTGCTGTACCAGGACAAGAAGGTTGGTGGAATTGCTCTTCCGCAGAGGAGGTTGAGGAGAAAACAAAAGAGCAAATTGGAATGTAAGAAATTTGGGCCGAGTCTCTTCTTGGCGTCTCCACCCCTTTTCCCAATATTTGGGACACTTCAGAGTTGTAGATTCTTCAGGCCCACCCAGATGGCCAGAGAAGATTTTGAGAAAGCTCTAAAAATATCCTGGAGAGAGTAGAGATGGTTGCAGAATAACTCTTTCTGTTGTCTCTGCCCCTTAAAGAGCCACCTGTCTGTTGACTGACTTACGCCTCCATGTGAAAGGAAGCCCCAAGTATAGCCCCTGGCAGCCCTGAAGCTGACTCCAAGTTTCTTGAAGAAAAAAATCTTTATTGTCCTCTTCCCCCTAAAATAGCCTTGCCAAGGATACGCTGACTCTGAGTTTCTCCTTCATGAATGATTCACTTTGAAAACTTTAATCCCTGTCGCATTCTGTGCCCAACGGTATGTGACCATTGCATTGGCTTCAGCCTAACAGACATAGAAAGTTGTCTCCACAGCCCCATTATCTAGGGTCAAAAAGAAATTTTGTGTGATTTCGTGCACTTTGGATTTGTGCGTGTCTGTTCCTTTCTCTACTCTATTTTTAAGTATCAAAATCCATTGATTGTCTTAGACACTCTTGACATTCAGTAGACACCCTTATAATCCTTAAATTTTCAGATACCTCCATAGGATATAAAGCAACAAAGCATAAATTCTCCAGAATTCTTATGTATGTGACAAGCATGAACAACAAGTGTTTGCATCTAGATGCAGGACAGATTTACTCTTTCACACCAGCCTTACAACAACTGAGATTTAAATTCATGCCCAGAAAAATTCCAGTTTATTAAATGCCACCCACAAGTAGCTAAACACAGTGACTTTGGAAGATTCTTAGTCTCTGCTCTGGAAAGGCTGTTTGTTCTCTACATAAAGGCATATACTAGGTGCTTTACCTGTCTCTCATTTACTCCCCACACATTGAATTAAGTGTAAACATTATCCCATTTGAGAACTGAGGAGACTAAAGCTTAGAGAAATTAAGTAATTTGCCCAAGGTCATACAGCTTATAAATAGAGAACTCAGATCTGTTTGGTTCCAGAACCTAGGCTCCTAATTACCTATTTTCTTTGATCTTTGTAATAGACTAAAGTAATGCCGCTCATTGCAGAGAACCGCAATAATCCACGTGCTACAAGAACCTACGTTCTGGTTTCCACCATGTCCTCAGATTACAGGCCTGATCTCTCTGCTCAACCCAATGCCAAGCCTAATGAAAATTGTGGGAAAAAGTCTCATTTGCCCAATTGCTGTCTAAGGTTATCCCATCTTATTCTCTCTAGAGCCAGGGCTGACTCAGGCAGAAAGCACCCACTGATGTTGTGATTCACTCCCCAATGAGGAAGATGAAAGAGAAGGTGCAGTGAGCCAGGATGGGTGGCAGGAAAGGACAGGACAGGGCAGGGCAGGGCAGGGCAGGGCAGGTGTGCAGAGAGCAGACTAGGTTGCAGGAGGGAGAGTATTACGTACAGATCCAGAGCGGGTGGAGGTGCTGCTCATCATGCTGTCACAGCTGCCGACACGGGTCACGGGTTCTGAGCCAGTCCCCGCTGGCCACAGCTCCCTCTCGGGCATCGCCTGAAACAAGGCGCAGGGATGGCAAAGGGGGCTCCCAGAGGGGAAGTGAGGGGAAGTGAACAATGTCCCAAGCCGGGCCTGAAAAGAGAAGAATCAAAGCCACATGTGAGCCAAGGCTTCGGCAAGGCTCTGCCCAGGCCCTGGGCGGCATGGCGGGAAGGACACCAAGCAAGCAGAGAGCTGGAAGGGGGCCGTGAATAGCCACTGCCCGAGACCCCCAGCCTGCATGGAAGGACCCTGGAGCTGGCTCAAATACATGCAGAAGGACGGACTTAGGTGGTAGAGAGGCAGTCTAGTCAGAGAGAAACTTCTACTACTTCTCTTACATTTTTCTCTGAACCAGGGAACTTAACCTACATTTTCATTACTATAAGCAATATATATTACAGGGGTTAATAGCTTAGGTTCTGGAGTTAGTTGGGTCTGTGCTCAAATCCCAGTTTAGCCATTTACCGTTATGTGACTTGAGGCAAATTACTCTGGGTCTGTTTTTCCACGTTAAATAAGGTTAGTATAAGGATTACATGAAAGAACAATTAGCACAGTTTAGTTGGTAGTAAATACCCTAACACCTCATGGGTCCATAGTTAACTGTTACTGTTCTTGTAACAAGAAAAAGACAAGATCCATCCGGGATCAAACTAAATTGAAACAAGAGAAACAAGAGCTAGAAAAGAAGGATTCTGGTTTAATCGAAGACTGTTGGCTTGAGCGAAGAAACAGGTCCCGTAATAATACCTATCCCATGGGGTTATTGTGAGAACATAATACTCTATGTAAAACACTTTGCATAGTGTAAATTGTCATCTGCTCTCAAGTCAATATCATCAACATCATCACAACCACCACTGCTATGTCCATCTTTAGCTCCCTAGCCTGGAGGCATAAATAGGGCACCTGCAGTGGTTGACACAAACGTATTTTCTTTCTAGCACATTTCTTTCTTTCTAGTGCCTCTGTTGTTGCACATGTCCCCAATGAGATTCCGTAGCCTGTGCCAAATGAACAAGAGAAATGTCCCATGTAGCTTCCTCCCAACTCCAATTCCTTACGGAAAGAAAGTTTCAAGGTAATCGTCAACAATAGTAGTAGCAAAGGAAGGCAGTGCCATCTTCCCTCTGAAAGTCCCAAGGATTTTTATGTGTCTGCTTGTGGGAAACACTCCAATGAACACAGGAGGCCAGAGGTGAGTGCCCTATGTTAAAATGAAATTCTCAAAGAATTAAGATAAAAAGACCGTTCCAAGATCAGATAGAGAGGTGGAGGAGAGCCAGAATTAGAATAAAGTTTGTCTTATTCTAAATCCATATTTTCCCTATAATGCCATCCTACATTTTCTTTCATCCTTCCTACCCTCCAAATACTAGGTAAAAAGTTTTAGAAGAAAACGTGATCTGTCGGAGATCGGGAGGCTTGGGGTTTGGATGTGAGGGCAGATGTTCTCTTGGCCTTTGTTAATAATCACTTCCAATGCCAAAGTCAGGTTCGGGCTGGGTTGGGTATCAGCCTTCCAACCCTATAGAGCTAGCAAGTATGGAGCCCCATGGAGCTCCTCTTCTGCTTGGGAGGAGTCTCTCAAGAGGGGCAGGTTAGGGGGCAGGATATTGGGGGGGAAAAAAGGAAAGATCTAGCAAGCCAGACATCTGGTTCACAGGGGTCCAGATCCTCCTAGAAGATATGGAGGGGATTGGAGGGGCAGTGACAGCAAAGAAGCCCAGTGATCAATAAACATGGGGTGAGGCAGTTCTTAGGGTTTCTTCTTGAGGTTAGCTTCCTAATAACCATAAGAAACAGGAACGTGATTCTCATGTGGATGAAGTTCAGTCATCTCAGCTACCCACTCCATGAATGATGGCCAAGTTCAGGGAGGATTAACCCATTCCTAACATTCTATAGGGTTGAGGCCACTATAGCAAAGGAGATCTATCTCTGTGAGTTTAGGCACACAGGAAACACTCAAAAAATGCTGAATGAATGAACTTGTCGTCTGTTCTAGGGTCTATTGGGTTGAACTTTTGGAAGCCTTCCTCTTGGTTTCTAACCTATTACTGTGAGTTTTTTCTTAAATATTTAATTTCCCAGATAATACATGGCTCAGTGGAATTTGGGCAATGTTTTCAGTTAAACTAACATTATGAGCACCTAATAATAGGTACTGGTGGTATAAAACTGTGTAAGACAAAGGCATTGTTGTCAAAAAGTCAGCGTAGATCTAAGGGTCTAGTTTTTGGGCTCCAATTTTCTTCTCTGTAAAAATCAGGGCATAAATATTTAAAGTGACACTGTAATTAACATAATATTCTCTATGAATGGGTGAGCAGATGCTGCCTCTTACTTTCAGAGAAAATTACTACCCTTGTGCTTCCAAGTATGCTTTAGACTTTACGTAGGTTTTCTAGCCTCTCTTTCCTACCAGAATCTAGGATGTCTTGGGAGGCCAAGGTGGGTGGATCATGAGGTCACGAGTTCAAGACCAGCTCGGCCAACATGGTGAAACCTCATCTCTACTAAAAATACAAAAATTAGCCAGGTGTGGTGGCCCATGCCTGTAATCTCAGCTACTCAGGAGGCTGAGGCAGAAGAATTGCTTGAACCCAGGAGGCAGAGATTGCAGTGAGCCAAGATCGCGCCATTGCACTCCAACATGGGCAACGGAACAAGACTCTGTCTCAAAAAAAAAAAAAAAAAAAAAAAAAAAAAAGAATCTAAGATGTATTCAAGTAGCTGGAAGAGATAAAAGCAGTAGGAAAAGCACTGCTTCACAAGAACACAGCATGCCATAGTTTGCAAAATGCTCTCACATATGCTAATTAGATCTTCAGCGTTAACTGGAAACATAGGCAGGACATGACGTTTTCTTCATTTTACAGATGAGAAAGTTAGAGCTCTTATCACTACCCCTTCCTAAGGGAAACAGTGAATGACCTAGATCTGAATATACAGGGCAATCCTCCAGACGGCATCTCAGGGACTATCTGGATGCAAGAGGGGCATGCCCCTGAGAATGCTTGCTAGCCACCTCTGACTAAAATACTAAAAGCCTTAAGAACCCCTTCTCCTACTGCTTCATACTTTAAACCCTAAAAATTATCTGCTTCAGCTTTATACTTCCAGCCCAGTGTATTACCTCAACAGCAGATATTTCTACAGTAAAGAAATGACACCAACTGCCAAGGAAGATCATGTCTTTAGGAATTACATAATCCCAGCAGAGAGGAATCTGAACCAGAAACCAAAGCTGAGTGAGGCACTGTCACCTCATCTCCACACCTAGTTTTCTGACCTAAAGAATCTGAAAGGTTAAAAAAAATGCTGCATTTCCTTTTACCGACTTTATAACCTTGAACCTTGGGGGCTATTTTAAGGCAGTCATTGAAACCCTGATAAGAAGCCTGAGAAACAAGCAAAGCACTCAAGGTGAGAGTTTAGTGTCTTTTAACCCTTGACCTCTCTGGGGACTTAAAGGGAGGAGGGAATGGGTTAAGAAATATGCAGCGCCTATAATCAGGGCCACCCATCCAAAGACACATTAAATATTAACTACTCCACTGACTAAAATACTCAATACTGCCAAGCCCAGGAAGAGAGGAAATAAAGGTGAAGTTCTGGCATCTGGAGAGGGTGTAGTGGGGAGAGGGCTCCAGCCCCATCCCAGGTTGGCTTGTCTGCACATTCTCATCAGATCCAGGTCCCTCTCATCCTTCGCCTCCCAGGAGCTCACTCACATGCCCTCCAAGAGCTCTACTTCTCTGCCTACTAGTCAGAGAGATTTTCTGCTTCTCAATCCAGGTCTCTGCTTCTTGCTGACTACCCAGAAATGTGGCTTAGGCTGGAAAATATCCTAAGAAAAATATCAGAAAGACTAAAATTTGCACTGTTATCTGTCTCCATGATCACATGGGCAAGTTTCTATGTGTGATTAGGCAACATTATCATCTTTTCTTTCACCAGTGGGTTTGAGGGAAGGAGAACATAGAATACCCTCTGCATAGAAGAGCTTTATTAGACACTGTGGGCGCTCTTTATTTTTAAGTTCACCATCTAGGGCAGCCCTCAGTCAGTGAGTGTGGGCTGTTGGCTCTGTGGTGTGAGGTAAGCTCAAGTCTGAATCTCCAGTTGCCAAGACTGGAAAACCATTATATTTTCACTCAGGGCTGTGTGTGCCAGGCCCTGGAGCTGGCACTGAGGTCTTCCCACTTCCCTCTTCTCTGCAGCAGGAGGAAAAGAGTCAATGTTAGGGACCAAAGCGTTAACCCCCCACAGGTCAGATAATGGAGAAGCAACTTGCTACTCTGAGGCGACTCCTACATCTGCCTTCCTTAGCAGGTAAATCTGCCACACAAACTGCCAACTGGGACACCTGCAGGAAAACAAATCAAAGCCACCACTCTGGTCTGCTTCTCTCTCTGTGGACGCTGCCACACTACCTTGGCCTGAGCCCCACTTGGAACTCTAACTAGACTTCACATGCAGCCACAAAATATTCATGTGGGCGAGGCCAGGCACAGCCGGGGAGTTTTCTGTTTGCCAGACTCTGTACCTATTAACAGGCAAAGTCAGAAAGTTAATTGAGTAGAACCCAAATAAACTTGACTTTGCAGCTAAATTATCCGTGAGTTTTCCAAAGATGAGCTGGTAGCTGGAGTTGAAATTTTCCTCACATGCCCAAACCTCATATCCCCTTACAAACAACCTAGTACAGCTCACGATTAACACACCTGTCCACAGAGAGCTCCATTGTCAAGCATGATCGAACACACACACACACACACACACACACACACACACACACACTCACACACACACACTGCACCCATTATTTAAATAAAGATCAACACAGAGCTGACAAAGTCACGAGAGAATTTCCTGTTGCAAACGCAATGGAAAACCAAAATACTCTCCCCCATTTTGACTCCCTCTATTTCAACTTTTCTTTTCCAAAATCACAACTCAATTTCAATTGTTTAGAGATGGAAATTTCCAAAACAAATCTATTTTCTTTTCCTTGTCATTTGCACAATATGCCTATCCAACCTAAATAGGCAAATGAAAAAGAAAGATGCCTCCCAGCCCTGGTCTCCATGAAAATGCTACAATCTCAAGTCACTACCACCTGATCTGATCCCAGAAAGGACACAGAGAACTGAGGAACTCTAGAGGACAGCCCCCTAGCCGGGGTATAGAGGGACGCCTCTCCTCCCCTGTAGCTCTGATTTCCCATGAAACCCCTCCTCTTGCTGCAGGATAAGCAATAGTTGGTTAGTGATTAACTCACCTCCACTGGGTTGGGGACTGAAGAGAGGATAAGAAATATCCTTTTATTTCAAAGGGCAGAGACAGAGGCTGCTTCGTTGCCTCCTACTGTTTTCTTCTCCTTTTGACCTCCTCCTGACTTACCTAGACAGGTAAATGCTTCCTCTGTCCTGACCGTTCCCCACCCTGCCACTGACTCGGCCAATCCTAGCCTCCCTCCCTACCTCTCATTCCAGCTGTTTCCTCAGGGAGGGAATGGGAGGGGAATGAGCAGGGCGGTGCTGCTCCCACTTAGCCAATCATCTCCTGCCTTCCGCTTGCAGGTTTAGAGCTAATAAAGAGCTCTTTAAAAAAAGAGGCTGGAAGGAGGAGGAGCTGGTTTGGGCTGAGACTGGAAGGGCAGGTGACAGGGAGGGAGTAGGCAGACGTAGTAGATATATTTAATCTTGGTGTAAAGGAGCACAGACAGTCCTCTGGGCAGTGTGCTTCTCCACAGGTCTATGTGAAACAGGTTTTCCATCTAGAACTACCTTCTTCCACTTGGAGCTCAGTTTTCTCCTGAATTCTCTAAGCTAAATTCCTTTGTGGTCAGTTTCGAGGCTACCTTTTCTAGCTGTTGAAAGTCACTTTCTTTCCCAAGCCTACCATGAGCTCATAATCCTAGCAAGTCCATTCATATCTACTAAGGAGGGTATCCCAAGGATAGGGATGCTGTCGCTGGGCCACTCTCGTGCCAGTGCTTGCCAACTATCTCCTTGGCCTAATTTATTTCTGGGGAAAATAAAACCGTTCATCCCCTAAGAGGCCCCTAGCCTGATGAAAGAGCGACCAGACAGCTCGAAAGGAGAGAACATGCACTCCATTATTTGGGCCTCTGCTCTCTTTTAGCTGTTCACATGGAAGGTGGCAACACATATTATGAAATAAAAACAAAGTAAGCTACCAACCAGTTTAGCGACTCCTGTCTCCTTTCATGAACTGATAATTGGCACTCATAGGGAGAATAGAGTAGGTGGAAGGATCTACTGCTTTTGGGGAAGAAATCTCCCTCCAAGGACGGAGATCACTCTAACCAGATATGATTTTTGCCTGGAAGCTGATTTTTCCTGGAGGTAGGTTATCCTTGATGTCTATCAGCATTTGAGGTATTCCACTTACTAGCATTAAAAGGGTGAGAAGGAAATTTAAAAGCAATGTACACAGTAATTGCCAAAATTGATTTAGCTCTTGCTATTTTTCCAGGTATTGTGCTGAGCATTTTTATGCATCTTTTTACTTAGTCTTTTAACTTCAAAAAGTAGGCATTTATTAATATCTACATTTTACACAGAGGTTAAAAAACTATTTTTTTTTTACCTGCACATGGATATTTATAGCAGCATTATTCATAGTTGCCAAGACTTGGAAGCAACCAAGGTGTGCTTTGGTAGATAAATGAATAAACAAATTGGGGCATCCAGAGTATGAAATATCATTCAGTGCTAAAAAGAAATGAGCTCTAGGCCGAGCACAGTGGCTTACGCCTGTAATGCCAGTACTTTGGGAGGCTGAGGCAGGTGGATCACCTGAGATCAGAAGTTTGAGAACAGCCTGGCCAACATGGCAAAACCCCATCTCTACTAAAAATACAAAAATTAGTCGGGCATGGTGGTGGGTGCCTGTAATCCCAGTCACTCGGGAGCCTTAGGCAGGAGAATTGCCTGAATCCTGAGAGGCAGAGGTTGCAGTGAGCCAAGATTGCGCCACTGCACTCCAGCCTGAGTGACAGAGAAAGATGAAAGAAAGAAGAAAGAGACAGAGAGAGAGAGAGAGAGAGAGAGAGAGAGAGAGAGAGAGAAGAAAAGAAAGAAAGGAAAGAAAGAGAAAGAAAGGAAAAGAGAGAAAGAAAGAGAAAGAAAGAAGAGAAAGGAAGAGAAAGAAGAAAGAAAGAAAGAAAGAAAAAGAAAGAGAAAGAAAAGAAAAGAGAAAGAAAAGGGAAGGAGGGAAGGAGGTGGGGAAGGAAGGAAGGAAGGAAGGAAAGAAGGAAGGAAGCTCGCTTTCAAGCCATGAAAGGACAGGGAGGAATTTTAAATGCATTTACTAAGTGAAAGAAGCCAACTGGAAAAATCTACATGCTATGTGATTAGCATTCTGAAAAAGGCTAAACTACGAAGACAGTAAAAGATCAGTTGTTGCCAGGGGTTGGGGGAAGCAGGGATGAACAGGCAGAGCACAGAGGATTTTTAAGGCAGTGAAACTACTCTGTATGAGACTATAATGATGGACACATGTATACATTTGTCCAAACCCATAGAATGCACAGCACCAAGAGTGAACCCTAATACAAACTATGAACTCCAGTGACAATGATGTATCCATGGAAATTCATTGATTTTCATAAATGCACCACTAGGCTGGTGCAGTAGCTCACGCCTGTAATCTCAGCACTTTGGGAGGCCAAGACGGGTAGATCACCTGAGATCAGGAGTTCGGGACCAGCCTGGCCAACATGGCACAACTCAGTCTTTACAACAACAACAACAACAACAACAAAAATAACAGGGTTTGATGGTGCACATCTGTAATCCCAGCTACTCAGGAGGCTGAGGAAGGAGAACCGCTTGAACCCGGGCGGTGGAGATTGTGAGACGAGATTATGTCACTGCACTCCAGACTGCGTGACAAGAGTGAGACTCCATCTTAAAAATTAAGATAAATAAATGCACCACTGTGCTGGGGGCAGGAAAATGGGGAGTGACTGCTTCACTGGAACAAGATTTACACTTTAGATGATAAAAACATTTTGGACTGGGCGTGGTGGCTCATGCCTGTAATCCCAGCACTTTGGGAGGCTGAGGCAGGCAGATCATGAGGTCAAGAAATCGAGACCATCCTGGCCAATATGGGGAAACCTGGTTCTACTAAAAACACAAAAATTAGCTGGGCTTGGTGTGCACCTGTAGTCTCAGCTACTTGGGAGGCTGAGGCAGGAGAATCGCTTAAACCCGGGAGGCAGAGGTTACAGTGAGCCCATATCATGCCACCGCACTTCAGCCTGGTGATAGAACAAGACTCCGTCTCAAAAAAAGAAAAAGAAAAGAAAAAGAAAAATTTGACTGGATGTGGTGGCTCGTGCCTGTAATCCCAGCACTTTGGGATGCTGAGGCAGGCAGATCACCTGAGGTCAGGAGTTTGAGACCAGCCTAACTAACATGGCGGAAGGCTGTCTCAACTAAAAATATATTTAAAAAATAAGCCAGAC
Organism: Saimiri boliviensis; assembly: GCF_048565385.1. NCBI lineage: Eukaryota > Metazoa > Chordata > Mammalia > Primates > Cebidae > Saimiri > Saimiri boliviensis. Next base: position 59,623,900 of record NC_133462.1, read on the forward strand.
ATGGTGCCGACACAAGCCTGTAGTCTCAGCTACTCAGGAGACTGAGGCAGGAGAAAAAACTTTTTCAAGACTATGTATCTAGGAAGAGGCAGGGCAGGGATTTTAAGTCAGACAGTAAAACATCAAGGTTGTCATGAATCAGCATAATGCCAATCTGCCTCTGCTTTGGATAGAATCTCAAGTGGGAATCATGAAATACACAGATAGTTTGCAGGTGTAACTCTAGCAATTAGATTCGTCCTTTTCCATTTCATTTCTTACTTGAAGCTATTAATATGTTTTATAACAAGATGACACATGGCTTTTCTCTTTTCTCTTTCTGTGATCACGGTTAGATAGGAAATAAAGAGCACAGTGATCCTCAGGCCAAGGTAAAGATGTAGTGGCACAGGACTAATAGATAGGAAGGAGTTTGGAGGAAGCCTGGGATAACCCAGTGCCCTGTCAGCAGCCTATAGATATCACAGCTGAATGAGCACTTCGGGCTATGACCTCTCTCCCTGGTGTGTCATTCAAACATGTGTGATGTCATAATACTAACAAAACAGGAAGGGCATCTCCAAATCAGCAGTTCAGTGCCACCAAAGTCACACCCATGGATGAAGTCACTGAAGTCAATCCAGCTTCATAGGTGTGTGATTTGAACATTTGCTAAAAAATAAATTGACTTAAGAGAATGAACCTCCAAGAGGTTAGTAGACACAGTCTTATTTGTGAACAGACACAGTTTTCAGTTATAATAAAATTAGGATAACCAGGAGGAATCCCTATCTTTTACCAGGTAGAAGCAGGGACGTAGACAAAATCATTTTTCTTTTCCTCCCTTTCTTCTCAGAAATGTTTTCTTTTGGTAAATTATGAAATATTTCAGACACCCTGACATAACAAACACAACCATACCTAATACCTGGTTCAGGAAATAAAGCATAAACATCACAGAAGAAGTTACTTACAAGCCTTGAGCCTCCCTTCCCTGCAAACACACATACACTGTAGCTGAAATAAACCAAATTTTGTGTTTCCCCTTCTCCACATACTTAAATGGTTTCCCTGGAATTCATATTGTTTTATTGTTTTTGCTTTGTTTTGTTTTTGCTTAGAAATGTACCAAGTCTCTAACATTTCAAGAGAATTGGAAAGGAGGCCTGGACTACAGAAAAGGGAGGATTTCCAAAGTCAGTCAAAAGCCTGAAAGAATCAGGCTTCCTGGTTGATATAGGTCATCATTTGAGGGATTATGTGTGTCTTTGCTCTTAATATGTAAATGCCTGTTTGATTACCAGACTCTGTGGAAACTAATTACAGCCCAGCTCACCTGACTCATCTGTTCCCTCCTTCTCCATTCTTGCAAGCTATTGTGGTCAAGTCATCTCCTTGACTGTCAGTGGCTAGTTTATGATTTTCTTTCTCAGTGCAACCTCCTTACTGAGGCATCTCTCTCCCTCCTTGGTGTACATGCACATGCACACACACACAGACACACACACACACCCCCCACTTCAAAACTGCTGAAATACACCACAGTCGTTTGTCCAACTTTCCTCTTATGCCCCTTATAGACTCTGCAAAATAGTTGTGGACAACCATTCTAACCATTCATACTTATTTATTCACTCCATAGTCACATCCTAGCAGTGTCTACTTTTCCCTTCCCTCTCCAAAGGAAAAATAATTAAGTTACTTTGAACATATGCTGTCACCATCCTTAAGCAACACTTGGCATCCAGCATGTTCATGTTATCGGGCATGATACTATATGCTGGGGCTCTGAGTGTGACCTCTAAAATATTGGGGGAAGAGAAGGTTTTATTCCTCAAGTAGGGGTTAGGAAAACAAGAGCTTTCTTTAAAGAGAGCACAGCTAGGGAAGAATTCAGATGAGGGTAATTATAATTTAGCTGTAAGACCTGGGACTGATAGCATAGATTAAGACATCAAATGGATCACCAAGTTCTTACCAAAGTGACATTAGTGTTAAGACTAAAATAATTTGATGAGAACTAAAGCATGTAATTAAGTAAATTTGGATGAAGGAGATTTGAAATCACTTAATTGTTAAGTAGTTTTAGGGAGTATTTTTTTTTTTTCCTTTCTTTGTTGAGAGCAGGGTGTCTTCAGTTTACCTATCATAGAAATGTGGAGGACTCTGCTGTCCCTTACTTCCTAGAACTAATTAAAGCTTGAGGGCTAAGATCACCAATTAGCATCAGCGAATTCTGCAAGAAACACCAAATCTTACTGTGTTCAAAACTGGATTCACATTGACCATGTCCAATACCCCTCAAATGTCCTCTCTCCTCTATCCCATCCCAGCTAATTGCATTATGATACTTCTCACCCAGGCTTGAGAATATCTCACAGTCATTTTCGAATACATCTTGTGAGATAGCTTTCATACCTCTTTCCAATTCTTTATCCTCCCTATTCTGGTTCAGAATTTCACTGTTGGTGAGATCATGGACCACTAGAGGTGGGGGAGACTACAGAACCTGCTTGTTACCCCTATTCCATTTTACAGACACACATCTGAGTTGTCATTCTTCTTCTTAAAATACTGTGATGGGTCTTTGTGGCATTCAGAATTAGCTTCAGAGGAGTCCCTGTTATGACACAAAAAGACCTTCATGACCTGGCGGTACATGCTTCTCCTAGCATATCTTCATTTATATTCTTGACTAGAGCTGCATCCACTGTTTCTGAAACTGCTGTGCTTTCATACTTCTGGGCCTTTGCCCATGTGGGGCACTCTGCTTGGATCCCTTACCGCCCTTGGCATCCTGGCTTAGTATTATGCTTCCTTCAGAGTTCAGCTTAAGCACCACCTTCTTTTGGAATAGAATGTTAGGTACAACTCCACTGTAGTGTCTTAACACAATGTACACATCTGTATGTTCAACCCGCGAGGATATAACTGTTCTCTTTCTCTCCCTGTAAATTTTGGATTCATAAAAGGCACCAATTTTTTTCTATGTATTACTCTCCTATTCTATTGTAATAGTTATGTATTAACGTCAAAACTGCTGATAAACTCCTTGGCAACTGAACTCCTTAAGAAACTTGTCCTAAAAAATTTATTCTTCATGATCATATTGAAAGATAGATAATCCATCTACTGCTGCAATTTTACATATTGCTTTTTCTTGAATCTTGTCCTTTGACATGCTGTTAAACTTTGCATTGTTCTTAGAAGTAATGGGCATTGGCTCATCAGGCTTGTTTTCAGAGGCTTTTGACCTTTTGATGTCATGAATATGTCTATGAATCTAATGCCCTATGAAGGCCCCGAGTTGATGATGATTCATGTTGCAGTGATTTAACATATATCTAGTGATGGGACAACTGGTTTCCCTTATATTTCTTATAATAAAATGCTCCTAACATTCTTCATGTTCCTTACTAATTATTATGGATATCTAAAAATAAATAAGAAATATCAAGATTAATAGCATTTGCAAAGAACTATAGCTTAAAGCCAATATTCAAATAGTGGAAATGCCAGGTAACATTATTGGATTCCTAGGGGGAATTCATGGGATCTCCTAGGTAGCTCCTGACAACCCTACACACAATCATTTGTTGAAATTCCCAATCTAAAACTTTTTTTAAATTTTCCAAATTCGTTATTTCTTGGAATATTATTCATTAAATTTGCATAAAATGCACACTCAGTACACATTTATTAATATTTATTTTATTTGCTGTAATGACTCATTAATAGTAGACAGGGCCATAGAACACACACTTACCATATGGCGTATTAGTCTATTTGCATTGATATCAAGGAATACCTGAGACCTAGTAATTTATTTAAAAAAAGAGGTTTGCCTGGGCATGGTGGCTCATGCCTGTAATCCCAGCAATTTGGATGGCCGAGGTAGGAGGATTGCTTAATCTCAGGAGTTTGAGACCAGCCTGGACAACATGGCAAAACTCTGTCTCTACTAAAAATACAAAAATTAGCCAGGCATGGTGATGTGCACTTGTAGTGCCAGCTACTTGGGGGCTAAGGTGAAAGGATGGCTTGAGACAGGGAGCTCAAGGCTACAGTGAGTCATGATCATGTCACTGCACTCCAGCCTTGGTGACAGAGCAAGACCCTGTCTCAAAAAAACAAAAAAAGAAAAGAGATTCGTTTGGCTCATGGTTCTGCAGGCTGCACAAGCATGGTGCCAGCACCTGCTAAGCTTCTGGTGAGAGTGTCAGGAAGCTTACAATCATAATAGAAGGCAAAGGAAGAGCAGGCAGTGCAACATGGTGAGAGAGGAAGGAGGTGCTAACATGCATACTCAGTATACATTTATTAATATCCTTTTATTTGCTATAATGACTCATTAACAGTAGACAAGGCCATGGAACATACACTTACCACATAGTGTGTTAGTCTGTTTGCATTGCTACAACGGAATACCTGAGACCTAGTAATTTATACAGAATAGAGGTTTGGCTAGGGATGATCTCACATGAGAACTTAGAACTTACCTGTTACCAAAAGGACAGCACCTACACATTCATGAGGGATCTTCCTCCATGACCCAAAAGCCTTCCACTAGGCCCACCTCCAACTCTGGAAGTCACATTTCAACATGAGACTTGGAGGGGATGGACCATCCACACTATATCACATGGCAACAGCTCTAAGCAAGGCAGACCAAATAGACTGTAACCATTTGTCTCCTACCTGCTGGTGTCTTGGTTCCCAGAAATGTCACCTTTAATGGTCGACTCCTCCTGTCAGCAATTCCTGCTCTTGCTTTTTATTTGGTGTTGCTGGATTCCTTTGAGTCACTAACATCTTTATGTTGATGTTTGAGGTTTGATGTTGATATAGATGATGATGGTAACAGGCAGATGGGTACCATTGTAAATTCATGCATAGGAACTGAGAGCACAAGCCACTCTTTTTTTAAGCTTTAATGGGATGGTAAAGAGGACAGAAAAACTACATTTTTCTTTTTGTAGTTATCATATGACTAGCATTTAAAACATTTTTTAATTATACTTTAAGTTCTGGGATAAATCTGCAGAATGTGCAGGTTTGTTACATAGGTATAAATGTGTCATGGTGGTTTGCTGCATCCATCACCCCGTCATCTACATTAGGTATTTATCCAAATACTATCCCTCCCCATGACTCCCAGCCCCCGACAGGCCCCGGTGTGTGATGTTCCCCTCCCTGTGCCCATATGTTCTCATCGTTCAACTCCCACTTATGAGAACATGCGATGTTTGGTTTTCTGTTTCTGTGTTAGTTTGCTGAGAATGATGGTTTCCAGTTTCATCCATGTCCCTGCAAAGGACACAGACTCATTCTTTTTTTATGGCTGCACAGTATTCCATGGTATGTATGTGCCACATTTTCTTTTTCCAATCTAACATTGATGGGCATTTGGGTTGGTTCCAGGTCTTTGCTATTGCGAACAGTGCTGCAGTAAACAAACATGTGCATGTGTCTTTATAGTTGAATGATTCATAATCCTTTGGGTATATACCCAGTAATGAGATGGCTGGGTCAAATGGTATTCCTGGTTTTAGATCCTTGAGGAATTGCCACACTGTATTCCACAATGGTTGAACTAATTTACACTCCCACTGACAATATAAAAGCATTTCTATTTCTCCTCATCCTCTCCAGCATCTGTAAGACAGATTTTTTTTTTTTTTTTTTAAGATGGCAGGGACCTAATGACTTCTTTCACTATTTCTCATAATGCTAATGAATACCTCCATTACTTATGTTTTTTTGATATAGTATCCCTTTTCATTCTTGTTAGGTTTTTAATATAATTTTACTTTGCAACAACATTCAACCTTTTTCAGTCTGAGTTCTTTCCTCTAGGGCCTCAGAGAATAAATCTAATTCATCTCTTATACATTTCCCAAAATTAGAAGTTAGCTATCATGTCAATCTGTTTTTTTCCCTCATTTCTTCAGCCTCCACGATGGCCATCAAACCTGTTTTTCACCACATTTTACATGCAAAACCCACGTCCAAACCTCCAATGCAACATGACCAACATTAAGACTAATGCTTCCTTTTTTTCTGCTCTTTCAAGTATTAAGATGCCGCTATATTTGCAGCCTAAGCCATAGTACTTTATTGGGATCAGAATTAGAATTAAGTGCCATTGCTATATCTTTTGTCAAATCAACTATAAAGCCAGGTTTTCCCCCATGCTGGACTCACATAATGGATTTAGAATTTAAGGCCAGGACTTTACATTCAGGAATATTCAATGTGAGGGTTTTTCAGCTTGTTGAGATTTTTGAATTGTCATTCATTGTTCTACCAGTCGTTAAGTAGTGAATGACAATGAATTGCATGTGAAGCTAAGGACACAACACTGGCATAAACCCTCAGAGATCTCTCCCAAGTTGATTAATGTTTCATTTAAACAACCATGGTGATGGTCACGATTCCCAAGCTTTTTTTTTTTTTTTTTTTTTTTTTTTTTTTTTTTTATCATACATTAGAATCGCCTGGTGGGCTTATTGATTGCTGGGTCTCATCAATTCCTGATTTCCTTCTGAACATTTGCATTTCTAACAAGTTCCCAGGTAATGTGATGACTAACTTTGAGTATTGCTTTATGGGCACAATTATTCAATAAGCTACCATCACACAACACACACGGTTATGAACATTGTAATGTGAGGTTTGGCTTGGCTTATTCTTTTTTCTTTTCTTTTTTTTTTTTTGAGACGGAGTTTTGCTCTTGTTACCCAGGCTGGAGTGCAATGGCATGATCTTGGCTCATCGCAACCTCCGCCTCCTGGGTTCAGGCAATTCTCCTGCCTCAGCCTCCTGAGTAGCTGGGATTACAGGCACGCGTCATGATGTCCAGCTAATTTTTTGTATTTTTAGTAGAGACGAGGTTTCACCATGGTGACCAGGATGGTCTCGATCTCTTCACCTCGTGATCCACCCGCCTCGGCCTCCCAAAATGCTGGGATTACAGGCTTGAGCCAACGCGCCCGGCCGGTTTATTCTTAAGTTGGATGTATGCTGACCCCCAGATACATTTTATGCGGCTATACAAACAGATATTATTACAGTCCTACCTCCATAATTTGTAAGCTTTCAATGAGAAATAATGGGTAAGTAGTTCAGTTTAGTTAGAGCACCTGAACTCTGGCCAATTCTAATAGCCCCAGTGTTGCTTCAAATACATGTTTAAATGTTGATATTGCCAAAGATGAAATATACTCTCCCATAGTAATGTTGCTGTTTTCAAATAGATCTAAGTTCACAAAGACTGCAGTGTATTATAAAAGAAATATTAAGCCTTTCCACATTGACAATTTGTCAGCAACGAACATTGCATTACAACTTGCAGGATTTGATTTAGAAAAAAATCTTAGTCAATGAATGGGAATTTTGAATGCCTTTCGGTGTTAAGAACTACCTTAGTTTCTCCTATCTCATTCTTTGAGTCTACCTAAAGGGTGATATTTGGTAGATTCTGGTACCTTAGTCAAAGATGCAGTCTAATAGCTTTTGATAATAAATATGCAACTTGAGTAAAATAGCTGTTCAAGGGCCCTCTGCCCTGATCCCAAAATATACTCAAACAACGTTTTCACTTCATTTATTCTTTTGAAACAAGTCACTTAATACAGCATTTAGATATTTAAAATCATACACTTCATAAATAAAATGAATGCATCTTAATGACAATGGCAAAATCACGTAAGAGTTGTAGAAAATGAAATTAGACATCTTCCAGGTAGCAGCAGTGCATTAACGTTAAAAAATGCTGGCAAATAGGCAAAACATTTTAAAACAAGAAAACACTGTCCATCTTCAATAAGAAAAATATTTTTAATGCTGTTTTACTCATTCATACTAATTTTTCAAGTCATATTCTAAAGCTCTAATTTGACAGTCTTTACTTTTGGTTTTCTTTTTACATCAGGAATCTGTCTCTACTGCATTAATACAGAAACTACAGGAATATTATTCTCTAATCCTTTTCACAAGCTATCCATATTTATTCTGTATTTAAGCCGAATTCAAATTTTTTCAAGGAAAAATACTACTTTGCTAAGGACATATTTCCTGTAAACAGCTTGAGTCCTGAATGGCACCAGCATGACTGGAAAACTGACAAAATTAGGTCCCCTGGTCCTTATGGGCTACAGTACATAGCCTATACCAGTTTATAAAGTCAGTCGCATGTATAGTAGAAATTCTGAGCCTAAGATTATCCTTTCCTTTTACCTACAACTTAAACAAATTATATCCTCACTATTCCTAAACTTGGTTAGTACTTTTTAAAACATAAGTATAAAAGGGCATCATGGCAAAATGCTTATAATTAATGGTTTCACACTTTAATGACAAGCTCTTTCATCTATGGCCATGCTACATTCTATGCAAAGAAATGGGGAAGAAGGGTTGAGTTGACACAAAGGCATTACTTTAAAAATGTTTGGAAAAGCATAATCCATGACTAGGAATGCATCTGATTTGACAATCTCTTCACTTTCAGTGGTACCTTATCCTCTTGGCCCTTTCTTCCCTTCACTCTAAAATACCATGAGGGGCTTACCAACCTCCTTTAAATGTGTATGAATCAGGACTTAAATCAGCATCCTGCAATTCAACATCAATAATTCTAAGTCAAATATTCAAAGGACTGTAAGCAAAATGCTAGCTAATTCTGAGAAAAATAAATACTCTCTCACAACCAGAAACATTTTATATTTTTAAGTTGATTAAAATGTGCTAAAATATAAATTATAACACTTCATAAGAAAACATCTTTAGATAATAAACTAGCTTATTCAAATCAAGCGTTTCACTTTGGACTTAAAATGATGTCACTTGTATATGACACTTTTAAGGCCTCTGACTCAAAAATCAGCTTCCTTAAAATAAGTCTGCTAGGAAACAAACAAGTTTTAAGGATCTAATCTTTTAGAAATTATCAGTCATCTTTGCACTACAAGGACAAATTTGAATACTGCATTGTACAATGAATAATACAAGATACTCACATTATAATAAGTAACATTTTTAATGCTAGGGCACAGACTGTGCTCCTAATAGTTACTGAAATTGAGTTCTACTGTTACCAAAACACCAGAATGTCGTGCCATTAGATACACTATACACTGATGGCAAACTTTGATTAAGAAGAGCTGATGGTTAGTAGCTCAAGAATCGTACTTTAATGTCCTTAATTAGATCCCTAGAGGGCCAACATGTAAACTTTTATTTCACCTTTTTTTAAAAAGTGCTGCAAATAAAACAAATGTGTTTTGACACATGAAAGAACATAATTCTTAACATGTTTAGGAAGGCCACCTGATTTGTCAAAAAAAAAAAAAAATTGCTCTGGTGCTTAATCTTGCATAATTCCATTCCCCACCCCCCCCACCCCACCAAAAAAAGACATAAGAAAACCATGTTTAGCTAGGGCAACTTGCAACACTCACATTTTAATCCCTACAAAGGAATAAACTAGAGAAGCAAGTTATACATGGGCATTTAGGGACACAGACAAATTAGATAGGTAGATAACATAATGTTAGTTAATTCCTAATTATTATTTTGCTGGGACTTCATGGAATAATCAAGTGGCATGACTACATTAGTTGTTATAATAGGGTCAAAATGACCAGCAGTCAAGCTTCAAGGGCATCACTTGACTATGCTAATTTCATGGAAAACAATTAAGAAATCAACCATGAACCATTGGCAAAAGATGTAACACACTAATGTCTTCACTTGGCTAATACATTGCAAACTTTCCAGGGATATTAATTTTAGCTTCTGAAATCACTTCATACAGGAGTGAATCTTCAAAGCACTACACCCGACCTTTAATCCAAAGAAGAGTAACAGAAAGGTGGAGTGAGAAAGTGAGGTCTTTATTCACTTTGTCACTAATGTAAACTGTATTTAAAAAAAAAAAAAAAAAAAAAAAAAAAAAATCCTGTATGGCAGGCGAACACTGAATGAATAGGAAGAAAATTTCATTCTGCTCTAGTACAAAACTTAAGACATTTAACCCTCCTGAAAGTTTTAAGTCCACAGATTTTCAATATTCCCAAGATGAGAATTTACTCCCATTAAAATAATTTCAAGAGTTTAATAAGCACAGTTAAAAAAAAAAAACACATGCAAATTCTGAGGCTTACAAGCTTGAGTTTAGAATGAGTAAAGGTTTAGGTTTTTAATCCTCAATAATTCAATCACATGGCCTGCAAATAAACCTTCATCTCGAATTTTCCATGATCATAACACTAAAGTACTAGAGCTGAATTTCAGCAGATGATTAGAGTCATTTTTGAAAGGAATCTTACTTAGTATCAGTGTCCAACTGGTAAATGGACAACCCCGATAACAGATAAAACAGAATGAAATAAGAGCTCCTGAATAAATACTTGACACTTAATATGTAAACAAAGCACCTACAATGAAGGGGTTTAATTCTGTAAAATATCAGTGTTCTATTCCTTTTCATTTGTTAAATTTACCCACTATAGACAATATATACTGAATTTTAAAATGACAGAAATTTATGTTGGAACATATCAAAATATATGACAGAAACATATCAAAACATGCCTGGCACAGTATAAATTCTCAATAAATATTTGTTGCATGAATAAACTTGTAGATCTAAAGCTGCAGTAAGCAAATGTCAAATTTGTCTCCTGAAGTAGCAATGGAAGGCAAGCTTTATGAGTAATGATGCATAAAGCTCAAATTGATGGCTGTTGTCTAGTGGTATATTCTTAATTTACAGTTTTAAATTTAATATTTTCTGGGAGAAATAAAAAAAGATGCAAAACCAAAACCATCCAGACCAATTATTTTCAATCCTATTAATTTGAACATGATTGCCAAACATTAAATATCATAAGCTCACAAGTGCTATTTTTAAGGCTCAGTAAAATAGAAAACTACACTTTTAAGTTATACTAACCATGATAGCTTATATTGTCTAAAATAACTATGCACGCAAAAGGTATTCAAGAAATGTCATCTGATGATTTCAAACATATTTTGTGAATTGTTCCTTAAAAGTACTTCTTTCCTATATTGTTCAAATGTTCCTTAATTTTATAGGGCCACCTTCGCCAAGTGAAGTACTAAAAGTAAGGGTCAATTTAAAAACATTTGCTAGGAAGATATGCTGAAAAAGAACTAAGTGCTTTAAAGTATACCATTGATACTCTTGAGACACTTAATAAAAAATAAGACCAAAACAACAAAACTTCACAACATTAAGCCTCTTCACATTATGTGAGATAATATATAACATATTATAATTTAGCATCCCTGATCAGAATAATTAAGAAAAGAGGTAGAAAACTTTATCTGGAAGATCTTGTAGTGAAGCTAAGTTTTAGAGGGTGTGCCTTGCGGATTAGTCCACCAAGCAAATGGCTACACATCTAGTATCAGGAAGAAGCAGAATTCTGAGAAAGCTGCATAAGGCAAGGATTTAAAAATTTTCCTATTTTGGAAGTGAAACAAATTCATTCAACAGCATTACTCCAATTACTTCAAAAATCAAAGTAAAAGATTGCAGATAAGCAAAGTGCTAATTTGCAGAAATGTGGAATTCTTTAAAATAACATTAGTGGAGGGGTAAGGCCAGCACAAAAACAAACACTGTTAAGGTCTGCAAAAAAAATCTTACGAAAACCAACCCAAAGCAGAGCATTATTACTTCAGTTGAAAAAAACTTTTTGGATAAAGTGCTCTTAATAAAAAGCTGAGAAAACTAAATCCCTCCAGACAAATCTTTATGCAAATGAAGGAAAAACTGAGCACTCAAATTTCAAGGAATTTCAATTTAAAAAATACCCTGCTTAACTTTAAAATGTTATCCAATGTGACAAAAACCAATACAAGAACTGCATTAAAACACGAGGCCAACGGTCTTTTAAAGCTTCAGGAAGCTGCTCAGGCACCTTTTCCCTCATACATTCTACTTTTTATACACTAGATATCTTAAACAGGGCACAATCAGTTCCTGTTTTGTGATAACATTCTCAAGGATGAAACTCATCCCTGTAAAAATTGCTTGTGATGTACTTATCAGTGGTTTAGCACACATTTATAAAGTCTACCAAATTGCAATATAAAATCAGTTTGGACAATTCTGAGTATCTTCATTTGATGAATCAATTCATAATTTAGAAACTTAACTCATTCAGAGTTTTTAAAAGGACTCAGTTACTGGAGACACTGTGGTAAATGTCCAGTGGCCTCACAGGCCTTCTGCATTACCCAAAATGTGATGTTTTCTTCTAAAAGTTAAAGCTGCTGGGTGCTAGTTTATAATACTGAATCTCAATCTTCGGGTCAGTGTCAGTAGGTGGCAGGGATCACCTCTGTCACTCCAGCAGAAAGAGGCATGTATGTACAGTCTACCACTGTAGACACACATCTGTAAACTTGCACACTAATTTTAATCCTAACAAGGAATTTCAGTGTCTTAGTGGTTTTAAGTTAAAAGGATGGTTCAAGCATTGTGTCCTTTTGTTCTTTAGGGTTACAATAGCTTATTGGAAAACCCAGAACCTTCTGGATCTGTGAGGTAGTAGGCTTCAACCCTCATTCAGGCATAGATCACACTTCTCCAAAGTTGGTATGGCCTGTCTCCTTGGCATGTTCCCTTGCTTCTGCTTGTCCAGTTAATCCTTTCTGACATACCATGCATCTCAGGGTGAAGCGGTTGACATCAGTAAACTGTCTCCTTTTTCTAGCTTCATCTGCTAATTCCAGTGCTTGTACGAGAACAATATCATCATTAGAGGAGAAAATGGTCAGAGGAGGTGTGTCTGGATCAGGGAAGTTACGCTGAAGTGGATCATAGTGGATGCCATCATAAATAAGCAGAACCCTTTTGGTATATCCTGCATCTTCCCCAAAACGATCAATTCTTACTGTCTGTGTATCCACTACACATATTTCACACTGGTAAAACTTGGATAAAATTGATATCTCTATTGCGCCTCCCCAAGTGTCATCCCTTTTGATCCAGTCACAGTACTCTTGATTTGTTTTTCCCAGTATTGCCTCACTATAGAAGTCTGGATCACTTGCTACAATTTGTGCTATGAGGCGTCTCATCTCAGGGGCACAAGCTGGATTCAAGACTCCTCCTTCAACGACATAGTACACACTGGTAAAGAGGCAAGAGTTGTCTGCTGGGACCACGGTTCTGGCAAGCACGGGCAAAGTTTCCCTGATGTAACTAGAAGCACCATGTTTATTAAGTGAAGGTGAACTTTTGGGCCTGGTTTGGTCTTCTTCAACGATCAGCATGTCACCTGTTTAAAAAAAAAAAAAAAAAAAAAAAAAAAAGAATTCAGAATTGCAGAGAAATTACAGAAGAAACTGAGTGTTCACTAGCCAAGTCTGTAAATTACAAACTGAAGGAGTTAAAGCATAAACTGGGGTTTCTAAGAATACAGCTTTGCAAATAAGTGACCAGTAACAATTTTTGTTCACTGAATTTTCATAAAGATGAAAAAAGAACAAAGAACAAAAAACACTTCAGGTTGTATCTCAATTTAGTCAAGGGGCCTGGAGTATACAACTTGAGGCTTACTTAAAAAGATATATTCAAAAACAAAATTTCATTTCCTATACAGTATCTTACAGAAGGTGCTCACTACAGAGTAGGCCGCTAGGGGGTTCTCCTTCTCCAGAAACTTATCTACTCTATTGAGTGTTTACAGCGTCCTTGATACTGCAACTGAAAGCTTTTTATTATCAACACTGATGTTCAAGTTTCAATATGGCACAGAAATAAGCTGCTCCTGGTGAGAACTTGAAAGGGCTTTCAGTGGGTGTTTAAAAGCTAACTCTAATGAGTATGCCTGTCAAACGAAGTATCTATGAAGGCGACTGCAAAAATGAACCAAGAAAAAAAAATCCTGCACCCTTGAGACCTGATCGATGATACAGGGAAAAAGAGACATAAATAAGGACAGAGAAAATAGGCCCTACTTCTTTTTATTTTTGTGAACGCCGAGGTAAAATAAAAGATAGTTTCAAAGCCGACCAGAAAGCGGATTGGGGAAGGGGGACTTCAAGGCTGTGGGTTGCTTTTCAAGCCTGTGTAAAGACCAGGAGTTGCTAGACACTTGCCCCAGCTTCCGTCAGAGTTCTCTGTTTTTTGATCTATCCTCACCCCTGGTCTCAAAGCCCCAGTTGACCCACAGCCACCGTAACTGGCTTTCTATTCTCTCTCACGCCCCTCTCCGTCCTCCCGGGACCTTCCCTGGTCCCGGCCCTGATTCCTTACCAGATTGGATGGGCAAGTCCTCCAGAATGGTATCCCCATTGCTGAGATCCAGGCACTCGGGAGGGTATCCGACTAGGATTCGCTGACCGCCGGGGGCGATCCCGGTGATGGCGGCAATTTGGCCCTGGAGTTCCCGCACCCGGGTCCGGCTGGACAGCCCCTGCAAAACATGGGTGCCGTCCTTGGCCTTGCAGCGGAGCCGCCACATCGTGTCGGTCCGGCTGCCCACAGGCCAGACACCCGCGGGGCCAGCTTTGGTCCCGGCAGCAGGTTGAGAGACGCCGCCGGGACAACCAGGCGCCGGGTGGACTCCAAAATGGCGACCTTTAGCGGGGCCAAACATCGCGAGAAGTTGCGGGTGGTCACAGTTCTCGCGACGCTTCGGGCGCGGCTTCTGCCTTAGCTCTTTAACAAGCGCGAACACTTTTAAAGTGATAACAATTTTTTTTCCCCACCCTCAGAACGAAGATGTTAAACCTCCGTGTTCCTAAAGGACGACGGATCTTGCTACCTGTAGAGCGAGTGAGGTGTCCGCCGCGTGGGTAGCATATATGCTCAAAGAAGAGGGCGGGGGCAGGAGTTCCTGAATGAAGCCGTGGAGATTGGAATGTGACCTTGCACTTAATGAGGTCGGAAATTATTAAATCGGGGCTTCCACCCTACACCCAGACTACACCAGGAGAAACGGAATCATAGTGCACAACGCAAATGAATGCCAGGAATGGTCAGTGAGTCAAAGGACCCGTCAAAAACAATCATACTCGTGACTAGGCTCGTGGCTGCATTAAACATTGACTCATTGGAGTCTCAGGGGCCAAAGGACTGGCCTTTCCACCTCCCTGAGACTGTGCTTGAAAACGTCTATTTGCCACATCAGAAAGCACAGTATGAGGTCAGCATCTGGGCCCGGGGCAGTTGCCTCATTCAGGTGGTGGCAATGTAAGGAGTCATGAAACAAGTGTCATCAGATTCCAGTTCAGTTCCTGGGCATACAGATATGAAGACTTCGTTCCTGCCTTCAGTGTAACAAGTATTCATTGCGGTTGAGAGACAGGGTGAAGTGTGAGACACACAGCCACTGAATTTCAAGGCAACGTGATAATGCTAGATTACGTGTACCTTTTCAACCGTGTATGCCTAGAACCCAGGACTGTGCCTCGTAAATAAAAAGTGTTCAACAAATACTTACTGAATGAATAAAAACAGAGTGGTACAGACACAGAGAGGGCAACTAGAGCGCTCTGGGAGTTGTAAAAGCCTCAAAGAGGAGATAACGATTTGAACTTTAGGAAGAATGAATTTAATTCCTAGGCGAAGGAGGAATAAAGACATCTCTGAATTTATATTTGTCTTTTCCAAGAAATCCATAGTCATTGTTCTTTATCCAGCCGGGATCCAGACAGCAAGTCCCACCTGCCTAGAGTGGGTTTATCAAGCATCAGACAGGCCCGCTGGGGCAACTATGAAAAGTGTAGTTCACGTGGAATGTGCAAACTCACCTCCACTGTGAGACTTCGCTTCTGAATAAATTTGTAATCTTTCCATCTTTTCATACCTTTAATTACTCTTTTTTTTTTTTTTCTGGTGCAATTTTCCTCCTTGGTTCTTCAGGACGACCACCACAGATGATACTGCCTGGGTTGGGGTCAGGTAGGAGTGGTTAGAAGTCCACTGGGGTGTATGGGTGGGTCCAGGGATGCTTCTGGTACAACGATGAGAGTAGTTGATTTTCTTGGGCTACAGCTTCTGACCTGTGGAAAGGGATATGTAAACACCTTAAGGTATAATCGGCTCAAGTGTTGTGGTAGTTTATTCTAGCAAAAGCGTCTTTATAAGCCTACGTTCCCATTTAGGGATCTAACGAGGTTCTGCTGGGATTCAGGAATGAGAGTGTTAATCTTTGCAACACTTTCTCGTCACCCAAAGAGCACACTCCCTCTCAAGGCGCCTACCGAATAGTTCACTCTCGCGAGAGTCAGAGAAGACAGCCAGGCTTTTTATTAACCCCGCCCCCAGCCTTATTAGTTACTAAGCAACGACGCTACCAGGCTCCGCGGCGCTGGGAAACTCGGGACCTGGCGATCTCTCGGGTTCCCACTTCCACCCGCCTTCCGGAGCCCGCGTAGGCAATAGCGACCTGGCCCCGCCCCCTGGGTCCTCCAGGCGCCCGATTGGTGGATGATTCTCTCCAGGTGAGGAGCAAGGCTCGAGGGGGTGGGGCCGGACGGGCTCACGTGATTTGCCGGCAACTGGAGCGCCAGCCCCGGCCGCCAGCTGTCGGTTCGGTTGCGTTACTGGGGAGGCGCCGGGGCCAAGGCAGGGAGGGATCCTAGGAGAGATCGTAGGGTGAGCCACAGCTGCGCAGCGCCGGGTAGGGTCTAGCAGGCTGGATGAGGGGGCTGCGTGCCCCCGGGTGAAGTGCCGGGCGAGGTGTTGGTCCCCGGGCACTGCAGGGAGCGCGGACGTTCTGGGACCGGCAGCCACAGCCGGTGTTCGGGTTGGAGGATTTGCGTGGTCAGCGGAGGAATCGTGTAAGGCTCTTGAAGCCGCAGGACCTTCCGTCCTCACCAGCCCCCCGTTGTCTGAGTTTGGGGCATGAGCTCAGGGGTTTCCCACTCTAATTCGAATCAGGGCTTACCCCTCTTTCTGAGGTGACCTTGGGGAAGTCATTTACCACCTCAGCTCTCCGGTGTTTTTAGACTTGAGTCCCGAGGGTAACTGGGAAGAGGGTGCGGAGCAGGGCTTGAGAATGCACCAGAGTAGAAATAACGACGTGCGAAGGCTGCCTTGGGGTCCAGTTACTGTTTTTCCTTCAGGGAATATGTTCGAGATTTTCCCACGTCTCTCACTCTTTTCTTTTCTTTCTTTTCTTTTTCCTTTGAGACGGATTCTGTCTCGCTGTGCCGCCAGGCTGGAGTTGCAGTGGTGCGATCTCTGCTCACGGCGACCTCCGCCTCCCTGGTTCAAACGATTTTCCTGCCTCAGCTTCCTGAGTAGCTGGTATTACAGGCACGCACCACCACGCCGAGATAATTTTTGTATTTTTAGTAGAGTCGGGGGTTTCACCATGTTGGCCAGGATGATCTCGATCTCTTGACCTCGTGATCTGCCCACCTCGTCCTCCCAGAGTTCTGGGATTACAGGTGTGAGCCACAGCACCCGGCCTCACTTTTTTTCAAAACTGAGTCCTACTGTTAGATTGGAGTTACTTTTTGGTAATGAACTTGGTCTATTTATAACCCACCCCACCCCAACTGCTGCTACCACTCTGCCCAGATTCTTAAAACTAGAATCTGAGGTCATGAAAGAACTTGAACATGCCACTTGATTCGATGAATCTCAAATTTTCAATCTGTAAAATGAGGAGAAGAAATAATGGTAGCAAAATCTGCCTAATTACAAGATTACTGGAAGGACTGAAGAAGATAATGTCTGTAAATGTAGACTTGTAAGTTAGCATACAAATGTAAGGTTCTAGTGCAATGCAATTCTTTTTATAGGTGAGGAAATAGAGAGCTAGAGAAGTAGCTGTTAGCTGGGAGAAAAGGGACTGAACTTGACTCTTGGCCCAGGGTGCTTTTACTTATACCACACGAATCCAATGCACTGAGTTTTTTGAGTTATGTCTTCTTTCTTTCCCTTCTCTTTTTTTACATTCTGCTTTCTTTCAGACATCTGAAGAGCTGCCATGTCTGGGACATCTTCCTCAGAACAGAATAAAAACAGCTATGAAACCAAACCCTCAAATCTTCGAATGTCAGAGAAGAAATGTTGTGAGTTCTGGCAAAGAGGAGGGACTGCTCTCTCTCTCAGCATTTATCTTGGGAATATAGTTATAATCCTGGACTCTGCTGCTTGGTGGGAGTGATTAATAATTCTTTGACATGGAAATTTAATACAAAGTCTCCAGGGTGGAATGTCCTGTCTAAAACAAATAGACTTAGTGAAATGTCTGTTCTTGGGGCTAGACTACCAGTGTAGCTCAGAAGTTTCTTACTGCTTTCCTAAACGGAATCGCTGTCTCCTGGGATGTTTGCACACTGGCTTCCTGATGGAAGTTAGAACAAACATCATTGTAAGCACGATGAGTAAGGCAGGGCTGCAGGTGCAGGAATTACTTGGCGCTGGTAATGTTAGCAGCTTTATCTGCTGGGCTAAGTTTTGGGAGACTGCTGTTCATTGTAGAAATTGCAGATGGGAGCCAGTGCTGCTTGACTTTATTCCCTACAGGCCTCGGGAATGAGCCCTGACACTTGGCTTCTCATAGTATCTTGGGCATCTTTCTTACAGGTTTAGCCTTTGTACTTGGTAAACTATTTTCCCTGTAGGCTCATTTATTTGAGGACAGCTTTCACCTGAGCATTTCCATGCTTGTCTTTTAGAGACAGCAGGAGAGTTTGCGGGGAGATGATCCTTCATATATATATATATATATATATATATATATATATATATCAGCAGGTGGAAACAGCCAACTGGCATGAGACCAGGACTCATCTTATGTTCAAAGCTTTTCCCAGAGCCTGACCTTGATGTCATGCTCTTGTCAGTTTCATGATTAACGGTGATAATCTCTCTTCACCTAGCACCCATGAAGCCTGCTGGACAGAAGCAGCTGGCTAGATGAGATACTGGGGTTGGCACAGTTAGGGTCTACAATTAGGGTCTCTTTTCTCTGCCAGGGCAAGAAGCCAGGTGCTAAGGGCAAAATACCCCATGAGAGATAACTAATAGAGCATGAGGTTTGAGAGTGACCTCCGGAGTCATACTGCCTGGGTTTGAATCCTGGGTTTATGACTTCTTAGCTCTTGAACAAGTTGTTTATCCTCTCCATGCCTCAGTTCACTTTTTTTAAAAGTGGTGATACTAATAGTATCTCCCCCAAGAGTGATGTGACGATTAAATGACTAAATGTAGGAAGGCACTTAGAAGACGGTTGGGCATATAGCTAGTGTGTGTTATTTTTCACAGGTGACTCAATCTGCCTGTTGCATTTATTCCTGTAATGTTTATATTGAATCACATTCAGATGGTGTATTGGAAGCTCACTATTTAAAAGAGGCCTGGGAAGAATTATTTTTTCAGTGAAGAATGTTTTCTCCTCTTGTTTGACAATATTGTAACCCAGATTGGGGATCTGGGACATGCCTCTTAAAGGGAGGTACACTCGTGTTACTAGAGTGCTTGATCCAAAAGAGAGCTGGGGCTAGGGGGTGGAATCGATAGTTGTGGGAGTCTCTGACTACATGATGCCCTGTGTCAGTCCTAGCTTTGCTTTTTCTCTCCATGGTAGGAATCTCTCCTACCTGCCTCCCTAATTCTTTTGCAGTTCATCTGCCTTGAGAGCTTTCAATTAGTCAAGGAAACAGTAATCCCTGGTTTCTTTCCTGTCTTCTAAACTCTAATTCCTGCCCTGGGCTCTAATCTCTTTTTTCCAAGCTCTAGCTTCTCTAAACACCTTATTCTTAGAGAAGAAGAAGCCACCGTGGTTTATTTACCCCATTCTCTCCACCTCCCAATCAGGCTGTGAGACTGTTGCAGCCATAGCCAAAGGAGAAAATACAGTTCTGAGGGTATGTGTTCACTTACTTCCTTTTCCTGTGGAGCTGGACTTTGGAGCAGGTTCCTCTGGCTGCTTAGTGTTCACATCAGCAGCTGCTTTATTACTAGCTTAACTGTTGTCCCCTTGCTGCTAATTACACCTGTGTTGGCTAACTTTGGGAAGTGGCTGAGCTTAAGGATTTCAGGGCTGAAGAATGACTTTAGGGAGTCAAAACCTCCCAAGGAGCATTACTGGGACCTCAGCTGCTCCAGGGATGAGGTGAAGAGGGGCTACTGGCCGAGGTGACTTTAAGGTGCTCAGAGGACTGGTTGCAAGTCTTATGAAAGCAGAAATGGAGAAATCTACATGCTTTTTTTTCTTAAAAAAATTTTTTTTGAGTAGTTCTGAAACAGGCAAGTTCTTTCATTTATTTTTCCCTAAATATGAAAGCAAGGTATGTTCATAAAAATTTGAAACTACAGAAAGAATTTAGAAAGCAAAAAGTAAAAAAAAAACTCCTATCTCTTCCACATATGATTCTTTTAGACATCCTATTTTAGTATATCCTATTAATAAAAGTAGGTTCATATTGTTCATATTCTGTTCAGCTGTCATTTCCTTTTTTTTTTTTTAAATAACTTACTGTCTTGTGAACATCCTTGTCATGTGGGTAAATCCAACTTTACCTCATTCTGCATTGTATGGATATGCCAGCTTTCCACGGATGGACATTTAATTGTTTCCAGTTTTTCATCATCACAGAGTGCTGCAGTGACCATTCTTACACATATACCTTTGCACATTTGTGCCAGCAACTTTTCCTACAGAAATAGAAAAGATAGACACATTGGAAATGTTTATCAGTATTACTAATTTGCCCTCTTAAAAAGTTCTATATTGTAAGCTGTTTTCAATATATCAAGATATTTGATGGAAATTGGACAGTGTCAACTATAGCCTAGTGGTTAACTGAAATATCAGCTTTCTTAGTGTTTGATTGTAGTTGTATGACCTTGGTTATTTCATGCCTGTCAACTGGCAGGAGATAATCAGCAGTTCTGACTTCTGATGAATAAAGGTAAAATATCACTAATGAAACATGCTTTATGGGCTGCATATTTCTAAATGTTATCTCTCTTTAGAACCAATAAAAGAAGATGATGTGGGTCATCAAAAGGCTGGGAACCATTGCTCTCCTAGACCATCCTTCAGGATTAGGATGGAGAGCATAGTTGGGTTTGTCGTGAGGGTACCTTTGTCAAGTGCCGACATGAGGCACGGGAGCTGGCAGCTGGGACTGAATGGGTAGTCATGAGATCAGGAGACTGGTCAGAGCCCTGACCTTGACTGTCTATTGTGGGACCATGGGCAAAGCTCTTAGCTTGAGTTTTTCCATTTACACGAGGGAAGTTATCAAGTCCTCTTTTTTGTTTGTTTTTGTAAATAATTCTTTTTTAAATCTATTTATTTATTTTGAGACTGGGTTCTGAGACTGGCTCATTTTTGTTTTTTTAATAGAATGGTGTTTCACCATGTTGCCAAAGCTGGTCTCAAACTCATGGGTTCAAGCAATCCACCCACCTTGACCTCCCAAAGTGTGGGATTACAAGTGTGAGCTACCATGCCCGGCCTCAAATCCTCATTTTATCTAAGCAAGTTTGTGAAGGGAAAATAAGTTTAAGTTTGAGAAAAGTAGTTGAACCTGGCTTAAAGCAGGTGGAAGAGAATTTCAAGATCGAGTAGTTTTCTATTGTATGTCAAGAGATGGTTTACATTGTCTCTGAAATTAATCAGGTGGTGGTGGCAGGTAGTTTTGTTTTTTAACAGGCAGGACAGAATGTTCCTACTTTTGCTAGTGTGGCAATTTGAGATAGGAAGTGTGGTTTAGTTTTGTACTCCAGAAAATGAGAAGCTCTGGTTGTAACAGGTATGCATGAGTGTGTTCCAGGAAGAGGTGAGAGGTGCGTTGCTGGAGGGCTCTTGGGTGGTCCCTCGTGGATATAGTTTTTTTTTTTTGTTCTTAGCATTCTCTGTCCACATGGGTAAACATAGCGCAGCTGGTTCCCTGGTTGCCTTCAGAGCAGCTCCCAAGTATCAGTTCATTTTAAGCTTTAGGGAGGGTAACAGGACCTTTGGGGGAAATGCCTAATGGGCTGGAAAGTGTGAACACAGCAGGCCTAGGAGTGAAGGTAATGAGCCAAATCATGGGGGATTGAGAGGAGGTGTTGAGCTGAGCTGGAGAAAGTGAAGACTCAGGGGATTTTACTACTTAAACCTGAGGCAGCTGATCCCATGCAGAGGCTATCTGCCTGTTAGGGGTCAGTGATCAGGGATTAATGCCAGCTGAGGCTGCAGGGTACAGTTTGCTTGCCTTTGAGCTCCCTATTTGGACAGAGATGAAAATCACTTGTGTGGCTCTTTTACCTACCTTGGAGAGGCTCCTGCTGAGAATCAGGAATTTTCCATGTGTACAGTGGGTAAAGAGCTAACAGCCAAACCCTCTATCCCCAGGTCTGGGCCTCCACTTCATCCTCCTCACCGCTAGGGTCATTCTGAGTACTTGCCAAACACCCTTAGGAAATTCTTCCTTCCGAGGTTGGTTCTCTACCCAGGCCCCTCCACCCACTTCTCCACTGAGATCTTTACATTTACTTCTCAAAAAATGAAAGTTGTATTGTATTTCCCATCCAAGTACCTCCAACTTACAGAATAGTTTCTTAATCACACAAGGTCACTTAGCCCCAGGCAGAGAGGCAGCTGTAACTTGCAGGGCACCTTCTGGGAAGCAGTAGTGGGAAGTGGGAGGGGAAGGTCTTTCTTCCCTTTACCCCATCCTGTGTAATGAGGCCGTCCCTCATTGGAGCTGGCAGAGTCTGAGCCATCCTAGATGACTTCAGTGTGGTTCTTGGCCCCAGGACAGTGGCTGGCAATAGTGCGGGTCCTTCTCCCACCTCTCCTCTGCAGCAGGATGGGCCGGGAGGAGCCAGCCCCTGTCAGCAAAGTGATGAGAAGCCTCTTTTTATCGAGAAAAGCTGCAAGGAAGCGCAAAGATCGCTGTTCTAGTGCCAGCTGTACCCTTGACTCATTGTGTGTCCCCAGACAAGTCAGCTATCCCCTGGACATCATTTGCCCTGCCTGTCCAGTGAGACTTATCTCTGCAAATCAGCATTCCTGAAGTAAGTTAATTTACTAAGGAAGGGTAAACTGAGGACTGTTAATGCTTCTCAGTTGTCTTGCTTTTACATGGGCCATGGCGGCAGGTGGGCCCTGATGCCCTGTGTGGGCTACCTCCACCCCGAAGCTTCCTGAGGTCTATTCAGAATGTGTATCAAGTAGGTTTTCCCAACTCAGTCTCACTATGGTTTAGAAATTCTGGCTTAAAGAGGAGCTCATGGCCTGCATGCAAAGGCCAAAACAGCTTGAGGCAAGGCTTTCTGCAGTGGGCAAGCTAATTCTTGTGCATGGTTCTGAAGGGATGAGTGGGATCCTGGAGACAGAAACTCTGTTGGACCTATTATAGGAGCCAGCTCAGTTCTGCACTGGTAGAATCTCCAAGCATTAGACCTTCCTTCACAGCTATATCATTTTTATATTGCCAGGCATTCTTAAGGAGGATGTCACTGTTTTTTTTCTTTCTTTTTTTGAGACAAAGTCTTGCACTGTTGCCCAGGTTGGAGTGCAGTGATGTGATCATGGCTCACTGCAACCTTGAACTCCTGAGCTCAGGCAATCCTCCTTAGTAACTGAGACTACAGGTGCACACCCCCATACCTGGCTAAGTTATATATATATATATGTATATATAAAGAGACAAGGGTCTCTCTATGCTGCCCAGGTTTATCTTGAACTCCTGGCCTCCAGTGATCCTCCCACCTCAGCCTCCCAGATAACTGGGATTACAGGCATGAGCTATCATGTCTGGCCCCACCATGGTTACTTTCTTTCTTATACTTGCCACTTTTTCCCCTTTTTCCACCTTGGGTACCTCAGTGAAGACCTCAGATATGGAGAGGAGACGTGTCTTGGTTTGGGCATTTTCTGGAAGTCTGCTCAACCCTTTAACTCTGTTTCAGGAGGCCTGCCTGATATCTCCTTATTTGTCTTCCCAGACTTCCTGAACCTTTGCTTTTCTAGAGGTTTATGAAGATAAAATGAGATTATGGTTATGAAGTTCGTAGCTCAGTGTATAAACCTTAGTAGGCCCCTAGTCATTTCATTTTATTTTGTTTCATTTCCTTCTAGCATGGGCCTCCTACATGACCAACTCCCCGACTCTCATCGTTATGATCGGTTTGCCAGCCCGGGGTAAAACCTATGTGTCCAAGAAACTAACACGCTACCTCAACTGGATTGGAGTGCCCACCAAAGGTAAGTGTGGCTCATTCCTCAGGAAGGGAATTTCTTAGTTTCTGGGCCTCACCGGTCTCTGGGAGACTTATTCTTCTTGACTTCAATGCTATAGGGTGCTTCTGGAAGAAATAGCAGTTGCTTTCTGGTTTACTGGAGTTATTCTCTGTTCCCAGACTTGTCTCCTTCTGGCGTGGGTGGATTGGCCTAGTTTTGAGGGAATGCCTTTGATAGGACTATTAAGATTTAGAAGAGCATAGGGCTGTACATTTTCAGAGGTCTTACATGTATGTTATCCAACCCTAGCAGTGTCTCTGTGAAATAGACAGAGTGGCTGAGGAAATGGAAACCTCAGACAGCTAAGACTTGTCCAAGGTCTAGAAAGTCAGTACTTGAACCCAACTCTTTTGACTTTTCATCTGATGCTTTTTCCAACCTGCCATGCTGCTTTTTTCATCCCCTTGGCCACTCCGACATTAGGCCAAGCAAGAAGTCCCATTTGGTGGGGCCATCATATTGTTTTGCTGCTGAAGGATTTGGGTGTCTTCTGCAGTGTTTAATCTTGGGGTATACCGGCGTGAAGCTGTCAAGTCCTATAAGTCCTACGACTTCTTTCGGCATGACAATGAGGAGGCCATGAAGATCCGCAGGTGAGTCTTGTTTAAGGCCTGATCTCCAGGTCAGCTCTTTCCCAGCTGTTGTGAGACTCGGTGTGACAGGGCTTGGTTTCGTCTCAGTAACTATCTCATGGGGAAGTTAAGTGGAAGTTACGTGATGGGCAAGTGACCTTAAGCTTGGGTGGGCAGAAGAACAGGACTCAGGGTGATACCTGTGTGCTTGCAGCAGAAGTCTGAAGAGGTATAAGCTCTGTGCATTGGGGCAGGGCCAGGAAGGGGTCATAGGATGGTGTGAAGACCCTCAGTGAGTTAGCTGAAACATCTAGTTAGAGGAAGGTTTTCAGCAGTGGGAAACCAAGTGGGTAGGGATGTGACTCCTGTAGCCACCCGAATGTCTGTGTCTCTCACTGTGTTTGAGCTTAGCTCTCCTTGCTGGTTTCGTTTGCTCTCCTGGCAGACAGTGTGCTCTGGTGGCGCTGGAAGACGTTAAGGCGTATCTCACCGAGGAGAATGGTCAGATTGCGGTAAGCTTTATCTGTTTCTTCTTCTTCCTGGTCCCCACCCTTGCAGCAGCCTGGCTACCCAGCCCCACCTTGAGTCTGCCCTGGTGGGGTTCCATTTCTCTGTTCCTGCTCGTTTACCTTGTATGCGTTCTTCACAGGTGTTTGATGCCACCAATACCACCCGGGAGAGGAGGGATATGATTTTGAATTTTGCTGAACAGAATGCCTTCAAGGTAGGATCTGACTCCATGCTGGGAGAAAAAGGATGAGTAGAGGTGGAGAGTCAGGCTGGGGGCATGGATCTCTTTGACTCTAGTGGGTGAGGGCAGGATGGGATATCTGAACCTCTTCTCTCAGAGCATACACCCAGTCCTTGAGTGTTTTCTTTCAGGTCTTTTCTCAGACCTTTAGCCTGTATATTTGAGGCCCAGGGGATGTGGGAAGAGCTATGAGGATGACTTGAAGGCCACTTTCATGAAAAAAATCCTGGGAGATGTGGTGGCTGGGTGGGGCAGATGAGCATGTGCTCTTAATTGACAGCCTGGCATTTTCGACTTGTTTATAACTGCCTTCTCTCCATGGCCAGGTATTCTTTGTGGAATCTGTCTGTGATGATCCTGATGTCATTGCTGCCAATATTCTGGTGGGTGACAGCCCTACCTATCATCTCCTCTTCACCTTTTGTGCTTCGTGTGTGTGTGTGTGTGTGTGTGTGTGTGTGTGTGTGTATGTGTGTGTGTTTTCTGTGGGGAAGGGGTGTTTTCGGTAATGAAAGAGAGAAATGGACATGTTTAACATCTCAAAGATGTTTTCTATCTGCCATAGCACCATCTGGTACTTCTATAGTCTTCTCTTGGGAAAGGAAACTGGGGTTCTAGAGAATCAAGTAAGAATTAGCCGTTGAATGAAGACCAGGGTTTAGGTTGTAGGAGTCTTGGCCCTGTGTTCTGCGTATTATCTGGATGCTGAGACCTAGATGTTGGAATAAATCAACTGGGCGTGGTGGCTCACACCTGTAGTCTCAGCACTTTGGGAGGCTGAGGTAGGTGGATTGCTTGAGCCCAGGAGTTCAAGACCAGCCTGGGTAACATGGGCAAAACATTGTCTCTACAAAAACCACAACAATTAGCTGGGTGTTATGGCACATCCCTGTAATCTCAGCTAGCTGCTTGGGAGGCTAAGGTGGGAGGATTACCTCAGCCTGGGAGGTCGAGGCTGCAGTGAGCTGTGGTTGTGCCACTGTAGTCCAGCCTGGCTGATGGAGTAAGAACTTGTTTTTTTTTTTGTAAAAAAAAAAAAAAAAAAGGAATGAATCAGACTCTTCATTTCAGGCCTTACCTACAGGAAGGTTATCTCCTCAGCAATTGTCCAGTGTTCCAGTCAGTGTTCTATACATCGAGCTCCTCATGCCCTGTGGGGTCACAGCATGAGACAGTCCACGTTGGATGGGTCGTGCTCTGCTAGGCTGAGTAGATATCCATACATGGTCTCATGCAGGTGCTCTCCCAGCAAGTGGAACTTGGGATCATCTGAGGAAGAGGCATCTGGTCCCAAGTCAGGCACTGGGGTCATGCACCCTATTCTGAGTGGTAATGGGGAAACACTGGAGCCTATTCTGTTTTCTCAGGAAACTACGTAAAGGGATTGGGGCCCAGGAGCAGCTTCGGCTGCGTGACTGCCTCTGTCCTGCAGCCAAGTGCAGGCACATGACTCCCCAGTTGTCTTTACTTTTTTGGTTGCCAGGGTCACAGGATGGGGGAGGGGGTACTCAATGAGTGGAGTGCCAATGTTCCAGTGAAAGGCGACTTTTATGGGGTTCTTTTTCTTTTTATAGCAGTGGCTATTTGTAGGAGGGCTGTTAAGGGCAGACCTCTGACGAGGCCTTTACTGTTCCTATGATTTTAGGAGGTTAAGGTATCCAGCCCTGACTACCCTGAAAGGAACAGGGAGAACGTGATGGAGGACTTCCTGAAGAGAATTGAGTGCTACAAAGTTACCTACCGTCCCCTTGACCCAGACAACTATGACAAGTAAGGTTTAAGGCCATGGTTTGAAGGGCCCAAGGCAAAGGTCTCATCTGGGGAAAATAACCTTTCTCCCTCTATTCTCTAACTTGCTTCTGATAATCCAAATCTAGTGTTAACAACACCCCAGAGAAATAAGGTATGGGATTTGTGGCTTTTATGTGGGTTGCATCTTGTACACAAAAACTGAAGTGGTTTTTTTTTTTTGTTTCTGTTTTTGTTTCTGAGACAGGATCTTGCTCTGTCACCCAGGTTGAAGTGCAGTGGTGAAATCAGGGCTCACTGCAACTGCTGCCCCCTGGGCTCAGGTGATCCTCCCACCTCAGCCTCCCGAGTAGCTGGGACCACAGGCGTGTGCCACCATGCCTTCACATTTTTAGTGAAGATAGGGTTTCACTATGTTGGCCAGGCTGACCTTGAACTCCTGAATTCAAATGATCCAGCCACGTAGGCCTCCCAAAGTGCTGGATATTACAGGTGTGAGCTACCGTGCCTGGCTGGAAGTGTTTTCTATCATTAGTTTTTTTCTCTCTAGTCTCTAGAGCATAATTTCCTCAATCTCAGTATTACTGGCACTTTGAACTGGGCGATTCTTTGTTGTTGGAGCTGTCCTGTGCATCGCAGGATGTTTAGCAGCTTCCTTGGCCTTTGCCCACTATGTGCCAGTAATACCTCCAAGCTGTGACAACCAAAAATGTCTCCAGACATGGCAGATGTTCCCTGGGGGGCAAAATCACCCCTGGTTGGGAACCACTGCTCCATATCTCAATGGCAGGCTTCATGCCTGACTCAGAGAAATGTTTGCTGAATGCCAGCTGTCATTAATATGGAAGCATCTGTTGGTAGCATGGTATAGAATATAGATTAACTTGTCATGTGTGAAGTATATTAGCTGTAACAAAATACCAAGTCCATGTCGAAGAAAGATGGTGTACGCATGGAAATCTGCAGGAATGTGGCCTCGTAAAAGAGCATGCATTTAGGGCAGTTAATAGCTCTATTCGAATAATACAGACCTGCAGCCAAGCAAATGGCCCATTTAATGTGCATGGCACACTTAATACAGTGGTCTGTTTAACGTTTTGAGCCTTTCAGTTCCTTTGAGTGGGTTTCCCAGGATCCCCTTAATACGGAGGCTGAAAACCACCTCTTGGTGGTTTGGCATAAAAGTATTCTTCAGTTGGAACAAAATCTCACCTAGAAAAACATTCAGAAGAATACACACACGCACGCGCGCGCACACACACACACACACACACACACATCTCTACATATATATACGTTGGTAGATGTTATCTCTGGTAGTAGGGTGATGGGTGATTTGTATCCTTCCATCTTTTTTTCTGAATTTTTGATTTAAAATAAGCACTTACAACTGATTTTGGTTGGGGGGGCGGCTGGAGTGCAGTGGTGCAATTTCAGCTCACTGCAACTTCTGCCTTCCCGGGTTCAAGCGATTATCCTGTCTCACCCTCCCGAGCAGCTGGGATTATAGGCACCCACCACCATGCTTGGCTAATATTTGTATTTTTAGTAGAGACAGGGTTTCATGATGTTGGCCAGGCTGGTCTCAAATTCCTGACCTCGTGATCTGCCCACCTTGGCCTCCCAAAGTGCTGGGATTACGGGCATGAGCCACTGCACCTGGCCACACTTACGACTTTGATAAAGAGAACAGTTCCATGTTGGCCTCAAGGCAATCAATATCTGAAAGTGTCTTTGAGAGAAGCGTGCTGAGGTAGATGCAGGGAGTGTGTAGACACTGCTGTTTCTGCTTCTGCTCCCTCCTCCTTTCCCTTCATTGCTTACCGTGCTGTATTCTGCCCAGGTCTTGACTGCCTCAAATGGGACTTACTCTTCTCACCGAATTTCGGGCTTAGCAAAATCTTCAGGTCACGTAGTCTCTAGCCCTTGATGGGAAGCCCGAATTCTGTTTATCATATTTATCTACATTACATGGCACAGTACAGGCACTGAGGAAATGGTACAGACTGACTAGAAGTTCAGGAAATTGTACTTCATTTTGATTTTAAGGAGTAATTATTCTCCTACCATTTGATTCCATAAACGTGGGTGTGACAGGGGAGAGGAGGAAAAGCAGCTGCAAGTCCCTGTAGAAATCCTTTTCACTCTGATTCTTATTCTCAGATTTCCATACCCAGGGAATTTTTTTTTTCTGCCCTGTCCCAGGGATCTTTCTTTCATCAAGGTGATAAATGTGGGCCAGCGATTTTTAGTCAACAGAGTCCAGGACTATATCCAGAGCAAGATAGTCTACTACCTCATGAATATCCATGTCCAGCCTCGCACCATTTACCTTTGCCGGCACGGAGAGAGCGAGTTCAATCTCTTGGGGAAGATTGGGGGTGACTCTGGCCTCTCAGTACGGGGAAAGCAGGTGAGTAATTAGTCAGCACACTGGATTTTCTAGGCTTAGAGTTAGAAGGGCATGGCTGAGGTCATCTCTTTTATCTCCTTACTTAAATCCCATTTGGACTTAGGCCATGGTTTCATAGTCAGGCAGGTGATCAAGGTGTGCTCTTGCTACTGTGTGTAGCTCTGTACTGAAGTGTAGATAACTTGGACTCATTTCTGCTGTGATCATTCAGCCATCAGATACTTACTGAGCGTAACTTGTGTACTGAGCAGTATACAGGGTGCTCCAGTCAAAGTTCATTTCCTCTTGGGTTTATACCCAAGAGGATTTTGACAATGGTTATGCATGTTGTCCATTAAAGGCCAAGTTAGCAGGCCTTGTGTGTGTGTGTGTGTGTGTTGGGCGGCGGGGGGGTGTCTGTGTGTGATTTTTTCCCCTTAATTTTTGTTTTTATTTATTTATTTATTTATTTATTTTGAGACGGAGTTTCACTCTTGTTACCCGGGCTGGAGTGCAATGGTACGATCTCGGCTCACCGCAACCTCCGCCTCCTGGGTTCAGGCAATTCTCCTGCCTCAACCTCCTAAGTAGCTGGGATTACAGGCACGTGCCACCATGCCCAGCTAATGTTTTGCATTTTTAGTAGAGATGGGGTTTCACCATGTTGACCAGGATGGTCTCGATCTCTTGACCTCGTGATCCACCCGCCTCAGCCTCCCAAAGTGCTGGGATTACAGGCTTGAGCCACCGCGCCTGGCCAATTTTTATTTTTAAATTCCAGTTTGCCCAAGCTCTAAGGAAGTTTCTGGAGGAACAGGAGATAACAGACCTCAAAGTGTGGACAAGCCAGCTGAAGAGGACCATACAGACTGCCGAATCTCTTGGAGTGCCCTATGAGCAGTGGAAGATTCTGAATGAGATTGATGCTGTGAGTAGGAAACTCTGAAGGTCCAGAAAAGGCAATGAGAGTCTCGTATTCAGGCAGGAACTCTCAGAAGTCACTACTTGGACAGTTTTATCTAGGAAATTAGAACCACCAAGTAAAAACTCTGAGGAAGCTGACTCTATGGCCAGTTCAGAGGCTCAGGGTGGACAACTGTATCTTCAATAGGGAGTTTCCTGCCTGCTTCAGTACCTGTGCCAATCATGGGACCTAAATCAATTTTCGAGCCAGCCTTTCTGGCACCTGGAGAGAGTGGGACTAACAAGGACTCATTTTATTCCTTTGTATATTTGCTGCCTGGGAAAAAGAAATAGCTAACAACCCACTTCACTTTCTGCTGAAATCATTTGGTCAGCTATTCAGGAAAAGTTTTTCCCAGAATTTCTCTTGGCTTTCTCTCTTCTTGAGAACAAAAGTAGACATTTCTTTTTCTTTCCTTCCTTCTACCCTTTTATTTTTCCTGCAGGTCTCCAGTCCCTTCAGTTTCTCTCCTCTGCTTTCTCTTCCTTTGAGCCTCTCGACTTTCTTGACCTATAAGTTCCCCCCAGTAGTAGGAGAACATGGTAGCTTGAGCCAGAGAAGTTGCTTCTTCCCTGCAGTGGTCCTCACCCTGCAAGTCACAAACACTCTGTGACACTCTGCTCACAGGCGGCTGTAATCCATGAAAGGACCCAGCACAGTGCCTGGCATGTAGTAAGAAACTAGCATTCTTCAGTGCCATCTTCCTTGTTTGGGATGGGGCTGGTGTGAGACAGTCTACCTCTTCAAGCTAGGTTCAGGTGGTTTTTTGCAGGGCGTGTGTGAAGAGATGACCTATGCAGAGATTGAGAAGCGGTACCCGGAAGAGTTTGCACTTCGGGATCAAGAGAAGTATCTGTATCGATATCCCGGTGGGGAGGTAAGACCCCTGTCATGTAAAGTGACTGCCTGGGCCCTTGCTAAGGGTTTAGCTTTAATTTGGGGGAAGGACTGAATGTAATTTGGAGGGTCTAGGCATCATTTATCTTCCTTCCCTTGGGTCATCGTGGTTTCATTCAGCTTAGACAATCGAATGCCTCCTTAATTGTTAGCAGTCCCAGGGATAAGGGTGACAAAGGCATCCTCTGTGTTCAGTATGTTTTAGAATCTACACAGTCGTTTTTCCTTCTTGTTTTCCTTCTACTCCCTCAAACCCACCTCCACATAAGCGAGTGGAGTCACCAAGTAAATCTATGGGATAGGAATTATTTCCCTATCATCTTCAGTTTTCGGCTATTTCCTTGTCTAAGTGGCTTCCGTACTCTAGGGATGTGTGAGGCAAAAGTAAATAAAACTAAACAGGAAATCCCTAGGAATCTCTTGTTGTCTCCTGCATGTATTAATCTGTGGGAAGAAAACACACACACACACACACACACACACACACACACACACACACACAAGTTGAACTAACACTTCCTCATCTTGACCTATAGTTTTCTTGGTCTGCATATTGCTCTTGAAAGACCCGTTTCTCAAGAGGTACAGGGCTAGGGGCAGTTAGCAGGTGATAGTGGTGCAAACTCACTGAGCCTCCAGGAGGAAAGCCAGCTGAAGAAGGAGTGGCTCTTTAGACTCCAAGGTCCAGCCACGGACTTGGCTGGCAGCTTGCACCTGGCCTTCTGCCAGCCTGGCCCATTTCCCTCCACAGTCATACCAGGACCTGGTGCAGCGGCTGGAGCCTGTCATCATGGAGCTGGAACGTCAGGGCAATGTCCTTGTCATCTCCCACCAAGCTGTCATGCGCTGCCTTCTGGCCTACTTCTTGGATAAGGGCGCAGGTGCCTTTGAGGGAGGGGCTGGGAGACACAGCTGGGGGAGGGGCCGGACTCACAGTGGCACCAGGACTCCTGAGAAACAGACCTCCCTGTCTTCCACTCAAATTAGAGTACTTTCTCCAGGCAGCAGTGTGGGGCTCCCAGCAGCCACTGAGTTAATGACTTTCTGAGTTCGCTCTGCTGCTACAAGAGCTTCCAATGGAGAGTGGCTGCTGCTGGTGCTCCTTGATCCTGCCTGGCTTAGGGGCCAGTGTCACACTGACACTCCTGGCAGCATCAGGACAGTGGTTGAACATTCCCAGCCTGCCACGCTGCCTACTAGGTGGATATTCTCTTAGGAGCAGCAGTAGTTTCTGGGTAAAGGCAGTAAGAAGGTGCCGCTGCCTTCTGCCATACTTCCCTTCCTGATCTTCTGGAGCTACTGAGAAGCCTGCATTGTGGAGGCTGAGCTCAGCATCCTGAGCTGCTGGGAAGCTGTTGTGGCAGGCATTACTGGCCTTTGCTGTACCCAGGTGAACCCCTTCCGTGGGGCTCTCTGGCTACAGTACTTCTTCCTGATTTGTCTGCATAGAATGATCTAAGATGGCCATACTTCCTTCCTTAGCCACGCAGAAGGTTGGGTGGCTTTGTGTTCCGGGGTTTAAGGGAGGAGTCATACAACACTAGGAGGTGGTCAGGGTAAGGGAAACTCATTATGAGCTCCATAGGATCTCTCTTCCACTAACTTGACCTACTCCATAATACTAAGAAACTTCCCTCATCTGGTCTCTCTGCTTTCAGATGAGCTACCGTACTTGAGATGCCCTCTCCATACCATCTTCAAACTTACTCCTGTGGCCTACGGTAACTATGCACTTAGGGGCTGGCGGGAGCTGGGAATTGAGGAAGGTCAGAGTTTTCTCTGAAGTCTGTCTAGAGTTCCGCTTCATTATCCCTGTGTACTTATATATTCCATCAGCGCCTTCTGTTTTTAAAGTTCTGTGTGCGTAACTGTGTGTATTGCAGAATGCATACATTTCTTTGTGGTATGCTTTCCCATAATGAAACTAAGGAATTTTCCACCTGGGAAAAAGAAATAGCTAACAACTCACCTCTTTGCTTTCTGCTTTTTCCTTAAGGCTTCTCTTTCCTCTGTTTTCTCAGGGTGCAAAGTGGAGACAATTAAGCTTAATGTGGAGGCCGTGAACACACACCGCGACAAGCCAACTGTAAGTATTTTCCCGTGGTGAACACGCCCGTTTCCCTGCCACCTTGAGGCTTTGAAGCTTTGGCATTAAGAGTCTGGGATTTCTTTTATGTGCAAAAGGGAACAGATTCAGAACTTATGTTTTATATAGTTTGCTAGGTCTGAAAGAGATGTTGGAATTATTATTTTTTAAACTTAGTACCCATTTCATGAGTCTTAACCTTGAATGTTGGCTCCTGGAAATTCAATTAAATATGGAAAGTATTTGGCTGAAGAGAAATGAAAATTACCACCCCCCTCCAGCCCCAAGTATTCCTTCAGAAAGCAGAGTCCAGAGGAGCCTATAAGGTGGGGGTCAGCAGGTGGAGGTTCATTCCTAGGTCTGTCCCTGGTTCTGTGTGGTCTTCAGTAAGCCCCTTCTTCTCTTTGGGTCTTTTTCCTGCTTTGGAATGTTATGCTCAAGGAGCTTCTCCCTTTAGCACCCTGGTGCTAGGAGGCCAGGCCATGGCCCATTCCCTCTGAGGGACCCTGTGTGCAGAAGAGCAGGAGTGAGGGAAGCTGTTGTGGTTACAAGCACGTTATTAACCTGTATGAGTGAGCTTTTGGCTTGGCTTTCATTTGTGTGGTGTCGCTCCATTTCCAATCAGAACAACTTCCCCAAGAACCAAACCCCTGTAAGGATGAGAAGGAACAGCTTTACGCCTCTGTCCAGTTCGAATACAATAAGGCGTCCAAGAAATTACAGTGTTGGGAGCCGGCCCCTCAAGCCCCTCAGCCCTCTCCGTGCCCTGGACATGCAAGAAGGGGCCGACTAGCCGAAGACCCAAGTCAGCATTTCGGTGGTGTGACCGTGTGTTTCCCTCCCGCCCTGGCCTCCTGCCCTTGTCACTAATCATCAAGGTGTCATTTAACTTCCTCCCTCCACCCCCACCCCTGACACTTCACCATTAATCTTAACATAGAACGTGAGGTTATGTGTTTCCAGGACAACCTTAGCTGTTCTCCAGTCTGAAACATCTTTCCACCCAGGGGCAGGTTAGCAAATTGTGTCTTTCAGGACAGATTCTCAGATGGAATGGTCTGGAGGAGGAGGAAAAAGATACATTCCATTGGGGCTGAACATGCCCCACGCTCTTGGTTCTTCTCTGTGTTCCCTGGTGTCTTACTTCACTAATGTCCTCGCGTGGGTAAAGTGTTCTGGGGGATGGAGGGTGGGTGAGTGGTGGGGGGACAAAACGTCCGTTCTTCCTTCACTTCTGTCTCTTCGACGTGTGTTTTCCTCACCGTGCTTGCTTGACTGCTTTCCTCTCCCACCTTCGTGTCCCCTCTGGATTGTCCGGTGTAATGCATGGCATTGCGGTGTCTGTCTAGGAAGGAAGGGGTGATTGGCAGGAGACAAGTCTGGCCCAGCTGATGCTTTCTGCAGCGGGTCCAGATGGATCTGGACTGGAGGAGTCTTTCCTTTCCTTTCTGCCTTCCTCTCCAGCGAGGTCCTGCACGGGCCAGCCCAGGCTACAGAACATCCACAGAATACTCTGGAGCTTGCAAGTGTACATAGGGTGAGAGCTCTTGCCTCCTTTCATAAGAAACAGTCCTAAGTCTTTGATGCCCTGGGGGAATCTGGCTCTGAGGATGTGGGAAATATCTTGGCTTTTATTTTTAACTTAGAGTCAGGCCTGGGTCTTTTGAGGTCTGCAGAGTGGGGTTTTGGAGAGCAGGGTGGGCTGCAGCTCATGCGGGGCTCTTGGAGACCAGTCACATCTTTTCTCCCATGGTTCCCGAGTTCTTTGCCAATCACAACAACTTTTCCTGCCAAAGTCAGTATCCTCTGGGGTGGTTTAGAAGGGCAGTTAGATTCAGGAGCCACCACGGATGTTTGAATTGCTCAAGGCAAGAGGCAGGGAAGAGCTCACTAAAATGGCTTATTTTTGCATAATTTCACACCCTGTTTTAGAAGAAAAACACGCCAAAACAAAATAGTTTTTACATTAGCATTTATTTCCCAAATGTGAAAAAGCTTGATGATGAATTTAATCTCTCTCATTGGAGTGTTCTTTTGTTCATAAGGAGAAACTATCTCATCTTGAAGTCCGGAGAAGTCCTTGGAACGCTGTGGGATCTAGCTCTTAACTGTTTATATTTATCTAGTTACTTCTGTCATTTCATTTTCTTTGTAGGGTTAAACAGAAAATGTTTAGAGAAGGAATTCTTAGCCCCTTGATGACCACGATGGCTTATCCTCTTTTCTAATTTTGCATGCAAAATGCACGAATATATGTATGTTTTTCTGAGAGGCAAGTTTAGAGTTCTCATGGGATTTTAAAAAGAGATAGGTGACTCCCCACCTTAAAGTTATCGGCTTGTCTGCTTCCATGATAACGGAAGACCTTTTGTTGTGGTTCTCATCCAGGAGTATTCCTTAGAATCCCCTTTAGAATTGTTGAATCATAAACATGCCTGTGTCTACCTTACGCCTAATACTGACTCACAGTCTCTGGGATCTGGGTCTGGACATGCATGTATTTACGTAGCTTCCTGGATAATTCTGACATAGCCCAGGTTAAGAACTCCACCTTAGGAAGTTAGATGGAAAAATACTGGGATAGCAGTTCCTCAGACAAAAGTGTCAGCCTAGGAATTCTGAATTTCTCAGTCCTTAAAGGACAGTTCTTTGGGTTTGATGTTTGAGCAGATCATATTAAGTGATATAAACCTCTGGAAGGCAGGCTGTGTATTTTAGAGGGTTATTCTAGGTTCTAGTCCCATCTTTACTCCTTTCTATTGCTGAGCGATGTGGAAGAAATCACTGAATTAAATAATTGTCCCTAGATAGCAGCTGGGGATTTTAAGCACCCTGGAGAGAGCTGTAGACTCTGCAGGATGATAAAGTTGTCGTCACAGGCAATAACTCCCTGACCCGGAGTCTTTTACTCCTCTGTCCCGAGTAGGATACCAGAGCCAGCTTCTAAAGGCTGTTTACCTAGATTCATCTCAAAATTATGTCCAAGATGTAAAGTAACCTGCTATTCCTGTTTAGTGGTTATATAATGTGTACTGAGTGTCTTTGTGGAGCTTTGGGCTGGTGGGGGCAGGGACAGGAGAAAGACACACAGAAGTAGAAGAAAAGGTTATCGCCCAGAGGAAGGTTAAGAGACATGACGTAATTTGTAACAAATGAGCATTTGCAATAGAGCAACACTGTGAGTCTAGAAGTGCTCACCATCACGTCGCTTCTCCTGACTTTTCTGTTGTCCTGTGGCTATGAGACTACAGGGATTGGGGGATGGGGATGCCTCCACCGCCACTAATGTGAGAAGGAGATACGGTTGGGGAGGCATGTTTGGCACTTTTACAAGGTTTCGTTGTCTACATTTGCTCCCAGTTAATGTAGCCCAAATGGGCATTCAGTCTTTTCTTCTGCTGTGAGGTGAGAGTAATTCAGAACTAATGAATGAGAAGAGGGAGCACTTTGATCCGCAGATTGGATTAACACTGTACCTACTCTTAGCAAGAGGAGACTTGTCTAACAAGTGAGCATTGTGTTAACCTGTCAGTAGCCCCAGCGTTAGAGACAGGTCACTGGGATGTTCACTCTGGCTCTCAGCCTGACATTGTTTCCCCACTCTCCCCTGTGCCAGTTTGCTTTCCTCAGAAGAGGAGCTGGGCGGCGGGGGGGCGGGGGGGGGGCGGTCTTACTATCTTCAGACAGAACATGAGAAATTAGAATTTGATGAGCAAGGGCTTCAGCATCCTTTGGTTTCTAAAGCAAAATCCCTTCAGAGAAGTCCAGCAGGAAGAAGCCAGGAGAATGTAGAATGGAAAAGAACTTTTACTCCACATTTTAAAGAAGTTTCATCTCTACTTCTCATTTTTTCTCTCCTGGTCTTCTTACTTGAATGCATGTTGTGGTATATGCACATTGCTATGATTGTTTCTATCACAAGTCCTACAAAATAAAAATGGACTTAAAAGTACTCTCTGCTGAGGCCATAGGTTTTATGTTGTGAGAAATAGATAAAGACATTAGCATTTAATCTACTGGAATAAGGTGGTGGCTGCAGCTTATTACCTGTAGTCCCAGATACTTGGGAGGCTGACGTGGGAGGATCACCTGAGCCCAGGTGTTTGAGACCAGCCTGAGCAGCATAGTGAGACCTCACCTCGGAAAATTTTTTTTTTAAATTTACTTGTCTAAAGTGGGGAAAGGGAAATTATTCTGTTTTCTTATTCTTGCTTCAAGTCTCTGACAGATTTGAAAGAGAAATCTAAAGCAGATTTAGAGAACCTGCTTCTCTTCCTATCTCCTAATCCCTAAGTTGGAATTCAGCTCTTATCTGTATTGCTGTTTTTGTTTCAGTAAAGTGATGATTTTACACTGAGTTGGAAAGTGGAATAAGAAAAGCTTCTAAAGCCTTGCATTGTGCTAGGGATCTGCCCTATAGCTTTGGTTCTGGTGTTTTATTGTTGTTTGTTTCCGAAGAAGTTGGAGTTAGGGATGCAATCTGTTTGTACCCCTAGACGGAATGGCTGAGTATTCCATAGGAGGATCTGCGTAATCCTGTTTGCAACCCACGTTTGATCTTCAGAGACACTGGCATTTTGAAGAAACATGATATAGCTGTTTGGGAATAAATTCATCTATGTTATTTATTTATTTTTGTGTGTGTGTGAGTAGGAGATCTTAATTGACAGAAACTCCTTGGTAATTAGGGTGGCCAATGGCAAGAGAAAAAGTATCCGGTAATCAGAAGAACTGTGTCTGGGTTATGTAGTCTTATGCACATTTCATTGTCTTTGCCAAGCCCAGAAGCCATACTGTGTTCATTGTCAAGAAATTTGATAGATTTACCCAGTTTTTCTAGTATGGATTTTTGACTTATTAAAAATATATAACAACCTGAACAACATTGGCTGCAACATTGGCGGGTCACCCCCAAAGTAACACAGATATTAGAAGTGTGTCTAGGGATTTAATTTAGACCCAACTGTCTAGGAGATTGTGTTTAGTTGGGTCTCTGTACTGACTGACCAGCAGACTTTAGAGTCTGTGTGCAGACTGGAAGACCCTAGTGGTGTCTATATGTCGGCCAGCTGATGAACTAGTTGGATCTGTGTGCTGACTGACTCCAGTAGGATCTGTTTGTCACTGACAGACTCTAGTACTGTCTCTGTGATGACTGACTGGCTGATTCTAGTAGTGTCCGTGTGTTGACTGAATGAGAAACTCTAGTAGTGTCTGTGTGTTGACTGGTTGGTACTCTAGTGGTGTCTGTGTGTCGACTGACTGACAAGACTCTAGTAGTGTCTGTGTGCTGACTGATAGACTAGTAACATCTGGGTATTGCCTGACTATAGAGTCTATAAGCTGACAGTCCGCCTGCCGTCTGATTGCACCCATTGGAGTGTGTGTGTATTACTGTAATTCTCTACAAAGAAAGGAATTAAGCACTCCAGATATTTTCTTTATAGGGGAGTTCTGTACACTATGATTTTAAATAGACATTTCTTGTATAGTAGTGGCCAAATTCTCCTTATTTGTAAAAGATAAAGGTTGCATATCACTGCTATGGTATTTTGTGAACTCAGCCAGGGGAATGCCTGTTCAGAGCCTGGAGTTGTTACCCTCACTTGAGGTCATCTCATCCACTCCCCTGCTTTAGGGCAGGACTTCACTTTTGCTGTCTGTTTCTGAAGCTTGTGTGTCCCCAGCTTACCCTGTTCTGGAACGCTGCATTCTGTTGGAGAGGGCTGCTATTTTTAGTCAGCCATGCATTTGGCTTTTACACTGAATCTAATAAATAAAAATGAGAAGAATATTTGGCCTTCAGAAATTGATTTTAAGGGTTGGCAAAAGTATTTTTTCCAGTAAGCCTTTCACTGGATATCTGTGACCAATGTTTACCTACTCAATGTTTTTGTATCTGAATTGCTTGTGTACATTTTTTATTATGTTGACGTAACAAGAAGATCAACATATGCTGATATGGTGATGGTTTTGCTATGGCCAAAGCAAAGGGCTGACCAAATACACGGTGCCCTTTGGGAAGGGGAATTGTGTGGGGCTGGGCACCTCTGGGTTGAATGGGGATGGGTCAGATTGGGAAGTCTAGGAAATAGAGTTCTACTGCAGATTTCTGAGGCACTGCTCTGTTGAAAGTAGGAACATAGGTCTTTAGCAACATTCTGATTTAATCAGGTGTCACTGATAACAAAGTGTGCCACTTAGATCCATTTAAGGTGTTTTAAACTGTATTTGAAATGTGTTTTTGTGCGTGTGTGTGTAGAATGGGTAAATAAAATTGTTGAGTAACTTGAACCTATCAGAAGGCTTCTGGGTTTTTTGTTTTGTATTTTCAGTTGTGTTTCCCATCCCTTCCCCATCCCTAAAACTTTGCCTCATGCTGCACAAGGATTCAGACTCAGACAAGCCAACGAAGTTCTCACTGTTATTTGAAGGCCATGGTATAGCCATGGCTCTCTTCTGCCACCTTCTGGGGAAGATAGGAAGAACATTAGGGAAAGTGCATGAACTTCAATAGTTGTGTGTACCTGTTGGCACTTAAGCAAGAATTAAAAAACAATTGCATTTCATTGCACTATGCAGTAACTCCCATTAGCAACATGTAACTCATATTATCTATTATAAAGAAAACATTTGAAGATTTTTTTAGCATTTAGTGGACTGTTGCTCCTAAAATGTGATTTACCCATTTCTAAAGAGATTATGGTCGATGGTATAAAACAGCATTTCATTTCTTTTGGAACAGGAAATGCAGATGGGATTGTTTTACTGTCCTCATTCCTTATTCCTTGTTACCTTAACAAGGACCAGAAGCTCATTAGAAATGCAGAATCCTAGGCCCCATCCCAGGCCTCCTGAGTCAGAATCCTCATTTTACCAGAACTACCAGGTGATTCATATGCACATTTAACATTTGAGAAACACCATTCTTGGGGAAGAATTTCCCACAAGGTAAAATGTTAGATGCCAGTTTATGGGAAGAAGTTGATCTGCTCTGATGACTGATTTCAGAATGGACTCCTATAACTACAACAGTAGGGACCATCCTCAGAAGCCAAGTAGCCCTGACTACAATGCCACTTTATTGGCATGGTCTTTTGGCTGACATAGCCTACACGATCTCCTTCTACCAAAGGGATTCTGACTGCTTCTGCTTCATGTCTTGGGTATGTAGCTTATGGTCCAGGCCTGAAAGGAGTGCCTGGTCCAATATGGTCACGAGGTCAGCTCCTCAGGGAAAGAAGCCCATGAGTATGCCATTCGAGTATGCCTGACTCCCCAGAGTCAAGGTGTGTGTGTAGGCATGCCAGTGTGTTCATGCATGTGTGTGGATGTGGGGCTGTGGAGGTTAAGGGAGGAGGGAAGGTAGGAGAAGGAGTCTGCTCTACTTTTATGTTTGCTGCTTGGCCAGTGGTGTAATAGCTTTATGTCTCTTCCGCTCTGGCTCGTAGGCAACAGAGACCACACTGGCTGTGCGCAGACGCCCCTCCGCAGCATCCCTCATGCTGGCTTGCTGATGATGTGGAGGTTCGGGCCACACCTCTCCAAAGGATTGGGATCTACTGAAAAGCTTGGAATGTCAGCTCCACAGAGGCTAGAACAGGAAGTTAAGTGGGAACTGGACTTTTGGGGCCACCAAAATGAGACCTGGAGAAACATCACCACATTTCCTTCCCTTTTGCCTAAGAGGAATATCAGTTACACTGAAAAATTAAACTTCTCTGTGCCTCAAAACATTTAGCAACGTGAACCAATGACTTTTTATCATCTCTTTGCTGGGTTTGGTCCAAGTTGGTCAATCTCATTCTGTATAGACACTTAACATCCTACCTGTGACTGTCTGCATCCTTTGCTGGCTCTTTTTTGCCTAGAGTGCACATGCACCTCTTCAGAGTTACTTTCCAAGTGAGAAGACTGAGCTCCAGAAAGCCTTTCCTATGCAGTAGGAGCTGGGCCCTGCATCTGTTCCAGGCGAGCAGGCTAGAGTCCAGTATACATAATGCTAGCAGCTACCATTTGCCACGTTGGAAACAAGAGACAAATCACCAGGTGAATGGAGGGTGTGCTGAGAAATTCAGTCCCTAAGACCTCTCTTCTGCAGTGATAGAAGAACAGGTGTCAGTAGCAACCTTTTCATTGAGAGAAATTTTTCTTGTTCCAGGCCCTTCCAGACAGGATCTGACTACAAGACTCCCTAAGATGGGTACACATCTTCTAAGTTCCCTTTTGTAACTGCTATCGTTTCTACTTGATACATGTGCCTCTCATAGCTGAAGATGGGGCTGTGTAGTTCTCCTGGGTGGTTGGGAATGTGGGCTAGAGAGAGAAGGAGAGTGCCGTTTATGACATGAGTAAGTCAAGAAAGCTCCCTATCAGGAGTATTTTGGCTTCACAACAGGTGGAAGGATACATGCCCCTCTGTGGGGTCTGTCACCACGATGCAGTTCTTGAGAAAGGTGCGGCTGTGACTTGGAGAGCAGCAGTCATCTGATACCTGCCTCTTGGCCACTTGTCACGATTGTGGTCACTGGTCTTTCATGTAAAAGTAAGGGTGGCAGGGTTGTGGCCCAGTGCCTCAGTGCTAGCCATTCAGTTTCTCTTACAGATAAATCAGATAACTCTTTCCCAGTGATTGTCAAATGTATGAATGTATCTCTGTAAATGAGATTTTGACATGTCACTGTTCCTGAAGGAGAGTATGGAATCCCCAAAGGATATTATATCTTGCAAGGAAAGTCTATTTTTTTAAAGAATAGTAGGTTTTTAGCTTTACTTTTCTTTCTTTTTTTCCTTTTCACTCAAATGCTCACTTACTGGGCAAAAGGGTGAGCAGCAAGAAAAGTAATGAAATGTAGCTTTTCTCAAATGGTTCTTTTATACTGTGGATGATCTAGGCCTCTATTACCTAAGATGTGATGAGCTGGGCTGCAGGCAGTTCAGCATCCAGCAACTAGGAGCTCCTTTTCTACGTGCAAAGCTGCCTTCAGGAAGGCTTCTTACTCCGTAGCAGATGATTTTCATCTGGCTGCCTACCGCATGCTGTGCTGTAATGCTTTTGTTCTGATATGGGTTTCTCTCTGCATCAAAAACTGTCTTTCGATGATCAGACAATATACTTATTTATTCTATCCGTGTAGGGCATTTTTGAGTCTTCATGTCACTGTTTGCATGTATTTAATCAGAATGTAATGTAATTTATGTTGTTGGTTTTTGTTTTGTTTTGTTTTGGTAGAAATTTAGGTAGTTTGAGCTTTTAAGTTTAATGTCATATTAATTTAAGTTACATTTCCAGAATGTAGATGTCTGTCTTCTGTAAAAGGAAAATAACCATGTTAACAGTGGATTTTTGAATACTTTTTTTTCTCATTTATTTTTATTATAAGTGTAAACCAAGAGATGCATTTCTCTGGAGAAAAGTTTATCTTCTGGATTAATAAAATCATGCTAAAATACGTGAGTAATATGTATTGCTTTTGTAATAAGAAAATAAAATTATTTTAAATTAAAAATGCAATTAATTTTAAGGTAACACACAAAAAGATAACATTTGGTGCCTTATACATATGCAAAATATTAATAACATTGTCCAAAATATGTTTGAAACTAGCTTCTTTACAACAGTTTCCAAATTATGAGATTGTATGTATATTTCCAACTAATAATTTTAAGCAGTTCAAATTCCACTAGCATTTCAAAATGATATCCATAAGATTGTGACTACCATGCATTATTGACATCCTAGAGGTTCATTCATTTATTTAACAAATATTTAGCGACTACCTGTACTTGCCAGGC
This sequence comes from Saimiri boliviensis, assembly GCF_048565385.1. Lineage (NCBI taxonomy): Eukaryota > Metazoa > Chordata > Mammalia > Primates > Cebidae > Saimiri > Saimiri boliviensis. Next base: position 59,667,324 of record NC_133462.1, read on the forward strand.
AATGACTAAAACAAAGTCCCTGCCCTTTGTCTAGAATTTATTGTTGGAAAGGAAAGGTTAACAGCGGGTCTGTAACCTAACCCATCTCTTTCTACTGGGGATGCTTTCCCCCTCATGAATGACCTTCCAAATAATGTTAGGTAATGGTTACATAAATGTATATGATAAAGCAACTTGGAACACTCTTCTGAGGTCAGTTGCAATAGAGATAAAATGAAATGTTCCTAATAACAACAGCATTTCCAAATTCTTTAAGTTCAAGGGTTCTTCTGATAAAATGAAAATGACTTGCAAATTCTCCAATTTGAAATCAAATGAGGGACAGTGGTTATAGGTACCGATGAATACATTGAGCTTTAACAATCCAGCGGGCGGACTGGCAGCAGTGAGGACGTAGGGTCAAGGTGCAATTGCCTTGGAAACATCTCCAGGCATTTCTGCAAGTGTGCTCTGGTTCAGCCATCAAGTCATCACTCGTAAAAGGCTGGGGTGTCTGGAATCATTCTCAGGGTTTTACAGAGAGGTAAATGAGCACCGTTACTGAGTGGCACACCTCAACACTGTGGGAATTTTTATAAAGCCAATATCTCAGAACAAGGTAAGTGCTAAGACCCAACAGACATGCCACACTATTTTAAAATGTTGCTGGTAACTTAGCAAAGCAACCAGCATTAGAAAATGACCACTCAGAGAGTGTTTCGGTGTTGGGTGATGGTCATTGTTTGCTTTTCTCCCGTAGCTTTGATTATTACACCATTTCTCAAACTTCTCCAAGGTCCTTACTCAAGACACACTGAGGAGCATCAACCTTCGGGTTCACTAGCTTGCCCTGGCTAATTTTTTTTATTTTTAATTTTTCTAGAGATAGGGTCTTTCTTCTTTCATTCTCATCAAGCCAATGTCAGCCGCATTCCTTCAGCCCTTTACATGCAGAACAACTACTTTTCTGAACTCCCAAAAGCATTAAAATTTCCTTTTTGGTTGTATGCAACACTCTACCTGTGAAAATCAGATGAGATTCTATAGGAGAGTTTCTCTGCAATTAAGCGAAGTAATTTCAGAAGCATAGGAACACCTGGGAAGCCGCGTTGCGGCTCTAACGGGGTCTATACTCAGTAAGTGAAATGCCCTTCACCAAGCATCCAGCCTACTCTCAGAGAATGACTTGTTTATCCATCTGGGTTTCCTTCATTACTGAGATGTTTGCCTCATCATTCACATTCAGTTTTCACTTCCTAGGTTCTCTCCTCTTTCATCCATTGTCTTTGTAGAATTTATGGATGGGAAACTGTGTCAGAGTATGCTTTAATAAAGTCCGTTAAATATTATTTTCTGAATTTAAATTCCTGAGTCATTTCACTCAAGCTCTGCTTCAGATTAGAGTTCGTTTCAGCTGTGGATTTCAGTAAATCTAAAATAACATCTCCATGGGCACATGGGTTCACTCTGGCAATCTCAGCTCTTTGGGAGGCTGAAGTGGGAGGACTGCCTGAGGCTAGGAGTTCAAAATCAACTTGGGCAACATAGTGAGACCACCATCTCTACAAAAAATAAAAAATAAATCAGCCAGGAATGGTGGTGAACACCTGTAGTCCTACCTATTTGAGAGGCTGAGGTAGGGGAATTGATTGAGCCTGAGAGTGTGAGGCTGCAATAAGCTATGATCATGCTAGGTGACTCTCTCTCTCTCTCTCTCTCTCTCTCTCTCTCTCTCTCTCTCTCTTTCTCCTCTCTCTGTTTCTCTCTTTAATCTGTAATTCTAAAATCCGAGTACCCTTGAGGCAAAGTTTTCTTCTAACTCATTTAACAGAAAAAAACCGACCCAAACTGTGATGAAATGTATTGTCTCTATATAGGCACTTAGTGTGAATATTTTAATATTTTATGGAGAAATATTAGTAAGACAATAGTATACGCAATATGATTTCTAAAGTCCTAATAGTTCTCAATCTGAAGTAAGCCATTAAGATGAAGAATTACTTGCAATTATTTCCTGTAATACATGTTCTATTTTATCTCTGTATTTATGTAGGGGTAAACTAGATTTTCTTTCCCTTTTAAAATAATTTATTGTATAAACATTCTGTATATAAATCTATAAAAGATACTGAAGAACATGCATTCCTCAAGAAGTAGAACATGGGGTATGTTAAGAAAAATTATTCAAAGCTTAGGACTAGCAAAAAGGCATCATTGAAGTAAATGCTCAATAGATCCCTGGGCATTTTCTAGCAGACCCTCTGGAGATGATCAATTCACAGGAGTATGTGACTCTGATGGACTTTACATTAATTAGGCTCTTTTAGAACTCTTTAAGAGGCTAATTTGCAGAAAATTGATAGGAATGCAAATGATTCTCATCTGAGAACAATGAAAATGATTCCTGATTATGGTAGAGCAAACACATTTTGTCCATTTTGTTTTAATTACTTTCCACCAGGTAGAAAGCCCATTGCAAATGTTATGGTTTGTTACTCTGTAGGATATTAACCAGCTTTGTATCTATTAGAAAGGCCACTTTAGAATGCTTTTGACTGACTGACGCTATTCCCCAAATTCTTCTTTAAACCGGTTGTAGTACCTGGATGGTTCCTCATTAATTAATGAGTTGAATTAAACCTTTGATACATATTTATCTTATATTTACATAAGTGTAATATTCTTTTTTTTTTTTTTTTTTTTCAGACGGAGTTTCGCTCTTGTGACCCAGGCTGGAGTGCAATGGCGCGATCTCGGCTCACCGCAACCTCCGCCTCCTGGGTTCAGGCAATTCTCCTGCCTCAGCCTCCTGAGTAGCTGGGATTACAGGCACGCGCCACCATGCCCAGCTAATTTTTTGTATTTTTAGTAGAGACAGGGTTTCACAATGTTGACCAGGATGGTCTCGATCTCTTGACCTCGTGATCCACCCGCCTCAGCCTCCCAAAGTGCTGGGATTACAGGCGTGAGCCACCGCGCCCGGCAATATTCTTAACTTTTTGAAAATTGTATCTTAGAGGATGCTTACACTGCAGGAATTTGCATATTAGTTGAGAAAAGATAAGACAAAAATTATAAGGCAGCATACAATAAATGACAAGTGACCATACGGATTTTGGGGACTGTGGTAGAGTTTCTGGATGACTGTTTTTTAAAGTTATTTCTGCATTACTTTTATTCATTTAACAGACAATTGCTTTGCAATATGAAGCACTTTGGAAGAGAATACAAATATAATTCAGAAACAAACCCTGTCCTGGGGTTAACAGTTTCATGTGGGAATATAGGGAAGGGAAAAAACACCTTTTCTCTGCTGTATTATATTCAATGGCTGGGACCTGCAAATTAGACTAAGACAGATTAACAGGAGGGAAAATTCTATTTATACATGCAACATGAGTACATGTGGGAAAACTCAGTGGTAAGTAATTTAAAAAGTTGGTTAGAATTGGGGACTTATACATCCTCTTAATAGGTGCAGGTGGGGAGAAGAAAGGCACTTATAAGAAAATAGATTACTGGCTAGGTGTGGTGGCTCATGCCTATTATCCCAGTACTTTGGGGGACTGAAATGGGTGTATCATTTGAGGGCAGGAGTTCGAGACCAGCTTGGCCAAAATGGTGAAACCCCATTTCTACTAAAAACACAAAAATTAGCCAGGTGTGGTAGTGCATGCCTGTAATCCCAGCTACTTGGGAGACTAAGGTACAAGAATTGCCTGAACTCGGGAGGCAGAGGCTGCAGTGAGCCAACATTGTGCCAAGACACCACCTTAAACAAAAAAGAAAACAGAATGCTTTTTGGAAAGATAAGAGGGTTTTCAGGGGAAAAGTAGGAAATAAGAAAGTTTGTGATAACATTTGCATACCTGCGTGGTCTTTCTGTCTCCTTCAAGGCCATGACATTTCCCCGGAGAAGGAATTTGAAACATGTTTTACTCACGCCCTCCCTTCCAGCATAGATCTGCCCTGAAAAGGAATTAATTTATGGCCACCTTATCTCCAAGGTTGCCGCCCTTAGTCAGATAAGAGAAGCCCAAAAAAGCTTTGTTCCTTTCCGTATCACTGAATCTCAAATATCTTTAGCTTAAAATAATCCTTATGCCAAAGTGGCACATTTGGGGATGACATATCCTGATTCCTTTCAGGAGAAAGACATAAATTAATCATTACAAAACAGTAATAATGGATACAGAAAAGAGGAATGTTTGCAACCTTGCTGTGTCCTAAATGCTTTATTATTTTGTTAAAACCTGAAATTTTGTGGGAATTTTACCCCAGTTTCATAATTAGAACACAGAGAACCAACCAAGTGTTGTAATAGTCATGAGCAAGATGAAATGGGAGCCCCCAAAACAATTTTACATGCCTTAATTCCTGAGACCAAAGCATTCCTCTCACCTCTCTCTTTATTCATTTGGTTAACTCTGGACTCAGACCAAATCCTGTCCCAGGAAGAGCCACCAAGTAGGAAGCCTGGTACAGGCCCCGCCAGCAAGGACAATGTGTCACTGCAGGACTTTGGAGCTCTCAGGTTTGGAGTCAATTAAGACCAGCTCCTTGCTGGGAAGTCATAGATCTGGAGGGACAGAGGCAGGTAAGGTTAGCTCACTTCCTTGAGCTTTCTGTCTTTGGTGCTGCTTACAGTCTTAGGATATCTGATATTCAGGAAAGAAGGATGAAGTAACATTCGAAGTTGGGTCTTATCTGAGAAAGTAGCAGGGACTGGCAGCCCCTTCTCTTTCCCCAGTGCTGGCCAGGGTTACAGAAGGTGGACTGTAAACACTGGCAAATATTGACAGAAGTCAAGGTCATGGCAAGACCATTTGGCCCACGACTGTTGGGGAAGGATAAACCTGCCATTCAGAAAGACTGGTCAACTGAATTTGCATTCCCAGAAACCAGGACATTTCTGAAACTGAGTTTTAAAACTGGCAGCTCTTTTGCCATCCCTTTGTATTTTCGCAGTCTCTCCCTGTGCCAGCTTTCTTACAGCTGTTCAGATTTCCTGTTGTAATATTTTTTTTCTTTTTCTCCAGGGAGGGGAAATCAATATTACCTCTTCTCTAGAAAGGAGGTGGTTGGGCTGGTCTTAAGCGTGTTAGAAGATCTTTTTTGATTCAGACCAGGTCTCTGGCCTGAGTAAATTCCAGCCTGGGGCGAGGACTTTGATCACCAGATGTTTTATCGGTGTGCATGCTGTCTTGTGGTTGCGTGGCTGGTTTCTGCTTCAAATGGTATGTATGCTTTCCTTCAGCTCAGCTTACTAGGCATTTGGTGTCAATTTGTGAGGTTATGAGAAACTCTGTCTAGAGCTTTAAGGAAGTTTGCGTTTATGATATTTATTTCTTCTATTGAAAAATCTCACATTATCCTAATGTTCTATACTCAGTAGGAGCTTAGTATATATTTAATGATGATCCTGCTCTCTGAAGTGGATGGTTACTGCTTACTTTCCTTTTCTGTTCTGGGAGCAAAAAGAGTACTAATTTCAAAATCCTGTGAGGTCTTACTTGTTATAAACTCCAGGACCACCATTTGGGGAGGGAACCATTTGTTTAGCAGTGGACAACTTGTGGCTGAATTTGAGTAAAATTCCTGTAATTCTTTTGGAAATAAAACTTTGGAAGTCCTCTGGAAGGGAGGGACATGGACGTACATGGGCATGGAAGACTATAAGAATCAGAATCAATAATCCAGCGAAAAGAGACAAGGATGGGGAAATCTAATAAGGGTTCCCTGACAGCACATGATATGGCAAATGAATCTGTTTTCTTTTTCCTTCCAGCAGAGCACTGTCCAGAGCTTCCTCCAGTGGACAACAGCATATTTGTTGCAAAGGAGGTGGATGGACAGATTCTGGGGACTTACATTTGTATCAAGGGCTACCACCTGGTAGGAAAGAAGACCCTTTTTTGCAATGCCTCTAAGGGGTGGGATAACACCACTACTGAGTGCTGCTGTAAGTTAGATCTTTCTACATCCTTGCCTGTGTTGATATTCTGTTTTACTCCTTCACATCCTACTTCATGTAGGCCGTGGTAAAACTTTATGAGAAAACAAAAATTCTCAATTTCTAGGAGTCCCCTTTTAAAGCACTCCAGTGGAGGAGCATCTCTTGGAAGCTCCATGATCAGATCTTGATCAGTATTAATTTAGTTGAATGAATAGGATCAATTCACCCTATGGGAAATAAATAAATTTCTTCCAGTTACTAGTACTATTTTTTTGCCGTAATTTCTTTAACCCAATATTGCTTTAAAAATGTTTATGTTATGAAAAATTTTAAATGTCTACAAAAGACAGAAGAGTCAAATTAACTCATATAGACTCATCACATAATTTCATCAACTGTCCACACCTGACTAATCTTGTTTCATGTATATTCTCACTTTATTATTTTGAAGGAAGTACATCATATCATTTTATTTCACCCATCAAATTTTGAACTGGGAATAGTTTATATTCTCAGGTTACAGATGTGATAATTGAGATCCAACTAACTTGCTCAAGGTCACAAAACTCATTTCTGGTATCCTCTGTGGAGATGGGGAATAATTCATCCATATTCCATTTATTACTACTATTTTTTAAAGAATAGTTGTATTAGTTCTCTTGTATACCCAGAGTAGAGCACACCAATATTATTATCCTTCATTCATATAACCAAACTCGTGTCCCTGAGCATTCTCTCCTGTTTTTTTTTTCCACTCCATGGGAAAAAGCATAATAAAATAAAAAATGATAAGTGTACATTTGGGTAGATGAAAGGAAAAGGAAGACTTGCCTCAAACACAGGTTCAATAATTTTGAGCCATGCTTGATGTAACAGTACAACAAGCATGCTATTGGTAATTTTCAGTTACGTACTTAATTACTTTCAGTTCCTAGTTCATGTTGGTCTTGTGCATGACAAAGATCTTTTTAGCTGTATTTAGATCATCCCCTCTTTCTTCATTCTGTATTGATGTGGTAGTACCATGTACCTCACCCAATTCAAAATGTGCAGTACTAGCTCTAATTTGACGTTTTCTCACTGAAGACTGAGGAGGTCTGGCCTTTGCTGTGTTGGGCTTTAGCCTTGCACTTTCAGATTATTGCTTATTTTCTTCTTCAGTGGGTCACTGTCCTGACCCTGTGCTGATGAACGGCGAAGTCTATTCTTCAGGACCTGTGAATGTAAGTGACAAAATCACGTTTAAGTGCAGTGATCATTACATCCTCAAGGGCAGCAAATGGAGCCAGTGTCTAGAGGACCACACCTGGGCACCTCCCTTTCCCATCTGCAAAAGTAGTAAGTATAAGAGAAATCATCAAGAATCCCCAAAATACTGCCTAATAGTGTAACTTAGACATTTGCCACATCCCTGGAATGTGTGTTCCTTTTTTTTTCATATCAGGGATGGGCTTAAGACCTAGCAGACAGCCATGAAACAAGTGGAACTCACAGAACCTTTACTCACAGGTGTAAATCTCACCTCAAGAGATACATTCCAATGCAATGAATGGCATCCAAAGCACACCTTTTTCTTTCTCAAGTAGGGGTCCTGTCCTACTAGGTTTAATGTAGAGTAGTTTGGAGCATTGGCTATTTTATTTTTTAATTTCAAGACAGTGATTTAAAGTCTTTGTTTGAAAAGTAAACAGAAAACAATGGAAAAACATAACTCATCTATTGCAAAATTATCTACAAGAAGCTAAAGACCATCTTTCTGTTACTACAGTTCATATCTCTCAGAGTTAGTAAGTAGGGTGTGTTTATTGCATGACATTTTCTTATGTTTATACAGACATTTAAAACGAATACACACAAATAAAATGTGTAAATTTAATAAGCATTAAATAGCTATTTTGCATGTATGTATCTATATAAATATACCTATAGAAATGGGACTTGCTATACATATTTTTAAATTGCTTTTTTTCATGTATACATGGCAATTTTCCCAGATCAGTCCATATAGCTCTATTGCCCGCTATCTAATAACTGCATATGTGTATGTCATAATTTATTACACCTCTCTCACATTATTTTCATATTTTTGCTATTAAGAACAATGCTGAAATGAATATTTTATATACACACATCTTTATGTCTACATTATTGTTTCTATGAGATAGATTTCTAACATGATTGCTGGATCACAGGATGCCATTATTTGCAGAATATACTTCAAATATCCAAGAAATTCTACTAAAATATTTAATACATACTTGGATACAAAATAAATATTAAAAAATCAATGTTTTTACTTTCTATTGATAATTATTAGTTAAATTTGAAATGTAAAAATAATTCTCTTCACAAAATGGATATGAAAATTTACTGAAAGATATGAACCAAGTCTTGAATGAAAGAAAGACATGCCATGATCCTGGCTGAGCAGACTTAGTATTACAATACAAGGCCTACCAGAAGCTTAATTTCAAAAAACAAGAAAAAAATAATTAAAAAGATCTCACCTAGTAGGGTACACATCTAACACTGTAAATATTTTTGGGAAAAAGATGAATGATGGATCAAAGGGAAGGGAGTACTTGCTATATTAGATAATAAAATGGACTACAAAGTTACTATGAGCACAATAGCATTAAAATGGCAAACTGTAGGTATTACACATTATATGGCATTAAAATAGCAAAGTATAGGTACAGATAAGTAGAACATCTTAAGTCAGGAGGAAAAGTCTATTCAGTGGTTATGGAATAATTATCTATTTGGAAGAAGATGCAGTTAGGTCTGCAGCTCATACCATATTCACAATACTTTACAGATGGATTTTAAACACATAACTATAAAAAGCAAAATTATTAAATCATTAAAAGAAAACGTGAGATGACATATTTATTATGTTGGGCTGGGGAAAGCCTTCCTAAGCAGTAACATAAAACTCAGAAGTCATAAAGGAAGAAAGTGGGCAGATTTAATTAAAATTTTAAAAGAAAAACTTCTACATATTAAAAGACATCATAAAAGTTAAAAGATAACAGACTTGAAGAAAGTATTGCAACATATTTCATGGTTAAAGAGTTAATGTTTTTAGTACACAAAGATCTCCTAGAGATCAGTAAGGAACAAACAATCCAATAGAAAACAAGCAAAGTTGTGTAAGGACAGGCAATTCCAAAATAATGGCCCTAAACAGTACTTCTGTTTCCTAATTATGTGAAAGGATATTGCACATACTAATGATTATATAACTGAAAATTAAAATTTGATATACATCTTTTACTGATCAGATTAGCAAAAAATGAAAAGATGAATCTAATTTAATATCATTCAGGATCTGAGGAAATAGCCATTTACATCAGTGAGAGTATAAAGTGCTATCACTATTTGGATGTATTTTGGCAGTAGCCACTAAAATAACAAAAGCCAGGCATGGTAGTGCATGCCTGTAGTCCCAGCTATTTGGGAAGCTAAGGCAGGAGGACAGCTTGAGCTCAGAAATTTGAGGCCAGACTAGACAACATAGTGAGGCCTGTCTCTAAAAATAATAAAAAATAAAAATGAAATGATAAAGACAGGCAGTTTAAGAGCACAAACTATATATGCTCTTACATGAAGGAATGTGGGGTTATTTAAAACATGCATACGTACTGTTAAATTACATGCATATAATATTTTATAATATGCGTACATACAGTTAAATTACAAGCATATAATATTTTATATCATTAGCTTGACACAAGTTTAAAGCATTTCCTTTTCTTCCAAATGTTTTCTGTTTTACTCTGTTTTGATTCAGTCGTTTCTATTCTAGCTCTTAACCACAGAAGCCCTGTCTTTTTATGTCTCTTCACTTTCTAAATCTAGGATGAGCTCCCAGGTTTCTGAACAAAGCGCATTCTTTCTGTTGAGATCCAAGGCCCACATCATGTCCTTCAGTCCAAAATTGTACTGATGAAAGTTCCCAGAACCTTGGTGGAATGTAATCCCCCAAACAACTCATGGACATTCTTCTTGCTTTCCTCTATTCATCCCTTGAGCTCAGTCTTTGAGCTTTACAAAATTAGTGTATTAACTGCATAAGTAATATTAATTCATCTTTGCTGTAGAAATATATAGAAAATAAATGATGAAACTAATTACCTACAAGCCTACCATCTAAGGATAAGGGCACTGGTTTTTGGCATATGACCTTCCATATCTTTTTTTTCTCTGCTTACGTTTGTGTAACTGTGATTTACAAAAATAATATTACATATGCTCTTTCATGATTTGCCATTTTTACTCAACCATTTGTTTAGAAAACCTTTACGTTTCAGGTCTTCTAAACAAATGGTTGAGTAACATATACCTACAAAATCATTATTAGCCTCTATTCTTGATTGACATGTTTAGTGTCCTGTGGTCTCAGAGCTGACTGGGACCTTAGAGATACTATTTAACCTGCTTATCTGATAATATTAGGAAGGAATCCAAGAGGAGCAAAATGGCTTCCTTAGGGCTACATAGCTAGTGGAAGAGCCAGAATCAAAACTCACCAGCTCCTACCACGTCATCCAATTTTCCTTCCACATTTCCACAGACTCATCCTCTTCCCTTCCAGCCATGTTCTCACCTATTTCTTTTTCTTTTGAGACAGAGTTTTGCTCTGTTGCCCAGGCTGGAGTGCAATGGCACAATCTCGGCTTACTGTAACCTCCACTTCCCAGGTTCAAGCGATTCTCGTGCCTCAGCCTCCCAAGTAGCTGAGATTACAGGAGCGCCACCATGCCGGGCTAATTTTTGTATTTTTAGTAGAGACTGGGTTTTGCCATGTTGACCAGGCTAGTCTCTAACTCCTGGCTTCAAGCCATCCACCTGCCTCTGCCTCCCAAAGTGCTAGGATTATAGGTGTGAGTCACTGTTCCCGCCTTCTTCCCTTTTTCTGATACTCTCCTTGTTATAGTTTGGCTGTGTGTTCCTGCTCAAATCTCATATTTAATTGTAGTCTCCAGTGTTGGAGGTGGGGTTTGATGGGAGGTGACTGGATCATGGGGCAGATTTCTCATGAATGGTCTCGCATCGTCCCCCCGTAGGTACTGTCCTTGTGATAGTGAGTTCTCCTGAGATCTGATTGTTTAAAAGTGTGTAGCACCTCCTCCCTCTCTCTTGTTCCTGCTCCTGTTATGTGAGATGCCTCACTTCCCCTTCGCCTTCTGCCATAATTGTAAGTTTCCTGAGGCCTACCCACAAGCTAAGCAGGTGCCAGCACCATGCTTCCTGTACAGCATGTGGAACTGTGAGCCAATTAAACCTCTTTTCTTTATAAATTACCCAGTCTCAATTATTTGTTTATAGCAATGTGAGATGGACTAACACACTCTTATCCATAACGGACATCAGCTTCCATTTGAACTCACATGCTTTATTTCCTCTCTCAGGGAGTTATTTCTTCAGCCTTCACCTATGGCCCACTTTTTCTTTTCATATACATTAATGATTAGCATCATTACAACTTAAAATTTCTTTCCTTCAGCTCCTGCTAGTCAGAGGATTTAGAAGTAAAACTAGGAATTTACTTCTAAATCCCTAGTAACTCAGAAGATGAGCTGGGGGAAAGCTCTTTCCCATGGACAAATATGATTTAAAAGAGAAGGAAATGAATGGAGAACACGTCCCCAGATCTCACAGGTGCTGCTCTGAGGACGTTGGGTGCTGGCATAAACAGCTGCACGTAGGGGTGCTGTTCACTGAGTATGCCTGGCCCTCACAACTGTCACTTCTATACTCCTTTCTCTCAGGAGACTGTGACCCTCCTGGGAATCCAGCTCATGGGTATTTTGAAGGAAATAATTTCACCTTAGGATCCACCATTAGCTATCACTGTGAAGACAGGTAAGTGAACACAGCCTGTCAAATGCCAGATCTTGCTCCTCACAGCATTGTTTTTGAGAATAACCCAGTCTGTGTCTACCTGGCTGTCTAACTTCCTACTGCTGCAGGATTCTGAGCTCATTCTGATTTTGAGAGCTGTTTTGGTCCTCTGCTCACTCTCCCCAATCCCTAGAAGAAAGATTGATCCTACTAAAGTGTCTTACTTATTATCCTAATGCAAGTATCTCTTTTTCCTCTCTGTCAAGACAAGATAAATTATTTAAAATGTGTAGGTTTGGCTGGGCATGGTGGCTCACACCTATAATCCTAGCACTTTGGGAGGCCAAGGTAGGTGGATTGCTTGAGGTCAGGAGTTTGAGACCAGCCAGGTCAACATAGCAAAACCCTCGTCTCTACCAAAAATACAGAAATTAGCTGGGTGTGGTGGCACGTGGTTGTAATCCCAGCTATTTGGGAGGCTGAGGCATGAGAATTGCTTGAACCGGGGAGGCAGAGGGTGTAGTGAGCCTAGATGGCGCCATTGCGCTTCATTCTGGGTGGAAAAGTAAGACTAAAAAAAATTAAAAAAAAAAAATTAAATATGTGACATTGTTGTTACTGTTTTTGAGACAGTGTCTCCCTCTGTCCCCAGACTGGAGTGCAGTGGTGTGCTCATAGCTCACTGCAACCTCTGCCTCCTAGGCTCACATGATCCTTCCACCCCAGCCTCCCTAATAGCTTAGACTACAGGCGTGGGCCACCACGTTTGGCTAATTTTTTTAAGTTTTGTAGAGACAGGGTCTCCCTATGTTGCCCAGGCTGGTCTTGAACTCCTGAGCTCAAGTGATCCTCCCACCTTGGTCTCTCAAAATGCTGGAATTACAAACATGAATCACCCCATCTGGCCTAAAATGTATGTTTTTCTTAAAAAAAAAATCAGAGAATAAAAATACTAATAAACAAATACAGAAGTATAGAAATATAAAGACTTAGTATACAGACAGACCCTTAAAGCCTCCTAATTAACTCAGAGTCAAGTGGCCTCCCTGGCACTTCAATGGACTCTGCAGGCAACACTCTGTTTTTCTGATTAAAAGCTATTGCTCCTTTTTAGCCCCTTTGCTAAGATGTATTTGAAAGGTGTTTCTCATTTTCTACTTTTTTTAGAGCTTAGATGCCAAATGCCTTTTTAGGCTATTGAATGATAAAGTGCTTCTCTCACTCTCCCCACACAAAACCTGTGTGGGTAAACACCTGATTTAGAATTTCTCACTTCTCTGTGTTTTATGGTTTGACTCATCACTTGGGTCCTTCCCACCTCCAGGGGAATGGTTTCACTTCTAACAGCTTTGTAATACCGAGATAACTTAAGCAGGCATTGAGGCTCAAGGGCAGGGAGGTGGATTCCATCACAGCATGAAATACTGAAATACAACTACACAAAACCAGTCTCCGTTACCCAACTCAGGAGGTGGAAAAGCTAAGCCTTGTTCTAATTTCTGTTCAGATACTACTTAGTGGGCACACAGGAGCAGCATTGCATTGATGGGGAGTGGAGCAGTGTACCTCCAGTCTGCAAGTTGATCCAGGAAGCTCCAAAACCAGAGTATGAGAAGGCACTTGTAAGTAGGGGGCTTGTGTCTGTGTTGTTCACAGCTGGATCTCCAGGGCCTGGCATTACTCCTGGCATATGCTCAGTATATATCTGCTCAATGTGGGATATTTTGCTTATGAATGTGTTGGCCTTGGCCTGGCTATAGAAGGGCCTCATAAACTATTAACTCATATTTTTATAAATGGAAGTTGGAGTTTCCATTCATCACCACCATCACAAATGCCTCATGAGACCCTGTTGGTAGGAGGTGTTGTCTCATGTGTCTTATAAAGCCGTGGTCCCCAACCTTTTTGGCACCAGGTATGGGTTTCATGGAAGACAATTTTCCCATGGATGGGGGTGGGGAGAGTGGGGATGGTTTGGGGATGATTCAGGTGCATTACATTTATTGTGCACTTTATTTCCATTATTACATTGTAATATATAATAAAGTGATTATACAAGCCACCATAATGTAGAATCAGTGAGAGCCCTGAGCTTGTTTTCCTGCAACTGGATGGTCCTATCTAGTTGGGAGTGAAGGGAGACAGTGACAGATCATCAGGCATTAGATTCTCATCTGGGAGTGATGGGAGACAGTGACAGATTACCAGGTGTTAGATTCTCATAAGGAGTGGGCAACCTAGATCCTTCACGTGGGCAGTTCACATAGGGTTCACACTCTTATGAGAATCTAATGCCACTGCTGATCTGACAGGAGGTGGAGCTCAGGCAGCAATGCAAGCGATGCAGAGTGGCTATAATTATAAAGAAGCTTTGCTTGCCTGCCCACCACTCACTTTCTGCTGTGTGGGCCAGTTCCTAATACGCCATGGACAAGGTATTGATTTGTGGCCCTGGGGTGGGAGATCCCTGTTATAGAGCAAGGCACATAAGCCCAATGTGTAAGAATGGGAAAAGTCTCTAAAATCTTCTAGGCTCCAAAAACCAACCAACAAACAAACGAACAACACTGAGCGGATCCATTTTCATTGAGACTCTTCTTTTAGTTCATCTTTATTACTGGGATAATATTAATAAGTATATTGAAGCCAGAAAATATAAATGATTCACCATGTTGAAAACACAAATCTTTGCTTAAGCTAGCCTGGTTCTGAGCCCCCATTGAGAGAGCTAACTGCTGCTCACTGGCTTCAGAGTATATAGCCGGGTCTCAGTCCTTCCCTTGTAACTTGTAGAACATTTTCTTTTTTCAGCTTGCCTTTCAGGAAAGTAAGGACCTCTGCAAAGCCATAGAGAACTTTATACAACAATTAAATGAAAATGACCTGAAAATGGAGGAGCTAAAATATTCTCTGGAGCTGAAGAAAACTGAGTTGAAGGCAAAATTGTTTAAAACTGCAGCTGAGCAGATGTAATAGAAATAAACCTATGAATAAATTTTCCTCTTGGTTCTGAAATTGGTTTCAGATATACCTCTTATTGAGCTGAAATTGCCAACTGCAGTTGTGTAATGCACCGTGTGTGTGTGTGTGTGTGTGTGTGTGTGTGTGTTCTCAGAATGTGAAAAGTCCAAATGTAGTGGTTGTTTAAAACCAGAATTAGCAACATGTTATTGGAGAATGATGGGCTTAATTTCCAGTCTGTAAGGAGTATGGGGAAACTCTGATCTCAGCTGAGAGCATGCCTCGTATTTTAACATGAGACTTGAATTACGAAACCAAAACTGGCCGAGGCAGGTGTTTCACTTGAGGTCCGGAGATAGAGACCAGCCTGACCAACATGGAGAAACCCCGTCTCTATTAAAAATATAAAAAATTAGCCAGGTGTGGTGGCTCATGACTGTAATTCCAGTTACTTGGGAGGCTGAGATAGGAGAAATGCTTGAATCTGGGAGGTGGATATTGCGGTGAGCCAAGATTACACCATTGCACTCCAGCCTGGGCAACAAGAGCGAAACTTTGTCTCAAAAACAAAAACAAAAACAAAAAACAAAGAAACCAAAACTGATTGAAACTTATGAAGCAAAAATTAACCTCCTATTTTGGAAAAGATGCTTAGAATAGTTGCATCCTCAAAAATGACCCATTGGAACAGAAGTAGAGTTAAGACTCAAACTCTCCTCCAAGTCCTGTCCATCTGGTTTATTGAAGCAGGTTTCCAAATTTTCTGCAGGAAAATGGCTTACTGCCTTTTGAATGAAACCTAATCCTGCATGGTAGATTTGACACGGTGCAACACAAGTGAATGTATTTCTTCTCTTTTTAGAAACAAAAATTTTAAATTAGTTTTTATTTTCAATTCTCCTTTTTTAGAGGGTAGAAGAAATAAGAATCCTATGGCTTTCTATCAAGCTGTCATACAGAGCTGGCCTGACAAGCTTCTCCCATCTCTTATTCTGACTGCTACCTGATATACATAGGATATCTGGATAAAATACAACCAAAATACATAAGCCAGCTTGAAATAATGGAAAATCGCTAGGTAGAGTTAGAAAGAGGAATAAGAGATGGACTCTTGAGTACCACGTGTCTACTAATAGACACAAGACATGTACACACAAAGCATTACTTTAGAGTGGATAGAATGAACTAAACACTTTTCAGACAACAGACAACACTGGGCTATGAGAGCTCAGATGAGAGGAGGTTCACTTCTGATGGGAGGAGGAGGCAGGAATATTGTCAAGGAAGAAGTCATAGTTATTTGGGCCTTCAAAACTGAGTGAGAATTAGAGACAAAGATCAGGGAGCACATTCTGGGTGGAAAGAATATTCAAGAAATGGAGTGAGACAATAAGATTTTTAATCAAGTAAATTTATTCCTAGGAATAATCTAACTGGAGCAAAATGATTTGAAATTGAAGCTCCTTCTTACATATATGTCTATCTGGGAGGACCTTATGAGCATTTGAAATGTCCACTCTTAGGAAAATTTTTAGAAAGTTATGGTACTTCAAATGTAATACAGACTTACACAGTGATAATTAGAAGGAAGTAGAAAATCTTAAAAATATAATCTTAAGTAAAAATAGAATATTTAATAACAAGGACTTATGACTGCATTTATGCGAAAACTGTATTCTTGTGAGAAAGGGCTAGACAATGATAGGCACAGATAAAAAACAGTTGTCTTCGAGTGGTGTAATTATAGGTGTTTATTCTCTTACAGCTTTTTAGTGTTATAAAATGAATTTCAAATAATAATACATTTAGAAAGTACAACACAGAGGCAGAAAAAATGGCATATGTTTAGGAATTTGCACATAGCCTGGACTGGTCTGGATAAGGCACAGAAAGTGGTGAGAGAGAGGGTGGCTGGAAAGAGAAGTCAAAGTCAGTTTATGGAGGGATCTGAATGACACGCTAGAGAATATCCGCTTGTCTTTGGTAGGCAGAGAATATATACTTGTTTTTGGCAGGCAGACTCTGGAGACACGGAAGTCTTTCAAACAAGGAAGTAATAAGGATAGTACATAAATATTTCTCTCCCAATTGTTGGTTGTAATATTGGTTGATGAGGGAAAAGAACTAAGACAGAGAAGCCAAAGAAAGGGCTCCTACGATAGTTCATACAGGAGGCACTTTCAGCCCGAACCGGTTTGACAGCAGCAGAAATGAAAAAGCAGCAGAGACATGACAGACATTGCAAAACTTGTATCAAAACAACCTGTCAACAATTGAACACTGAAGGGTGAGGGAAATGAGGAGTTAAAAAGTGAATCTGAAATTTTATTCCTGAGAACTAGAGGCCAAAAACAAGTTGGGGTCAGAAAGTGATGCTTGTTAGCAGGAAATGAGAAATTCCTCTTTGGATGTGCTGAGGGTGATGTGATTGCAAGATGTCCAGTGGGCAATAAAAAAAAAAAAAAAAAAAAAAAAAGCAGAAAGCAAGTCTTGAGTTCGGGAGAGTAATCAGAAATAAAAATGTCGTGCCAGCTAGTCTTCTTACTGGTGATAGTTCAAGCTGTGACAGAAAGCAAGATCATTAAAATTACAAAGGGATTTTTTTTTTTTTTTAAAGAGGAGCCTGAGATACATCTGTATTTAGGAATGAGGAGGAGAAAGAGGAGGTAACAATAACTAAGAAAGAGAAATTAGTTAAGGGAATCAGGAAAGTTTAGTGCTATGGAAGCCAAAGGCCAAGAGAGTTTCAAAGGGGAAATGGTCAGCAGTAACAAAGGCTGCAGACAGATCATAAAGAAACTAATTAAAGATATTTTGGACTTGGACCTAAGGGCATGCCTCAGAGAGACCTGTCACGGAAGAGTGGGTAGAAGCCAGATGGAAAAGCAACAGGCGGAGTGATGAATGAGAAAGAACAGGCAGCTGGAATAGGCTACACCTTTGAGGAGTTCAGCATCATGCTAAAGAAGAAAGATGGAATTTGAGGTGCTGGCAACATTGCAGCAACATTTCAGGATAAGAGATGCATTGAAAATGAGGCAGGCAAAGAAGAAACAATTCTCCTCTCGATGAGGAGTGAATAGGAGGGAAAATTTGACGTTGATGAAGCTAAGGTAGAATGATATTTAGTAAAGTAGGAGGTAAGAGCAGCTGCTGAGAGGGAATGTGACAATTTGGTGACCTGGAGAGAAAAATCTGGAAGAATCACGGTGGAAAGTAAATGAAAGACTTCAACACATTGGGAAACAGTACTTTAAAGAAACACCAGCTTTCAAGGTGACATTTCTTCCAATTTAGCTCTTAAGACTGTGCAATCTGGAATCCTCCTCTGTTCATTCTCGTCAAATCAGTGTCTCACCTTGGTGACTAGCAAATGGTTTCTTCACATCTAATGTCCTTATCACTTTATCTAATAATTTATACCTTTTATTCAAGTCTCACATCTTCTGTAACACCTTCCTTGATTAATTCAATCTGTTGTAGTTTAGCTCCTTTTCTGAAACTCCTCTGGGACTTTTAGTATTTATTACAGAAAAAATGAAGTTCTCAGAAAGAATGGTCTTTTAACAACAATCTTCTGAGCACACAAATCTTAAGCTTGAGGATTAGTAGCTTAATTGGGCAATGTCAGTGCTTGTGGTCTTTTTAGGTCTATGTGATAAGAAACATGGCCAATCCTTCATTGTGTTCTTCTGAGCAACAATGGACAGATCAACTTCCGGAGGCCCTCTGGTGCCTGACATGTAGTAAGAGTTAACATTTGCTGAACTCTGAATACGTTCTAGATAACTCAGCACCTAGTGGAAACCCAGTACATGTTTGATAAATTCCCCACCTTTTGAAATTCCTTGGAGTGGGATAGAGATGAGCTCTGGACAAGAACATCGGCTCCCAAACTCCAGGAAAGCATACCCAGTGTCATTGAAAGAGGATCATTTTTGTGGAGCCTGTCTGAACCTCGCAGTATCTAAGGTTTCCAGGCAAAGCTGGATTGTGTCTTGCATAACTCTCCCATGTTTATGAAAAGAAAAAAGAATTCTGGCTTCAAATTTAAATTACCTTTCCACTTAGGGGAAATGGTTGGCAGAGGAGAAGGTAAACGATTGCAACATGTTATGAAGAATGAGGACTAGTGAAGAGGAAGGAGCTTTGGTAAACAGTCCTGCTTTATTCCTGTGTTAATCATTCATTGGACCCATCAAAAGTTTCTCCCCATCTGTTTCCATCTAGCCATCCCTGACCAGCCAACTGCATGACTGAAATTCAGGGACTTTTTGGTGGAGCAATTACCAGTCAATTTCAGGGTATGATAAACTCTGATCTGGGGAGGAACCAGGACTGCATAGACCAAGGCAATTTTCTTCTTTGAGAAACTATCCAAGATATCATCATAGAATCTTCTGCTCTTCCTCAACTACCAAAGGTCAGTGGACTACTAAACCCTTGAGGTAGCTTGGGGGAAATGTTGGTGGTTTGGCCCTTTAAGGAGTGCAGAATTAGTAGAATAAAACAGAGACAAAATCTTGGAGGAGTTTTCAGCAGAAATCTTTTCAGA
Organism: Saimiri boliviensis; assembly: GCF_048565385.1. Taxonomy (NCBI): domain Eukaryota; kingdom Metazoa; phylum Chordata; class Mammalia; order Primates; family Cebidae; genus Saimiri; species Saimiri boliviensis. The sequence goes on from NC_133462.1 coordinate 59,686,622, forward strand.
AGCACTGTATTAGGAGGATGTATGACTTGAAAAGTACTTTAAACTCCATTTGAGCCTCAATTTTTTAAAATTATAAATGGAGGAATAATATTGCATTCTAGTAAAATATGCTAAAGAAGAGGTGTAAGGTATTGCTTTGTTACCGTTTCTAAAAGACAGGTGTGTTGGTTTGTTGATCTTCCGCCATCTTCCCACATCAGGGAGTTGAGGCAAGGGGTCAACCAGACTTTCCAAAGGGTTCACAGGAAGCCTGCTTTTCATAGTCTACATTCTGAAAACTGGGGCATTTTTTTTTTTTTTTTTTTGAGATTTGATTAACCACTCCAAATCTCCTCCACCATTGACAGGAAAGACTTTCAGATTTGGTAATAAGGAAGACACTGGCCAGCCTCCAGTTGGTCTCTGAAGCTAGCAGTCTTAGTCATCCTTACCTTCTTCTCTACTTTTTAAATTTGATGATGCTGATAACCCTTCCTTCTCGAAATTCTCTTCTTTCTTGGTTGACCAGGATACAGTACTATTCTGGTCCTCATTTCAATTCTTCAACCATTGTCTCTTTGCTGATTCCTATTCTGTCTCTAAATATGGTAGCAACAAGAGAATAAAGAGTAGACCACAGAAAAGGTGGAAGCGTCAAAGAAAGTTGGTGTTAAGCTTAGAGATATATTTGAATGTAGTATGAGCATAGAATAAAGGAGCTGATAGGAAAATAAAGAGATTCTAGGCAGGGAGGGCAAAGTGGAAGCAAGTTCTTTCTGAAGTTTGTAAGTGATATGATTGAGAGCCCAGGTATAAGGAAGAAGACACTCAGCCCAAGACTGGAGAAAAATATTATCCTTTCACAAGGTATTTCATTTTAAAAGGGGAAAGTTAGACAAAATAAATGTCTTAACTTAAAAAGTAACTTCTCATGGAAGGGGAAATTTGAGGACTAAAGATTTTTCCATTGTCTCTCAAATTGTACTGCATTGCTAAATGCTGATAGTATTTTTCACAACGGACCGGCCATGCTGACTGAAGTTCTTGAGTTGGTTCTATTTTTGTAGGAATTTAAAAGATGATGTCCTTGAAGTATGAGAGTGTTTGCTGGAGTAGTCTCAGCTTTTAAGTGAGCAGTTACAGAATTGCAGAATTTGTTCATCTAGGTTTAATGCCATCATTTTTAGAGATGGAGGAAACTGATATCCAAGAAGCTGATACAGCTTCTTCAAGATCACAGATTTAGACTGTGGTATTGCTGAAACTCACACTTCGGTCTTCTCAACTCACAGGTTCCAGCCTCCACTCCCATACTCTGTGGCCAGCTGGTTTTTGCTGAGAGACCACCAGGGGTACTAATGGTGAACTGCAAATGCCACAATTGGAGGGGAGTTAGGATGCATCCTGTCGGTTTGTTAGGGAAGTCTAGTCACTGTATGATCTCTCTTCAAAACTGGCAAAGCATTTCACACACATTATTTCATTTGGTCGACAGTGAGACAGTCATTCTCCCTCTAAAGATAAAATTAAATTGAGTTTCATTCATTTTAGATTTATTGGATAACTATTAGAGACCAATTACAATACCAGATTAGAGATGGAAAGTTGAATAAACAAACACCTTTCTTCTCTTGAAGGAATTCACAATGTATTTTTGGAGGCAAAAGGAAATCGATAGTTATGATACAAAGCAATGTTACAATTAAGGTATTAGCCAAGTACTGGAAGAACAGAAAACACTGGCATTTCATAATGAAGTCAGGCAATGCTTCACCAAGGAGGTGACATTTGATTTGAATAGTGAATAAAGGAATAATAAGTTGGAGGTAAGAGCGTTCATGCATGGGAGACATCTGTAAATGCTTGCAGGCTTTTTTTTTTTTTTTAAATCTTGGCTGTGTGTGGTGGCTCATGCCTATAATTTCAGCACTTTGGGAGGCTGAGGTAGGAGGTTCACTTGAGGCCAGGAGTTCAAGACCAGCTTGGGCAACATAGTGAGACCCCCGTCTTTACAAAAAATTAAAATGTTAGCTGGATGTGGTGGCATGCTCTTATGGTCCCAGCTACTGGGAAGGTTGAGGTGGGAGTATTCCTGGAGCCCAGGAGGTTGTGTATGTAGTGAGCCATGATTGCACCACTGCACTCCAGCCTCGGTGACAGAGTCAGACTCTGTCTCAAAAAAAAAAAAAAAAAAAAAAAAATCCAGAATGTCTTTGGGGAAGGGTAAGTGCCTTCTTGAGATGGAAGCACGGTGTTCTAAGTGAGAAATGATGGGAAAATTGGGACAGATATGGGAACCTAAGGAAACTGGGAACCATGAAAGTTTTTAAGCAGAGTAACCTGTAAACTGCTTCTTAGGGGCATAATGGCATCAACATGGAAGCTGTCTTATAAAATGTTTGAAGGCTTTTGCAGTGGTCTAGGGTGAGGGGAAGGGGATTGTGAGAACCTAAGCCTGGACTGTGAAAGTGGAAGCAGGAGAGAGTGGCAGGTTCTGGCGCTGCTGCTAAGACCAACTTGATGGGACTTGCCTCTGAATAGGGCAGGAAGGTGAGACAGAGGAGGCAGAAGGACTTGGATTTCTAATCTGAGAGGCTGGGTAGAGATTTGTACCTTCACTGAGACAGAAAGCACAGAGGTCAAATAGTGTTGGAGAAAGATAGTGAATTTAGTTTGAAATATGTTAAATTCAAGGTTCCTGAAATACAAATGAAGTGATTGGAAATACTGATTTGAGCCTTGGGAATTTTAACTTAAATTAGAAAAAAATTTTTTTTTTTTTGCTTAAATGAGAAATCTAACAGAGTCAAAAGTTTTAGTTTACTTTCAAGTTTGCAGGTAAAGAGGAAAGTATAAAAATTATTTCTGGATTTGGCAAGGAAAATTCACAAGCACTTACAACTTTCAGCAAACAGAAATGTTCATTTAAATATTATCCCAGAAAAAAAAATTCACTGAGATAACAAGTCAGAATTACGCTTTTCTAAGTTTAGAAGTTACTTTCATGTGGCAACCACCTCCAAAATCCAGGAATGACTCCCTTGTTAGAAAAAACATTTGCAAGGTCAGTTTTGTCACGCAGATTATCATGTGCTTTTTTGCAGCTGCAGAGGCAGATAAAAGAGTTCCTCCTTATTTTGCAGAGATTTCTTTCACTGCCTTTAGAAAGACCTAAATTGAGCACCAGAATTTAACTAGTTAGCAACCAGAGCAGAGAAGACAAACCTGAATAGCTCAGAACTTACACAGAGGAAGGAATAGGACAGAATAAAATAATTATTAACAATTGAATTTATGGAGCATGGAACTTTTTACATGTACCAGAGACAATTAGGCCCAGAGGTCTGTGGATGATTCATGTATGATGATTAAAGTCATGGACATGGATGAATTCCTTCCAGGAAGACAGTTGAGGGCAAGGGAAGACAGAGCTCCAGGACAACCCAGGGGCGCCAGCATCCCTCTGCTCTGCGTGACACATTGGATCTCACTGTACCAAAGGCCACAGTGGAGACCAGACCCAGGGCTTCCAGCCAGAAGTTCAGTGGATGTTCCTCTGCACTGGGTTGTAATTAAGGTCCCTTGGTGATGCAATCATTATCGCAGTTTTAAACCTTTATGACGACAATGTTTTGACATGTATGAGTTCGGCTTCTGACAGAGTGACATTCCAGTGCCAATTCTATCAAACTCCTCCCTAACGTTTCTTCTGAATGTTTATTACATGCTATCCACGCACCATGCCAAGCCCCTCTCAGCAGTTCCGAGACACAATTACAGTTATCCTCATTTTACCAAAAAGGAAACTGAGGCTTAGAGGAGCTGAGTGTTTTGCCCGTGGGACTCAGTTCCCATGTGGTGGAACCAGGATTCCAACTCACAGTCTGGGTGTGACTTCAGAGCCCGTGCCCAAGGTCTTGACCACATTGTCCTCCCCTTGTCCCCAGCTCTGTGGCCATGGTCTAGGTGTGAGGCTGAAGTAAAGGGAGTGAAATAACTTTCTCATCACAGTGTAGGATCTGCATATGTCTGTACCTTCTGTCATAAGGAGTAGAAGCAGTTTCTGCTTACTCTTTCCCTCCTTCACTGTCCTCCCTGGACTAGTTGATGATATGATGACTTCAGGTTAAGAATGGAAGAGCCTAGTATAAAATTGCCTGGGCCAGTTTTCATTAAAATACAGATGTGTGCCTTGCTTTAAAATCAGGTAAAATCAGTCCATAACAAAGCATACACTACAAGGGGAGACATGGATATGGCACAGTATTACTTTTCTTTGGAACATAGTTTATCACCAGGAGCTTTTGAATTTAAATTCGACACACTTATTTGAGCATTTTAACTTCCTGAGGCACAGTGGCAGGTACTATTGTGGGGTAGAAATAAATGGGAGCATACTCTGTAATTTCAAGGATCTTGTTGTTTAGTGGTGAAGACAGACTTTAGACATGAGTTACAAACCAAGTCTGAATCAGAGTTATAAATACTAAATTGTATTTGGCACGTGGAGGCTTGCCTGGATAGATGGGAATGCTGGAGAAGGGGCTGGCAGAATGACTAGGAATTAAAGAGGTAAAAGAGAGTGGGTAGTGACGTGGAGAGGAATGGGAGGTAGGAAAGTAGTGGGAATGGTAAGGAATTCTGGTTGTCCAGGACAGCTGGAGATTCCAGCACTGTAATTCACACCTGTAATTCCAGCACTTTGGGAGGCAGGTGGATCACCTGAGGTCAGGAGTTCAAGACCAGCCTGGCTAACATGGCAAAACCCTGACTCTACTAAAAATACAAAAATTAGCCAGGCGCAGTGGCACATCCCTGTAATCCCACTACTCGGGAGTCTGAGATAGGAGAATCACTTGAGCCCGGCAGGCAGAGGTTGCAGTGAGCTGAGATTGTGCCATTGTACTCCAGCCTGGGCGACAGAGTGAGACTCTGTCTCAAAAAAAAAAAAGAAAGAAAGAAAGAAAGAAAGAAAGAAAGAAAGAGAGAGAGAAAGAGAGAAAGAAAGAAAAATACTCATTTTGGGCCAGGCACGATAGCTCATACCTGGAATCCCACAACTTTGGGAGGCTGAGACTGGAAGATTGCTTGAGGCCAGGAGTTTGAGACCAGTCTGGGCAACATAGTAGGGCCACAGCTCTATTACAATTTTAGAAAGGAAAAAGAAAAAAAGAAATATTCATTTTGAATATTCAATGAGTACAAATATATTATTTTTGAACGTAGCTAATGAATATATATTTTAGCAGTATTTAAGTCATTTTTGTTCAATTTCTTGAAACTAATGATTTAATCTTATAGTGTTATATTTATAATTATAGTCATGAATCTTTTTCTGAATATATTCAACATATATCTTTTTCCTGCAAATGTAATAACAACTGCAACAATTCCTATAGGAAATTTCCACTTTATACTCTTATCCTTTTGATTTTTCATAGTCAAATTCTATTTTGCCAACTTACCGGTATCTCTTTCTTCAACTTCACTGAAATTCAATAAACATAACAAATCTACTAATTGTCAAAAATTGAAGAAAGTTTTTCCCATAATTTTCATACTTAACATATCTTATGGGGTGAGAGAAATTTATAATATTTTATACATTTCACAGATGATGAATGAGCATGAGTTTTTATCATAAGCAACCTGCCTGGCTCTCAGCTGTCTCCAGCTTCACAAGACTGCGGGGGCAGAGAGGAGCATAGAGTTAGGCAGGAGGATGCTGGGAAAAGAGAGGGGGAATCTGAGTAGAAAGGGTAAGCATGAAGGCCTAGAATATTGGCCCTGGCTGCTCCCAATCTCCCAATCCTCCCACCTGGATTCATTCAGTACAAAGTCTGTGAACACATTTCCAGTAAGTGACTACAACTGGTAAATTGCTCATTAGGCAAATTTATGTATTGACAGAATTGTCCCAATGGGTGTGTATAGAGCTCAGGGGACAGGGTGTGTGTGACAGGTGACAACAGGAGGGAGGATGGCATCATCAGAACTGAGTTTTAGAAAGATAAGAAGCTTATGTGGGTCTTTACTCAGTGAAGAACTTGGACCCCACAAAGTATGAAGGGCACTATAAACTTCCCTTCAGCCACACAATTTCTCTCCAAGATGTTTCAGTCCAACTTTATGTGAGACTGTCCCATATTACTGAGACCAGCATTATGTTGAGGGGTCGACCATTATCTTAGATGTACATTATATTACATTACATTACAGTCCTACATTATGCAGGACTGAAACATTTTGGGGAGAAATATTGAAGGGACTCCTGTTACCTAAATGCATATGGGCTTTGTATGAATTATGGATACATGAGAGTGTCCAGTCATCTAGATCTAACAGAGATGTCAAAGTAAAGAATGAAATTCACTATTTTATGGGAGTGAATTTGGTTAACTTCATATATTCCTTTGAAGACAAGGACTATTTATTTTTTATTTTTATAGATTTACAGTATAGACATTTCTCAGAAAACTAACAATAAAACTCCCCTTTAATCCAGCATTCCCACTATTGAGTATCTACCCGAAGGAAAGGGACTATTTTCAATGTAAACATAGGATATATTGGGTTCTCCAAAGGGAATGGGAAGTGGTGGTGAAGAATAAAAATGTCCTTACTAACTTTGCTTTAAACAAGTCTTTACGTAGTCTGATTTAAAAATAAAAGTGCACTTGCCATGTATGTTTTTCATATATATAGATAGATAGATATGTGTGTATAATCATTTTTCAAAACTGCAAACTGCTTGATGGTTTATTGCCTTTGTCAATAGTTCTCACAAGGAACTCCCAATGCTTACATACAGCGACTCAACTCTTTCTATCCCATCATTTTCCTGCCTTTTTGTTTTGTTTGATGTTTGTACCTTTCCTCTAACTGCTCTGCCATTTCTTTGTTCAGATCATCTGGCCAGTGGCAAGCCTTCTCACTCAGCCTCCCTGTTTCTTTCCTCTAATCCCTTCAATCTATCTTGTGCACATCTGCCATAATGATTTTAAAGCATAATAATTGTGTCACTCCTCAGCTTAAAAGCAGACACTCAAATCAAAAATAAAATCCCAAACAAAAAACAAGAGCTTTTTATTCCCCAAGGAGTAAAATCTATGAATTTCCTATATTTGGCCTTTCCATCCCATTCAGACACATCTGTAAACTGTCCCTTCCCCATCTTAGACACTCACCAGCCAAATCGTAGTATTATCTACTGTTCTCCCAACACGTCCTGCATCCATTCTCTGACTTCTTCAGTATACTTAGTGCATATGCAGTCTCCTCTGCAAAGCCCACTCCCTCCCTCCAGCTAGAATCAATCTCTCTTCGGAGCACAGAGCTTCTCCAGAGGCCAATCCTTACTGTCTTGTGCTGTATCATTTGTGTTCAGGGTTTTGCTTTGTTTTGTTTTTCCACTCCAGGCTGTTATTTCCTTGAAGACATGGATCCCATAACATTTATCCTAGTGCTTTATGACAAGTGGGAATTCAATGACTATTTATTAAATTGAGTTCTTTCAGCAGAAAAGCATCAGTGAAGCAGCAGGCCATGCGCTCCTCAAGAACTCCACCTGGGACTCCTCACAGAAAAGGGAAAATGGCAGCCTGGCCCTTCTTCAGGCTTTGGGAAGTCTCTGATCCCATTCTCTTCCAAATGACCTTGGTCACTGCTCTGTTGCCTGCTGTTCTTGGTGAGTAATGGGAAACAAGCTCAGATGGGCAACAAACAAGATCATCTGTGCATTCACTTTTAAGCCTAAAAAAAAAGTGATGACTGAGCTTCTAGCAGAGACCCAGCTTCATCAAACAACTGGTTTATTTGACAGGCTAGAATTTAGGGAAATTTGCTTTACACATAAAGGAAATAGTGTTCTAGGAAGTTTCCCGTAGATTTTTATTTCTCCAGGAATTTCCAAAACAATCTGTCTCCCAACCATAACTTGAAACAGATCCATATTATCTATCACTCTGACTGAACAGTTTCACTGCTTGTGGGTTTATTCAGGGGGAACTTAAAAAGTAAGTCAGCCTGACATTTAATTCTTGCAAGGAAAGCAAACTTAAGATTTTTATGCTTCAAGGCCTCCATACTACTTCCCCCATATCATTGAAAATCAGGCATGTATAAAAAAAATTAAAAATATTATTCTTGCCCATTTCCCAGACATCCTGTTTTCCTTCCCTGAGAAAACCAAGCATTTTTTTTTTTTTAAATAAAATAATATGTTTCTGTTGAGGCAAACTTGGAGGGACTTCTGACTTTGCACAGATGCATTTGAGTCAGCAGATATGGCGAATCTAATAGGTTGGTAAAGTTCATGTCTTTCTTCTTTTTCAGATAAATTATCTCATATGTAGTAGAGAAGGGATACAAATTCTGCCTTTTATCATTATTGTTTATTGTTACCATTCTCATCATTTATGAACAAGTATATATTACTGATCACTCACTAGGTGTATTGAACAGAGAGTGTAATAGGAGTTCCGGTTTTTCTTGACTAGAGATGAAAAGAATGATCCCTGCTCTAAATATCACACTACAGAAACATTAAGATGCTGTGTCCCAAGATATAATTTTGGGTGCTCCTTGTCATTTCGATGTCCAGGCAACTGCGGTCCTCCACCGACTTTATCGTTTGCTGTCCCAGTGGATACTACTTTGGCTGAGACGCAGTTCGAAACTGGAACTAGTCTGAAATACACCTGCCGCCCTGGCTACGCCAAGTCCAGTTCAAATCATATGCTTACCTGTAATTCTGATGGCCAATGGACATATATTACTTTCTGTACCCGTAAGTATCAACAGCTATGTTTTTCATTTGTGCTTTTCCTATCTTTGGAAAGTTGTCTCAGAAGAGACATTTTTGGAATCTTTAGTTACCAAGAAACAAGTTTGTCAGTTACCGATTTCAGTGTACACACTTGTGGCATTTTTTGAAAAACAAAGCAAAGCAGAAAAATTAGGGGTAGTTAATTGCATTGAAAAATAAGTTTTTTTTTTTTTTTTTTGAGATGGAGTCTAGCTCTGTCTCCCAGGCTGGAGTGCAGTAGCAGGATCTTGACTCATTGCTACCTCTGCCTCCTGGTTTCAAGTGACTCTTTTGCCTCAGCCTCCTGAGTAGCTGGGATTACAGGCATATGCTACCACACCTGGCTAATTTTTGCATTTTTAATAGATATGGGGTTTCACCATGTTGGCCAGGCTGGTCTCAAACTCCTGATCTCAAGTGATTTGCCCGCCTCATCCTCCCAAAGTGCTGGGATTACAGGTATGAGCCCCTGGGCCTGGCCAGAAGTCTACTCTTTGTGAAGTAATCCACCAAACACTTCTTTCAAGAAATGAACCACAAATTTCATTACGGTATTTTGAAAACCGGATTCACTTTTTAAAAATTATAAAAAGTTAGGTGGCTAGAAAGTGGCAATGCCGTTTTCAAAAGAACCCCACTCAAAATATTTGCTGTGTTTAGAAGAAAAGTTACGATTCACTGTCAGTTGGGAAGGCATTCTGTGATGTTTTTCAACAGTAGGAGTATACAATTGATACTTTCTCTTTTTTGTTCCTTTTGTGACATGCATTTTTTGAGTGGCCCAGGCTCTAAGTACATGCCATAGACATAGAATGAAGTAAAGCTCCCCAGTCCCTGGTCAGCTTATTAAATCCTGGACCACGTGTTCCACTTCTTCAATGATTTAACTGGGCATTTTTCTCTATTGATAAAATGTACCAGAAAAAAAAATGAGATCAAATTTTGTATTAATTTTTAGGTGAGTCAGGGTTAGAAATAAGTTTGAATTTAAATCTCTGGGTGTTTCTGGAAGCAGAAGTGAACCTGACTAGTCCTCTTTTCTAATGCCATATCTGTGAGTACTTGGAATCACTAATAATCATTTGAATTTTTCTCCCAGACAAACGATGCAGAAACCCAGGAGATTTACCTAATGGGCAAGTGGATATTAAGACAGATTTGTCTTTTGGATCACAAATAGAATTTAGCTGTTCAGAAGGGTGAGTGTGAGGTAATCTATGAACGAATTTTTTAAATTAATTAAAAAAATAAAGTGTTCATAAACTTCAAAATTTTAAATGATGTAAAAGGATAGACATTGAGAATTCTCACTTCCATCCTAACTCCATTCACCCATTCCTTCCTGTCCTCAAGCTAAATTCACATTTAACTGTATTTGTTTTTGTATTCACATTTAACTGTATTTTTATTTGCTAAATCTGGCAACTCTAATTTTTGGAACTCTTGCTGTGTCTCATGGTAGAAGCATTCCTCTATTGGAGACTTCCAAACTGACTGGGCCAGGCACAGTGGCTCACACCTGTAACCCCCACACTTTGGGAGGCTAGGTGGGGAGGATCACTTGAGCCCAGGAGTTCAAGACCAGCTTGAGCAACATAGCGAGACCCATCTCTAAAGAATAAAAAATACTTTAAAAAGAAAAGAAATAAAAAGACTTCTAGATCAACCAAAAATGTTACTTATTTCTATGTTTTAAAATTTACAGAGGTTTTAGGGTGCATCATGATATACAACTAATTTTTATTAATATTTCAACAGGCACTTGAAAGATTTTTTTTATTAGTAGTATATAGAGTTTGCTATATAAACATCAGATTTTCTTTCTTTTTTTGAGACGAGGTCTCCCTCTGTCACACAGGCTGGAATGCAGTGGTGCAGTCTTGGCTCACTGTAGGCTGGACTGCCCTGGCTCAAGCAATCCTCCTGACTCAGCCTTCTGAGTAGCTGGGTCTATAGGCATGTGCCATGATGCCTGGCTAAAGTTTTAATTTTTTGTAGAGATGAGGTCTTGCTATGTTGCTCAGGCTGGTCAAGAACACCTAGGCTCAATAGATTCTCTTTCTCCGGCCTTCCAAACTGCTGGAACCACAGGCATGAGCCACTGTGCCCAGCCAGGTCTACTTTCTTGATAAGTTGTTTTGAATCTTTTATCATGCTTGTCTTCATAGATCTTAAACATGAAGATAGGAGTTAAAGTAAATTAACAATTTTATAATTATTTTAAATATCATAAAATAATTTAGTGACAATTAGTAACATATTTTGATCATTTTTCTTACGTTGCCTGTATTTCTGTCTCATTAAAATTGCTGACACATACATATTTTGGTACACAAAGATTCGTAGCTCTTCACTGAAAATCAAAATCTTTAACATGTAAAGTATCCATTTTTGTGTAATTTAATAGTCTTGGTTCTGATGTCCAACTTATGGGATATTAAAATTATTATCTTTGCTTTTCTTTTGATTTGCATTTGTTTGGTATAATTTTATCCTGCCTTTTTTTTTTTTTTAAAAAAAATCTTTCTAAAACACTTGGGTTTGTCTCCTGTATGTAACATAGAGCTGAATTTTGCTTCAAATAAAAGCTGTTTTTCTTGCATTAGGCATTTTAAGCCTAATTACATATATTGATGTGAATGATACTTATAGACATGGTTTTGTCATATTTTGTAATATATATGTTTAAATATATAGTGGTGTTTAAGAAGGTTCAAATTTGGTTCTAGTGGTAACCTATATACATTTAAATTTATATAATACTATCATTCCTCTTTACCTTTAGATAGTTTAAGTTGGTTCCTTGTTATAAACAACAACAAACTTAGCCTGTATTCTTTCCTCTCCCTTCACCCTTTCTCTCTTCCCTACCAGAAAATTTGCATCATTTGTATTATCTTAGTGTTTATTTTGTATTTAACATTAATGTGAAATATTCACATGTGTCTGTGGTTACTTTCATGCCCAATCTTGCAAATGATCAGGGAATAAGGGAGTTTGCTTTATTTTACCCTTTCTTCCCTACCTCTATTTTTTGTTAGTTATACTATTTCAATGCTGCCTGAGCATATAACGTTTATATTTCCTTCAGTCACACTTAAACTCACATTTGTTTTGGTCTTAGATCTGCATGTACAATATTTGCTACCATTTTTGTTTGTTTTGGCTAAAGTTGTCATTGTCATCTCTTGGTTGGCTATAATTTGTCCTATGGTGGTTTCCAAAAAAAAAGTTCCAAGTGAAAATTATTCTTTGAGTTATTGCAGGTTCAGATAATCTATCTGAGGCATTGATACCTAGAAGATAATGGAGCTTTATATGGTCTTTGTCTCATCCTTTCTTTTCTTGGATGCATTATAGTAACTGCTGCACTGTCTTTTGCTAGTGGATGCTATTGATCTGAATTTCTTCTCATATGGCTTGATCTTTGCTTGCCTATCCAAAGATACTATTCTTTATCTTTGAAACCTAATACTTTTAGTTGTTTTGATAGAAATCATTTGGTTTTATTTTTTTGCTGCTAAGTGATGTGCAATTTTAATATGCAGATTGAAGTATTATTTTATTTTAGTAACATTTACTTGAAATAATATTTTTTTGAGGTAAGGCTTCACTCCATTGCCCAGGCTGGAGTGTGGTGACCTGATCATGACATACTGCAGCCTCAACTTCCTGGGTTCAAGCAATCCTCCCATCTCAGCCTCTCAAGTAGCTGGGACTACAGGTGTGTTCCACCACACCCTGCTAATTTTTGTATTTTTAGTAGAGATGGGGTTTTGCCATGTTTGCCAGGCTGGTCTTGAACTCCTGGCCTCAAGGAATCCACCTGCCTCAGCCTCCCAAAGTACTGGTATTACAGGTGTGAGCCATCATACATGGCTCGAAATAAATTTTTAAAAAGCTATTTTGTTCCACTTGGATTCCTCCTTTAGGTTATCCAACAAAGCATATGTTGATTCTCTTTTGTGTGATATCTGTATCTATTAGTTTTTTCTTATCTTTTGTTTGTTTCATTTTTGTTGATTTTCTCATTTTTATCCTCTGTTTTTCTTATTGTATATGGCTCCCATGAGGAAAAGTGAAAAGATTCAGAACTAAGATGCTGTTGGAACACTAAGGTGTTCCCACCGAAACAATCAGAAACAATACTTTGTAGTTAGTCTCTTGGCTAGGTTGGAAAAACTACATTTTAAAGAAAATTTAAAGTAAAGAAATATGTAATTGTAGTTGTAGTTGAGATATGTTTTTCTTGAAGTTATTGTTCAATAAATTCCACAGGCTCTTAGATTGCTGAAGGTGACATTTACTTTAGAGTTCTAGTTGGTACTCTCCACCAAAGACAACCACTGAACACACTCAAGTGAGCCTTTGATTGTTGTGCTTGAGGTCTGGATGAACTGCATTCCTGATCCCTAGTAGATTCTCAGTAACAGATTAAGCAATGAGGGTACAAAGGAACAAGCGCACATATCTCATTGCAGTGATGAAATTTTACTGAATGGAGTGCTCAATGGAAGATGATATTCAAGAAAATATGATTTGTTTATTTTAATATGGCGTAACAATTCTATTTACTCAGACCACTTTAATTTAATTTAGGGTAGGAGGAATTCCATTAAAGTCTTTGATCTATCTTATTCAGATATTTCTTAATTGGGTCAACCACTAGTCACTGTGAGCTCCAAGATAGAGGAGTTGACTGGAGTCATCCTCTCCCACAATGTGAAAGTAAGTAAACATTTTCTGGCTTGACTATCAATTTAAACTTTGTTAGGTAATAAAGTTCCTATGAATCTTTACAAGTATGTGTACCTTTCATTAGAATTTGCATGAATTTTGATTTATCACCATGCTTTCCCTGAGTATTTCTTTCTCTTCACTTATCTCAGTTGTCAAGTGTGAGCCCCCTCCAGACATCAAAAATGGAAGGCACACCTCTGAAGCAGAATTCCACACATATGGCTCTTCTGTCACCTACAGCTGTGACTCCCGCTTCTCACTCTTGGGCCAAGCCTCCATTTCCTGCACTGTGGAGAATAAAACAAAAGGTGTTTGGAGACCAAGCCCTCCTACCTGTGAAAGTAAGTCACAACGATGAATTCTGCATCAAAGTATTTGCTCTCTTTTGCTTAAAAGAGAAAGGTGAATTTATTGGGGGTTAAATGGAACAATTCAAAGAGAAACTAACTATTGCTCTGATGCAATCATTTATTTAGCCACCTGATACTTATTGCATGTTGTATTAGAATATAAAAGCCATAAAAATGGGAATAGTGAACTGGGAGCTAACGGTGTATGGGAACAAATAGCAGCAACATCTCACCGGGTTGGTAAAGTAAAAGTTTATTCTCATTCATACTGAGTTTGTTCCATGTCTAGGAGACTGTCCAGGGCAGCTGTAGTCTGTGTTAGCTTAGCAACCAGCTCAGCAGCCCAGGTTGCTTTGATCTTATTGCACCTCCCTTTCAAAATGTGCTTTCCCAATCTCTTCAGTAGAGGAAGAAAGAAAGGGCAATTATGTCCCGGCTAAGAGCTTTGGCCTAGAAGTGACCACATATCACTTTCCATTACAGCTTGTTGTCTAGAGCTAGAGAGTAGTCGCAGAGGACCGGGGAGTGTAGTCTTGGTCTGTTCAAGAAGCAGAACTGAAAATACAATTTGCATCTGTAAGATGAAAAACACACATGCCTGTAGGGCGAGCAAAACCTACTAAGCACCGGAAGAACGGCAGGACAAAACAAGTGATCATTGAGTCAAAAGATACGTTAGTTAGTGTGCTAGTCTGAGGCATCTTACTTTACTGTTAAGTTTACACGGTATTGTTTACTAACCCACCACAGGACACAATCGGACTGGGGCGCAGAAGAGTGAGATACTGCCAACAGTGCAAAATGCCTGGAGTTAGATCTGCAAGAAATGGAAGTGGCAATAGCTAAGGCTGGAAAAATTAGCAGGAGACGGATTATGAAAGGCATTGTGTTTCAGTCTCAGGAGCTCAGAACAATCATGAAGGGGAGACTTCGAAAGGCTTTAACCAGGGGAATAAGTGTGCTGCATTTTAGAAAGATAACTCTGGCTGTGGGATAAACAATAACCTGAAGTGGGACAATACTTAACCGATAAGGACCTGCTATGGCTTGAATGTGTCCCTTCAAACTTATGTTAGAACCTAAGACCCAATGTGATCTTTTTAATAGGCAGAAGCTTTGGGGAAGTGATTAAGTCCCGAGAGATCCACCCTCATGAATGGGATTAGTGCCCTTATAAAAGAGATTGAAGGGAGAGCCCTAGTCTCTTTTGCCTTTCTGCCTTGTGAGGACAGAGCATTCATTCCTTCCCTCACGTGAGGATGCAGCAAGAAGGCACCATCTTGAAAGGAGAGAGCAAGCAGACATTCAATCTGATGGTGCCTAGATCTTGAACTTCCCAGCCTCGAGAACTGTGAGAAATACATTTCCATTATTTATAAACTACGTAGCTGAAGCATTTTGTTATAGCAGCAGGAACAGACTAAGACAGTACCTGTGCAAACCTACAGCCAAAAACTGAAGGTGGCTTCACTGGTAGCGTGGCAGTGGGGCTGGAGAGATGTGAAGGGATTGCAGAGGAATTAAAATGGCAGAATTGACAGGACTGGATGACTGCCAGATGTGGGGTCAGGGGTGTGGGATGGGGGCGGTTTGTTCTTTGCTTATTGGGGGATGGGTCTCTGAGTCCCTGGCTACCTCTGCACTATAATTACCACAGACCACTGACCCATAACCAAAATCATTTAGGAAATTAGGCCATTATATTGAAAGTTTTGGGGGCCTTGGAAATATGTTTCTGCTGGGTTATGTATGACTGATTTTTATTGGTAGGGAAGTTGGAGGAGTTATTTACAATCATCTCAAAGACGTGAGGGAATGTAATTAACTTCTCTTCCTGGGCCCACAAGGGGGCATGGTTTCAAAGGCAGGAACTTCCTAGTGACATGCGGGCTTGCCTTCTTTCATGTCTCCATTAGGGAGATTAGAGGTCTTTGTTAAACTTTACCATGCACAGGGAGAGAGACTGCCCAGAAATCAAATGTCAATCACTCCAGCGGAAGTTTAAAGGAACTCCTTTCATAGGGTAGAAAACTTGAATAGGGCGGGAATAACTCTCGCGTTTAAAGTCGCCTTTCAGTGCAGACTCCATCTCTGGATCCCCTCCCAAAACAACAGTGTGGGAGCTCTCTCTCTCTCTTTATTTCTTTTTCTCTCTCTGCCTAAATAAATCACTTTCTGCAAAACTCTTTGAGCTCTGATATTTAGTTGAACGAGCTCACCACACCCGGCGGGGTCGTCTCCTCCATTCTTGGGTGAGTGAGGGACCAAGGGCCTGGAAGAACACATCCTATGGGGTAGCAACCTGAGCCCACTGTCTGCAGTTCAGTCACAGAAGGACCAATGAAATGGAAATTCATTGTAAAAGCTGAAATTACAATTATCATATATATATATATATATATATATATACACACACACACACATACATATGTAATAGCAAATATCATAAAGATAGAATAATATATAATAGTATTATATAACACTATATACTATGTTATATAATATATAAAATATATAATATGTGTATTATTAACATAATATAAATGATTTCAGCTTTTAAAAGCCTCAGTAAAATGAGTTTTCATCACATTGGTCTTTCTGTGACGTCATTGTAGATTATTCCTTCAACTTCCTCACCAAGAAAAACTAGTACTAAAAGGAGTACATATATATAATATGTAATATACATATGTGTACACACACAAATATGTGTGTGTGTGTGCATTCACTTTAAAATGTTTCCCTTCTATCTACTTGACATCCACATTCATCAGGTATTTGTGTAGCACTTGTGACTGGATTAGCATTAGCAATAATGTCCCTATTACCATTTGTCTTTTAAAATGCACTGGTTTTTCTCATGTTTTTTTAGAAGTCACCTGTCACAAGCCAGATGTTCCACATGGGAATATTGTCTCTGGATTTAGATCCATCTATAATTACAAAGACACTATTGCGTTTAACTGCCAAAAGGGTTTTGTTCTCAACGGCAGCAGTGTAATTCGTTGTGAAGTTGGTAACAAATGGAATCCTTCTCCTCCTGTTTGTGAGCCCAGTAAGTATGGACTGTGAAGGAGTTTCAGTGTTCAGCATCTAAAGGTACCCAGAACTGTTAATATGGGTATACTTGCATGCATAGGTCCACTATGAATTACTGTAAAAATTTACATCTAGATCAATAATTTCATTTATTATTTTCTTGTTGGAAAGAAGAATGATTTTAATACACTCTGCAAGGTCATATATCATCACACAAGACTGCCACATACCACATGACTGTGCACACTCCAACCTTGAAGGGAGGTGTTAACACTGTAGACATTGTGGATTTGTGTGCTTATTTCAACAATTTTCTGGAATTTGATAGAAAATTGTCTTATTCTGACAAAATCATTATATTATTATTATTTTCTTTTTTTTTTTTTGAGACAGAGTCTCACTCTGTCGCCAGGTGCCAGGCTGGAGTGCAGTGGCACAATCTCAGCTCACTGCAACCTCCGCCTCCTGGGTTCAAGCAATTCTTCCACCTCAGCCTCCCAAGTAGCTGGGATTACAGGTGCACGCCACCACGCCCAGCTAATTTTTTTATTTTTAGTAGAGACGGGGTTTCACCGTGTTGGCCAGGATGGTCTCGATCTCTTGACCTCGTGATCCGCCTGCCTCGGCCTCCCAAAGTGCTGGGATTAAAGGCTTGAGCCACCGCGCCTGGCCTGGCAAATCATTATATTATTATAATTATTTTGAAAGACAAATAGTAATGTGTCCTGAGGGCAAATAGTAATGTGTCCTGAGGACAAATGCCATTTTCTAACTTGCACGAAAGTATTGTGTGGACTGGTTATGATTCCAACACTCTGAAGTTACAAACTTGTGGATTGTTAAAAAGAGTGACAATAGTAACAATAACTTGTCACTAGACTAGGTGCATAACAAGGATTAACTCAATGAATCCTCCCCAAAATTGTGGGCACTATAATTATCCTTATGTTGCAGATGAGAAACTGTTCAGAGAGGTTAAAAAACTTGCCCAAGATCATACAACTGGTAAGGGAAGGAAGCCATTAATGCCTTGTGCCCTAAGTTTTGCCCTCACGAAATGTCAAGAACTTCTGGGGATTTCTGGAACAGTGGTGGAGGAGTTTCGGGATACCTCCTGAAGAAGTATCCACCAAGGTGGTCAAAATTAGCCAAAAAAAAAAAAAAAAAAAAAACATTCAAGATCTCTGGAGATTGATCAAAGGGATTACAACAAACTGAGAAGCATTTATTCAGCAAAAATATGGAGACTTGATATGAACAATGGGAGGACATTGCATTGGATCTTAGGGGCTGCAAGAGCTCTACCTTGTGGGAGGGTGTTTTCTTTGGTCTCATGAGTGGCAATTCCCATCTTCCCCAGCTCCCTGGAGTGAAAAAGTTATTTGGGGTGGATTTGGCAGCCAGTGAAAATTATGCGATAGCATTTTTCAAAGATCCATGCTGCAGAAGGTTTATATTGAATAGGTGGCAGCAAACAGACATCAGTGTCTGTTCCTTCACCCCCCAACTCCCATTATATGGGGGAGGATCTAGGTGGGGCAGCTGGCAAAGAATTCAGTCCCCGCTTTTTGCATGGCTCTGTGTTGCAGGAGAACTATTCCAGTTGGCTCAGCAGCCAAGTGGCATCTCCCATCTTTCCCAGCATCCTAGAATGGAAGAACTATTATGGGTAGGTTTGCAAGCTGTGACTATTGGCAGATATTATTCTTCCTGGCTCTGGGCTGTGGAATATGTATACTTGGTGGTGGGCACAGCTGGGTGGCAGTACCAGTTCTACTGCCCCCTTTTCTCTCCTCACAGCTCGTACGCCATAGGAAGAACTCTTGTGGGGTGTCTGGAAAAGAACGAGTTTCCCCCAGCTCCTCATCTGTAGAACAGAGATTCTTCCAGGACAGATTTAGATCAAGCTTCAAAGACTATAAACACTCTGCCCCTTTCAAGGAACTTTAATTGAAGTAGGCTTAATAATGCAATTATATACATATTGTTTTATGCAATTACTGTTTAAATCAGCTAAGAGAACGAAGAAGTAGTAATATACATTATATTGTGTTTCAGATTACTGACATAATGACCTCTGCTGATGCTTATTGTTTTTCTTCGTGGATTCGAATTACTGTCTGATGTCACTTGCTTTCAGTCTGAACTATTTCCTTTAGTATTTCTTGTAAGGATAGTCCTCTAGTAACAATCAGATACCACTTCACTTCCAGCAGAATGGCTATAATAAAAAAGATAGACAATAACAAATGTTGATGAGGATGTAGAAAAATTAGAACTCTCATATACTGCTAATAAAAATGTACATTGGTGCAACCATTTTGGAAAAGAATTTTTGCAGTTCCTCTGAAGTTTAAGCATGGAGTTACCACGTGACTCAGTAATTGCTCTCCTGGGTATCTACCCAAGAGAAATGAAAACGCATGTCCTCACACAAAACTTTTACATGAAGATTTATAGTAATATTATTCATAATAGCCAAACAACCCAAATGCTCATCAACTGAATAATGAATAAACAAAAAGTGGTTTAGCCATAAAATAGAATATGTCATTTGGCAATAAAAATGAAAAATAAAAAGTACTGATGTATGATACAACATGGATGAACCTTGAAAATATTATGCTATCTAAAGCCAGCCACAAAAAGTACATGTATTGTGTGATTTTTATTTATTTAACATGCTCAGAATAGGCAAATCCATAAAGAAAAAAATAGATTCGTGGTTGTCAGGACCTAGGGGGAGTTAGAAATAGAGTGATTGATAATGAATATGAGTTTTCTTCTTGGGTTGATAAAAATATTCTAAATCAGTTAGTGGTGATGGTTGCTCAACTCTGTGATTATACTAAAAACCATTGAATTGCACATTCTAAATAGGTGAATTTATTTGTTGTGACATATATCTCACTAAAGCTGTTAAAATGAACTTTTATGTTCCATGTCGATTGAAGATAAGATGTAATAAACACCCAACATGGTAGATATTTGCATTATATTTCCATATCATATGGATCAGTAGCATTGGGAAAGAAAGACAGGACAAGACCCAAGGCCAAAGCTCAAAAACTGCTTGGAGCTTGGTTTATTTCTTGCCAAGCCATTCAATGGTGACATTCCTAGTATCATCTGGATGAGGGGAACGACTCCTGTTTATTTTTCCCAGTCAATCAGGAAACATAGTTAGATTTGTTTGTGACAGTTTTCCTGCCATGCTTCAATTCAGAAACTAAAATCTCTGAAGTGTAATGAAGAGAAAGGAGAATCAACTTTATTATACTTGGCATAGCACGTGAAAACCACTTAGGAGTGCCCTTAGTAAAGAGCCTATCTGTAGGTGTGCACATTTGGGCAAATGTCCATGTTTTCTGACGCGGTTGATACATCAGCCCTTGCAGGCTGGTTCCAGGCTGAATGAACACATGCCCCCCTTGACAGGACAGGCTTATTGATTGTTGTGGCAGCCCTAGTAATAGTGTCCTTTTGTTATTCTTCTTCTTCTTCTTTCATGAGTAGATAGTTGTACTGGCTTACCAGAGATTCCACATGCTACGTGGGAAAGCTCTCCTAGGCCAAGTAAAGAGGATGTGCATGTTGTTGGGACTGTGTTAACATACCGCTGTCATCCCGGCTACAAACCTGCTACAGATGCGCCTACGACTGTGACTTGTCAGAAAAATTTGAGATGGACCCCATTCCAAGGATGTGAGGGTGAGTTTTTGTTTTGAAATATTTTTGTTCAGCACATGCTAGGATACTCTACCCTAAATGAATATAATTTTATCCCTCACAATAAATTTAGAATTAAATTAATTCAACAGATTAGTAAACTGTTATTGCCAGGAGGTGACCATAAACATGTTACAGTTTGAGGCACTGGGAAATTGTAACCTTTCTTAATCCCAGTTCAGAATCAAATGAGAAGTAGACACAGACGTCAACATTGTGCAGATTAAGTATTAGTTTCCTTACTGGTAAAACTAGAATAGAGAATTCACCTCAGCTATTGTTAGAGTCAGGCTTCCTTCATAGCCCTTACCTCCCCAGTATGGACTTTGGGGTGTTTAGCAAAAAAACAGTTTGGGAAGCAGTCACGAACTTAACCAGCTGCAAGGTCACTTGCGTGTCTCGTGCCTCCTGAGCTATGAGATGGCAGGACTTCCTGATGTGCCTCTAGAAGACAAATCCTGACTCGTGACTCAGTTCTCACTTCAGAAGGATAGAAAGAGACTTTCTCCAGTTTCTCTGGTAAGAGAGGCATCTCTTTTATTTGTGAAAATAAGTGAGGGACTAAAGGACAAGTGGATGCTATTTTATGAGCCTCAGTGGAACAGACAAGGGAGGGAGAAAATGCTTCGTTCTATGCATCTATCAGATCCTTGCCGCTTTCGAGGTGAAGACACTAAGGCTCAGAATACAAAGAATTTTATGCCGCCTATCAGAATTTGAACAAGGTGTGAAATACACAAATAATGAAAGGTGGTAGTTTAGATCAACCTGTCACAAAATTATTTATTTCATATTAAGACTTAACGAAGTTTAATTGCAGTTATTCAGACTCATTTCGGGGAAATAGAATAAAAGATTTTAATAAAAGGTCTGAATTAAAAATATGCTTAATAAAACTTACTGCCATTACTTAAATAACAAAAAGTATTGCTTATAGATGTTTAAAAACCTACTTTTAAAGTTATATTTAGGCTGGGTGGCTCATGCCTATAATCCCGACACTTTGGGAGGCTGAGGAAGGAGGATTGCTTGAGCCCACGAATTTGAGACCAGCCTGGGCAATATAGTGAGACTCTTGTCTCTACAAATAATTTTTAAAAAATTAGCTGGGTGTGACACATGCCTGTAATCCCAGCTGCTCAGGAGGCTGAGGCTTAGATAACTTGAAGCTAAGAGGCCAAGGCTGCGGTGAGCTGAGATTATGCCACTGCACTCCAGCATAGATGACAGAGCAGGACCCAGTCGGTTATATTTATTTGACCCACAATAAGACAATAAGTCTTAGTGATTTAATTATTTAATAAAGGATATTTTTAACCATTTTAAAAGCAGAAGTGAAATAATATTTATCCAAGTTATGAAATCTGATCAAATGTGAATTTAGACTCATGACTTACATATTTAATAGAATCTTCTACACTGTAAACCTTTTATAAATATTATTTGTTGTTGCAATATTAAATCCATATGGTTGCTGAGTATTTTTATTATGATTTCTAAACAAATGAGCACTGGAAGTATTTGAATATGTCCAAAAAGCCCATTTTAATACTGGTTGAGTTACAGACATGGAGAATAGAGCATTTTATTCTGTTTTGATGTTTTCTCTTACATCAGACAATATCAGGTTTTTTAATGTATTTCTACTAATGAATAAAAAATTATATCCCTATAGCAGCTCTTACTCTATTAAAAAATGAAAGAATTTGTCCAGGTGTGGTGGCTCACATCTGTGACCCCAGCACTTTGGGAGGCTAAGGTGGGGGGACCACTTGAGGCCAGAATAACATAGTGAGACCCCTTGTCTACCAAAAAGTAAAAAAAAATTAGTGAGAGTGGTGGCACAAACCTGTAGCCCCAGCTACTCAGGAGCCTGAAGTGGGAGGATTGCTTGAGCCAGGAGTTTGAGACTGTAGTGAGCCATAATTGCACCACTGTACTCCAGCTTGAGTGATAAAGCAAGATCCTGCCATTTCAATAGCTATTTTTCTTAAATTTTGCAGCAGAAAAGAAAAATCCTTGCAATAAGCAGTAATTTAAATTTATTTATATGCATTAACTATCAGGTGGATATAAACTTTTGAAAACTTTCTTCTTCCCTGTGACTTGAGAAGTGTAAGTTAATAGAGAGTTTAATAATGAAGCCATAAGTAGATGAATGTTGTTTGTCACTGCCCTTGAATAATTTTGAAAATTTTTCATATTGGTTAAAAATTATTTATTTATTTAATAGAGACACCATCTCACTATGTTGCCCAGACTGGTCTCAAACTCCTGGACTCAAGCAATCCTCTCATCTTGAACCCCCAAAGTGCTGGGATTATAGGCATGAACTACCACACCTGGTTCTTCATACAGGTTTAATACAACTTTTCATTTTGGAGGCTCCTAATGAAATGCTTAGTTGGAGGGAAGCAACTGGATTAGAAAACTTTAGCAATCAGGGGCAAGAAAGCAGACTTGGCATGTCTCGAGTCTCCTTTTCTGTTTCCCCAATCTCTCTTTAGTGGTGAGATCTTCTAAAGATGGAAATGAGATTGTTAGCTGTAGAAGCTTCCTCATGGTGATTTTACTAACCACGCGCCTCACATTTTATTTTTCAGTGTTATGTTGCCCTGAACCAAAGCTAAGTAATGGTCAAATCACTAGACAACGAAAACGTCATTCTGCCAATGGCTGTGACTATTTCTATGGAGATGAGGTTTCATATTCATGTGATAAGAACGCTTGGTTTTCATGGATTTCAGCTACATGCCAACAAGATGGCACATGGAGTCCCCGAACACCATCATGTGACGACAGTAAGAGTTCATATAATTATATTATTCTGGGAGTTTCTTCATATCAATGTGATGGAGATATTAAGAGAAGGTTTAAAATTAGGTAAAAGAATTAATGTACCGTGCATGATTCTTGGAATGGATCCAGCTTTCTCCTGCTTCCTCATGCGTGTTCCCTGTCTTTTGGCCTTCTCAGTTTTCTCTTTTCTGAATCAGTGAAAATAGACCACATCTATAGGTAATCTGGACTTTTCAAGTACTGCTTTTTGCTCCTTTGTATTATTCTCTTTCTTCCCTTATTTCTGGTCCATATGTATTAATCTGAGAACAAGAACTGTCGAAATCTATTTGAACCTACCTTTCTGAACTTGCTTCCTTCTTCCTCCTCAAACAGCAGCTTTCTGTTGCCTCTGAGCCCTCCAGTCAGACCATCACTCGGTGTGCAAAGTGGGCCGGGCATGGTGGCTTACACCGCTGCTGGTTCTCCTCTTTTCGAGGAATGCCTTCTAGCTTTGGTAAATGTTATTCCCTCTAGGACTTCCCATGTGGCATAACTACCTGGTGCGTTTTCCAGTGTACACAAATGTCCACTCCAGCATGCTCGCTTCTCTGAGTCATTTAATCCCTTCTTACACCATCTGACATGGAAATCCCAGTATTTCAATCTGACTTACTGTGGGCCATCACCTTTTCCCTGCTTGGAGGAGTATCTTCTTGTAGTAGTTATTACCGCCATAGTCCACTGATGTTCTTTGTCTGGCATTTCTGCTGCTCTGCTTTATTTAACTTTCTCATGCAATGTTTGTGGACCTGACAGTGTTCTCATTCAGAGAGGTTCTCTGTACCATGTCCTCTTGACTATTTCAATGTTCAGGTCACCTTTTTCATCTTTCCTAAGAGCTTTATCTATACTGTTTTAAAATGCAGTATTTTCTTCCTGGGCCTGCATGGACAGTATCGATTGGGGAGCAATGACTCAGAGATTGTGGATAATATAACATCCTTACAGTTTCTCACAGATGCATATCTCTGCATTTAGCCTGAAAGTGACTAAATGTATTATGAGTACAATGTGACTTAGGGCTGAATTCCACTTCATGCCAAAATGGATCCTAAACAGTGGAAAGGTGAGTGAACTTGTCAATAAGATGTAGAAAAACCTAAGGACTATAACTGGAGCCTCTCTATGGTTGTTCTGCCTGAGGCTTACAGGAGGGCAGCACGAGTGCCTGGGTTTGGCTATGTGCCTTACGGGCAGAGAGGATGGAAGGACAGAATGAAGCCTACAAACCACACACATTCTGCAATGCGCTAATTTATACACTTTACAAACTAACGCTCTCTCACTTTTCTGTCTCTCCCTCAAGACTGTAATTTTCCTCCTAGAATTGCCCATGGGCATTATAAAAGAGCTACGTCAGCATTCGGTGCTCTCAAATATGAATTTACATATGAATGTGATGAAGGCTACATTCTGGATGGACCCGTAAGACTCTCCTGCCGTGACTCACACTGGTCACCTCCGGCCCCTCAATGTAAAGGTAACTCCAGCTTCTTTTTCAGCCCAAGACTAAGTGGGTGGACCTGTCCTGAGAGCACTGAGATCTAAGTTTCTTCCCTATCAGAGGCAACATGAAAACACTTGATTTGATTTATTTTAAATAATCAATATATGCCAATGGTACCCAATACAAAAAGTACAAAGGGCATCTCCTCCACTTCTTTCTCCCATTCACAAAATTCAGCCTTCTTGAGGTAGGCCATATCCAGTTTCTTGTATATTTCCAGAAACATTCTAAAAGCATCACATTTTATCTTAGCGTACCTGTGGCCTGTGGCAAAGTTTCCATGCAAACTTGCTCTAGTGTGAATATAGGCTCCCCTGAGCAAATTCTAAACATCATGAGTGACAATTATTTCCATCAGAGCCTCATGCAGGGCAGGCACCACCTGCTATGCTATAGATAGTGTGTGTTGGTGTGAGGGTGAAGGGGAACTCTTAGTTTGCAGCAGTTGTGAGGACAAAAGGAATTGAGATCAGGTCTGATTTTTACATGAATAGAAGTGTGTTGTCATCATGCGTGACTTTGCTGTCAACAACTTCAGTATTTATTTGCCACCATTGTCTCTTTTGTACACAGGAGAATAATAGGCAAGAAGGAAATTTTTATAGTTAGAATCTTGCAGCAATCATGACTGTGAGTGAGAGTTACCTTAGCTGGGATTCTGGGATCACATACCTTCTTTTAGAAATATCCTGTCATGGAAACAACAGATGCTGGAGAGGATGTGGAGAAATAGGAATGCTTTTATACTGTTGGTGGGAGTGTATAGTTCAACCATTGTAGAAGATAGTGTAGCGATTCCTCAAGGATCTAGAACCAGAAATACCATTTGATCCAGCAGTCCCATTACTAGGTATATACACAAAGGATTATAAATCATTCTACTATAAAGACACATGCACGTGTATGTTTATTGCAGCACTACTCACAATAGCAAAGATTTGGAACCAACCCAAATGCCCATCAATGATAGACTGGATAAAGAAAATGTGGCACATGTACACCATGGAATGCTATGCAGCCATTTTTATGGGATGAGTTCGTGGCCTTTGCAGGGACATGGATGAAGCTGGAAAGCACCATTCTCAGCAAACTAACACAGGAACAGAAAACCAAACACTGCGTGTTCTCACTCATAAGTGAGAGTTGAACAATGAGTACACATGGACACAGGGAGTGGAACATCACACACCGGGGCCTGCTAGGGGGCGGGGGGGCTAGGGGAGGGAGAGCATAGGACAAATACCTAATGTAGATGATGGGTTAATGGGTGCAGAAGACCACAATGGCACATATACACCTATGTAGGAAACCCACATGTTCTATACATGTATCCCAGAAATTAAAATTAAAAAAAGAAATATCCTGTCATATAAAAATGTTATCACCTTGAGCAAGTGTCTTAATGTATCTCAGCTGTCTCTTAGATAAAATGGGAATAGTAACAGTGCTCACTTCACAGGGCTGTCAGGAGACTTAAATGATAGCAACTTTAAGTGCTTAGCAGAAGTCTGATAGGTAGTCAGACTCAATAAAACGTTAATATGGTTTTCAAATGAAGGGAAAGATAGAACCATTAGCAGAGCGAAGTACAGTTCATTCTTATTATCTGAGACTGTTATCATGTCCTTCTTCATAGATTTATAGATTTCTTAAAAATATGTTTCCATTACAGCTTTGTGTCTGAAACCAGAATTAGTGAATGGAAGATTGTCTGTGAATAAGAATCAGTATGTTGAGCCTGAAAATGTCACCATCCAATGCGATTCTGGCTATGGTGTGGTTGGTCCCCAGATTATCACTTGCTCTGGGAACAGAACCTGGTACCCAGAGGTACCCAGGTGTGAATGGGTAAGTGGCACAATTCAAGGAAGGTCTTTGCTGTCAAGCCTTAAAAATGGCGGCATCCCCCACATCTCTGTACCACTCAACAATGGTGAAATATGACTTGTCAGGATTCGTTTTTGAGCCACTCCCACTCAAAGAAACTCTTCTTGTCTTGAAGCATTCTGGTAAGTTCGGAGTGGTCTCGACTTCTATATGGCTCTCAGTGAACCTTTTTCATTAATGACCTTTTTTTGGTCATTAGCTCCAGCAATTGATGCTGGCTTTCTTTTCATGGAATTCCTTATAGCTTTGGTAAATATTGTTCCCTCTAGGATTTCCCATGTGGCATAAATACCTGGTGCGTTTTCCTGTTCTCACTTGAGAACAGGAAAAACTGAGCTCTTACAGAGCAGGGTTTCATAGACCTGGTAGTACTGATTCCTAACTTAACTTTTGTTAAGCTATATAATATATTGTTGTTCCATTTCCCCATGGTCAGCAAAAACAGCCTCTGTTACCATGGAGGCCTTCTGTACAGCTGTCTCAGAACAGATCCATGTTCCCCTGGGGAAGACTGTGGTGGGATGCAAGTGATTTCTTGTTTCCCCACCCTCCACCCCTAGTCTGAGGTTGGTCTTGGTCCAATCCTGTAGTCCTTCCACTGTCAGGATTCACCCTGCTTCATGATTAGGAGGGAAGCTTCTCAATCACACCCACCACTTATATCTCTTTTAGGAGACCCCTGAAGGCTGTGAACAAGTACTCGCAGGCAAATATCTCATGCAGTGTCTTCCAAACCCAGAGGATGTGAAAATGGCCCTGGAGGTATATAAGCTGTCTCTGGAGATTAAACAACTAGAACTACAGAGAGAAAGGGAAAGAGAATCCACTTTGGATAAAGAACTGTAATTTTTCTCAAAGGAAGGAAAAAACGTGCCTTGCTGGCTTGCCTCTTGCAATTCAATACGGATAGGTTAGCAAATCTACTGTCAATTTGGCACTCATATTCATCATAATAAATATCTAGAAATGACAATTTGCTAGTTTAGTGCTTTGAGATTGTGAAATTATTAGTCATCCTGTGTGTGGCTCATGTTTTTGCTTTTCGAGACACTAAGCATACTTTTGTTTTCAATTAAAAATATACATATAAAAAACTATTTTGTCTTTGTGGTCATTTAGGACTCTGTGAAATAAACATCCTTAAAAATGTAAAGTTAGTACTTTTGTTTTGCTGTTTAGGCCATAAAAAATAGGTACTTAGGAGTGATTTTTTTTTTTTTTTTTTTTTTTTTTTTTTTTTTTTTTGAGACAGTCTTGCTCTGTCGCACAGGCTGGAGTGCAGTGATGTGATCTTGGCTCACTGTAACCTCTGCCTCCAGGGGTTCACACGATTCTCCCGCTTCAGCCTCCCAAGTAGCTGGGATTACAGGTTTGTGCCACTATGCCTGTCTAATTTTGTATTTTTAGTAGAAACAGGGTTTCACCACATTGACCAGGCTGGTCTCAAGCTCCTGACCTCAAATGATCTGACTACCTTGGCCTCCCAAAGTGCTGGGAAGACAGGAGTAAAACACCGTGTCTGGCCATACTTGGGTTCTTATCCTGGACAGACTGTCTTTACTCAACAGTTCCATGTGTGCATAGCACTCAGGTCCTCCCTGGTGAGGTTAAATGTCAATACACCCCCCAAATCTCATGCGTTCTCCCTATCTGGGGGAGTCACGCCTTCCCCTGAGCCCCTGTTCACGTTTCCTCTTTCACTCATGCTGCGTCTCCACTGTTGCCTTCCATGAAGGAAGTTTACATTTTGTGTCTGACCTCCTCATCCCAACCCCAGAGAAGGAACTTCGAAAGACAGATGAAGATGAAGCTCACATGTCAGCCCTCTGCATATTCTCAAGTCTTCTATTTGATTTGGTCACCATTTCCTTAATACCAAATTAAAACAGGTTGAGCTACTGCCCCACACATGAAGAGTTACCCCGTATCAAACTGCCTCATATCTCTGGTTACCCTAGGGACTTTTATTCCTTTAAAACATCCCTTTTTCTGACTCTTGCTTCTGTGCAGTCTCTTTCTCACTTTTATCCCAGCTCCTCTGGCTGACCCTTCTTTCCCTGCACACAGAACTCTGACCTTTTGAACACTGGCCTTTTTGGCTTAGTTTTCCCAAACATATTTCGTGAAGGAAATGGCGTGATGGCAGGCTTTTACTGAAACTTCCACTGAACTTTAGATGTAACAGAGGAGATGGAGCTGTTGGAGAAACCCACTGCTATAGTATGAATGTTTATCGCCTCCAAACTCATGTTGAAAGTAAATCCCCAATGTGGAACTATTGAAAACTGGGGTTTTAAGAGGTGGCTGGTTCATGAGGGTTCTGTCCTGATACATGGATTAAACCATTCAAGGATGAATATTTCATGTGCTAATGAGAAGAATGTGTTCTGCAGCTGTTATTACAGAAGTGGAACTGGTGGCTTTGTAAGAAGAAGAGAGATCTGAGTTAGTATGCTCAGCTTCCTCACCAGGTAATGCCCTGTCTTGGGATCCTGCAGAATCCCCAGCAAGAAGAAAGCCCTCACCAGATGCTGAGCCATGACCTTGAATTTCCCAGACTTGATAATTGTAAATTTTTTTTAATTAATTGTTTATAAATTACTCAGTTTCAGGTGTTCTGCAATAAGCAACAGAAAATAGATAAAGACATTCACTTAATATAGAAGGTATCTATCCGTGATCTTAAAAGCCATTACCTATTGGGCTACTAGGAATTTCTTGGTTTAATGTTTATTTTTGAATTTCCCCAATCCAAGAATTTGTGAGCAACTAGTTTCCCTGGAAGGTGGTTCCAAAAACACTGTGAGTGAGTGGCCAGTAAGATGGGGAAGGGAGGAAAGCCCATGAGGAAACATTGTTGAGGGGGTTATTGCATTGCCAACCAGAACTCAATCATGCTGGCAGCATTTGAGAGCATGTAGAACCCAGCTCTGAGTTGTTCTCCTCAGGATGAAGACCTGGGTATTTATCTGCCTATTCTCTTCTCTCGCTGGGGAAGTTTTGCTCTAGGTAGCAATGGCTCCCAGACCCAAGGGATCCACACTGTTGGCTGGCTAAGGAGGCTTCAAGGATGGGGATCACCTTCAGGCAGAGAGACATGGGTAGCCAATGGCACCTATGGGACCATTTGCAGTAACCTCTAGAGTAGGTCAAGGGCATATGGCCAGGGTACAAATGGTCTGTTCTATAGTTGCTTTTTCTGTATGGTTCTATCTGTTGACTGAGCACTATGGCATTGGCCAGTCTCTATTTGCTTACAGAAACATCAGTAACTTTTTTGTTTTAATGTTGAATATTGCAATTTTACTGACTTCATTTATCAATTCTAACAGTTTTTTGATAGAGTGTTTATGTTTTTCTAAATATAGGATAGTGTCATCTACAAACAGGGACAATTTGACTTCTCCCTTTCCATCCTGAATGCCTTTTCTTCCCCCCTTTTCTTGTCTAATTGCTCAGGCTAGGATTTCCAGTACTATGTGGAATAAAAGTGGTAAAACTGGGCATCTTTGATTTTTTCTAGATCTTAGAAGAAAGGCTTTCAACTTTTCCCCATTTAGAATGGTATTAGCAGTGGGCTTGTGTCTTACGGCCTTTTTTGGTTTTAGGTACTTGATATAATTTTTATTTCTAAAAATTTATTGTGACTTGTTTTATGGGCTAACACAGAGTCTATCCTGGAGAATATTTCATGTGCTCATGAGAAAATGTGTTTCTGTAGCTGTTAGATGAAATGTTCTGTAAACGTCAATTTGTTCCTTTGATAGAGTGTAGTTTAACTCCAAAGTTTCTTTGTTGGTTGACGGTCAGGATGATCTATTCATTGCTGAAAGTGGGATGTTGAAATCTTTTAGTATTGTTGTATTGCAGTAAATCTCTTTCTTTAAGTCTATTAATATTTGCTTTATATATTAAGATACTCTGGTCTGGTGGGTATATACGTACATAAATACATACACAAACACAATTGTTATATCTTCTTGCCATATTGATTTCTTTATCATTACATTTATTACAAAATGATCTTCTTTTAAAAAATTGTTTTTGACCTAAAGTCTATTTGATCTAAGTATATCTACTCCTGCTTTTTTTGGGTTATTTTTCGCATTGGTTCTCTTTCTCCATCCTTTCCTACTAAGTGTATGCATGTCTTTATGGGTGAAATGAGCTTCTTGAGGACAGCATATAGCTGAGTCTTGTTTTCTAAAATCCATTCGGCCATTCGATCTCTCAGTAGGAGAATTTAATCCATTCACACTCAAGATTATTACTGACAGCTAAAGACATACTATTACTATTTTGTTGCTTATTTTCTGTGTGCGTGGTTTTGTGTGTGTGTGTGTGTGTGGAGTGTTTCTTTCTTTGTTCCTCTCTTACTCTCTTCTTTCATAGTTAAGTAATTGTCTCTAGTACCCTGTTTTGATTTCATGCTATTTATTTATTTTAAAAGTCTTTTAAAGTTTTATTTTAAGTCCTAGGTTACATGTGCAGAACATGCAGGTTTGTTACACATTTAAATGTGTGCCATGGTGGTTTGCTGCACCTATCAACCCATCACCTAGGTATTAAGCCCTGAATGCATTAGCTACTTATCCTGATGCTCTCCCTTGCCTTGCCCGCTGAAAGCCCCCAGTGTATTGTTCCCCTCCCTGTGTCCATGTGTTCTCATTGTGTAGCTCCCACTTATAAGTGAGAACATGTGGTGTTTGGTTTTCTGTTCCTGTGTTAGTTTGCTGAGGATAATGGCTTCCAGCCATTTCTATCCATAATTTTTGTGATTTCCTGGACTTTTAAAAGAGGATTATTGTTAATTATTTGTCAGACAGTTCACAGATGTTTAATTCTTCAGGGTCTATTACTGGAGCTTTGTTGGTTTTTGTCCACGATTTTTTCCAATCCAGTGTCTTTACACTGATGCTGGTGCATTTGAAGAGATGGCCACCTTCTCCAGCTTTTGCAGGTGTTCTTTGGTGATGTTAGACTTTTACTGCTTAACGTTATAACTTAATTTTCTGGCCTGTCGTTGCTTCCCATTCTGGGAAGGACTTATATTGAGCACCAGAACTTGAACACTACCCTGGAACTAAATCGTTGCCCTTTCATTGTTTCCCAGTCTAGGGAAGACTTAGTGTGAGCACAAGAACTTATATTACGCACAGGAACTTAAACGCAAACCTGCAGTGGTTTCCAGGTCTGGGGAAGACTTAAAAGAGCCCCAGAACTTCATCACTGACCTTTCAGTTGCTTCCAGGTCAGGGGAAAGTTCCATGTAAGCATCCGGGCTGTGTGGGAAATCTGATCAGGGACTCAGGCCTTCCCATGGATTGTATCCCATGAAGCACTTTGGCACTGTCCAGTCTCCTCTGCGTGATGCCCAACTGATGGAAATGCAGAGTAGACACCAAGATCCATATGTCAGTCCCTGTGATAAGCACCCCTTCTCCCCCCACTTGTCTTCAATTCACCCCAGGTGGTTCAGCCCTCCTGGCGTTCCCAGTGCTTCCTGTGGGACAGGACTGCTGTGGGCTTCCCACGAAAATTCCCAGACCTGTGGGGAGATTGAATGTCCACTTCCGGTTCCCTCCTCCCACCTTGGAAACTGTGGGTACCAGGAAATTCTCCGTGAGTGGCAGTTATGCCAGCTTAGGGGAGAGGGTGGCACAGTCTATAAATGACCATTTCTGTTACCAGTTGTGGTTTTGTTGTAGGGGCTTTCTCCTCTTTTCTCCCAGGTTCTGGTGAATTCAAGGTGGTGTTCTTGTCTTTTAACAGTTGCTAGTTGTACCTTTATGGGGAGGAGTGATGCTGAGGATCTTGTATTCCATCACCCACAAATGAACTAATTTCATAAATAAAATTAAAATTCCCACTATCCAAAAAGTCACCTTCCACGCCATTTTATGAGTGGATAAGAATGGATAATTATATATGCTTATATTTTCATGTTGTTAACATGTTTAAATAGAGTTATTCACCCCAAGTCTCAGTCTTGAAGAGTATACAGAAGAAACAGTTGAGGTTTATAATACCGGCTCTTTATTTTTCCTTTCTTACCATTCTTTACTAATATAAAAGAGTAATGTTGACTTATTTTCACATAGATTTAAAGTATGCTTCCATTCTTCAGTTTATCCTTTTATTTAAATCTCTTTCAAAAATTATTTGAAATAAATTCATGTATGTTCTAACAAATATTAAAACAATAAAGGTAGGTATAGATAGCTTACCTCCATTATATTATCCATTTTTCTCTTTCTATTTTAAATTTAAATTTCACATTTAATATTTTAACTTTTTTTTTTTTCGGGGTAAGACAGGGGTTTATTGTGCACATTTACACAGCGTCAGCAGTGTCGGGCTGGCAGTGGCCAGGCTGCTCCACAATGGAGTTCACTTTTCTTCACCACTCTGTGTACAGTCAATGCTCCAAGGTGATGGGCTAGAGTGCTGCTTCAGTGACTACACACATTTATACATAAATTACACACAAGACTCAAACATGAAAATAGAGCCTAAGGACCTGTATTTTAATGAGGAAAAAAAATTTTCCAACATAGTTTGGGGAGTTTTGAATGGTCTAGTCAAAAAATACTTTTGGTATATAAAAAGCCCGTACGTACAATTCACACCTCAGTGAAGCGCACCCTCCTTGCCTTGAGGCTGGGCCTCACAATTTTTACTATTGTCATAAAATATCCTGCATTTAACACTCCAAATTTCACAGCAGTATCTACCACCTCTGTAGAGCCCACCCAGATCTCTGGAATTTACTGATGTCCTGAATATGCTCTTGTAGCAGATGATACAAACCATCTTTTATTACCAACACTTAATGCCTTTTCTTGTACATCTGATTAGAGTCTCCTTGAAAACGGTTCCCATCTGATTCTTTCTAGTAGTTTACGACAGGTAAGAATGTAATGACTGTTTATTAAGTTGAGTTCTTTCAGCAGGAAAACACTGAAGAGGCATCAGATCATGCATGCCCAGAGATCTCCACTTGCACTCCTTGAGGGCACCACCCTCGATAGAAAAGGAGATATGTCATCTTGGCTCTTTTGTACGCTGTGGAAAGTCTCCAACCTAACTATGTTCCAAATGATGTTGGTCACTGTTTTGTTGGCTACCGTTCTTGGTGAGTAGTGGGGAGATAGGCCAGATTACCAGCATGCAACTGAGTTCATCACACACCCTATTTTAAGAGGTGTCTAACAGATCTTTAACATTATGGGATATATTTGACCACCTGGAATTTGGGGAACATGCTATAAACTAAAAAAAAGAAAATACTGTTTTATAGACCCTCTTAATGCTCCCTTTTAGAATTTTTCTCTCCAGGAAACTCTGAACAACTTAGCACTGAAGCAATCATGACTTGCAATAAGTGCATATTATCTACCAGCCTGGTCATTCACTCTCACTGTGTGCTTAGTTAGAATGCAGAGGGGATTGGTATAATTATTCTGCAGCTTATGGCAGGTCATTCAGTACTCAGTACTTTATTTCTTGCCAGGGAAGTAGAATTAAGATTTTATTTTTCAAGGGTTTAATGATTCTCCACCTTGTGATACTTTTGGAAAACATGTTTCTCTTCTAAAAGGCCATCTATTCTAAACCTAAAAGGTCCAAAATGACATAAATGAAATACCTCCTTATCATTGAATGAGGCAAGTAATCTTGCGTAACGCTATTATTAGTAGAAAATGTCTTTCTGCTAAGACAGGAGGTAGAGTCATATGGAATGGCATAGATGCCTGTATTCTGACAGGGAGATGTGGGCAATCTGATAGAATGATGAAAAGCAAGTCTATTCATTCACTTTCTAATAAATTAGCACTTATACAGTCAAAGATGGATGAAATTTTTCTGCCTTCACGCATTACTGTTGTCAGTATCATTACTCAACAAACATATATTGTTATCACTTACTGTGTTCATTGAACAATGAGATAATAGGATTTACGATGAAAGAGAAAAATCATGGTCTCTGCTCCAGAAAACTTAGTACTCAGACATTGAGATACTGTGTCCCAAGATATAACTGTTGATGTTCCTTGCCATTTTGGTGTGCAGGTGACTGTGGTCCTCCACCCAAGTTACCATTTGCTTCTCCAATAAATCTGTTGTATGATACTGAATTCAAAACTGGAACTATTCTGAAATACACCTGCCACCCTGGATATGGTAAAATCAATTCAAGTCGACTGACTTGTGGTGCCAAAGGCTCATGGACCTATAGTATCTTTTGTGCAAGTAAGTGTCAACATTTATTTTTCTCGCCTTTACTTTTTTTCCCAAACAGTTCTTTTAGAAACTTAATGAATTATTTAATTCATATGAAACCCTTTGATCAAAACAGTTCAAAATTAACATCACCTATACTATTTGAAAGAAGTCAGTTGGAAATATGCTCTGGCTTATTTTTCTAACAGTAAGAACATAGCATCTGTTTCCTTTTTCCTTCTGTTTCCCTGTAACAAAGATCATATATTTTTTAGAGCATACATTTTTATGGACATCTGGTCAATAAATCACATCCTGTATTATTACAGTGGTCTAATTGAGCAAATAAAATTAAGTGAAGTTTTTTTTTTCTCTTCTTAAAATGTGTCAGAAAAATGAGATATATGTTTACATTTTTTTTCTCAAAGCAAAATATTAATGAGCCAGAATAAGAAATAAGCATTGAAAAATATCTCTGGATCTATCTGTAAGAAGGAGTTAAAGTTAATTAACCAGACTTTTTTTCTTCCCGAATGTTCTATTTTGTGAGTAATTGGAATCACGAGTCGTTATTTAAATTTTCCTCCTAGAGAAACGATGCAGAAATCCAGGAGAATTAATCAATGGGATAGTGGAAGTTAAGAAAGATCTTCTCCTTGGTTCAACCATAGAATTCAGCTGCTCAGAGGGGTAAGCATAAGGAAACCTAGAAGCAATAATTTCCTTTTCAATTTATTTTTATAAGGAGTTAATGCATTTATATATTTCAAAAATAAAAGTGGCATAAAAAGGTATACATCAATAATTCTCACTTCCACTCCATCCTCATTCATCCCATTTCTCTCCGTCCTCTGACAGAAAGTGACATTGGTTAGCTTCACATTTATTCCTTCAGTGTTTACTTCTGTAAATACAAGTGAGTACAAGTATTTTTTTAATCAATTTCCCCCCTTTGTTATATAGAAGATATCTGACTGCATACATTGTTTTGAACTTTGCTTTTGTTTTTTGTTTTTTTTTTTTTCACTTACAACATTGCTATAGACTGAATTTCTTTTCAGTATTCCCTCAAAATTCATATCTAAATTCCCAATGTGATGGTATTTGGAGATGGGGCCTTTAGGAGGTAATTAGGTCATGTGGGTATTAGTGTCCTTACAAAAAGATGTGAGAGAGCTTGCGCTCTCTCTCTCTCTCTCTCTCTCTCTCTCTCTCTCTTTCTCTCAAGACATGAGAGGACTTGCTTTCTCTTCTCTCTCTCTCTCTCTCTCTCGCTCGCTCTCGCTCACTCTCTTTCTCTGCCATGTGAGGACACAGCAGGAATGCAAACCATCTGCAAATCAGGAAGGGAGCCCTCATCAGAAACTATATTGGTACCCTGATCTCAGACTTCACAGCTTCTAGCATTGTGAGAAATAAATTTCTTTTGTTTAAGCCATCCAGTCTGTGGTATTTTGTTATAGCAACTAGAAATAACTAAGACAAATATGTACTAGAGATCTTTGATATTCATGCACCAAGTGTGTCATTCTCTCTCCCTGTCTGTGTGTATACGTTTACAGCTGTATAGTTTTCTAAAGCATGTATCATAGCTTATCATAGTTTATTTAACGATTTCTACTGATGGACTTTTATGTGTTTCCAATCTTTTCCTGTTATATACAATGTCCTGATGGATATTTTTTACGTATGTTATCTTATATGTATTAATATGTAGAGATGTTTATAGAACAAATTCCCAGAAGTGGGATTGTTGGATCAGAGAGAGGATACTTTAAAATTTTGCTAAATATTGCCTAATTGCTCTTTATAAACTGTAAAATTTTGTAATACAAACAAATGCCTATGTCTTTACTTCTATGATTCACTATTTTATCAAACTTTTGAATTTTTGCCTATTAAGAAGAGAAAATAAAATCTTTGTATAGGTTTTTAAAGTTTTTATTTTTTTTCTGACCTTTCAAGGATGAAAACCTTTTTATTTTGAGGTAAGTATAAGTTCACCTGCAAAATTATAAAAAAATACAGAAAAAATTCTTATCTTTCTCTAGATGGCTTTCACATTATCTTGGCATCATTTATTAACAAGTCTACACTTAATCCATGTGAGAGAACATCTTTTAAAAATACATATTTAATTCTTAAGTGTATATGAGTCTTTTTTAGATGTTCTATTCAATGCTTTTAGTCTGTCTCTATATTCATACAACCAGTTCCTTTCTCTTGAATTTTTATAGCATGCAACCTCACTTAGAGGTGTCTGCCTGACCTGTTTTTAGAGAGTTTGCCTGTGTTTGCTTGTTTATATTTCTATATGAACTTTTAAATTAGTTTATTTTTACTTTTAATCAATTGCATTAAGCTTTTAAATGAACTTTAAGAGAATAGACATTTTATGATGCTGCATTTTGCCAGCCAAGACTTTCCATTTGTTCTGGTCATCTATGTGTGTGTGTGTGTGTGTGTGTGTGTGTGTGTGTGTGTGTGTGTGTCTGTGGGTGTGTGTGTTTCAGGACTGTTTTAAAATTTTCCCCATTTACATTTTTCACTTCTCATGTTTGATCTTTGGTATCTTATTTTATTATTGTCTTATTTTTGAAATTGCAAATATTGTCTTTTCTTCCATTATATCTCCGAGCAATTTTTATCCATATATGTGGAAACTACTTGTTTCTGTATGTTAATCTCATATCTCAGCTAATGCCTTGAATTTTCTTATTATATATTATAGTCTATCAGTTGGTAATATGGTTTGGCTGTGTCCCCACCTAAATCTCATTTGGAATTGTAGCTTCCCACGTGTTGTGGAAGGGACTCAATGGGAGATAATTGAATCATGGTGGGGTAGTTTCCCCCATTTTGTTCTCATGGCAGTGAGTAAGTCTCATGAGATCTGATGATTTTATAAGGGGTTTCCCTTTTCACTTGGCATGCATTCTTTCTTGCCTGCTGCCATGTCAGACATGCCTTTTGACTTCTGTCATGATTGTGAGGCCTCCTCAGCCACATGGAACTGTGAGTCCATTAAATCTCATTTTCTTCATAAAGTACCCAGTCTCACGTGTGTCTTTATCAGCAGTGTGAAAATGGACTAATACAGTTGGATTTACTTGGGATTTTCAGATATGTAATT
The DNA here is from genome assembly GCF_048565385.1 of Saimiri boliviensis. Lineage (NCBI taxonomy): Eukaryota > Metazoa > Chordata > Mammalia > Primates > Cebidae > Saimiri > Saimiri boliviensis. The sequence continues at coordinate 59,724,856 of NC_133462.1, forward strand.
ATATAATCTGAAAATAATGATTCTGTTACTTTCTCTTCCTGATTTTTGTATTTCTATTTCCTTTTTCTTATCTACTTATGCTAGCTATTATCTCAAATAAAAAATTGATACCAGTTATTGTTTCATTATTCTTGACTCTAGCAGAAATGACTCTAGTATTCTGTTCCTAAATTTAGTGGAGCTGTATCTCCACTGATTCCCATTATGTTGAACATTTTTGGCCAAAACTAATTGTTGATTATTTTTCAAATGCCATTTTAGTGACTATCAAGGTGATGGTATATTTTTCTTCATAGATTTATTAATATAATGTATATATTAGTCTGCTCAGGCTGCCATAACAAAATACCAAAATGCCACAGGCTGGGACAGTTCTGGAGTCTAGAAGTCTCAAGTCAAGGTACTGCAGGGTTTGGCTCTGATTGAGGATTCTCTGCCTGGGTTGCAGATGGCTGGTCGTCCACACATGACCTTTCCCTGGTGTGAGCATGAGGGTACAGGGAGTGAAAGTGGGAGATCTTTGTGCTGTTTCTTCTTATAAGGACCCTAATCTTCTTGGATCAGGGCCCCACCCTTGTAAACCTTAATTACTTCCTTACACAAATATAGTGACACTAGGTGGGTAGAGCTTCCACATATAAATTTTGTGGAGATAAATACTTTCAGTCCACAACAAGGTATTCTACATTAATATATTTCCTGATTTTGAAGGATCCTTTTATTCTTGAAATAAAACTATACTCTTTGGTCATGGTATAGTTTTCTTTTAAAGTGTTTTTGGACTCTGTTTGATAATATTTTATTCAGGAACTGATTATTGATATTCAGACTAAATGTTTTTTTAAATGCAAAAGGTCCTAGAAGTAAGACTGGGACTTGTCAAGAGCAAGAACAATGAGATGATAATCAGGAAGTTAGGAATTTATGAGTTTCTGAGGAACCCTCAGGTTTGAGAGTGAACCAAGCTCTAGAAGCCAGAAGAAAGATTCAAATTAGAGGCCAGAGCACACATCAATAATGTGTCTTGTTCCTTTATTTAAAGGAAACTACGTAAAAAACTCAAGTGAATTACTTACTTGTTTTGAACTGCCTGATTTGTAGCTTGCTAGGGAAAGAGTGTAAGATTTAGATTTTTATTGGTTAAGGATGGGCACCATGTAACACATAGAACTATTTTAGGTAATAACAAAGTTCACTGCTGCTTTTACCCACCTAAAACTTCAACATGACAAGTTTTACACCTAACACCTCAGATTTTAGGTGTAAAACTTGTCATGTTCTCTTTTTATTGATTACGGATGGGCACCATATGATACAAAGAAAAAGCTTAAGTTGTTTAGACAAGTTAGAGAATTTTAAAATTGAACAAATAAGCCCTTCTGCTTGATAGGAGAAAATGTAACTGTGGTAATTAGTAATCAAGAAAGCATTATTTTCTAATTTTAAAATATTGAATAAAAAACTGTTTCTTTTTTTTAACAGGAGACAATTACAGAGTTTATTCATGCAACATACATACATGTGGGAGAGCTTGGTGATGAGTAACTCAAAGGGGTGGTTAGAATTTAGGGCTTATATACCATTTTAGTAGGTGAAGGGAGAAAGATACTTATGGGAAACAAATGACTTTTTAGAAGATAAATACATTTTCAGGAGAACAAACAGGAAATAAGAAAGTTTGTAAAAAATATATTTTTAAAAATTTTATTTTAGGATCAGGGGTACATGTGCAGGTTTGTTACATAGGTAAACTCATGTCATGGGGGTTTGGTGTACAGATTATTACATAACCCAGGTGCTAAGCATAGTACTCAATATTTATTTTTTCTAAGTTGTCCAAAACTTCATAATTTATGTCTAGAGTAAAAATGAATTCCACTAAAATCTTTGACCTATCTTATTCAGATTTATCTTAATTGGCTCAACCACCAGTCATTGTCAGATCCAAGGTAAAGGAGTTGATTGGAGTGATCCTCTCCCAGAATGTGTAAGTAAGTAGAACTTTTTTTTCCTAACCTGACTACAAACCTAAACTATTTTAGGTAATAACAAAGTTCACTGCGTCTTTTACCCTCAATTAGAATTTGCATGAATTTTAGATTTGTCACAATGCCTACCTTGAGTATTTCTTTCTTTTCACTCATTCACCTCAGTTGCCAAGTGTGAGTCCCCTCCAGACATCAGAAATGGGAAGCACAGTGGTGGAGATCAAGAATTCTATGTATATGCCTCTTCTGTCACCTATAGCTGCAACCCTCACTTCTCACTCATAGGCAACGCCTCCATTTACTGCACGGTGGAGAATAAAACAATAGGAGTCTGGAGCCCAAACCCTCCTATCTGTGAAAGTAAGTCAGTATCTGTGAAAGTAAGTCAGAATGATGAATTTTGATCTCTTTGATCAAGTGATGAATGATCAAATGATGAATTTTGATCTCTTTGATGTCTTTTATTTGTTTAAAATCAAAAGGAAGGCATATTTATTAGGAAAGATGGAGTGATTCAAAGAGAAAGTAATCATTGCAATGATGGAGTCTTCATTTGTTCAACTAATCTTGTTACATGCTGTATCAGTCAGAATAGCATAAGCTGTGCTGCAGTAGTAATCAGCACCTAAATATCAAGGCCTTCTTAGAGTAAAGGTTTTTTTCAAGTTTTTTTTTCAGTGCACTGCTAGCTTGGGAAACTCCCTAGGGCAGCTGCCACTTATATGGTAATTCAGATTGTTTAAATCTTTACCACCTCTATGTCAAAACTTTCACAATTTAGTTCAGCGGAGAAGAGAACAAGGAAGGTCAGTCTCCGTCTCTTCAGTTCTTTGACCTGGAAGTGACACATATCACTTGTCATTACAGCCTTTTGGCCAGAACTAGTGCCTTGTTTCTGCTTAATGAAGAGTAACTGGGAAACATAGTCTTTTGTTTATCTTACAATAACTATAAATATAGGTGGACACTAATAATGTCAGCCATACATGCCTAAGGAGCAAACAAAATAATATCTACAACAGCGGCAGGTTAATAGTAGAAGACAATGAAAGAGAGTACTTTCCTTTGGCCTCTCTTTGGAACCCAGAAGAGATGTTACGTCAATATCAGTGATGATTCAGCTCGCTGGTCTAGGATATTGTTCTTCAGTGCAATTGAAGTGCCTAAAAGCCACAATATCACATATTGTTTTGACTCAGTACAGGACACAGCTAACACTGGGGCAAAGGAGAGTATAATAGCGGAAAGAGTTCAGAATGCCTGGATTCAGGACTGCAAGAAGTGGAAAAGACAGGAGCTCAGGCTGAATAAGTTAGCAGGGGCCAGGTTACGAAAGCCTTGTGTGTCACTTTCAGGAGTTTGGAATGAAGGAAAAGGGGAGACATTAAAAGGACAATTTGAAGTGAGACAAACCGTAACTGATAGGCACCTGTTGTAACCTTTCAGCCAGGAAGTGAAAGTGGCCTCAATGGTAGCCATAGCAGTGAACCTGGAGGGAAGTTGAGGAAGTATAGAGGAATTAAGGTGACGGGATTGACAGGACGTGATGACAGACAGGATATAGGGTGAGGGCGGCTTGTTCTCTGCTTGTGGAGGTGTATCACAGATTTCCCGATGCCCTGACTGCCTCTGCATGACACCATATCATTACCATGGGCCACTGACCCCCAGTCAAAATCATCCAGGAAATTGGGCCCTTTAATGGAAGGATTTGGGGACATTGAGATTTGGACTTCAGGGTTTAGATATTGCTCATTTTTATTGATGAGAAAGTTGGAGGACTTTACATGACCCACTTGATGGGACCTCATTTTCCTGAGCTTTCTGGCAGCTGAAAGGACATATATAAATCTCTAAAATGTTTTCTTTGTTCAGTACCTATTAAATATATACTTATATCAGGCCCTCCTTGAAGCCATGCCAACAGTTACAGTCGCGTCTTTACTGCCATTTCTCTCTGTTAACTCAGATATCTTTTTGTATGATTCTTTAGAAATTGTCTGTCGTCAACCACAGATTCCAAAGGCAATCTTTGTTTCTGGATTTAGACCCCTCTATGCTTACAGAGACTCTATTGTGATTAACTGTGAGGAAGGTTATATCCTCAGAGGCAGCAATTTAATCTATTGTGAAGAGAATAATGACTGGTATCCTTCTGTTCCCTCTTGTGTATCCAGTGAGTATGGACTATGATGGAGTTTTAATATTTGGATCAAAAATTATCCTGATGTATAGATGTGGCATGCTCATAAAGCATAAGCCTACTTGACTCCCAGTAATCATTATGAGATATATTAATACTTTTCACCAGCTTTCTTGTTAAAAGGAAGACTTTTTTTTGTTAATGTCTTAGTGCCACTGGAAGAATTTCGCATATATTACATAGTCATGAGACCAGTGACTTCATAGATATTGTAGACTTATATATTTGCTGTAAAAATTTTCCAGGGCACAATAGCAAAGTTTCTTAGTCTAACAAAATCAACATATTATGAGAATTTTTTGAACAATGGAAGTAAGAGTGCATTAAGGCAGTTTTTTTTATAATTTGCATAAAAATGCTGTAAGGGCTAATATTGGCTTTGAGACCTTGATGTTGTAAATACATACAGATCACTTATAACATTAATGATTTATTGCTAACATTTACTGACCATTTTTTATGTTACAAACACTGTTCTAAGTGCTTTACATCAATTAACTCATTCAATATTTACAACAATTCTAAGAAGTTGCTATTTTTATCCAATTTTAATGATGAGAAAACTGAAAAAGAAAGATTAAGTAACTAGCACAAGCTCATATAGCTAACTGGAGGTGAAAGCCACCACTGCATCGTGGTTTATCTAGTCCCTTCTGCTATCATATGAACTTAGGTGCCACTCAAAATGTGTAGTAATGAAATTCAATAAATATGCAGTTTGACAGACACATATCCTCTCCTTGGTTTACACAGACCTTTAGCATATTGTTGAACAGGAAAAAAAAAAAACAAAAAAACAAAAAAACAAAAAAACAAAAAAACAAGACCAAAGGCCCAGCTGCAAAAGTTATATAGGGCTTGATTTGAGGCCAAATTATGAAGTTCCAGATGACAGTGTTATGATGTCAAGGAGAATGCCTCTTATTTAAATTCCCCATTAGGCACAAGATTAGAAAGTCAGTCTCATCTTGGAGCAAATTTTTGCTGTATCTTTCTAGTGATCCTAATGCTTCCCCCGAAGACCAACCATTCTAAGGTGCAGTGACATAAAAGGAAAACTAAGCTCCTACAGAGTTGGCCCAGCACCTAGAAACTGTCCCCTTACTGTACCATGGCGTGCTTCTTAGTACAGCCTCTCAGTGGCACATGCATTTAGCAGACACATGTACTTAACAGACACTAGGCTATTGGGCAGTGGTGCTGCCGAGTCTTTTTCTGGAATCCCCATTTAATTTTCAACATTTAATTTTTTGCAGAATGAGTATGTGATATCTTTTTTTTTGTGACAGTAACTCTGCCCTTCCCAGTAACACATTTCCTTTATCCATGTGTTCTCTTTATGAATGGATGGTTGTACCAACCTCCCGGACATTTCCTATGCTTCCTGGGAGAGAAATGACTACAACCTAAGTGATCAAGAAACATTTGAAATTGGAACTGAGTTGAAATATCTATGCAAACCTGGCTATAGACCTCTTCTAGATGAGCCTCTGACTGTGACTTGTCAGGAAAATTTGACATGGACATTTTCCAACGAGTGTGAGAGTAAGTAGACTTGAACTTTGTTTTGTGTATATGTGTGCATATCTTCTTTGCAATTGAAAATGTTGAGCAGAATCCTTGAAATTCGCTGAGACTTGCTTCATTGCATAGCCTATAGTTAACTTTTATAAATGTTCTGTGTGCACTTGAAAGGATGCATATTTTGCAATTGTTGGGTACAATGTTACATATACATCATTTAGATCTAATTTTAATGGTTTTGTTCAAATCTATTTCCATATTTGTATTTATTTCTTGTCTGCTTGTTCTTTCGGATAGTAAGAAAGTTTTGTTTTTAATCTTTTCAGAGTTTTTGTTTGTTTGCTTGTTTGTTTTGAGACCGGGTCTTCCTCTGTCACACAGGCTGGAATGCAGTGGCACGCTCTCGGCTCGCTGCAACCTAGACTTTCCAGGTTCAAGCCATCTTCCTGCCTCAGCCCCTGGAGTAGCTGGGGCTACATGCGTGCACCACCATACCTGGCTCATTTTTGTATTTTTTATAGAGACAGGGTTTGTCCATGTTGTCCAGGATGGTCTCAAACTCCTGGACTCAAGCAATTCACTCACCTCAGCCTCCCAAAGTACTGGGATTACTGCTGTGACCCACCACATCTGGTCATCTTTTTAGCTTTTTCAAATCATTTTTTGCTTTGGATATTTGAGACTACATTGCTAGATGCATACAAATTTAGAATCATATATTTTCCTGATGAATTTCGCTGTTTATCATTATCAGATGATTATCTTTATTACTATATCTGTTTTATTTTTAAAATTCTACTTTTACAATAATATGGTTCTGACAGTTTTATTTGAGTTGGTGTTTACATGATTTATCATCTTTTAGTCTTTTGTTTTTAAACTCTGTAATTTTATATTTTAAGTGTATCTTGTACTTGGATATTTTAATCCTACTTGACAATTTTCATCATTTAATTAAAATACTTGTCAGTGTCCAGTTAGCGTAATTATTAATACATTTGAATTTGAATCTACAATCTATTTGCTATATTTTTTCCTGTTTTGCATTCTTTTTTGCCTTCTTTTGAATCAATTAAAATATTTTTTTCAATTTTTTACCTGGTATTTGCTTGATTTTTATTTATTTTTAGCTCTTTTTATGATGTTTACCTATAATTTACTACTTTTGCCTCTTCCCAAGCAATGAAAAGCCTTAGAGACCTTTAACTTGATTCTGCCTGACTTATGATTTTATTTTTGTGTATTTCAATTTTAAATGTGTCTTAAACTCTGCAATATTATCATTATTACTATTGCTATTATAATTTTAATAAATCCAATTAGTTTAGATTTGTCCACATAATTACCATTTTATTCTCTTCTGATTCTTCAGTTATATCTCTTATCCCTTTCTTTTGCCTGATAAATACTCTTTAGTTTCCTTTAGTGAGGATCTGTTGATGATAAATTTTTCTTTTTGCTTTTCTAAGTGTGCCTTTATTTCACCTTAATATTTGAAGATCTATTTGCTGGATATAAAATTCTAGATTGGCAATTATTTGCCTTGGCCATATGAAAGATTTCATTCCATTGTCTTCTGCCTTTGTTTCTATCAAGAATTTTGCTATTAGTCATACTGTTGATCATTTGAAGGTTATCTATTTTTTCAGATTGCTTTTAAGATGTTCTTGTCTTTATTTTTTGGCAGTTTTTGTCAGATATGTGTGGGATGTCAGATATGTGTTTCTTTGTGTTTAGCCTGCTTGAGATTCAGAATATTTCTAGAATATGAGGTTTGATGCCTTTCCTTGATTTTGGAAAAATGTTCAACTTCAAATACTTCAATATTACAAATAATTATTTTCTGAGTACTATTTCAGTCCTATTTTCACTCTTCTACTGATACTGTGGCTACATTTATATTAAACTTTTATATTGAATCTTCTGTATTTCCTGTGCTCTTATCTATGTTCTTGAACTTTGTTTCCCAGTATTTTATTATGAATATAAATCAAGTTCACTAATTCTCTCTTCGTTGATGTGTTATCTGATATTAATTATTAATTGAATTTTTAATTTTATTATATTTTTTAGTTTCAAGATTCTCACTTGTAGTGGATTTGTAATATTAATATTGATTTTCTATCAAAATTCTCAATGTTGTATTTTATTTCCTTCTGCATAACAAAGCAAAGGTGCTCTTAGGTCAATGTTTAGAACTTCATTGTCTGGATCCTCTCAGGTCTTTTAGCATTGTCTCTTGCTTTCTTTGGCTTTTAATAACGTTGTCTGGTCTCGTGTTCGCTTCTGGCAGGTGGTAAGGGGCATTAAGGGTTTTGAAGAACCCGAATCCAATCAGGGACTGTAATGATACAAGCCTGGGTTTTAATAATTTTTATAGATAGTTGTTTTCTATTTTTGGTTTATTCTTACTTCAAGGTATAGTTCTAAACATTTCCAAAAGTGGGGAGTTACCAGCAATCAGTCCCTACTACCACACGCATATCAAGCTCTGATCAGCTTCTTAGCCACTCAGTTGTATTTTGGGGGAGGAGAAGTATTCTATATATAAAAAAAAGTGGCTCTATATTCCTAGAACACCTCATTGCGTATCTTTCTTTCTTATTAAAATAACAACTGAGACAATTAAGGTCTTAGCACCTGAATCTTCATGAATTTAACCGCCCCCTCCCCTCCATGTTTTTCTACTTTCTGTCAAAGAGAAGGTGAATCTGAATTGCTTAGCTCATCACCACCAACATCAACACTTTGTTTTAAAGACTTCTAATGAAGAAACACAATTGGAGGGAAATTAAGTAATAGCACTTCAACAAAACAACAGCAGAATTTGGAGAAGATGCTTGGTCTAACTCTTCTCTCAACTTCTCTGTTTCTTTCTCTTTCTCTCTTTAAATTATGGCAAAAGCACTTAACATGACATCTACCCTTTCAACAAGTTTTTCAGTGTATATTACAGAACTATTAATTATAGGCATTATTTGTACAGCAGATTTCTAGAACTTATTAATCTTGCACAACTGAAACTTTATACCTGTCGAATAACTGGGGAGTTGTTTCCTCTCCTTCCTCCAGCCTCTGGCAACCACTGTCCTACTCTCTGCTTCTATGAGTTTGCCTTCAGATATTAACATCTTCTATAAGGTGGAGTCAGGTTTGTGTCCCCTGATTAATTTATTAAATGTGAACATCATTTTTTAAAAAAATTTAAAGTTTTGTGGGTATATAGGTGGTGTGTATATTTATGGAGTACATGAGATATCTTGATATAGACATGTAATGTTAAACATTTTTTAATCTATCAGGGGTATGTTGCCCAACACCAGATCTGGAAAACATCAGAATCATAAATGAAAGGAGGTATTTCACTGGTAGATGTGTCTATGCCTATGGGGACTATATTTTATATATGTGTGACGAAGGCTATTACCCTGTTTCTGTTGGTGGGAAGAGTTCATGCCACGCAGATGGCACATGGAAGCCTAAAATACCAGCATGTGAGCCAGGTAAGAATATTGAGAGGACTTGTCATAATTATTTCCTAGATTCCCCAAATGATTCCAATGGGCTCCACAAAAGATCGAACTGCTGAAAACTAACTGAATTTGACTTGTTCCTTCAAGAAGCATTGTGCAAAGAGTGTCACATTTACACATCGCTAGCACCATGCAAGGCAGCTATAGAAGAAAGTATGTCAGAAGATAAACTTACAGGAGAAATTTTCTTGTAAGAGAAAAAAGTAGAATTGATGAAGTCTTTTAGTCTCATTTCGTCCTTTTTTTCCTGCATATATGGTCTACTAGCACTATGGGTGATGTTTTAGTAAAGAGGGATACTACCTCACAAAGCTCCATATTTGTAGGTCAAGGGAGAAAACATGGTTTATGTATTATGTGACAATGGAAGCTCCAGGTTGGAGAAGTGATCTGTTAGGGAGAGCCTTGAAGCCCAGTGGCTGACACCGTGTCAGCCTTTCCTTTCCTTGCTTTAACTCAGACCTACTGAACCACCTCTCTATTGAAATATGAAGAAGGAGAAGAAATAAGTATCTAGGGTGATAAACATCTGTCTCTAATCAGGATAAGATATTGAAAATGTCGTTATAATAACGGAAGTGTTAATGGAAGTATCTTCATTATAAAGGACTCTTTACATCAACACAATGGTGATTACTGGGTACTGTACTTTGGATTTCTCTAAAAGCAAAGCTTGAGCATGTGACTTGGGAGCCAGTAGTTTATTTTGGAGGTGATTCTAGGAGGTAGGAGTGAGGGATGAGAGAGGGACAAGGGGAATAAGCAAAGGTGACTATTATAAGCAGCAAGGGGTCAATTCTTTGGGACCACCGAGAAGTATAAGGAATGCCTTTTATAATTATCTGTCTGAAGGATGGGAGACTGGAATATTTATCCACTGCTTTCTGTTGCTCATTGGTTTAGGGTTGCCTTAAAGGGCATTAACTGCTTTGGTAATTTAGGCAGTAACTGAGCTCTTTCAGCTGCAAAGGAGGCCCCAGAGTAAGACTGAGAGATTCACATTGACTGCCTTCTGTAGAACATCATCAGCATAAATCTGAGCTTGCGTAAAACTGTATTTCATCTGCAACTGTAGTCAGAAGTCCAAAGGGACATGGCATGGGTACAAAACATCTGTGACAATGTATCCTTTGCACCACTCTATTTGTTTATGCCCCATTAGTTAAATTCTGTTAATTTTAAGTAATCTACTGCTAACAAGTGTTATAAAAGGAAAGAACAGACATTGTGTATTGGAATAATCAAAGAAAGCTTCATGGAGAAGTGGGACTTGAGATAACAATTAGAGAAGGTAAGTGAATTCTGATAAGGAAGAGTCCCAGGAGGAAATCATCCTTCAACACAGTTTTGACAGTCTCAGTGCTTGAAATTTGTTGCAAATTTTTATACAAGAGTTCTTGAAAATTGAAAGGTCCCTTCTAGTTTGACTATCCAGCGTTTCATATTACTATGTCAACACTGAAATCATTGTTTCAATTGTAAAATATGGTAATTATGTTCTATGGTTGTAGTTATGGACAAGATTGTTTGGGGATCCTGCAGTTATTCAGAGCCTTCACGATTATTCACAGATAAATATTTCCTTTACTTAGCCTGACTTTTATTGAGAATGATTCTTATTTAATATGACTCTCTGTGGTTGACTTCATGCTTTCATACCAAAGCTCATGTAATTTCCCTAAGCAGTGAAATATTTTAGTGATAATGTAAGCAAAAACCAAAAAAGTTCCTATAAAATGGATAATTTTTTCAACTCAAGTTGCTTTCATTCACATCAAGCTTTTCTCCAGGTTCTCAGCCTGAAAGCAGTAGAAATGTTGAGTTGTGTCAAGTTACCCTACAGAAGAAGGATTTGGATGGGAACATTTGACTTTCCTACAGATCACTTAGATTTGGGTTGATGAATCTGAAGCTATGAGTTCATGCTCTTCTCTCTCTCTCTCTTTCTCACCATCCAAGTTTGCAGGTACCCTCCCAGAATTGCCCATGGACACTACAAGGAAGTTATTTTAATAACTCCTTATCCTGAGGCTACATATGAGTGTGATGAAGGATACGTTTTGGCTGGATTTGCTACAATCTACTGCAAGTCTTTTCGCTGGCAACATGCACCTCCTCACTGTAAAGGTAACTCCAGCTCAACTCATAATCCATTGAAGACAGAATTACAAAATATTAAGAGCAATGTTTCCAATTAATCAAAGGCAGCATACATTTTGTCTTTATTTATTCATTCATACTATTTAAATTATGCCTGATATACTTTAGAAAGTAATTGACAGCTACATTGAAAATGAACTTTACTTCCTACTCCAGTCTTCCAAAAGTATAGCTTGCCCTACATTCAGAGGGAACCACTACTATCGGGTTCTTATGTGTCTCCAGAATATGTTGAGACAATATCATTTATCTGAGAATAACTTTGTGGCTCTGGTTTACAAGAGAATCCTGAGATAATTTCAACTACTCAAGAAAGAGGAATCTCAAGTGTTAATTCCCAAATTATAAAGTGTTGGAAATCTCCACAAAAACCTTACGCTGGTCACCATTTCCCCATGACCTTTACATGTCCCCTTTTGATGACCTGATGGTGGTGCTGTTGGTAAATCTGCCTGGAAACAAGATGAATCAAGTAAGGCTCTGTCTCTTGATTGTGCTTGGGGCTTTCATCATTCTGCTAATAATCAGCACTGGCTGCATTTAGCCCAGGAAGATTATGAAGCAAGAACGGTGGAAAGTACATATCAGGAATCACACAAATCAAGGCCGTGGCGTGCAGCAACTGAGAGCACCAGTTCTTACCACTTACAAGCTATGTGATACAGAGGAAATATTTAACTTTTCAGTTTCCTTGTTGGTAAAATTGTGATAATAATATGATCTAACTCATGGATTGGTAGTAAGGATTAAATGAGATAAGTAAAAACTTAGCACATAGACTGACATATAGTACTCATTCAATAAATGCTAATTATTACTGTTATAATTAAAACAAAAGCATAGAACAATCTGCAGGACCAGAATATAATTATGAATATAATTTCTTATCCATTTTATTATCCAATGCTGTTAGGATGACTTTTTTTCAGAAACAATGTGCTCAAAGACACGTTTCCATTACAGCTCTGTGTCTGAAACCAGAAATAGTGAATGGAAGGCTGTCTGTGGATAAGGATCAGTATGTTGAGCCTGAAAATGTCACCATCCAATGTGATTCTGGCTACGGTTTGGTCGGTCCCAAAAGTATCACTTGTTCAGAGGAAAGAACCTGGTACCCAGAAGTGCCCAGATGTGAGTGGGTAAGTGGCACAATTCAAGGAAGTTCTGTGCCACTAATCCCTAAAAATAGTGGCCTCTCCCAAAATTCTGTCCCAGTTAGCAATAGTGAGATCTGACTTTTGTCAGGAAGCATAAGTAACTTACCACAATTAGCACTTCCACACTTGCATGGTGATAAGCCAAGAGAGGCACATTTTCCCGCTCTGTGTCTAGAGCCAAAATCTCTAGACTTGAGAGGCTATTGAACCAGATGTCCTGACCCCTAGATCTACATTTTCTACAATAAAGGTTGTACATTTGTTCCATTTCTGGTTGACCCTCAGAACCATCCCCTAATTTTCCTTTTGGATGTGCTTTGCATCTCCTTTGGAGCCCAGCATCTTTTTAGCTTCAACCTGCTTGGTTGCTGCTCAAGGACAGAGCTGGGCTTGGCTTGCATGTGAACACTTGCTAGGATGCAGTGTCTCTCCAGATTTCCTCCTTGTTCCTCAGGTCAATCTCCCTTTTGCCAGTAATGACTCTCAGAATGTACTCCCATTCCCTATTCACTTCTTTAAATTGCTTTTAGGAGGTATCTGAAGGTTGTGAGCAAGTGCTCATAGGCAGAAAGCTCATGCAGTGCCTGCCAAGCCCAGAAGATGTGAAAATGGCACTGGAGATGTATAAGCTGTCTCTGGAGATTGAACGACTTGAAAAAGAGAGAGAAAAGTCGGTGAACACCCATCAGAAATTTTCTGAAAAAGAGGAAACAAAGGACTTATTTTTTCCTTTAAATCAATACACAGAATCTTCATTCAACTCTACTCTTCCTTAAGCACCATCACTCTAATAAGTGTCTGGGCTAGGAGAACTTTCTTATTACTGCTAGAGAAAATGTGTAATTATTGGTAATCTAGCCTTTTGTGGCTCATATATCTACTTTCCTGGACTTGAAATGCTGGTTAATTAAATAATTATTTATCAAATGTCAGTTTGTCTGTGTTGTCATCTTGGTCAATATGTCACGTAAGTATGACACAGTACAGTACACAAATCCACTGCCTGAAGTGTCTGTAATTAACTTTACCTCACTTTTTTTGTACCTTAGAAAAAATGGAAGCCAGGAAATTCAAACCATGAGTAATCTTAGCCTGAACACCTTTACTCTGAATCCCACATGTGCCTACCCTTTACTTACAGAAAAGGATGCAAAACTCAAAAAATTTTCTGTATTGTTACAGACAAACCATTGTGTTTTTGATGATGGCCCCTATCCATTAGTAACTCACCCCTTCACCCCTGCACAGAATTCCACTCTTCTCAATTTTAACAGATTGGGCTTGCATGTTGCTCAACTTGATAGAAATGAAATCATCCATTATGCATTCTTTCATTCATGTTATTTTTTCCTTTAAATATATTTGTGAGATTCATCCATGTTATGCATAGTTGAGGTTCATTGATTTTCATTTCTATTTAGTATTCCACCAGCATATGAATATATCACAATGAATTTATCTTGAATATTTGGGTTATTTTTAGTTTTTTTTTTTTTTTTTGGCTATCATGAATAGTTCTGCTAGAAATATTTTTGTAAATGTCTTTTGTTGAATATTGACATTTATTTTCTGCGTATACCAAAGGATGAAATTGCTGGCTTATAAGGTGTGCATGTCTGTTTGTTCAGTTTTCCACCACACTCCTGCAGAACATGGAACACTTGCTATTGTTAATGGTTTTTTTGTTGTTTTTTTTTTTGAGAAATTCTGTTGGGTGTAAAGTAGTATCACATTGTGTCCTTCAGTGACTCAAAGTGGTGGCCTTCCCAAAACTTAGTTTCTTGGTTCAGGCATCAATTTACTAGTGATTTGGAACAACAACTTCCATCTGATTTAGGGTGTCTGAGAATGCTGAGCCCAGTACTGTGTCTGAGATTCTGCACAATGCCTCATAAGTTGCAGGGAATCTTCCTAGCACTGCCTCCCCAGAGCCCCATCTCTTCTGTGGTGTCCACCTGTCCTGTGTGGTGAGTACTGAGGTTATGGGGAAGAAAAGAACAAGAGGTGATAGTTGAAATCAAGATATGGTGAAGAATTCCTGGTTAAAACTTAATTCAGTATGATCAAATGGCAATAATTTAGTATAACTTTGGAGAAATACAATGAAGTAGATTTTTTTTTTTTTTTTTTTTTTTTTTTGAGACAGAGTCTCACTCTGTCGCACAGGCTGAAGTACAGTAGTGTGATCTCAGCTCACTACAACCTCTGCCTCCCAGGTTTAAGCGATTCTCCTGCTGCTGCCTCCTGAGTAGCTGGTACTGCAGGCACCCACCAACACACCTGGCTAGTTTTTGTATTTTTAGTACAGATGGGGTTTCATCATGTTGGTCAGGCTGGTCTCGAACTCCTGACTTCGTGATCTGCCTACCTCAGCCTCCCAAAGTGCTGGGATTACAGGAGTGAGCCACTGTGCCTGGCTGAAGTACACTATTAAGAAATATATTTAAATAGACAAATGGGACTTAATTAAATTCCAGAGCTTCTGCACAGCAAATGGAAAAATCATTAGAGCAAATCGGCAACCAACGGAATGGGAAAAAAATTTTGCAATCTACCCATCTGACAAAGGGCTAATATCCAGAATCCACGAAGAATTAAAACAGATTTACAAGAGAAAAACAAGCCCATTCCAAAGTGGGCAAAGGATATGAACAGACACTTTACAAAAGAAGACATATATGAGGCCAAAAAACATAGGAAAATACTGGTCATAGAGAAATGCAAATCAAAACTACATTGAGATACCATCTCACCCAGTTAGAATGGTGATCATTAAAAAATCTGGAGACAACAGACGCGGGAGAGGATGTGGAGAAATAGGAACACTTTTACACTGTTGGTGGGAGTGTAAATTAGTTCAACCATTGTGGAAGACAGTGTGGCGATTTCTCAAGGATCTGGAAATAGAAATTCCATTTGACCCTGCAATCCCATTACTGGGTATATATCCAAAGGATTATAAAGCATTCTATTATAAGGACACATGCACACAAATGTTCATTGCAGCATTGTTTACAATAGCAAAGACCTGGAAACAACCCAAATGCCCATTGCTGACAAACTGGATAGGGAAAATGTGGTACATATACACCGTGGAATACTATGCAGCCATAAAAAACTATGAGTTTGTGTCCTTTGTAGGGACATGGATGAACCTGGAAACCATCATTCTCAGCAAACTGACACAAGAACAGAAAATCAAACACCACATGCTCTCATTCATAGGTGGGTGTTGAATATATTGCTGAATAAGAATGATGTGGGTAGACATCCTTGCTGTTCCTAATCTTAAACATTCTGTGTTTCCTCATGAAGTGATATTATTTGCAGATTTTCTGCATGGGGTTTCCTACCTCAATGGCTTTTATTCTAAAAGTCAGGGAACTAATGTGAGTGTCCTACAAACTGCTATACATTTGGGAACCTTGGAAATGACCACCAGGTGGGTCACAGACACAGTGGATCACTGTGAGATAGACATGATGGACATTGTCTGGCCCCTGTAGCTCCTACTTTAACTATCATACTTTCTGTTCCCAGGTACCACAGGTAGCTCAAATCCAACAAATTTCTAAAAAGCACCATGACTAATTACTTAAATCAATTACTGAAGGTCCCATTGCAGAAAGACTATAGAATTACTACTATATATACCTACTGTGGGGTTGCACAGTGCTTCCTCATATGGACCTGTTCTTATTTACTGCTAAGGAAATTGTGAAAAAATGAAAAAGGCAATCAGCAAGGTAAAAGGTAAGAGATCATGCCTTTCTATTGGAGTGGCCAGCCTCAGTCTTCGGATTGTTCATTCCTGATCTCTTTTTACATTAACCAATCATTGGGTTGGCTGGCCCTTGCCTTTAGGAACACCACATTCTTTTGACTTCTTCAAAGGCTCCTGTAGGTCAGGACAACCTCACCCTCCCAGGCTGCAGTTGTACCTTGTCCCTAAATGCCTCACTCTTAAGGAGGCACTCACTCACAGCATCGTACAAGTGCAGAGTCAGTACTTGCACAGCCCTGAGAACAAGTGCCTCCTTAGGCTTTGCATCCTAGGCCCATATATTGCAGAATGTCAGTCCTGACTCTGCTTTCCAAAACAGGATTTTTCACCCACCTTGCTGCTGAAGATTAAGTAAGTGCCATAAGCCCTGCCGCTCTGGAATCTGTCATCCTCATAGCTATTGCGCAGCCAAATTTGGTAACAGCCCATCCTACCATAAGACGCAGCCTACAGGGGGCCAGCCACTGCTGAGTTTTGCAGTGATGTTGGTTCCTGTCACAGGTGCATTCCCTGTTGGCTTGTTAAACAGGACATCCTCAGGGTTCTCATGAAGAAAATAGCTGGTGGGTCTATGGCCTGATAAAATAGATAGTTCTAACGTGTCTACTGCTCTGACCCTGTGATTTCTTCCGACTGAGTTTGCCATGGCAGTTCTGGCATTTCTCTCTCATTTAATGTTGACCATCATTTTTCTTAAGCATCATATTAGAACTGACTCCCGTGGCACTTGGCAAGCTGTTAAATCCTGTGTTATGGGAGATTGTCTCCATGCCAATAAACTCTGCTTTATCTAGCTTTAGGATCCATTCCCGGGCATACTCTCCCAGTTCCTCAGGATCCATGCCCAGGGATAATCTCCCAGCTCCTGGCAACACATGCTATCTGGATCCCATGGCTTCTGGGTTTAATTTCTCTCCTGTTTTAGCAGGCTCAGCACTTTCTCAGTCAGTTCACACTGAGATTTGACACTATCTATTGACCTGATGACTGGTGGTGAGGTGGGGCACAGATCTTGAGGAAGGCAATTATGGCCTCATATGGCATCTGCTTAATTTGATCCTCTGTATAGTGTATAAGCATGGAGAAGAGACACTATCTTATAACAAGGGAAAATGGGCCAATTATCTATCGAATAGACAGTAGGAATAAGGTTATTTGAAATATATTATGCAGTATGGTGAATATAGTAAATAATAATGTACATAAGGGCCCTGAGTTTTAGTAGGAGACTTGGAAGGGCTAATAATTCATCCTTTGTTGAAGTCCCGCTGTTCTTTTAAGGTTAGATCCTGAGCCTGGTCCTTAGCATAATTAACCCTCAGCTTCCTGAGATAAGAGTTACTTTCGATATTAACGAGGAGGCCTTCTGGCTTTCACCCTTGTATTTGCATTGTGATTGATTGCCTTGTGCCTTCATTTTCAGCTAGGGGGTGCTACTCAGTCACCCAATTTTACAATCCATATTACTGCTATTTCCACCCTACCTTTCAAATGCCAGAGATGTGGCACAAGCCAGTGCCTCTCCTTCCAACTGTGTTCCATGACAGCTCACCAGGGGAAAATGTACATAGCTATCCTGCTACTGCAAACAGGGGGCTATCAACACTCCACCTTTTACGAGTGGTGGGGTCTTGATTGCCATTTGCCTAGTGGCTGATACAATTCAAGAATCCCATCCTTAGAGTCTGCTTCCTAGCTCCAGATGCATGCTAATTTTTAAGAACATGCCCTTCAGGAAAAAAAAAAAAAATTGTAAAGAAATGAAACAGCCAGATAGGGAGGGGAAGGAACTGAGCAAGAACATGTTCACAGAGAACGCGTAGCCTACACCAAACCAACAGCGGCTTGAGTATAAATTGCATTACAGGGTCATACAGACTTGAAGCAAGGGATCAGGGCTCTTGTACCCCAATACCAGCACAATGTTGGTTGTTTCTTGGGGGTGGGGGCATAATTTCCTAGGAGCATCAGGATTACATGGCTCCTATTATGCCAAGGCATGTGCCACAGAATGTCACAGGTATAACCCATTAACTGCAGCACCAGCAGCAACTGGAGGGCGAGCATATCATTGGGTAAAATCCAACTGTGTTCATTCACTCCCAAGTGGCTCAGTCAGTAACCTCACAGGTAACCATTTTGGCCAATGAGTGAAAATTATTTTGGAATAATGAAAAATCTTGGATTTTGGATTCATTCTTGGGCAGAATTTGGTTTAGTTACTAAAATATATGAGAGATTTAGGGCAGTTTGTGTAATCTTTCTGAACCTGTCTCCTCATCTATGCAATGAGGAAGCTAACAGCCATGTCACAGGGCTGTTTGAGATCAATTATGATAATTTATGTAAAGTTCTGGTATATCTCATGCTCAAAAATTAAAGTCAGGTTATAAGCCTTCTGGTTAATCATTTAAATTACTTTTTTTTTTTTTTTGAGACAGAGTTTTGCTATGTTACCAAGGCTGGTGTGCAGTGGTGTGATCTCAGCTCACTGTAACTCTGCCTCCCAGGTTCAAGGGATTATTGTGTCTCATTCTCCCAAGTAGTCGGAATTACAGATGTTCACCGCACCCAGCTAATTTTTGTATTTTTAGTATAGCCCGTGTTTTGCCACGTTGGCCAGGCTAGTGTCAAGCTCCTAGCCTCAAGTGATCTGCCCACCTCAGCCTCCCAAAGTGCTGAGATTACAGGCGTGAGCCATTGCACCCAGCTAAACTACTTTCTAAAGGAGCAACCACTGAGCGGATTTGTTTTCTTTTCTCTCTAGGAAGTTGAATTTTTTTTTTTTCTTTTTGAGATGGAGTCTCGCTTTGTCAGCAGGCTGGAATACAGTGGCATGATCTCAGCTCACTGCAACCTCTGCTTCCCAGGTTCAAGTGATTTTCCTGCCTCAGCCTCCTGAGTAGCTGGGACTACAGGCACGTGCCACCA
Source organism: Saimiri boliviensis (assembly GCF_048565385.1). Classification (NCBI taxonomy): domain Eukaryota; kingdom Metazoa; phylum Chordata; class Mammalia; order Primates; family Cebidae; genus Saimiri; species Saimiri boliviensis. Next base: position 59,744,136 of record NC_133462.1, read on the forward strand.
CGCCCAGCTAATTCTTTGCATTTCTGTAGAGACAAGGTTTCACCATATTGGCCATCTCCTGACCGCGTGAGGAAGTTGAAATTCAGTTATGCTTTCAGCAATATTCCAAAGAAATTTGCTCAGTTATATTTGATAATTCTATTTATTTTTGAGAGATAAGAATTTTGACTATTATTGGCATGCAGTAGTCATTTCAACTTCACTGAGTAATGAAGATGACTTTAGGACAAATTCCAGACTTTACTCTCTTGTTAGTACGACAATCTTTGTCTCTTCCAGGAACAGAAACCAACAGTTAGTTGGTGGGCAAAGGATACAACTCAGACGGGTGGTTTCGTGTGTCTCACTTTAGGAGACTAAATTTAGAAAATGGTCTGGGTGAATAGCTAGGCAATTCCAGATAGCTAAGGGAAATTTTGTCTTGTGTTTGTCTTCCCATGAAGAATAACAAATGTGTCTTTCAAAAACATGTCTTTTGTTGCTTACAGACAAAATGCTGGGTTTCACTCTGATCAAGCACCATCAGATATTCTGTAAGTCACAATAAGTCTTCCTTTATTCCTATCATCTTCAAGCATTTAAATTTTAGTACATGCTTTTTTCTGTGCTGCCAACATAAACTAGAATAGTTTTCAGATTAAGATAGTATCATACAGTGAATCATTTGGTGTCATAGGTACGCCAGAAAATCCAGGAAGTAGGAAAAAGAAGTTCCCACTCATGTATATTTCTTGTAAGAGTAATTACAAGAAATTGCTTGTACTAGATTCTTTAGTATTTTTAAACTTAGAAACTTGTTTTACTCTGTTGTGGCTGAGCCGTTTAGAAAAGTTTAATTTTCCAGCAAACCACCATGGCACGTGTATACCTATGTAACAAACCTGCACATTCTGCACATATACCCCAGAACTTAAAGTATAATTAAAAAAAAAAAAAAAAAAGGAAAAGTTTAACTTTGTAGACTTTAAACAAATTTTCTTCCATGGGCAGTTTGTCTGCCTCATTGAGGAAACCACTTCCTGGAAAGGAACGATTTCTCAGCTTGGGCTTTTTCTTACGCCGTGATCTCTCCTTCCTGGAGAGCCACCACACACCCTGTATGACAGGAGCTGCAGTCCTTTTGTTTTTTGCTCTTGTTCCCTCAGAGAAGAATCATGTATATACCCAGTAAGGGATTCATCATGGGCTCTACCTGAACCCTGATAAAGTCCTGGGGAGATACATACAGAATCTCAGAGGATGCCCCAGACTCTTCTCTCCAAGAAAGGGTGGTATCAGCTCCCCTCGGTCAGAACCATGCTTAGCATCTGGTCTACCACACTCTGCCCCTCCCTTTCAGTGACCCATTGTTGGGACTTTGTCAAGGCTGAACTCCTTGGCATAGGCATATTTCAACTGTTAACTTGCATAACTTTTCTTCATCTTGATTCAAGGTATTGGAAAAGACCGAGCCCCACTGTGGCCCATCTGTGGCTCTGTGCCATGTCCTTCAAGTTGCAGAGCATTTTCCCAGCACCAGGCCTCTTTGGGGCCTCGAATCTACTGTGGTCCCCTTCTGGCTTGTGTGGTGAGTACAGTGGTTATGGGTAAAAGGGGACAGTTTCTCCAAGGTATGAGAAAAATTCCTAATGAATAATTAGTCAAATATAGTCAAATGGTGGTAGTTCACAAGATTTTTGAGCAAATACAATGACTATGTTATTAATAAAAATGAAGAATCTTAAAATGTCAGGGAAATTGTTCTAATATAGACAGAGGCTGTTATTAGGTCTAAAACAACAAAGTATTCATATGCAAAAATCTCTGCAGAACTGCTTTAGGAAGGAATAACCTTTAATTTTTAAATTAGTTTCTTATATTTAAATAAATGTTCCTAAATGCTTAAGACACAATTATTTTTCAGTTAAGTTAGTTATATCATTTGCCATCTCGGTTACTAATTGATTAGAAAAAATTTCCATCCACAAAGCATAATATATTGCCTGTTATCACATATTCTGAGTAAATTTGCTGAAGTAAAATATAGAGCACTTTGTGAACTATAAAGCCTTATATAAATGTAATACATTGTTATTCAAAAGGGAACTTTTTACAAAAGCATGAGAAATGTATGAGATTGAGAGAACTTGCCAGAACTGGTTGAAGAGCTGTTGCTGTGGAAATTAATGACTGCTATATTACTTAAATGGAATGTCCTTTTAGCAAAGCTGTAGTTTTCTCTGTCTTTGGCCAACATTGTTCCGTACCTTGAGAGAACTAATTTTTATAACATGTTAATATACTTACAAACATTCCCTGAACAGCTATCTATCATGGCATCAAAAATGGAGGATTTGGATGGTTTAGGGGGAAAATCTTGACCCAAAAATAATAGCTGGGTGCTCTCCTGAGAGCTGGTAGATTGATATAAAGTGTGGAAACCGTGCCTTCTTGATCACTAAGGTGGGGAGGGAGAAAAGCATGATTTATCAAGGAAGCATCTGTATTTGGAAGATATTATTCACATCAGAAGCATGAAAACTGTTGAGTAATGATGTTAATGTAGGTAATAGTGTCAGTACAGGATAAAGAGGCCAACTCCACCTCTGAGTTCCCTTCTTATACTCTGAGGTAATGGAGGAAGACTTTCTCTAATCTGTGAACAAGTCTTTGAATTATTTCTCCATGTTCCTATTTATTTTTTCCCTTTCTCTTCTGCTCTCTCAATTCTTCCCAGTACTCATGATCCCAACCCCCTGAAAGGGTGTTTAACGTCTGCCAACCTGAACCTCCTTTTCTCATCCTACCTCCCCTACCTCCCACTTCTCTTGCAATAGCAATTTGATGCCAGAGAGTTGCCTATTGCCTCGGTATAGTCTGCCTCTCCCATTTTTTCCATGACTCAACTTCTACCCACCCTGAAGATGTACCTCCCCCTTACTCTGTGAAGCTGTTCCTTGATAATTCAGTCCTCTATTCTGCCACACCTTCTCCTGTAGAACTCCTTTCCTGTCCTAATCTTCTGCACCTGTGTCACTGGTTCTATGGTATGACTATTTATATGGCTATAAGTTTATCTTTTCAAATACATTGCAAGTATGTCCCTTAATATGATCCCAAAAGCCTGTCAAAGAGCTCTACATACGTATTTATTTATTTATAGAAATTAAAAGTTAGGTTTTACATTTCTATGGAGGTGTTTAGTCTGTGGGTTAGGAAAGGCTGTGTGGAAGCTATAGACTTCCACACAGGTGAATTTCTATTCCTTGCTACAAAAACAAACATTTCCTTTGGACTGAATGTTGCTATGTTTCTGAGCTCCCGTGAGCTGAAACTTTGCCAGGAGAAGAGATGAGAGAAACAATGCTCGACCTGAGCTGATCCTTGGCCTCCTGAGTGCTTCACACTTTCTCTTTCTCTTCTATTTTGTGTGTATGGAGGGGTGGGGATGGGGTCCCTGCATTCACTAAGGATCTGTTACCAGTTCCCTGGGTGTGCGGTTAAACCAACTCCGATTCCGGTTGACCACTTGCTCTTTCCTATGTCCTCCGTATCTGTGACTCTTAGAGGCTTTGTTTTGTTTTTGTTTTATTTTGTTTTTACTGAGGTTTTCCTCCCACCCTGGATGCTCTCTTAGACAGGCCTGAAGACAACCCCACCATGACTGACTTTCTCATGCATCTGATTTCAAATCCCCTGGAAGTCCACTCAATCATCCATTTTTCTGAATAACATCCGAATTATCCTTAAAATGCCTTCTGTTCCTGTCATTTCAATGTTTTTGATTTAAGTGAGGGAGATAAGAGCTTTCTAACTGGTTCTGAGTCACCTACTTCATCAGGGATAGAAGGTTACTTGACTTTACAAGTAACCAGAATATTGATAATCAACCCACCAAGAGAATAGAAAAAGACCTGAAGAACCTTCACAAAAACTAATATCCAATTGGTTCGTAGACATAAGGAAACTTGGTTAACTTCACTTAAGGCAAATTAAAATCAAACACAAAGTACAATTCCACTGCATAGAAGAATAGCTAAAATGATAAAACGTCAAGTATTAGCATAAATATATTACAGCTATAACTCTGAAAAACTGCTGGTGAAAGTATAAATTGATCCAACTGCCTTACAACATTTTTTGGCGAGTAAGCTGAACATCTGTATATTCTATGATCCAGCAATTCTACCCCTAGAGATTACCTCTCAAAAATGCAACTATATCTATGCAGCTATGGGCAGGTATTAGAATGTTTATAGCAGCCCTATTTATAATAATCCCAAACTGGAAATGACCAAAATGCTCATGAGTAGTAGAGGATAAATTAATGGTGATACATCATATGATGAAATATACCACAACAATGAAACGAATAATTACACAGATGAGTTTCAAAACAGAAAGTGTTTAGTGAAAGATGCCAGATACGAAATATGTACATACTGCTTTGTTTCATTTATGTAATTTTCAAAAACAGGCAAAAGTAATTCATAGTGTTTAAGTAAAGATAGCAATTTCCCCCCGGGATGGGGGTATGAGGAAGGCTTTGGCAGTGCTGGTAATGTTTCAGTGTGAAAAGTCAACTAGCTCTGCACTTGAGACAATGTGTTTTTTTGCATGCAAAACATACTTCAATAAAAATTAAATTAAAAATTGTAAAGAAGGTGGCTCTTCTCTTTTTTTTCTTTTTTGAGATTCAGTCTCACTCTGTCACCCAGGCTGGAGTGCAGTGGCTTGATATTGGCTCACTGCAACCTCTCCCCTCTGGGTTCAAGAGATTCTCCTGCCTTATCCTCCCAAATAGCTGGGATTACAGACACACATCACCACACCCGGCTAATTTTTGTATTTTTAGTAGACACAGGGTTTCTCCATGTTGGCCAGGCTGGTCTTGAACTCCTAGCCTCAAATGATCTGCCTGCTTTGGCCTCCCAAAGTGCTGGAATTACAGGCCTGAGCCACTGTGCTTGGCCAAGGCTTTTCTATACCCTGCTGATCTTGGTACAGGGTAATGGCTGGTCTTCCCATTGACTTAGAATATCCTTACCCATAATGCATTCAGATATAAGAGAAAGTGCCATATTCCTCACAACAGGATTCATCTTTTCAATGCTTATATTGGCTGCATGTTTTTTTTCTTTTACAACTACACCTAATATGTGCAAGCTTACTCTGTCCCTGGTTAGGTGGACACTGTGAATAAGTCCCAGAATCCATAAGTTTCATCAATTCTGTTTTGATTCCCTGCAGGAAACAATATCCTAGCTATTGGATGTTGTTAGTTTTTTGTCGATATTATTCCAATACTATTTGACTGGACCAGATCCTTGGAAGCTAAAGGTATAGTTTTCATGTCTCATTGGTAAGGCCTGCTTCCCATCATGCCTCTCAAAGTGATGGTTTGGATTTTTGTCACCTTTGTCTTCCACCATGACTGAAAGTTTTCTGAAGCTCTCTCAGCCATGCTTCGTGTACAGCCTGTGGACCGTGAGCCAATTAAACCTCTTTCATCTAAAAATTACCCAGTCTTAAGTATTTCTTTATAGCAGTGCAAGAACAGACGAATCCATGGGCTTTAGCAATCTCACAGTATCGTATCTCTCCCCTTCATTGTCCTGTTTCCTCATGGAGACTTAGCTATAATGGGCATGGGTTCTTGCATGAATCCCATTGTCTATACAATGGTAGTATTTACAGTATTGACAAATGTCAGGAGGAGGCGCTGATGGATGGGGACGTCAGATGCTTGGGTAAATTAAATCATTTGCAAATCTAAAAGATACAAAAATATGGAAGGAAGTTATCAAGGTCTGGATACAGGGCAGAGATCAGTCACATTTTCCAGGTTAAGCAGAGGGCAAGTTTCCAGTTTTCAAAATCATCACAGCAGATTCACAGTTTAGATGATTTTACCTGAATGAGTGAGAGCCTCATGAGAACTTTGAACTGCAAATATTCCTTTCTAGGCACTGCCTTATAGGACTAGAGCAATTCTACACACTGGCTGCTTTTAATAAGCCAACTCAGAGAGGCCAGGTGTACCTCATCGATATACAAAATGACTTCAAGTGTAATGACTCAGCCTTCCTGGCTGATAAAGCACACTCCCAATACATTCCTCGCCTTACACTGGGTAGTTACTCAAACATCGCTTGACATCAGACTAATACAGCTCATTAAGGTCCATCCTATATTTATTCTCTGCACCTGAGTCATTATATATTTCTTAAACAGAACCATTGTCTTCAAGCCTGAAAACCCCAGGTTTCTTCACATCTTCTCTTTCCCTGTGTACTCTATATCTCATCACTCATTTAATTCAGTTCATTCTTCCTTTGAAATGCTTTCGAGAGAATGGAAAAATGTTTGTGTTCGAATTATGGGATAATTTCTACAATATATATCTATTTTTAAAATTTCATTTACCCCAGTTCCAACTATTATTTGACCCAGAATGGATCTTCATCCTGCACCTTGACTCTTTTACTTCCATTATTTTTCACCTCTCATTTTACCAAGAATAGTTACAAATCTTTCAAGCAAGCACGTTCCAGAATGATTTATAAAAAGGAGGTTGAGAGCCCGTGCAAAGAAATGACTGCAGAGATCAATGACACAATTTAAATACATCCCAAATTCTGTCATTTCTAATCACATTTACACTATCACCCTGGTCCAAAACACCATCAGTTCTGGGCTAGATTTCTACAATAGGCTTCGTTATACAAAATGACTTCAGGTACAATGACTCAGCCATCCTGGCTGATATAGCCCACTCCCAATACATTCCTCGCCTAACACGGGGTAGTTACTCAAACATCACTTGAGTCATGGGTAGCTCAAGTGGTTGTTCATCTACTCAGAATTCTTGATTAGTTTTTTTCACAGACTAATTTTACATATTGTTTTCTGACTTCTGTCATTTCTGAAGAGAAGTCAGCAGTTATTCAAGGTATTCTCTGTATGTAAGCACTGTTTTTTTTTTTTTTTTTTTTTTTTTTTTTCTGGTTTCTTTTAAGATTTCCTCTTTATTTTTGGTTTTCAGCTGTTTGCCTATGATGTGCCTAGGTGTAGTTTTTTCATATTTGTTCTGCTTGAGTTTCACTGAACACCTAGAACCTATAAATATACCTCTTTTCCCAAGTTTGAGAAATCTGTTTTTTTCAGATAATTTTACTGCTTCATTTTTTCCCCTCTTATTATGGAACTCCAATGATATGTTTATTAGATCATTTGATATTGTCTTTTAAGTCCTGAGGCTGTTTTTCATATGAATGTTTTGTCTTTCTCTACTTCAGATTGGATAATTTCTATTGATTTATCCTCAAGTTCATTGACTTTTTCCTTTCATTTCCATTCAGTTGCTAAGTTTCTCCAGTGACTTTTTTTTTCAGAGGCTACTTTTTAGCTGTAGAATTTTTTGATGCTTTTTAATAATTTATTTTCTACTGAGATTTCTTATCTTTCTATTCTAATATTAGCAAGCATATGTACCTTTACATCATTGAGTATATCTATAACAGCTATTTAAAATACTTGCTGCTAATTCCAATGTTTGGATCATCTTAAAGACAGTGGCCATTGATTTCCTTTTCCCTTAGCTGTAGTTCAGATTTTCTAGTTGCTTCATATGTCCAGTAATTTTGAATTATATCCTGGACATTACAAATGGATTCTATTATATTCTCCCCCCAAAAAAGGAAGTTATTTTTGTTTTATTATTTTGTTTTCATTTAAACAGACAACCAACTTACCTGTATCCAATCTGAAAACTCTCTCTCTCTCTCTCGTAGCAGCTCAAATCTCAGTTCAGTTCTTTTATTCTTAGCTGTTCTGTTTTTAGTCTGTCCTGCTCATGGGTGATTCAGAGATCAGCCAGAAATCTGGGCAGAGTTTATAAATAGGATGGGCTCTTCTTCTCTTTGGTTCTTTAATTTTTAGTACTCATACTTTTCTAGAGGCTGTTGCTGCCTAAAGTGCTGTGTTTTTAAAAACCAGAAAGACTGTTGGTTTTCTGTCCGACTTTTAGCCATGCCACATCATGCCAACTTTGATATCCTCTCAGGCTAAAAGGTATAACAAATGGGAAGTTTGATCTATGGTGTTCCCTTCTAAGACTTTGTGATTCTTTAGAATGTATCTGCTTTTGTTTGCTTTCTGATTCCTTAAGGTAGGATTTTTGTTGTTGTTTTCTTCCCTAATTTATTCAGAGTTTAGAATTGCTGTCTATAGGAGGGTAGGACCAGTAGATACTAACACAGCTATAATGAAAATGGAAGTCTTCATCCTCTTACCCATATTCAGTCTTTTGATCTTGCAGAACATGATATTCCCTCTTCGATAAAGGTTTTCCCCTGGATATTTTTACAGATCACTCCCTTACTCAATTCAGGCCTTTACTCAAATGTAACTTATTCAGAGAAGCCTTCCTTGATCATATCATCTAATGTGTGCTGCCCATCCCACCTCACACCTTACTACCCAGCACATTACTCTGGTATTTTTCTGCATACTACTTTTTTTCCTGACCATGTTATATATTGATTTACCTTGTTTGTATTTATTTTTCTCCCTAGACTGTAAGCTCCTTGAGTATGGCATCTTTTTGTCTGCTTTGAGTAGTTTGGCATCTCCAGCACCTAGAATATGGCTTGGCTCACAGTAGGGGCTCAAGAGATATGTGTTCAATGACTCGCTCATATTAGATACTTAAAATACATCTACACACAAATATGTTCAACCAATTTTCTATGAAGGTGCAAATGTAAAATGCATTTTTGACCCAATTGTGTGAGAACAACTGAACATCTAGAGGCAAATAAATAAATCAATCTTGATGTAAACCTCACACTTTATACAAAATTAACTCAAACTAAATCCTGGATGTAAATGTGAAACATAAAACTAGAAAAAGAAAAAAACACTGGAGAAAAATCTATGGGATCTAAGAATTAAGTGTAAAGTATAAAACTATAGCACATACAAAATCTTGGGATATAGGTTGGGGATAGGCAAAGATTGTTTAGACTTGACACCAAAAGCACACTCCATTAAATGGAAAAATTGAAAAATTGGATCTCATTAAAGGTACTCTGGTACATTTGGCGGTTAAAAAAAAAAAACTATTTGGCAGTAAAAAAAAAAAATGGATGATTGACACATACAAAATCTTAAATGAATATCATAGGAATTATGCTGAGTGAAAAATATATAATCCAGAAAGTTTATATACTGTAAGTTTACATACTGTATCATTCCATTTATATAACATTGTTGAAAATGACAACATTTTAGATATGAAAACCAGATTAGTAGTGGTCAGAATTAGAGGTGAGGGGGATGGGCGTGAGGGAGGTGACTGCAGTTATAAGAAGGCAACACAGGTAATCCTTGTGTTGATGGAATTGTTCTGTATCTTGACACTGATGGTGAATACACCAATCCACATACATAATGAAACTGTATAGAACTGAATACACATGCAAACAAACATGAATAAAAATAAAATGGAAATTTGAATAATGTCAGTGGATTATATCAAAGTCAATATTCATTTATTTTTCCACAGGTCTTAATTCTTTTCTTTCATGATGACTTGGGGGGAAGGAGATAGTGTCTCTGACAGAGACACATTTAAAAAAAGAAAAGAAAATAAGAAAACTACAGGTTAATATCTCCAATGACTCTTGATGTAAACATGCTGAGCAAAATGCTAGCAAACCGGATTCAACAATATATTTAAAAGACTGTTCATCATGACCAAGTAGGATTTATTCCCGGGATGGAAAGATGGTTCAACATATGCAAATCAATTAGTGTAATACATCACATCAACAGAATGAAAGACAAAAACAATATGATCATTTCACTTGTTGCCGAAAAGGCAATTTGATGAAATTCACCATCCCTTCATAATGTAAAAAAAACCTTCAAAAAACTGGATATAGAAGGAAGATACCTCAATATAATAACAGCCATATATGAGAGACCCACAGTTAGTATCATATTAAATGGGGAAAACCTGAAAGCCTTCCCTCCAAGATCTGGAACAGGACAAGGATGCCCACTTTAACCACTGTAATTCAATTTAGTACTGGCCTAGCTAGAGCAAAAAGACAAGAGAAAGATATAAAGGTCATCCAAATTGGAGAGGAACAGTCAAACTATCATGATTTGCCATGATGTGATCTTATATTTGGAAAAATATGAAGCTTCCACCACAAAACTATTAGAACTGATACACAAATTAGTAAAATTGCAGGATACAAAATTCACATACAAAAATCAGTAATATTGCTGTATGCCAACAGTAAACAATCTGAAAAAGAAAACGTAAAATAGCCACAAATAAAAGTAAATGCCTAGGAATTAACCTAAGAAGTATAAAATCTTGACAATGAAAATTATAAAACACTGATAAAAGAAATTGAAGAGGACACCAAAAAAAGGAAACATATTCCATGTTCATAGATTGGGAGAATTAATATTTTTAAAAAGTTCGTACTACCCAAAGCAATCGACAGATGCAGTGTAATCCCTTCAAAATGCCAATGATATTCTTCACAGAAATAGAAAAAAACTATTCTAAAATTTATAAGAAACCACAAAAGACCCAGAAGAGCCACAGCTACCCTAAGGAAAAAAAAAAAAAAATAGAGGAATTGTATTATCTGACTTCAAAGTATCAGAGTGATAGTAACCCAAACAACGTGGTACTAGCATAAAAACAGACACATAGACCAATGGAACAGGATAGAGAACCCAGAAACCAAATCCACACAGTGAACTCATTTTCACAGTGGTGCCAAGAGCATACACTGGGAAGACGGTTTCTTCAATAAATGGAGATCAGAAAACTGGATATCCATTTACAAAAGAATGAAACTAGATCCCTATCTCTCACCATATCCAAAAATCAAATAGAAATGGATTAAAGACTTAAATCTAAGACCTCAAATGATTTCACCACAAGGAAACATTAGGGAAAATTCCGGGACATTGGTCTGGGCAAGAATTTCTTGAGTAACGCCCAGAAAGAACAGGCAACCAAAGCAAAAATGGACAAATGGGATCACATTAAGTTAAAAATCTTCTGGGCAGCAAAGAAAACAGTCAACAAAGTGAAGAAACAAGCCACAGAATGGGAGAAAGTATTTGCAAACTACCCATCTGCCAAGGGACCAATAACTAGAACATATAGGGAGCTCAAACAACTCTGCAGGAAATAAAAATTCATAATCTGATAAAAAGATGGACAAAAAGGTTTGAATAGACATTTCTCAAAAGAAGATATACATATGGCTATGAAAAGATACTCAACATTACAGATCATCAGAAAAATGAGAATCAAAACTACAATGAGCTATCATCTCACCCCAATTTAAACAGCTTTTTTCCAAAAGACAGGCAATAATAAAAGCTGGCAAGGACGTGGAAGAAAGAGAACTCTAGTACACTGTGGGTGAGAATGCATATTAGTACAACCGTTAATCAAGAACAATTTGGAATTTCCTCTAAAAATAGAGCTACCATATGATCCAGCAATCCCACTGCTGGGTATATACCCAAAGGAAAGAAAATCAGTATATTGAAAAGACATCTGCACTTCTGTTTTTCTTTTTTGCAGCTCTGTTCACAAAAATCCAAGATTTGGAAGCCACCAAAGTGCCCATCAACAGATGAATGGATCTCTTGAAATGTGGCACATATACACAATAGCGTATTATTCAACTGTAAAAAAGAATGAGATCCTATTATTTGCAAGAACGTGAATAGAACTGGAGGTTTATGTTAAGTGAAATAAGCCAGGTACAGAAAGGCAAACATCACATGTTCTCACTTCTTTGTGGCATCTAAAAATCAAAACAACTAAACTCATGGAGATAGAGAGTGTAGAAGGATGGTTACCAGAGGCTGGGAGGGGTATTGGGGGTGAGTTGGTGGGGATGGTTAATGATACAAAAAAATAGAGTGAATGAATGAATAAGGATGGCTTTCTCTCATGCTGTAATTTCCTGACTCAAGTGGATCTCACACTCAGACTTACCACACTCGAGGTTTGCTTTAAGGATGACTGAGCCTGCTCACTCTGAACCAAATTCCTTTTTTTTTCATCCCTTCTTTGTTTTGTCACTCAAAAATGAATTACTTACATTCCTAGATAACAATGTCTTTTAAGTACGGCTTCTATCTTGAAAGGAAAAGATTAGGGTTCTACTTCTAAATACCTTCAGAGTCCTCACAAGGTGACTTACAGAAGCCCTGAGGCTAAAATTGAAATTTTGTATGTCCTTTGACTCAGTTGATTCTGGGAACCTCGATTCCACCCTCTTCCCCTGAGCGCCTTAATGCAGAGCTTGGTCTTGACTTTACTCCAGAGTGTAGCTGCTACTGACTATTTGCACAGCTGACCACCAATTTGGTAGAGGCTGCTGCTAGTTCTCTCTCTTCCTGTAGTTGTTTCTAGGTGGAATCTGTGACCTTTGAGCTTCTGTTAGTGCAGGTGAACACGTACCACGTGGACTGCATCAGAGAGCAAACCGCCCTGCCATCTCTGTATCTCATGCCCATCTAGCCTACACTGTGAGCAAGGCATTCCTAGTGCACAGGGCCCCAGGAAAGCCTGGGTAAAGTGCATAATCAATGAAGGGAAGGTAGTTTAGATCAATCAATTGCAAAGGCATTTATTCCATATTAGGCATTTTATAAGTGTGGTCAAATTGTAGTAATTTACACCAATTTGTGGGAGGTATAATAAATTATTTTATTAATGTTAGTTATTAATACATTATTTTATTATTGATATAAGAAATTGTTTAATACTTTTCATTTTATTTAATGAAGGCTTAACTACAATTTTTTTAACGTTTTAATACTTTTAAGTATATGCTAATACCATTACTAGGGAAAAAGAATCTTTCGTTTGTATATATTTCTGGGGATCTACTCTAGTAAACAGATAAAGCTGAATTGCAAGCAACTTCACTTTCTTACACAGAAATATAAATACAAAAGTGCTTAAAATTCCTTTACCTCTTAAATGAGTTTATTATTCCTTGCTATTTTTTTGAAAAACAAAAGTGAAATTGTTATTGTTGTCACAAATTCTGAGAAAATTAACTAGAATCTACATTTATAAGGTATGTGTATAAAAGTTCTCTGTAAACCATAAAACATTATATAAATGCAAAGTTTTATTTTTGCAGTTTGGTAAGTAATTTTCGTTATTCAAGTACTGACATTTTTTTTCCTTAAAATTGTTTTCTATAAATGCAAACCGCATGGTATTGTTGAGGCTGCAGATTGAGTTTGTGCAGTCCTTGCAAGTTTTCACAGGGCAACGTCTCTTTATCACAAAACGTTTCTCCAAAGTCTCCGCTTTTGCTGACTTTATATCTAAAGTTGCTTCACTGCCCTCGAGCAGCACAAGCAGCAAATTGCAAAGCACACGGGTGTATGCAGCAAAACTACACTGCCTGCTCCTCACTAGCTGTGTGACTTTGGGCAGGCAGCTTCACCTTTCTGTGGTTCTATTTTCTCATTTGTAAAGTGAGGATAATAATAATGCCGATCTCATGAGGTTGTTGGGGGAGTTTATATTTGTTAAATGCTGAAAACATTATCTGACAAATTACAGTAAGCATTTACACATACGTTTATTTTTTATTTTTGTCTTTTTGAGACAGGGTCTTGCTCTGTCACCCACCCAGGCTGGAGTGCAGTGGTGTGATCTTGGCTCCTTGCAACCTCCACCTCCCAGGTTCAAGTGATTCTTGTGCCTCAGCCTCCTGAGTAGCTGGGATTACAGGCATGAGCCACCATGCTTGATTAATTTTTGTATTTTTAGTAGAGACGGGGTTTTGCCATGTTGGCCAGACTGGTCTCCAACTCCTGGCCTCAGGTGATCTGCCTGCCTTGGCCTCCCAAATTGCTAGGATTACAGGCATGAGCCACCACACCTGCATTTTTAAAATATTTTAAATTATTGAAAGAAATTGTTCTATAGAGGGTGAGAAGTCAATTCTGCTTCCTCCAAATACTTATACACATACTCACTTTCCTTAATTCTCAGCCACATGGTAATGTGAATTATACCATGTTATTTTATTGGCAATGACTTTGATTGGGATGCATAAAAGTCTTCCAATAAATCCCTTTGTTCTTTGCTGTTTCTTTAATGAATCAAAAAAAAACAAAAACTCAACATCAATTAAAATGATCATACTTTTTTTTGTCTTTGGTTGTTTCTATTTTTATCTTACTACACTGTCTATATCTCTAAAAGTTATTGTAGTTATTATTTTGATAGTTATATATCTTGGTCTTCCTTCTCAAGATATGAATAGTTTATACATGTTGTAGTGTTCGTTATAATATTCCGTTTTTTGTCTGTTACTATTACCGGTGAGTTCTGTACCTTCAGATTATTTCTTATTGTTTACCTCCTTTTCTTTCAGATTGGAAAACCCTCTTTAGCATTTCTTTTAGGTCAGGTTTGCTGGTGCTGAGGAAATCCTTCAACTTCTGTTTGTCTGGGAAATTGTTTCTTCTTTAGGTTTGAGGTATATCTTCCCTGGATATACTATTCTAGGATAAAAGTTGTTTTTCGTTAGCACTTTCAATGTGTCATGCCACTCTCTCCTGGCCCGTAACATTTCCATCGAAAAGTCTGCTGCCAGACTTATTGAGCTCCTTTATATGTTATTGGTTTCTTTTCTCTTGCTGCTTTTAGAATCCTTTATCCTTGACCTTTGGGAGTTTGATTATTAAATGTCATGAGGTAGTGTTTTTTGGATTAAATCTGTTGGTAGTGTTTTCTGAAGTATTGGTATGTTTCTCTAGATTTGGAAAGTTCTGTTATTATTTGTTTCAATATAAACTTTATACCCTGATCTCTCTGTGTACCTTTGCTTTAAGTCCATTACTTTTAGATTTGCCCTTATGAGGCTATTGCCTACATCTTGTAGAAATGCTTCATTCTTTTTTACTCTTTTTTTTTAAATCTCCTCTGATGGTGTATTTCAAATAGCCTGTCTTCAAGCTCAGTAATTCTTTTTTCTGGTTGATGAATTCTGCTGTTAGGAGATTGATGCATTCTTCTGTCTCTCAATTATTTCAATTAAAATTTTCAGTTCCAGAATTTCTGCTTTTTAAAAAACTATTTCAGTTTGGGTGTGGTGGCTCATGCCTGTAATCCCAGCACTTTGGGAGGCCAAGGCAGGTGGAACATTTGAGGTCAGGAATTGGAGACCAGCCTGACCAACATTGTGGAACTCTGTCTCTACTAAAAATGCAAAATTACCTGGGCATGGTGGTGTGTGCCTGTACTTCCAGCTACTCAAGAGGCTGAGGCAGAAGAATTGCTTGAACCTGGGAGGCAGAGTTTGCAGTGAGCCAAGATTGCACCACTGCACTCTAGCCTGGGTAACAAGAGCTAAACTCCATCTAAAAAGCAAACAACAAACAAACAAACAAACAAAAGCTATTTCAATCTTGTCATTAAATGTATCTAATAGGATTCATAATTCCTTCTCTGTTTTTTGAATTTTATTGGACTTCCTTAAAACAGCTATGTTGAATTCTCTGTCCGAAAAGTCACATATTTCTGTCATTCTAAATTGCCTTTTTTAGTTCCTTTGGTGAGGTTATG
This sequence comes from Saimiri boliviensis, assembly GCF_048565385.1. Taxonomy (NCBI): domain Eukaryota; kingdom Metazoa; phylum Chordata; class Mammalia; order Primates; family Cebidae; genus Saimiri; species Saimiri boliviensis. Next base: position 59,759,764 of record NC_133462.1, read on the forward strand.
TTTTCCTGGATGGTCTTGATGCTTGTGAATGTTTGTTGATGTCTGGGCATCCAAGAGTTTGGTATTTATTCTAATCTTTGCAGTCTTGGCATGTTTGTACCCATCCATCCCTCTTGACAAGGCTTTCCAAGTATTCCAAGAGAATTGAGTGTTGCAATATAAGTCTTTAGTCACAGCAGCCATCTATGCAGTATGGGCCACCCCAAATCCAGTAATGCTGTGACTCTTGCAGACTTTTAGAGTAATGCCTTAATCATCTTGGGTAAGATCCAGGAGAATTACTTGTATCACCAGATGGAGTCGCTTGTTCTCTTCCTTCACTTTCCACCAAACAGAGTTTCTCTTTGTACTGAGCTGCCTGGAGTTAGAGGAGGGATGATGCAAGCACTCTTGTAGCCACCAGCACTGGGACTGTACTAGGTCAGACCTGAATCCAACACAGTACTGGGTCTTGCCCAAGGCCTGTGGTAACTATTGCCTGACTATCATTGAGTAATTCATTCAAGGCCTGAAGGCTCTTTAGTAAGCAGGTGGTGAATCCGGTCAGGCTTGGGCCATTCCCTTCAGGGTGGCAGGTTCCTCTCTGGCACAGAATGGGTATAGAAATGCTGTCTAGCTGCTAGGATCTGGAGTCAGGAACTATAGGAATTTACCCGATGCTTTATCTTTACTGCGGCTGAGCTGGTACCCAAGTCACAAGGCAAGATCTCTTTTACTATTCCCTCTCCTTTCCTCAAGCAGAAACAGTCTCCATGGCCACCACAGCTGAGAATGCATTGGGTCACGTGGTACTAGGTCTTGCCCAAGGCTCTTGGTGAATACTGCTTGGCTACAGCTGATGTTAATTCAAGGCCTAGGGCTCCTTTGTCAACAAGTGATGAATTTTGCAACGACTGGGTCCTTCCCTTTAAGGAAGTAGGTTCCCTCCTGCCCCAGAGTGTGTCTAGAAATTTCATTGAGGAGCTAGATCCTGGAATGGGAGTTTCAGGACTTTGCCTGGTGCTTTATTTTACTGTGACTGAGCTGGAATCCTGGGCACAAGATAAAGTCCTCTTTACTTTTCTGGAGCTGTGAGCCATACTGCCTGGGGTTGGAGGAGGGTGACCCAGCACTCCCTTGGCCACCCCAGCTGGTGTCTCACTAGGTTACATAACCCTATGTCCATTGACTCCAAGCCCATCACAGCACCAGGACTTGCCAAGGAATTGCAGTTTTTTTGGCCTAGACTGCCTTTCAAATTTATTTAGAGCCCAGAGCACATTAGCTCACAGTGATGAGACTTGCCAGAACTCAAGGTCTGGGCACTGGGATGGAAGAGTGCCCCCTGGCTAGGGCTTTTCTAAGTGTTCCCTCCATGAATGCCAGCTGAATATCACCCTTTGTTGCTTTCTGCTGCAACAGGGAAGCTTTGAGTTTTAACGCAAAATCTCACAGTTGCTGTGCTCTCCCTCCTCATGTACTACATGGCTGCTGCCTGAGGCAGGGGACAGAGGAGAGATGGTGCAGGCAATCTGAGAGTGTTTGTCCCATACACATGGCCAACGAGCACATGAAAAAATGTTCGATATCACTAATTAGAGAAATCGAATAAAAGCTACAATGAGATATCATCTCACCCCAGTCAGAATGGCTATCATTAAAAAGTAAAGAAATAATAGATGCTGGTGAGATTGCAGAGGAAAGGGAATGCTTATACACTGATGGTGGAATGTCAATTAATTCAGCCACTGTGGAAAGCAGCTTAGCAATTTCTCAAAGAACTTAAATCATTCAACCCAGGAATCCCATTGTTGGATATATATACAAAAGAATATAAATTATTCTATCATAAAGACACATGCACACATATGTTCATCGCAGCACTATTCACAGTAGCAAAGACATGGAATCAATCTCAATGCCCATCAATGGTAGACTGGATAAAGAAACTGTTGTATACCACTGAATACTATGTAGCCATAAAGAAGAACAAGATGCTGTCCTTTGCAGCAACATGGATGGAGCTGGAGACCATTGTCTTAAGCAAACTAATGCAGGAACAGAAAGCCAAATACCACATGTTCTCACTTTCTGTGAGCTAAACATTGACTATACATGGACACAAAGAAGAGAACAATAAATCCTGGGGCCTACTTGAGGGTGAAGGGTGGGAAGAGAGCAAGGGTTGACAAACTGTTTATTGGATACTATGCTTATTACCTGAATGATGAAATAATCTGTGCACCAAAACCCTGTGACATGCAATTTACCTATATAACAAACCTATATATATACTCATGAAACTAATAGGTCTTTCCTACCATCTTCAATGCCTCTTTCCTTGATAGGATGTTAAAACCTGTTGCTGAGCTTGCTCATCCGATTTTTGGTTTTCATGAAGGTGTTTTTTTATGTGGATAGTTGTCCAATTCGGTGTTCCTGTGGAGTGGGGAAGGTCATTGGAGGGTCCTATTCAGCTATCTTGCTCTGCCTCCTCCCAGAACCACTTTGTTGCTCGCTCCTGCCACACTGACTTTTCATGTTCTCAAAGATGCCCAGCACTTCTGTTTCTCTTGCTTTGTACTCACTTTCCTCTCTCACCTGGATAATTCCTACCCGTTCCTCACACATTAGCTTAAATGCCACTTCCTCAGATGGCACTTTCATGACCTCCTAATCGAAAGTTGGTCCCTCATTATTCTCTCTTAGTATTCTTCATAGAGCTTCATTTGTAATTTATTTTGTAATTACATATTTATTTGTACATTTACTTGTTTCTGTGGCTCTTCTGAGAGATTGTGAATTTCATGAAGGCAGAGATCTTATCTGGTTTCTTTCTGAGCCACATATCAGCACTTAGCACAATGTATGGTACTTGAAATGAGTGCCTGAAACATATTTGTTCAAACAATGAATGTATGTTGGATTATAGGAAACTACTGAAAAAAATAAACTCTATTAAATTGCAAATCATGTAACTATAATAGATTGAGTGAAAAACATATTGACTGAAACATTAGAGATCAGCAGCCAAAAGTTGGTTCAGTGGTTATGGCAAAATGGTACCAGGTCAGTAAAGAAAGAAAGAATCAAGGGGATAGTTCAATAGGGAGATGTGGGGATGGAGTGCTGGGGCTCCGAGATGAGTGTGTTGAAGGTGGACATGCTGGTAGGAAGTGCAGAGCAGATGAAGATTGGTGAGCTGAGAAAGAGGAATTGGGACGCAGAGCTGTCAAAGAAGCCTATGCAGTGGATGCAAATAGTCTTGGCACATAGTAGGTTGCTTTATCCATGAAATGAATAATAACAGCAGAAATCTGGATGGAGAAGAAAAATAGGAGAGCAGATGCCATCAATAAAAGTCATGAGGATCACAGATTTACATTATGGAAATAAGTAAATATAGGGATCAAGGGTTGGAAGACTTTGAATAAAGATAAATTGATGGGTTGAAAGGTACAGCAATATAAATTTCTCTTCTACCATAAAACATGTACAATGTGGAAGGCGGAGATTTCACAGGAAAGGCAGCGAGGCATGAAGTATTGATATAATTGAGTTTCTGTTTTATCTGTAAGATAAGAGGGAGTAAGGGCAAACCTGTTCAACAAGGCCAGGTGTGGGCGTGGGCAGAGCGCAGGGTTGAAGTCACTCAGGTTATTTTGAAGAGAAAGCAGGGGTGATGGTTTTGATTGGTTTGTTTCCAGTTTTTTTTGTTTGTTTGTTTTTGTTTTTTTGTTTTTTTGTTTGTTTGTTTGTTTTTAGGTAGTAGGAGTAGAGAGCAGACATGAAGTAAGCTGAAAGCTTAAGGAGCAGGCTGGGAACAGACTTCAACAGGAGGGCAGGGAAGAAGCAGCTAAGGCAATTCCTGTAACTTAAGGGAGGTTTGCCCTGAGTAACACGGAAATGGGGAGTTGATTCATGTAGACTTGGTTTATTGCAATTAGACACTCCCAAGTTTTAGAAGATATTCAAGAGCTAGGCAATAAATGCATTCTAGAACTGTTTCCTTTTCCAGTGAAGGGAAACTACCTTGAATCCATGTTTATGAAGTTGGTGGAGTCAATAGGTCATAAGACCATATCCTGCTTTTTCAGGCTTCAGAGACAAAACATCAGAAATAACACCTTTCTTTCCAGACCAGTCATCACTGTTTTTAAAAGAGGAGGAAGTTCTCACAATAATTCAAAAGGTTCTTTTTTCTAATATTTGTCATGCAGTTAGAAACTGAACTTAGAATGAAAAATATGCCTGCCCTCAATACTGACCAACATATCAAATGCTCTATTTTGGTAATGTGAGCTTGTGCATTGTAAGCCCGGTTTCTCCTGACTCCTCAGGTCTTCTCCTTGCAAAGACTCATCCAGCCTTAGCCGATAAATCCAGGGTTCTGTGTAGCCTTGGGAAACTGGATCTCATGAAAATAGACACTTTCGTGGCTAAAATCTTATACGAATAAGTCGGTAATCATTATTTTATATAAAAAGTATAGTGGTAGAAAGGTCATCAAGCCTTTTTGCTTCAATAAACACTTCAATGACGTAAACCCACTGATAAGTTCCTGGGAATGGAAAAACTATGTAGTTCTCAATGTTAATTTGGGGGAGGGGATGGCTCATCTGATTTTTACAGGGCAAGGTAGAGGTCTTGAACAGCTCCCATCTTCTCATTCACTCTCACTGTATGGCTGCAGGAATGTTATGTTTATTAATCAATTATGGTATTTTATATTATTGAACCTCTACCTCTATTGAACCTCTACAGGATGAACGCATCTTCTGGTGTATGGGGTTGAGGAAATTTCACCTAAAGATTAGGGCCATTTATGGCATCAATCAGTTGGCTAAAATACAGATTTCTCTGGGCAGAACACTGAAGGAAACCCTGCTGGTGCTGGTTGGAGAGGAGAAGAGGAAGGCCCTGATGGTTGTGTGGAAACCAGTCTCTCTTGATCTTGACCACATGTGGCCAAGATGTCTAGAAGGAGTTTCAGGATGTTCAGATGGTCCCCTCCACAGGAAGCCAAGCCAGAACTTTGGAAGTAAGAACACAGGTACAAGACTGTAAATTTGTCCCAGCCATTTAGGGTTAAGTGAAACCACTCAGACAGAGCATAAAATAGGACATGGTCTATAAGCCCTGGGTGCACGCCAGCATCTAAACAATCAGAAAATGATAGTTTATATGCCAGAGAGTTTTCATTTGTTTATATATTTTGTATTCCTTTTATTTATTTGTTCGCTTGTTTTACTTGGTATTTAGAAAAAGCCTTTGTGAAAGTCCTTAGTTGTGCTAAAGGGGAAACAAAGAAATGCGTTTCTGCTCACACTTTGGCCAAAATTTAAAGGCACAGTGTTCAACTGGGGTCAGTATGGGTGGCAGAAACAAATGAAATGTGAGAGCCTTAAGCAGAATGTGGATCTGGGAGGTCAGCTGTTGGTTTCCACTTGAAGATTCTCTTACAAAATAGAAGCATAGTAGTGCTGCATTTCCCTTTACTGAGGGATTTGGTTTTCGCTTTCCCAGCAAACCCAGATGTCTAAAGTGAAAACCTCATTACAGATTCAGGACTAAGATTCATCACTGACCTTCAGCTGTGTGCATTCCAGGATATTAGCTCACCAAACAGCTGGGTGTGCTGATCTTTCTTTTAAAGTAAAGCAACCCTAAGGGATTGGAGCAGCAATAATTGCCCTCTTGTTTCTGCAAGAAACATTTGTCCTCATGGTACTCGGTCAGTAACCGTGAAAAACAGATGTGTTGGTCCCACCTGGAATGGGCCAATGCTTGAATCTTGTCATTAACAATGTATTTGTGTTCATCATTCCTCATTATCCGCATATTATAAAAGAATTTTTCCTAATAGGGGAAAAGTTACCGAGCTGCATTTGCTTGTAACAGACGTTCTTTTAAAGAGTCAAGAATAATAATAAAGAACTGGACAATTGATACTGGAAAAGGCAATGGAATTGTTAGTGGGAATAGAAGAGTGACTATGTGAGGTACACTTAGGACAAACGTTACCTACATCCAATATGTCTAGAATTGGTCATAATTGATTTTTGTGACCAAATTTCTTTTCATTTTGTAAATGGGAATGGCCTTTAAGGTTGAATTCAGAATGACATAGGAATATTGTTTAACAAGCTTTTAACCCCAACTTTTAGCATAATTTATATAACTAGCACATTATCTGTTTGATTTTGCTTTCGACATCACTGTAGTTGGAAAATAAGTTTCACCTTCTTTCTTCCTCTGAAGGCTGTTTCCAGGTTGAAGAGAAAGTAACAAGAACGGATTATGTGTTTTATATTAAGAATATAAGTGGTCTGCTCTTCCTCAGACAATGCCTGCTTGATTTTTACTGAAGTCAGTCTTACGAAGATTAATAGCCGGAATCACAAAAACACTTTGCTAGTTGGGCTCCAGAGTGTAAAACGTTGAGGGAATCAATTTAGTCCAATGGGACTCCCAGAAGAGAAGAGAAAGAATCGTTCATTAATTAAGCAAGTATTTAATGAGAATGTAATATAAGCTTATTGAAGCAGGTGTCACTAGAATGTAAAGGGAAGGCTAAAACAAGACTTCCACCCTCTCACAACTCAAATCCACCTGAGGAGATAAGATATCAATATCAGAACAGCTAAGTGGAAGCAGAGAGTATTTTGGGAGAATGTCAGTGCAATGTATAGGAATTCAGGATCAAGAAAGACCATGAATTTCCTTGCACGGCTGGAAGGCTTTGTAGGGGGGTAAGACTTTACCCTTGAGCTTTACACTTAATCATTGCTTCTTTCCCTTGAGTTTGCCTAAGAACTTTGAATAATTTTTCAAGACCCTTAGGCGTCCAACTAAAGATAGAACAGAGTCAACATGGCAGGGCCTGTGAGTCAGTGAGATTATTGAATAAAGGTTACCTGTCACTGACATGAGTATTTTACATTTGCTGAGCCCTGTTGATGCTCGGACCTCAGGAGAAAGGGTTGTTGTCTTCTGGAGGGGATCCAGAACAAAGCAAAAGTCTGCCTTTATGACTCTGGGAATGTCATTATATACAGCTAAAGCTTTTCCATTTCAGTTCCATCCAGTTATGCCTAGAGCCCAGCCAAGGGCATTTTAGGATGCCCAGCAGTCTCCTTCCATAGCAGGGAATTAAGCTCAGACACTTCTCTTCATTTTTTATGGGAGCCTGTTCCCACATCAAACTGGGCAGAGTTGAGCCTGCCAAAAGGCATGCTCTCCAGATGTTGGAGATAAATTTGCAGAAAAAGGAATGCATCAACTCCATGAGATTTCAAAATATGGTGGGCACAAGGAATGGAAATTCTAAGGCTACAGATAATGAAATAAATGTGAAAAAACAAAACAAGGACTTGTCTTGCACAGGGAATGTCTCTTGTACTCATAGAACAATGATTGCTGCAGGGAAGGTAATGGTCTTAGTAGTATCTTAGTTCTTAGCTGTGCACCTGCCTTTCATTTTCCTGTGGGGCTTTCTAGTTACAATGAGGAAGATGTGCAGAGGTTTGAGTTGTTCAGATGTGTGTAATACACATCCAGTATGCTACACTTTATAAGCAATTTTCCTGAAGCAGCAGGTAGCTCTTGTACCCCTCTTTCCCTCTTCACTTGCAAATCCTATTTCCTTTCTGGATTATTGTTGGCAAGCCCCAGAGGAGTTTGCCAGGAACTCATCAGGTTTAGCATCGACCTGATGAGTTTAGCATCGACCTGATGAGTTTAGCCACTATGAGATGCCTAGTTTAAGGGGCATTACTGTTTTCACCAGAATATGCCCTCTCCAGAGCTTCCCACTTTAAGTATTTGCAGTAAGGGATTTCTCAGGCAGTCAGTAAGTTGTTTCCAGTTATGAGAAAATATTAACTGCATCAGGGAAATGGAAAGGTATGGCACTTGGTCAGTAATTTATTTGTGGCTCTGAGTCAGTAGTCATCACATTCTCAGCTTTCCATTTCTAGCAGTAAGAAAGCAGCATCTGAAATACGTGTAACATTTTGAAATAGACATAACTTGGGTGTGTATCTCTCTCTCTAAATTTCCTCCTACAGAGTGCTCATTTCTCCTTACTTATATTCTTTTTTTATTTTTTTGAGACGGAATTTTGCTCTTGTTACCCAGGCTGGAGTGCAATGGTGTGGTCTTGGCTCATCGCAACCTCCGCTTCCTGGCAATTCTCCTGCCTCAGCTTCCTGAATAGCTGGGATTACAGGCACGTGCCACCATGCCCAGCTAATTTTTTGTATTTTTAGTAGAGACGGGATTTCACCATGTTGACCAGGATGGTCTAGATCTCTTGACCTCGTGACCCACCTGCGTCGGCCTCCCAAAGTGCTGGGATTACAGGCGTGAGCCACCACGCCCGGTCTCCTTGCTTATATTCTTTTGGATTTAGTGTATTCATTTTAAAGAATTGCAAAGGAAAACCAAATCCTCCCCATGAATTCATCATAAAAGTCACAAACTTTGTTTTAATGGAAAATATGTTTTTCCTGCAGATTTTCATCTGGTTCACAAATTTAAGAAGACTTGCTCAGCATAGTTGTCTTTGGGTGGGCTGTTCATATTCAGGGATTTCACAAATGAAAGAAGGATGCTATTTCTGCTCTGAAATAATTTATGTTTCAAAGTTGCATCAGCTATGCCTAAATTAATGAGAAAATGAATGTTTTAGTGTCATTGGTGTGTATAGCTTCCTTCTTGCTCTAAACTAATAATGCTTCTAGAGTTTGTAACAAAATTCATCTGCAAAGCATATGCTTTGTTGTAGAATGGGGAGAGATTCCAAAGTCATTAAGGACTGATAGCACAGAAAAATGGCGGTTGACTGGCATTTGCAAATGGCGTTAATCCCCTTGATAAGGATTAGATGGATTTGGACATTTAGAGATTTTACCATTACATTATGCCATTCTGTATTCCTAGATCAACAGGTAATTTAACAACGTACCTTCTCCCCAAACCCCCTCTTCTCTCAAGAAAAAATAACTTCACTAATGAATTTCTCATTTTTTCCCAGGCATATTTTGGAGAAATAAACAACAGAACAATTTCTGGGTCTTGAAGTTTCCAAAGATTTTTTAGAAGCTGCTAGTTAATACTGGGATGTTACCTTTCAGTGATCTGTATCAGAGATCATTAATGAAATGTGATAATGCTGATGATTCAAGGAATGCTCAAATTTGTGATGTGGGCCGTTGCACTTGAAATCAATGCACCAATCTTCCCCGGACACTCACATACACACGTATGGTGCATCTGAGCTGGTGGTAAGAGTTTGAATCCACGCATTAGCCTAGGGTTAATCAAAGACAAAAACTGCTTTTCTTGCCCTTAAATCTTCCCCTCAGGCTGCTCCTGAGCAAGGTCTGAGGATCCCAAGGGCTGAGGCAGCCAGCTGGGGTAGGGAATCCATTTAGCATACGTACCACGGGGACTCTGCAAAGAAGTGCAGCTTTTAATTCCCAAAGTGAGGATCCAAGAGAGAAAGGAGAAATAAATAGATCTCACTTGAAGTACATTCTAACCAATCATAGCTACCTTGGGAAGAAACCAGCTCAAAATGTCCCTGGGAGTTACTGGAGTTGAGAGTTCAGTGATTACCCCCATGAGAGTACAGCAAACATAAAGGTAAGGTGAAATTTGGGTGACATGCTCTTCCCATGGTCAAGGTCATTGCCCAAATAGGCAATTGAATGGAGACAATTTTTACGAATATGGTCTATGTGTAAATGGGAGATTTATAGTTTGACCTTTAAAAAACTTGTTCCCAGTGGTGACCATCTCAGGAGCCAGACTGAGAGTTGCCAAGCAACAAGAGAACAAAGGCAAGTTCCAAGAAGTTCATTAAAATCCACAGCTGTAGAGCTTTACTCTAATGTTCTCCACCCTGGTGGGAAAGACACTCAGGCAGACTTGGTACCTCCTGTCTGTTTCTACCCTCCGCCCTTCCTCCTTTGAGCTCCCAAACCACACTGGTTACACTGCTAACTTCAGCAGGAAATATATTTTGTCTTATACCATAGCTTTGTTACATCCACATGCTTCCCAGTTAGATCGCTGACTGTTGTAAGGCAGGAATTATGTCTTAGTTATCTTCATACTACTAGCTTAATGCCTAAAACAATTCCTATACATAGCAGTTGATAATAAATTGAATGTTAACTGCATATTAACAATCCCTGCCTATTGAAGTTCCAGCTTAAGGCCAATTTCAAATGCTTCATCTTTTCAGAAGCCTTTTCTTATCTCTGATGTGCTGTCACTCATCTCCAAATTCTGCAGCATCTTTTGTACCTCTTTTGTGAAACTTACTTTGCCTTGTATTACAGACATTCTAGTTTGGCCTCAACCATGTGCTCTGTCAGGATAAGAATCAGGCCTTACTTGGCTCTATATTCTTGGATACAAAGGCTTGCATGCAGGCTTGCTTATTCATTTATTCAGAAAACTGAGCATCAACTATGTGGATTCTGTAGGACTGGGGATAGAAAGTGAATTAAATAAACATGGCTTTTATTCTAGTGGAACTTAAAATCTTAAGGGAATTTGGACACATAAATAGGAAACTAAAACTCAGTGCTTTGATGAGAAGGCGTAAAGATCATGGGGTCACTTGACCTAATTCAGGGGATCAGAGAAAACTTCTATGAAGAAGTGATACTCACACAAAGTCCTGAAGAATGAAAAACAATGCACATGCAAAGGCCAGGGACTGGTACATTTAAGGAGGTGAAAGTTCAGAAGTTCTAACAGGCTCAAGTGAAGAAGGCTTCAAATTTATATCATACCCTTCCCTCTAGAAAACTGAAGTCTAGAGTGACAAGACGTAAAAAAGGGAAATCCAAATTCACATCATGGCTAAACTAGCAAGAGGCTCACATATTCTGTCTTCCAGATCCAGCTCTCTTTCCACCAAATATTTCTTCCCCTTTCTGTTTCTTTCAGGGTCAAGACCCTTTTTCCTCATCTAAGTCATGAAAACTTTTAATGCAGGAAATAAATACATACAAGCATTTGATGTAGTTTATTTCTCCCTAAGTCATTCATGATTTCTATGCTGTGGTAAAAACAGTGTTGCCTCTGGTAGTTTATCCTAAAGAAAAAGAAAAACAGAAGCCCAAGTATGGTGGCTGGAACTCTGGTACAGTAAGTTGGCCCTCTACATGTGGGGAATAATCTCACAGTCTACAAGCACATACCCCTGAATGTGATTGGGCAAAGCTGGGTTTCGGATGGAAATCAGCATTTAGAAAGCTTTTGTTTTACTATCTACAGAGCTTCAATGAGGAAGGAGGAAATGAGACTATAAGTATGGTGACCATATAATTTATTATCCAGAATAGGACACTTTGAGAATGAAAAACAGGACTCTTAATAATTATGCCAAGAAAACTGGTACAAACTGGGACAACCCAGGTAAATTGGGACATAGAATTATTCTATCTATAACTAAAACACCTTCACATATTTACATGTTAATGTTCAAGGTTTCCCTTTTCTTTGCCTTTATTCTAGATCACTTTTTACAGAAGATGTTTTGTAAATAGTTGATGTTCAAAGAGTATACCCTAGAAAGCAGGAAAGCTGCTTTGCTTTCTCTCATCTGCACACTCAATTTTCTTGAGCCTATGTAACTACCTAACGATTTTCTTAAGCTTGTATAACTCCATGACACTGGATCAGCTCTGTTCAGTAGAACTCTGCAATGATGGAATGTTCCATATGTGCTCTGTAGTGACAACATAGTAGTCATTAGCAATATGAGTTATTGAGAAGTTGATCATGGCAAGAGTGACCAAGAAATTATATTTTAAATTTTATTTAATTTTTCTTAATTTAAAAGTAAGTTTAAATAGCTGCATATGTTTACCAACTAACATAGTGAACATCTCTAGATCACTGGAAGTACAAAGATGATGCACAAGTTGATATGGCTTGGCTGCGTCCCCACCCAAATCTCATCTTGAATTTCCATGTGTTATAGGAGGGACCCAGTGGGAGGTCACTGAATTATGGGGGCAGGTCTTTCCCATGCTGTTCTTGTGATAGTGAATAAATCTCATGAGATCTGATGGTCTTTAAAAGGGGAGCTTCCTTGAATAAGCTGTCTTCTCTTATCTGCTGCCATGTGAGATGTGCCTTTGGCCTTTCACCATAATTATGAGGCCTCCCCAGCCACATGGAACTGTAAGTCCATTAAACCTCTTTCTTTTGTACATTGCTCAGTCTCAGATATTTATCAGCAGTGTGAAAACAGACTAACACAGTAAATTGGTTCTGGTAGAGTAGGGTGCTGCTGCAGATATGGAAGCAACTTTGGAACTGGGTAACAGATGGAGGTTGGAAAAGTTTGGAGGGCTCAGAAAAAGAAAGGAAAATGTGGGAAAGTTTGGAACTTCCTAGAGATTTGCTGAATGGCTTTACCTACCCAAAATGCTGATAGTGATATGAACAATTAGGTCCAGGCTGAGGTGGTCTCAGATCAAAATGAGGAACTTGTAGGGAACTGGAGCAAAGATGGCTCTTATTATGTTTTAGCAAAGAGACTGGTGGACTTTTGCCCCTGCCCTAAAGATTTGTGGAACTTTGAACTTGAGAGAGGTGATTTAGGGTATCTGGCAGCAGAAATTTCTAAGCAGAAAAGCATTCAGGAGGAAACTTGGGTGCTGCTAAAGAAATTCCATTTTAAAAGGGAAACAGAGCATGAAAGTTCAGAAAATTTGCAACCTGAGAATGCAATAGAAAAGAAAATTCCATTTCTAAGGAGAACTCTAAGCAGGCTGCAGAAATTTGCATAAGTAATGAGGAGCTGAATGTTAATCCCCAAGACAATGGGGAAAATGTCACAAGGCATGCCAGAGTTTTTCACAGCAGCCCCTTCCATCACAGGCCCAGAGGTCTAGGAGGAAAAAATGGTTTCATGGTATGGGCCCAGGGTAGCTGTGCTGTATGCATCCTAGGGACTTGGTGCCCTGTATCCCAGCCACTCCAGCCATGGCCAAAAGGGGCCAACATAGAGCTCTGGCCATGGCTTCAGAATGTGCAAGCCTCAAGCCTTGGCAGCTTCCATGTGGTGTTGAGCCTGCCAGTGCACAGAAGTCAAGAACTGGGGTTTGGAAACCTCCACTTAGATTTCAGAGAATGTATGGAAGTGCCTGGATGCCCAGGCAGAAGTTTGCTGCAGGGTTGGGGCTCTCATGGAAAACCACTACTAGGGCACTGTTAAAGGGAAATGTAGGGTCAGAGCCCCCACACAGAGTCTTTACTGGGGCACCAGCTAACAGAGCTATGGGAAGAGGGTCACAGTCTCCAGACCCCAGAATGGTAGATCAGCTTGCATTGGGCACCTGGAAAAGCTGCAGATACTCAATGCCAGCCCATGAAAGCAGTCAGGAGGGGGGCTACACCCTAAAACACCACAGGGGCAGAGGTGCCCTAGACCATGGGAACCCACCTCTTGCATCAGCATGACTTGGATGAGAGACATGGAGAGACATGGAATCAAAGGAGATCATTTTGGAGCTTTGAAATGTGACTGCCCTGTTGGATTTTAGACTTGTGTGGGGCCTGTAGCCTCTTTGTTTTGGCCAACTTCTCCCATTTGAAATGGCTGTTTTTACCCAATGCCTGTACCCCAATTGCTAGGAAGTAACCAACTTGCTTTTGATTTTACAGGCTTGTAAGTGGAAGGGACTTGCCTTGCCTCATATGAAACGGAACTGTGGACTTTTGAGTTAATGCTGAAATGAGTTAAGACTGCACCCATCTCCTAGGTCCCTTGGGGAAATGCAATAGTTATTATAGCTATGTCTAACATTTCAAAATCATTTTAACATAATCAAGCATGTTTTCATGGAAAAGTAAAGGCTTTGGTGCCTGAGAAATTTGAGTCTGGTCCCTACTTCACTACTTCCCAATTGTGTGTTCTTGGGCCTCCCCTCCACTTCTCTGGCCCTGAGCTTCCTTAGATAGATCAATGCTATCAACTTCTAAGCATTGCATTAGCCTAGTACTTGGTGTGTGGTAACCACATAGTGAAGTTCAGTTGTTACCAAATGCTCTACAGATGTATGTTTTGGGCTCTTTATTTGCAACTTAATATAGGTCCTTGCCTTCAAAATCAAGGTAAGACCAAAAGCTATGCAAATGCAGTGTAACAAACAAGCCTAGACAATTAAAAAATAGAACAAAATCCATGAAACAATAAGACTAACATTAGCAAATTCAGTGAAGAAAGAGGTTATGAGAGTGAGACACTCTCAAACCTCCTGTTTCCTTTTATTTCATTTTAATTTCCAGGATACATGTGCAAGATGTGTAGGCTTGTTACCTAGGTAAATGTATGCTATGGTGGTTTGCTGTGCCTATCAACCCATTGCATAGGTATTAAGCCCAGCATGCAACAGCTCTTTTTCCTGCTGCTCTCTCCCTATTGCTATTCCCACCTCCAGCCCACAGTTTGTGTTATGCCCCTCCCTGTGTCCATGTATTCTCACTGTTCAGGTCCCACTCATAAGGGAGAACATATGGTCAAACCTCCTACTTCATTTGATTGTCACTACAATTCTCTGATAGAGGCAGGGGAATTCAATGCATTCAACAGACCGGAAAAACCAAAGCACAGATGGGTTTCAGCTCCATTACAGCTGCTGTAAAATGAAATGATAGGATTAAGAAAATTTTAACATTTCTCTCAAGGCTGTAATTCTATTATTCTTTGGCTTTCCTAAAGTAAGACTGCTAGTTAACATGAGATCTGATACCAGAACCATATTTCTTGATTCTCAGCTCAGGACTTTGTGCCAGACTAGGAAGTGTTGGGGAAGTCAGAGAACCTCGTTTAAAAGAAAAACGAAAATCTCAGCTGGGCAGAAATGGCCTCCTTCCTTTTCTGCTGGCAGTATTTTCATACAAACTTAAAATGTAGAACAGCGTTGGCAATGTTTGCTCAAACATGCTCATGCCTGAATGGTTTCCATTTTCACATCTCAGTATTTCCACTGTTGAAACTACACCCAGTTCCTGCATACTTACTGCCGCTTGCTCAGTTCACTCTTCCACACATAAGCCTTTCCTCATGCCAGAAAAGACATAGCTTTCCACCTCTCAGACTTACTTCATTTCTTTTGAGTTGTTTGCTCCATTGTTATAAAAAGCTAATCATGCTTTCCAAGATAAATATTTGCTCTCAGAGTTCTACTCTTCTGTCAAAAGACAAAATAGACACCTTAGCAGAAGAGCAAATGACGCATATAGAATACTAACAGTGGAAGCCACATCTTTCTATCTGTGGGCGCTTGAGTGCATATATGCCTCTGGTGTGCTTTACAGTTGTCTTCTTTAGACTCCAATTTGATCTGAAGTCCAAAGTGGCCTCAACTCCCTGAAGACACTGGGGCCTTATTTTGTTCCAAGAGACAATGCCATGGCAATGTCATGTTTGCCTGGTTACAAAGACTTCCACAGAGGCCACATGTTCCTAGCAAGATGTTAGCAGTTGCTGAATTTGAAATAATGATAGCATCTTTTGATTCTGCATGCTTTTATTCTATGAGTCTGGTTTTATGTAGTAAATCCCTTTTATGTGAATAAGAAGGAACCATACTTGACTGTTTAAAATGTTAGATAAATTACATTTGCAGTAACAGGTTGCTTTTATGTGTGCTCAGTCATCCTTTCAACCCATTTCCTGTTCAGAAAACAAAAAACAAAAAAACTGCAGCTTGCTGCCCGTGCTCATGTAATTTCACATAAACATGCTATTTGAGGCTGAAGATATCTGACTGATTTTCAATACGAAAATAAAATACAAAAACTATTCCTGGAGTTATTTCTAAACAGAACTTGTCTCTAATCCTCATGCAACAGAAATGTATATGATGTTATCAGGATTAGAGACAAGAGTATTCTCAGGGCAAATGGGACATGGGTTAAAAATCTACAACTTCATTATATTTATTAGATTATAAGAACCTTGATGTGTGGAACTCGATCTTATTGCTCTCATCTAGCACCTAGACTAGAAATTGGTAAGGAAGAGCTACTACCTTGCTATGTGATTCACATAGGCGTTGAAAGTACTATGACATACAATAGCAGATTCTATACACTGGAAATACTAGAGGCCTCCAAGAGAGTGTTTGGGAGTCACGTTCCTTTACTTACAAACTTTGCAACCTGACCAAGTCATTAATTTCCTCCTATGTAAAGTGGTGATATAATAACATCCTCAAAGTGTTACTATGAAGAATTATTGTGAGGTTAAATGAAATTATGCGTGGATGTGTCTAGTATAGTACTTGACACATAATAGGTGCTCAATAAAGTTTGTTAAATTGGAACTTACTGAATCCAAAAGAACGTACTGAAGAATGGACATGAAAAGTTCATGAAGATGAAAGTGCGACTGGAAAAAAGTCAAGGAGAACGTGATTTGTAGTCTGCATGGAGGAGACTGGCAGTATCTCAGAAGTAAATGAAGACTGAAAGACAAAGAGAAGAAGAGGGCAACCTTGAGTCCCCATGAGGGGTGGCAGGAATTTTAAGGGATCTAGGAATTTTCATGCTTAGTGAAACCCTTTTCTGTAGGACAAATTAATAGACTAATACTTATAAAAGTATATGAATGCTATTTTTATTAATAAGCAGGATGAATTTGAAAGTATTTCTGAGTTTGTGGTAGCTTTTTATAATTATATATTTTTTAATTAAAGGGTACTAAAAAGTAAAATTACGATTTATACAAGAATCCAGGTTTTGATGTTCAAAATGAGTTGTAATACTGGGTTGGAAACCGCTAGTTCAGACTGATAGCAATTGAGGGACTGACCATAAAACCTAGTATTAGACCTGCCATGTGGGATCAGGAACACTTTTGGGTCAAGTTATGAAAGTCAGTATGCTTCCCAATAAATCCAATAACAATTTTATAATAATCTGTACAAATTGTATGTTAACTTTTACATATTTACATATGAAATTTAAAAATTCTCCCATACCAGCAATGTGAAAAAGTGTCACATCAATTATTATAACACATAGCAACCACACACAGAGCCACATGTGGAATTGAGACCAAAAATAGTCTTTAAGATGAGAAAAAAATGGAAACTTCAGACAACCTGTAGTCTGAGAGTAAAATAATTAGAAAATAGAGATATTGAAAAGCCAAGAATTCTGAAAAAAAAAAAAAAAAAATGTCTCTTCAAACATGATTCTCTGTGTCTCTGTCTTATGCAGATAGCTCAGCTAGTTCCTCTGAGCTAAAATGTTGTTTGTTTATTTTGCACAGGTCCTAGTAGGTCACAGCGGGAGTTTCTGGTCTTGCAGTTAGAGCCGACATTTGGGAGTCAAAAGCTATGTGCTCTATTACCAAGTATAGTGCTGACGTCCTTTTCTCATTCTCTTAGTTTATCCATTAGTTAGGTATATAAAAGAATTGCTGCCTCTCAAAATGTTAAGCTTCTTTGATGAAGCTGTGTTTTTATGCTACCAGGGAGGGAGTAGTGCTCATAAATTACAGGGGAATGTTAACAATTTGTTTCCTGCGGTTCAACTATATATTAATTTACTACTAAGTGTAGGGGTGGGGTTAATGTCAGGAATATAGCACTCTGCAAGGATGACTGATAAATGGCAGAGTCCACAATTATTCTGCTAGTCATAGTTGGGACAAGAACTTCCTGACCAAGAATAAATGAACATTTGTAGGAGGCTCACTTGATCTCCAAAGGACTAGAGGGGGTGCTAAGGAAAAGGAGTTCAAGTCAAGGACTGGCTGCATTTGCCATGAGAAAATACAAAACGTATCCAATATGTAACTTAGGCAAAGTCAACCTTGAGACTGTCTTCATTATGACTTCTTTCTTTGTTGCCTCAAATGCTTATTGAACTCTTACTATTTTTCAAGCTTTGTGCTGGATCTTAGATTACAAGACTCATTAAGATAGACATAACCTCCTTCCTCTCGGACCTGACAATTGTTCCTTCGAATCACTTCCACACATGCATTGCCTTGGACTGGGGACTGGATCTCATGGCCTGACTGAATCCCAAAGGTGGGTAGTGGAGCATCCTTAAATTGGGACAGACATTCACAGTGTGAAGGCTTGAAGAAGCAGAAAAGCTCTAAAGGTAGGACTGACGTGCAGCTCTGTAAGACAAGGGATCAATGCTATTAAATGGAATCTGCCCATGAGGGTACCTCTTGAGAATAAGTTGACTTCTTTCTTATTTTCTCTTAGACTATGGTTGCAAGTATATTTAGCCAAGTGTTTTAGTTATTGTTTTTATTTTATTTTTAATTTCCCTCATACAGCAGAATGTCTGCCACCAACTCTGCAGAAAAATCTAATATATTAGGATAGCTTTACCTGATATCATTGCAAAGAATAAATGTATGAAGTTTAAAAAAAAAAAAGTGTGGCCTGCCTCACATTCGCTCCTCTGCTGAAACCCACACAGGACCTGGAGGAGGCCATGCCCAGGAATTCCAGGAGGCAGCCAGCAACAAAGGAGGCTTTTCCTTGGTGGAGTTTGAAAAGATAAGGAGATGCAGGCAATGCATGAGAAACAGCTTCCAGAAGCTTGAGAAGCAAAACCTTCCTTCTCCTAAAACTCCAGGGAAATTAACCTTGAAGAGTATGTTTGTGGGAAGATTGATGCTCGCCTTACAAAGATCTGCTAATTAGACGGGAATACCTATGGAGGCTCAGTGAAAGGTGTATTGAGAGGAAGGGTGGAAACTTGAGAAAAGTGAAAAAGGTGTGAAATAAGTGAGGGGGAGGAAGGGGCAGAGGGTTGATGAAGAAACATATGCTGTGTTCAAAGTTCAGTTAGGATGGTTTAGAGTTCATGTGGTTGTCTTATTTTCTCCAGCAGATCATCTGAAGGTTTAGAAATGGGCAACAGTTGGGTTCATCTATCACTGGTATTTTCCCAGGCAGGTACAATGGGAAAACAAGACAGGAAAGTTAAGGGCATTGGAAAGAAAGAGGAAGTGATGGGCCATAGAATGTCAATCAGGAGAGGAGGAAATGAAGACAGACAGGAACTGAGAGAAAGATACAAAGTAAAGAATCTATGGAAGAATCCATAGAATTCCATAGAATCTATGGAAGAATCCATAGAATTCCATAGAATCTATGGAAGAATTCTAAGGAAGATCTCAACGAGGACAAAGAATGATAAATCGAAAATAATTTGATTAAAGGTTACGCTCAGAGAGTCTGACATCTAAAAAAAAATGTTTTTGAAGCTGGGACAATTCCAGGAGATACCATGTTCCAGGGTGTGTCTATGGGAATGACTGGCTGAAGTGGACGGGGTCCATGGAAGTAAGTTAAGGCAGTAAGTGACCGGAGTATCAAATAAGGATATGATATCATCCTGAAAATGGGTGGATGTTGGACAGACAGGATGCCAAAGTTTTCATAAATCAAAAGCAGGGCTGAAGAAAGGTCAGTAGCCAACAACAAGCAGAAGGCATTGAACAGCAATATTGCTCAATGGAATGATTTCCATAGAAGCTGGGAAACTTTATATCAGTGGGAAGAAGAGAAATAATCTGAAACTTACCGAGTGGAAAAAGCATAGGGTGTTCATTTACTAATAGAAACCACAGAACTGGTGAGGCTGGGTTGGTATTTTTAACTATTTATTTTAGAAAATTTTAAATGGAAAATGAGCTATAATCTGGTAAATGGCACGTAGTTTGTTATCTGGCTTGCATATTTTTTTGTCTTATTTTCTGCCCCTTGAGTTTATATTAGTTTTAGTCTTTGCATCATTCTCTGTGCCTGGCAGAATGGTTTGTTTGTACCGCCCTGCAATTATTTAATATTATGACGGCACATATTAAGTGCCATGCCCAGACCCTATGACTCACAGTTAATAAAAAAATTAAGAGACATTTGGTCATTCATTTATAGCTAAGTGATATGTTATTTTATTGTTTTGTTTGTTTTATTATAAGCTCATGAGATGATGGCTGTGACATACACAACCCCTAGACAAAGATTGCTGATTAAAGGAAAGGAAACTAAACTAAATCTCTGTTCTTGGCAAGATCACTCATTGTTCACTTATTCATATGTTTATTGACTCTATCTTAAACGTCATGTGCTGCATTAGTTGCTGGATAAATAATATGACTCATTCCTCATCTTCGTCCTTAAAAGGTTATGGTCTAGGCCGGGCGCGGTGGCTCAAGCCTGTAATCCCAGCACTTTGGGAGGCCGAGGCGGGTGGATCACAAGGTCAGGAGATCGAGACCATCCTGGTCAACATGGTGAAACCCCGTCTCTACAAAAAATACAAAAAAAAAATTAGCTGGGCATGGTGGCGCGTGCCTGTAATCCCAGCTACTCAGGAGGCTGAGGCAGGAGAATTGCTTGAACCCGGGAGGCGGAGGTTGCGGTGAGCCGAGATCGCACCATTGCACTCCAGCCTAGGTAACAAGAGTGAAACTTCGTCTCAAAAAAAAAAAAAAAAAAAAAAAGGTTATGGTCTAGTGGCAAAAACAAATAATTACAGATCTTTGTTAAATGTTGTAATATAATATAGTTCAAGGTGTGTGGAAATAAAAGTGGATCAAACACAAAGAATCAAGAATCAGAATGACATTAATATTCTGAAAGTAATTCTAAAATTAGATGCCAAAGGAGAAATGCTTTCAAAATCCTAAGGAAAATTATTTCAACTTAGATTTTAAAACCTAGAAAAACTATCAATCAGGTTTGTGGGCAGAATAAAGCCTTTCAACACCTAATGTAGATGACGTGGGTGATGGATGCAGCAAACCACCATGGCACGTGTGTACCTGTGTAACAAACCTGCATGATCTGCACATATACCCCAGAATTTAAAGTAATTTTAAAAATCCAAAAAAGAAAACTAACCTCCCATGCTCCTTTTTTTCCAGGAAGCTATTAGAGGACACTCACCTTCAAAATGAGGAGAAATATAAGAAAAGGAAGACAAGAATTCAAGAAGTCAGAGATCCAACAATAATAATAAAAATGGTAAGGTAATTCTCAGGATGACAGTAACAGGAAGTCCCAAGAAAACAGAAGTCCAGATTGGTGAAAGACAATGAAGAACTACAAGAAGTTTGCACTCTGAAGAGAAGAAGGAAAAAAAACGGAACTGATAGTTTGCCTAATGTCTTTGACCATGTTTCAAGGAAGTACCTGGTTCTGTGCAAAGTTAGCAAAAGGTATACTTAAAAAAATGAAGAAACAACAGAATAAGGCAATTACCAACTAAAAGAAGTATAAAGAATTTGATTTTAAAAAGGAAATGAATAATGCACTATACGCTAATTTGTTAACAATTTTTACATAGTACCAATAAGATAAATGCAATGCTAATTTCAAACTATAATTAATTAAGCTGGAAGGAGGATGGAGAGAGGAAAGTATATGTGGGAAGTGGGAATGTTAAGAGAGTTAAATTATAATCTACATAACAGGAAGTCAACAGGTAATACCATTAAATGGATGAAGAAATAGTAAGACATGAAGAATAAAGATACTAAGGTATATATCTAAAGATATAGTTTAAAATACTGAATATTTCTACTTTACGGAGGGATGCTGGGTTGGGGAACTACTGTTTCATGTCCTTAAAGTACTACTTGGCTTTTAAAATTGCATGCGCACATACATACACATACATAATCTAAAGTTAAATTTTAAAAACCGCATATAAAGCCATATGGGAAAAGACTCATTGGGAATACTTTGTAAAATAATGTATGTACAGCACATAATACTATGTTGATACACCACAGAGTATTAATAAAGTCCCCAAGGTTTGCCAAATGGGGATAGTCTTATTAACAAAAATTAGTCTTATTGATAAAACAGTCAACAAATATATAAATCTTTACTCATCAGTCCCTAGTAAAAATTTTCTAAGTGTTGTGGAAGACATAAAGAAATACGAAACATAATCCTTACACTAAAATAGCTTCTAATGACAGTTATGGCAGCTAATATTTAGTTGATGTTAAATGTACACTAGGCATTGTCCCAAGTTCTTTACATATTATTTCTTTTAATTCAATCAGATAGACACTATTATCTCCATTTTGTTATATAAATGAGGAAACTGAGGCACACTGAAATGAAGTAACTTGTCCAGGTCACAGAGCTCATAAGAGAGGGAGGTAGGATTCCAACCCAAGCAGAAGATTTGGGAGTCTGTGCTGTTACCCACTGTGTCAAATTGCTGTATAATCTAATTGAGAAGAAGACGAAACAGAGCTAAACAAACTTACATGATTTAAAAAGCAGTTCAACATAATACTGGAAGAGATATCAGAAACAAATGCAAGCATACTTTAGGGGAAATCACTGTATTACACTAGGAGCTCAGGAGACAGTGCAAATCCTTCAGACTAATAGTCAAGGAAGCATTCAATTGGACCAGCTGAGTGGGGAGGGCATTCCTTGTAAGTGAATCAACATGCAGAGGTGGTAACCATAGCATGCCAAAGATCAGCAAGGAAGGTAATTTGACCACAGCAGAGCACATTTTGTTCATCCACAAATAAAACCTGTGAGAGCAAAGCAGGAAAGGCCTATATCACATTATAAATGGCCTTGAAAGCAGACTAAGAAGCTTGGACTTTATACGGTGAAAACCAGAAGCAACTGCTGAGCATGTATGCTTAATCTGGACGTTGTGCATGTAATCATTTGACAGGAAGAGAACGAGTAACAGCTTATTGTGGCAGTCTGGATAAGATTTATCAAGATCTCAAACTAGACTGGGTTGAGTGAGAGTGGAATTGGCTGGATCTTAGATGAGAAGTCCCACAAGGACTTATAAAAACAATTTGCATTTTATGTTTCTACCAAGGAGAAAAGTTCTTCGAACTAGAAAGAATAGATATAATTAAAAGGGAATCAGTTTTCAAAATGTTCAAGTAAGAGTATCTGCCTTATAAAAAATGAGTTTCTAGGTTTCACCAAGTTACCATACAGCATAATCAAATACCTATTATGGTTATGAATCGGCTAGCAGAATTTCCTTTAAATGAAAGTAAAACTTTCTAGATATAATAATAAAGCATGCTCAATATGGAAAAAATACATAAAGGAAAAATCATTAAGCTTATTCCCATAGCCTTAGTTAACATTTTGGTTAGATTTTTTAGTCTTTTCTATGAATAACTTTGTTTCCATGTTAATACACAGTTACAACTGATCATCAGATTATATATAGAATATGTAATTTTCTTCTTGCTTAAAAGTTTTAATAAAACATTTCATATTTCTTTACAAATTTATTTGTATACATAACTAATCATTGCATAGTATTTAGTAATGTGTGTCTATGTACTAAAAGGTTTTTAATCATTCCAGTGTAGTTGGATATTTAAGCACATTATAAATTCTCTGTTTACATAAGCTTAATATCTCTTGGCTTAAAATCTGTTTTCTGTATATTGTGGATTACCTCCTCAGGCTGGTGTTCCAGCTAAAAATCTTAAGAAAAATAGTGGAGAATGAAAGAAGTAAACAGTTTAAACATAATGTCTATTTAAGAGGGTATGAAATGGTTAAATTCTGTAACTTTAATGAGGCACCAAAATGATCATTTGTAACCACACTGTCCCTGAAGGGGAACTGATAATGACATATGGAAAGTAACTATAGTGTTGAAAATATCTAAGCAGGCATAACTACTGTTTGTTGTTTGATAATTAACACCAGCGTAACATTCTAGTTTTATCCACATTTGAGTGCATTTTATATTACATTTTAATTTATTTACATGTATTTAAACTTAACTGGTAAAATGGACACAGTCCATTCTGAAGCATAGGTATATTATTCTCTTAATGCACCTTATTATCTTAAATTTCTGAATTAATAGAATCTGCAGACATTATTACAAAGATATATCTGAGCCAGTTACATTACTGAAATCACCTTTGCAAAAATTATGACACTAAAAAAAATGTGACATAGGAAAATTATGACAGTAAAAGAAATCTGTCCTAACCAACCCCATCTTACTTCTAACTTCCAGGCTGCCCTTGTTCATTCCTGGGTATAGGCTGAACTAACTTTGAGAGGAATTTAGCTTGTGGTTTAGTTTTGAGACAAAGACGACAACAGCCTTCCCCAAAACAAACTCCCTCCTTGTTTGGGGACAAGACTGCCTTTGCACAACTAACAAAATTAGCCACAAGATGAGAAATTATGGAGTCATGCAACCAGAGGCCACAAGATTTCTAACCTCCTCAATTGCTCTGACAGATAACATTACTATTAGAAAACCTAAGATTGATGTTTGAGGACCCTGCATTCTGATAGACCATCTGGTGCCACCCAGACTGGTAAATTGGCTCATCTGATTTTGTGGCCCCCAACCAGGAACTGACTTAATGCAAGAGGATAGCTTGGACTCCCTATGATTCCATCCCTGACCCAACCTATCAGCATTCCCCATTGCCTAGCCCCCTGCCTGCCAAACTATCTTTTAAAAACCTATCTTTTAAAATCTTTTAGCCTCTGAATTTTGAGGGAGGCTGATGTGAATAATAATAAAATGCCAGTCTCCCACTTAGCCAGCTCTGCGTGTATTAAACTTTCTCTACTATGATTCCCATTTGGATAAATCAGCTCTAACTGGGCAGTGGGCAGGAAGAATCTGCTGGGTAGTTACATTACCCATGATAGAGTAAACTTCTGGTGCTTGGAGTGAGCACAGCAAATACACCGCACCCTTTAAAATATGGTGCTTGCAGGAATCTGCTTTGTATTTTGTAGTTTACTGTGAAGTGTGGGTGGTGTGATGAGCCAAGCACAAAACCTGCAGACAGATGATGATGTGGGTTCATGCTTTACCCTGATTATTATTAGATGTATGACTTTGGGCTTGTTAGAGAATCATTGAAATTCATTTAGAAGATGATAATAACACCTATCTCACAATGAGATGTTAATGAAAAACACCCCAGAGATGTCCTGCATTCATCTAAATTGTTTCTGTCATTATTTCTGTCTGCCACATTATCCTTGCACAAAATTTAGTAGGGATTCATTGAGCAGGTGAAAGGTGTTGTGGAAAAGATACATAAATTTACCTCATTAGCGCTGAGAACCTATCACTAGCTCTTCGGACACAGCAGTAAGAACAGGCTGGGATCAAACAGTATGGAGAACAGAATCTCCTTGTTTATCCTTTGGTGGGAAATTGCATCGGAAGTTCCTGTGGATGGCTTGGTAATTGGTGAGCATTCTGATTCAACACTGCACCTCTCAGAATACAGTAAACAACTGGGATTATACTATCCACATCAAATGGCCAATGCAATACGTATAATTGTTTTGAGATTTTGCCAATTTTCTCATATATATAAAACAACTCAGTTTTTTGCACGTCAGCAAAGCTCATTCATGTTGTTTTTGCTGGGCTCTGATTATTTCACATCCATGGTTAACATTACTTCAAACTGATTGACTAAATTAGGGGGCAAAAAGAGAAAAGGTTTATTTGGCTGTGCTATCCTTGACATATAACCCAGTTGATTCATTGTTGCCAGAGCCCACCAATTCCACATCTGAAAACTTTGATTCTATTTTATGATTTGTAATCAACTTCACTGAGGTATAATTTACATAAAACAAATAGTAACATTCAAAGTATCCAGTTAATGGGTCTTAACAAATGGACATACCATGTGACCACTACCCCAATAAATAGATAGAACATTTTTCCCCCAAAAGTTCCCTTTGGTCATTTTGCAGTAAATTCTCCTATCCTCTTGCACTCCCCACTCCAGTCATTACTTTGATTTCTATTATCATAAGTTGATTTTTCTTTTTCTAGAATTTCATCTAAATAAAATCATATAATATGCACTCTATGTGCCCAGTTTCCAACTTTCAGCAAGTTTTTGAAATGCATTCTTATTGTTGTGTGTATCAATAATTTGTTCTTTTTTAATGGGAAGTAGTGTTCATCGTATGGAAGTGCCACAATTTGTTTAACCATTCAGGCTATTTATGAATCGTTGCCAGCTTGGAGCTGTTATAAAGCTGCTATAAACATTTATGTACAAATCTTTGTAGACATTTTTATTTTTCCTTTTCTATACTTAGAAATGGGATTATCAAGTCATATGGTAAGTGTCTTATATAAGAAGTTACTGAGGTATTTTCCAAATTGGTTCTTTTCCATACAAACCCTGACACACACAAAAACAAACCCTGACATAATTATTATAGACCTTTGGGCTGAATGTACTAAGTGACATCAGAATGAGGCCATGTGCTTTGGAAACATCAGACGGAAAGTATGTCACAGAAATAATAGGGGAGGTGCTATTAGATGGGGTCCTTGAGAAACAGAAGTGTTTTAAACAAAACTTGCAATTATTGTTTGAAGTAAATTCCCTTCTTCATAGCAGAACATTTGGCTATATGAGAAAGTACAATTTATTCTAGAGAAATGATCATCATTTATGTAAATGGATTTTATTTGACAACCGAAAGAACAGTGCTAGGAAAATACTCACCAGTGAATATTTTGAGAAAGATCAGGAAACCCTTTAGTCTCCATTATGCACCAACAAACAAAAGGTAACACGTAGAGTGGAAGAAGCATAATTTTAAATCTCCCCAGACCTGAGTACTATAGGGTCTACCTCTACAGGGCTCTGTGAGCCCCTCCCAGCTGGTGCGAAGATGAGAAATTGTGGAAATGAAAGACACAAGACATAGAGATAGAGAAAAGAGAGTTTGGGTCCAGGGGTCCACTGCTACCCAAATCTTGGAGACAAGCAGTGGCCCTGAATGCCGGGACGCTCTCACTTTTAGAATTGTAGATCTGAGGACAGGGTGGGTAGGGCATGGGAGTGGTAGTGTCAAGTATGTCCTGTGTCATTCAGGTAGGGGCTCAGGAATTTCTGGCACCCAAAGTGAGGTAAGGAGCATAATGCATCAGCACCTTTTCCATAGTTATCAAGAAAGAACTAAAACATTAAGATTTCTATTACTATTGCTGATTATCTTTTCTAAGAAAAAAGGAACCAGGTGCAGAAGCAGAACAGGAGAGTGGACGTGGAACGTGAGCACCGAAGCACAGCATCGCGTAGACAGTTAAGCCCCCGGATGTCTGCGGGCCTCACCACAAGAGCTTGGAGAAGCAGAAGTTTCTCCAAACTTCCTCAGGAAGGAGACGTCTCAGCCATCTTGGACGTCTCCTTCCCTAGCTGGCTAAACAGTGGGCGCTTTCCCAGCACTGGCACTGCCGCGCAGCCGAGGCGCCCTGCAGCAGCCCTTATGCGGGCGTGACAGAGGGCTTAGGGCATCTTGCCTTAGTGTCGTTCATTTCACAATGTCACCCCAGGTTCACACTTCTGACCTGAGAGGCATTAGTAAAAGAATTAGGATCACCTATGAATAACTAAGATCACCTATGAATAACTAATAACTACTACGGTTATATTTCTAGTTACTTTCTTCTTCATTATTTATACGGAAATAGGCTGAGGCCTTTTGCTCCTGCCTCGGCTCTTACGGGATCTCCCCGCTACATGTTCAAATTTTGCTTAGCTTTGCCATCTGTATTGTCTTACCCAATCATTTTGCTCCCTGAACCTGTTCCAACATGAGCAAATGGAAGTAATAATAGTAACTCATGGCATTGCTGGATGGTTAAGCAAGGTTAGACCTCAAAGTGAGAGTATCAATGAAAGGTGATCCCTTCAATGTGAATTGCTTCTTTCTTTCCTCCACACCCTTGTGCAATTGTAATAACTTTAAATTGTAAATCTGCTTCTTAACTTGCAAGCTGATTAACCAAGGTAAACAAACTGCAGATGGGACTACAGTGGAGTCAGGGAAAGAATCCAATGTTTAAATCATTCTGAAACTTTGTAAATGACCTAATCTTTCCTAAAGGAAAAATACTACTGGGTGGGGAAAGGATAAGGAGAACCACTTCTGAGCTCCACCCGGCTAATATCTGAGAATTTCATATTGCTTTTACAGATTTTTCCAATTGTATGTCATGACATGTCTATTTTTACAGATTTCATGTAAATTGGCCAAGTCTTGTTATGTGAAACATTCATCTGTTTGAAGTTCACACATGAACACAGTCTCACGTGTGTGCATGCGCACACACACACACACACACACACACTCTTTTTCTGTTCCTGCCCCTACCTCCAAAGTAGAGGTAGCAAAAATTCCCTGATGTCTCAGAAAACTAGGTCTTAGCCAAGAAATATTTGCTCACATAAGTCAAACATTGCATTTTCACTTGGCTGCTGAGCCTATTCTCACACGCACAGAAAAGCCAGCTGCAGGGCAGGATGCCAACTCATCGTGAACATGTCACATGGCGTTAGGCCACTTTTTCCTAGGTCCTGCTGAAAAAAAACTACTATGTCTGCTGCAATACACGGATACCTTGATTAGTGAATTACTGGAGAAAAGAACTCATGTATAAGAAACAGCAGAGTCCACTCATTTGTTTTCATTTATTTTAAAAAATACCCTTATTCTGTGAAGGAGAATTGCTTGTATTTGCAGCTGCATGACAAAAATGCCTCAATATAAAGTACCCCCCGACATCGGCCATTTTACCATAAGTGGGGAATAAATCTACGCTGAGTTAGAATGTAAATATGAAATAAACTGGTTCCTTAGATGTGAGGAACAGATAGGCACATTGAGTACTTTGGTAGCACAGAGGAAGGTACCAGGCATGATGTCATGGCAAGGGAGATTTCCTGAAAGAATGATGCCTGGGCAGTCTAAAAGAGGCGTTAAGATCCTTAGTCCTAGTACTACTGCCCCATACTGCTATTCAGTTTGGGGCTAGTTTCTTAACTTCCCTAAATACCAGCTGATTCACTTGCAATGAGGGTGATATTTGCTCACAGTTTTGTATCCCTTGGCTTTCAGGAAACTGCACAATCTTCTTTCCTTTCCACTACCGGCTTGTTTCCTTTCTTTGTCATTTGCACTGTCAAACGTGGGGCTCCTCATGTCTCATACCTCGAGACTCTGCGTTTCTTTTTTTTTTTTTTTTTTTTTGAGATGGAGTTTCGCTCTTGTTACCCAGGCTGGAGTGCAATGGCGCGATCTCGGCTCACCGCAACCTCCGCCTCCTGGGTTCAGGCGATTCTCCTGCCTCAGCCTCCTGAGTAGCTGGGATTACAGGCACGCGCCACCATGCCCAGCTAATGTTTTGTATTTTTAGTGGAGACGGGGTTTCACCATGTTGACCAAGATGGTCTCGATCTCTTGACCTCGTGATCCACCCGCCTCGGCCTCCCAAAGTGCTGGGATTACAGGCTTGAGCCACCGCGCCCGGCAGAGACTCTGCGTTTCTATTTTCACATACTCCCTTGGTTCAAATCTGCCTGCAGCCATGTCTCCACCCGCTCCAGCTCAGTCTTGCCTCCATTTCAGTTGCATGCTGGACATCTCCACATAGACACTCTGCCACGGCATTTAAAATTCAGCAAGTGTAAAGGTGAATTTGTTCTTCTTTCCCTAAATTACCTCCTGACTCTGGAATGGATAGCTCTTTTAAATAGGGCCCCTAATCTCACAAATTCCAAACTTCCAAGTCATCTTTAACATCTTCTCCCCGCTGTTCCTTATCTAATTAGTTGCCAAACTCTGTGGGTTATTACTTTGAAACTTGTTTGGTCAGAGCAGGAGTGGAAACTCAAAAGTCTATAATAATTGCGTCAGGAGTTTTATAGAGCAACAGGACTGAAACTCCTTAATGTAATTTTAAAACTGAACACATTTTTGTTCTCTAATCTTAAACACCTGGACTATTGTAGTTAGCTAAATTGGATCTTTGCTTACACAGTCATTCCCATTCCAGCATCTTTTATGCAAATTCCAAATTACCTATGTGCTTCCTCCATACAACTGTCCAGTCCTTTAATGCTTCTGAATAGTGTAAAAGGCACAGGACTTGTCTTTAAGGCACTCTCAAATCTCTTCCCAGACTGTCTCTCAGCCTCTTCTTCCATTGCCTCACTTCAGTTCTCCATGCTGTCCCTAAACTCTACTACTCTTGGAATCAATGGGCCTTTTCCTGACCCCAAACCTTTGTTTGTATCTTACCCTATTTTTGCCCTATTGCATTAATATTTGTCATATTTACTTGACTCGCCAGGCCATTAGCCTCCCCGATCCCAATTACCACGCTGCCTTCTCTCCTTTCTGAAGCCCTATACCACTTTGGTTACGACATTTGCATAGCATTTATCACGGAAAACCTCCCTACTAGAGTATAGATTCTCAAACACAAGTATTGACACTTAGTGCGTTTTTGTGTACTAAGGAAGTTTATTAAACAGTCTTTGATTTCATCATTGTTGGTTCCTGGGACAAAAGCTGTGGTCCTTTGCTCTGACAAAATCACGAACCTATTTTCTTTGTATTTTGACCTAATTACATAAGCTTCTTTTGAATTGGAAGCTCTGTATAGACTATTTTACTGCCAAATGCTTTTTTATCAATGCAGAAATAAGCCTTTGAGAGGCACAGTGCCTCAGCTGAAGACACATAGCCAGTTTCTGGTAGATAAGGTATGAAGCTTTGGAACTATTGCTCACACCATAAGCCCCTGGGTTCCCAAATCACCTCCCCAAGTACCTAGTTCATTGTCCTCTGCATACAAGAGATTTTTGCTGATTCCAATAAAAAGAAAGTAGTATGGTAGGACAGGAGAAATATGATAGGACAGGAGAAGTATAGGTTTTTGAATCAAACTAGGTTTAGATTCTAGCCTGGTCACGAGTTAGTGCATGGACTTTGATAAACAGCCCCTCAGCCTGTTTCCTTGTCTGTAAAATGTGGGTAGTTATCATCACTTCATGAAGTATTGTTAGTGAAATGGTATGGTGTGTATAAAGCAACTGGAACACAACAAATGCAGCCATTTATTTAAAATAATCTTCAGTAAGTTATAAATTCACATATTTGCTTTTTCTTAGGAATACATAAATTTTATCACAGATCCCTTTTCTAAGTTGAGTAAATGCATAGTGGATTTCTTTGCTTCCTTCCTCCCAGAATGTTGAAATTTGGGTGGTTGTAACTATTACTAAAGACTCCAACCAGTAACTGTTCTTTTTTTTTTTTTTTTTGAGACAGAGTTTCACTCTCATCGCCCAGGCTGGAATGCAATGACATGATCTCAGCTCACTGCAACCTCTGCCTCCCAGGTTCAAGTGATTCTTCTGTATTAGCCTCCCTAGTAGTTGAGATTACAGGTGTCCACCACAACACCCGGCTAATTTTCTGTATTTTTAGTAGAAACGGTGTTTTACCATGTCAACCAGGCTAGTCTGGAACTCCCGACCTCAGGTGATCCGCCTGCCTTGGCCTCCCAAACTGCTGAGATTACAGGCATGAGCCACCAGGCCTGGCCAAACTTTCCTTTTAAAAAAAGGTATTACCAAGAACTAAGTATTCTGGAAGGTGGATGCTTAGGCCATTCAGGGTCACTAAGCTGGGTGACAGAGATAATATTTTTGACACTTTGCAGAGCTCATTGTTTTCTCTGCAAAAAGAAGCTGTGACATTCACATAATAAACACGTAGAGAGCTTTAACAGACTTCAATGTTAAGTCTTCTGACAGCTGTATAACTGGTTTACTTGAACCTGTCTTTTCATAATGCTACCTTGCCTTTCACACCAATTCTGTGAGCCCAAGCAGGAATGAAGATGACCTGTTTCTAAAGGCAGCACAGAAGGGAGTGGTGGTAAACGTTATTGGAGGTTATTAGGTAGAATAAATGAAGAGCTGGTACTACTTCTAAACACTGCCGGGTCCTGACATACCTTGTGTTTTTATTTCTGATATGGGAGTAAAAGTAAGGTATTTTAACATTAAATGAGGATGACACTAGATGGTTGTAAGCCCTGCACCCTAACTTCTAAACTCTAAAATGTTCAAATATTGTTAGGTTTCAATGAAATCCAACAGTAGTCCCTTACTTGGAATCACTGTAGGATTGGTTCCAGCAATGGGCAACATAGGGTTTGGTTCTACACAGTGAGAATGGGTCAAAGAAACCCACTATAGTTGAAAATTGTTTTCCTCCTTACAAAGCTCATACCAATGTAAAGAGTAAAGAACTGTCAAAACACCTTCAGGGAAGAATACAAATACCCCCACAGCTGGTCCATGGAGCAAAGTATAATTCCAAGTAAGAAATTTCACTTAGCCAGGTAAGGCATTTAAGGAAAAAGAAATCTAGTCTGGGGCTCTGCTAGCCAGACACAGATAAATTACTATAGGCAAACATGTTTTTGAAGCTATTCTTTATGAAGATGGGAAATCCACCTTGCCATCTATATCCTTTCTGTTTTTGATAGGTGTTGGAAATGGATGCTCGGTGCCGCAAAGAAAAATTAGCACTGAGACAAAGGATCTTTCCGCAAGGCATTTTTACTTCCCGGACTGTAGGAAGAGTACCCTAGCTAGCTAGGCAACATGCCACAAGAGTACAATGAACAAAGGAAAACAGACACATTCCTTACACATTTGGAGTTGTCCTTACTGCTGTGTCTGATCTCCGTTGGCTGGAGCCAGACCTCACAATCTAAACTAAAACCCTATTGGCTAATAACTTAAAACTTTTCTAAACAGGCAAAAGCAATGAAGAGCTGGGACATGCCTGTGAGCACAGATATCTTGGTTAAAGTACAAGGACATAGAATGTACTACGTACCTGTAAGGATGGCACGTTTAACACAGGATAGGGCTTAACAAAGTTGTTAGCACACTTACTCTTTAACAAGAAAGGAAACTTTAAGAAGAAACTTTTCTACTTCCCGCAACAGGGGTGTTCGTGGGCTGGCTAGATCTTTACTCTGACCAGTACCATACAGGTCTCTAGTTCTCAACCTGGCTGCACAGTACAGCACTTTAATCCTGATACCCAGTCCCATCCTCAGAGATGCTGATTTAATTTGTCTAAGGTGCAGTTTGGGCCTCTGGATTTAAAACAAACAAACAAACAAACAAAAACTCCCTACGTAATTCTTATTTCTGGCCCGTCTTGTAAACCTTAGGCTATTTATTCTTAAGGGTTTGTAACAAGCCTTCCTCTTAAAATCCACCCCACCACCATTCAGCTTTTTGGGGTCTGTCTGTTGTTACCTCACCCATTCCCGACTCCCCCCCCACCACACACACACACACACACACACACACACACACACACACACACGAATTTCTCTCTACAGTCAGGCTGGAGTAATCCCAAAGTGATGTCTTTGATAAATAAGGAGAAGCCGGATGAAGAAAGTTAACTGCCACCCGAACAAGGTGTCAACAATGCTCACTCCCTGCTGTGTTACTCAACCTGTTTCTCTGCTTTCACGTTAGAGAATGTCCTAGGAGGTAACGCGCTGCCTCCCTAGTTATTTCCCCACCCTCGTGCTGGCCTTTGATAGACCTCCCAGGAGAAGGCCCACGATGCCGGGAGGGCACTGCACCTGCAGCTCGACTTGGCAGCACCCAAGCCCGCGGATGCTCCGCTTAGACGAACTCTGGTTGGGGCGGCAAGGCCAGCGATCTTTATCCTGCGACACGCGGGCACCCCTCCCCCTCTCCCGTTCCCACCCCGTCTGCGTTTACGGAGCAAGAAGATACCGTATTTACGTTTCCAGAAGGCAGGTCATCGCAGGCCCCACCCAGCAGTGGAGAGGGTGAGTCTCAGCCGGGGTTGCCGGAGAGCTCCTTCTCCGTCCCAGTGCTCTCGTCCCCTAGTCCGCGGCTCCCAGGGGCAGGGGACGCCGCGCACCTCTGACCTCAACAAACCCCTACTCCGCCCGTCTTCTTTGTCCCACCCTTGATGATACGGAGCCCCGACCCCGCCCCCGCCCACGGCGCTCATTTAGCTGGTATTGCGGAGCCGGGAGGCGCTGCTGCTGCTCACTGCAACCTGCTCTCGCTGCTGGGTGTGCTGCGAAGTGATGGCGTCTCCGGCCCTGACCCCGCGCGCCATGACTGTTGCGCAGCCGAGCGTGCCCGCGGCGCTGCGCCTCTTCGGGGGGCTGCCGGGGCTGCTGCTGCTGCTGCTGCTGTGCCTGCCGGCTGTGCGGGGTGAGTGGGGACCCGGCGGCCGGGGAAGACCCTGGGCTGGGTGGGCGGTCTCGGTCGGTCTCCGAGACGCGCACAGGGGCCGGGGACCCGGCAGGGGGAGCGCGTGGCCCGCGGTCGTGGCTCTCACCGCTCACCAGCGTTTGGACCTCCTGCTGCGTCGGCCCCCAGCTGACTTGGCTTTAGGGGTCGGCGCGGAGGGTTAAAGAGTCCCCGGCTGGGTTTGCGGAGCCGCCTAACCTGGGAAAATCGAAAGGGAGGGCTCAACGACAGAGTATCCTGAACCCCCGAAAAAGCTGGTCTAAAAGGGTGGGAGGCCAGACCGCTGGCCGCTCCCCACTCGCGACACGGAGCATAGCCGCCTGCAGCACACGGGTCTGTGAACTTGCGGTCACCTTCAGGCGTGGCATTTCAAGGGAGCATGTGTCTTAAAAACAGCATCTGTGAGGACACTCGATAGTCCCTCCCTTCAGTTCTGCTTTTGCCTCCCCAGGTGACTGTGGCCTTCCCCCAGATGTGCCTAATGCCCAGCCAGCTTTGGGAAACCGTACAAGCTTTCCCGAGGACGCCGTCGTGACGTACCAATGTAATGAAAGCTATGTAAAAATCCCTGGCTCCAAGGACTCCGTGATCTGCCGTCAGGACGGTCAGTGGACAGATATTGAAGAGTTCTGCAATCGTAAGTTCTTCATCCTTTTAGAAAAGCTATGAGAATGGAATGTATCTCATTTATTTTTATATGTCTTTGGAGTGACCAGCAATTGATCGTTTTCTAGCGTTTTTAAACCCCAGGTTTACCTTGTTGGCACGTCACACTCCAGCTAATTAAAGGCATTCACCTCCCTGAGTAGATCCTGCTGCTTCATTAAGAGCTTTTCTTCCTAACACTGGATACCTCTTGAACGAACTCGTAGAGAAACAGTAGTAAACAATAGGTATTGTTTAGGGAGTAAATATATAAAATGTATTTGGCGATTGCCTTGAGACACAGCATAAGTGATCTGTTTTCTTAAATATCATTTTGTAAAGTAGGACTTGCCAAACAGAACCCTGTGGTGGCATTTTTAAAAGCTCTCAATATTTACTTCAAAATCTACTTGTACATATTTATAGGGTATGCGTGATATTTTGACACATGCATACGATGTGTCATGATCAATCATGGTAATTGAGATAGCCAGCACCTCAAACACTTAGCGTTTGTGTGGAGAATATTCCAAATCTTCTCTTCTTGCTACTTTGAAAACATATGTGTATATACATAAATTGGGATATATATATGGATATATATATACATATATAAATTGGGATATATATAGGGATGTATGTATATATAAATTGGGATGTAGATAGGTTGATTGATTGAACCCCAGGTTTACCTTGTTGGCACGTCACACTCCAGCTAAAAATGAATAAAAGGCCCAGTGAAGTTTTGGGGCTAACACAGTAACTGTGTTTGATATTAAGTTATCTAGTAGATCAAGATTGCTTGTTTTAGGTGAATATACATACAGTCATTCACACCTCATGTGCCCTTTGGTTTCATAAAATATATATTGGCATTATTTTGGAGGAAAAAAATCTGTTATTTACATAGCCCTGTATCAGCATTTAGATATATGGGTAAAGATAGTCCATCACCTGACTTTGAACAACTTAGATCAATGGAAGCTACAGTAAATACAGAAATTGCCACAAATACTCAGAAGCGACGCGTGAAATAGGCTTTAACTTTTTATTTTTATCCACGATAGAGGCAGTAGGATCAAGTACATAGTCTTTGCACACGTATCATGGTTTAGAATTGATAACTTTTCCCCATGTTATTACTTTATTTAATCCTTAAAAACCTCATGAGGTAAGTTGGGGCTCTTATCCTCATTTTGTAGTGAAGGAGACAGGTCCTTGTAGTTAAATAACTTCCTCAAGAGCAGCAGCTTTTATCCCAAAAACGAGGGGTAAACTCGGGCCCTCTGACTACAAATCCAATGACCTTTCCACTTGACCATGCCTCTCTAGATTCACATTTGCCCAGCTGTTTATAGATGTAAATACTCTACGTATGCAATTGACTCATCTGATTCTCGACCCCAAGGCTTATGGGAATTAAATGAGTTTAAGTGTAAAACATTTAGAAGTGTTCAATCAATATTAGCTGCTATTGTTATTGTTGTGCAGGACATTAGTCCAGGGGTGTGGAAATACCCTATCCCTGTACTATATGGTGTTGTGTAGTTCTTTAGGGCACAATAAGGAAATTAACATTTTTTGGATGCCAGAACTGTGCCAGAGAACTTAAATATTATTGTTACTTTTTTAAAGTGGAGATAGTGATATCTGTGTGCCAACTCTACTTCCTAAACCTCTGGTAACTAGGAAATAAAGTATACATGTGAATGCATCTGGTAGATTGCAAGTGCCATGGTGATATTAATATAGTTAAATACCAAGTATGTACAAAGCAGTAAAGAAGGGTGATTTAGGGTCCAATTAATTAAATATAGATTATAAAACAAAATACTACTTTTTTTGTTATTGCTTTTGTTAATACTTTCAGGTAGCTGCAATGCACCACCCAGACTAAGTTTTGCAGCCCTCGCACCGCCTCATATCAGTCAGAATTATTTTCCAGTCGGTACTGTTATACAATATGACTGCCGTCCAGGTTACAGAAGAGACCCTTCTCTATCAAGAAAAGTAACTTGCCTTCAGAATTTGCAATGGTCCACAGCACCTGAATTTTGTAAAAGTAAGTAAAATTTTTAAAAAGCATTTCCAACCATCTGGTGTTTGGGGGAAATAGTATTCCTTCCCTCGTTCATGCTAGAACTCTGTATGTATATACTATTTATTATTTAGGATATTTCTTGATAGGACCATGAGTGTTAATTGATTTTGAATTAGACAAACTACTTATGTGGTAGGAATACTTATTCACTCGAAAATTTCACATTTAATTAGTTTGAGGTTACCTAAAATAAAATACATATATATTCTAAATATGTCGCTTTTCCAAAACTTATTATAAAGTGAAATTTGAATTAAAGAAGACTAACGGTCAGGCATGGTGGCTCGTGTCTGTAATCCCAGCACTTTGGGAGGGCAAGGCAGGTGGACCACTTGAGGTCCGGGGATTGAGACCAGCCTGGCCAACGTGATGAAACCCTGACTACTCAAAATACAAAAATTAGCTGGGTGTGGTGGCGCACACCTGTCATCCCAGCTTCTTGGGAGGCTGAGGTAGGAGAATCCCTTGAACCCAGGAGGCAGAGGTTGCAGTGAGCTAAAATTGTGTCACCACACTCCAGCCTGAGCAACAGAGTGAAGCTCCATCTGAAAAATAATAATAATATAAAAAAGAAGTCTAAGGGTGAGAAATATCAATGGTTCAGATGATGAAGTTGCATATATGTGCTTGATAATTTTTTCAAAATTTCCCCCAGCTTTATTGAAGTATAATCAACAAATTTTAGTTGTACAACATGTTTTGATATATGTCCACATTGTGAAATGATTAACACAGTCAAGTGAATTAATATATCCACCACCTCACATAGTTACCTTCTTTGTTTGTATGCCTGATAATTTAATTTAAAAAAAATCTATGTGTATTCTATTCTAGAGCGATCGTGCCGTAATCCTGGAGAACTACTAAATGGTAACATTAACATACCAGATGGCACATTATTTGGTGCTTCCATCACCTTCTCATGTAACCCAGGGTAAGTTTGGGCATACTAAAACCCTGTGTTTAGGAAATTAGAAAACAAATTAGGATTTAAGATGAGATTGTTAGTTTCATGACTGGTATTCACAGCTGGTAGCAACTCAAACAATCCCTCTCCTGAAAGACCCTTCATCATGAGCTCCTCACAGTTAAATTTAGTAAAATGGGGCAAGAAAGAAAGATTTCTTATACCACCAAATTCTCTAAATTCTGATTTCAGTACATATATGATTCAATAAAAACATTTAAATGTGATTAATAAAAAATTTGAGATGATGTTACTTGCAGAAATAATTCTTCAAATGTTAAATACTAAACCAGTCTTTAATTGACCTAAATAATGACTTTGCTTATGAGTTTATCTATATGCAAACAAGCTGTTACAAAACAGCATGAGTTAAAGACATTCCTAGTGTGAAAATATTCTAAACTAAGTTCTTTGATAAGTTCTCTATATAGGGAAAAGGAACTCACTCATTGAGTACCATCAGTGTCTCAGATACTGTTGAAAACTTTACATTTATTTTTTCATGTCATATCTGTAAATTATTCTATTTTACTATGTGTCCCTATTCTTTATAAAATCTGGGAACTACTTTAAACTCTTTAAATATAAGTATATTCTATGAAGCCTATGTTTAGAACTCAGAATTATAAAATGTTCAATCATCTATGTCATTTAAAAATGTTTTAAAACACTTCGTGTATTCTAACACCTTCTCCATGCACATAAAAAATGTGCATGTCTTACCCGTTTTTACTCTTTGCATGTCACCTTTTTAAACTTAATTTTTTTCCTTTAAACTACTGTGTGGACTTTTATCACCTACTGTTTTATCTTCACCTACTGCTATAGTCAATATTTTAAGATAATAACCTGGAGAATTTGAGGAAAGTCAAATATGTGTGAATGTAACAAACTATTTCTCTTCCCCTATTGCTTTAGGTACAAATTATATGGCGAGACTTCTAGCATTTGTCTTGTCTCAGGCAACTCTGTTCAGTGGAGTGACCCATTGCCAGAGTGCAGAGGTAAGATTTAAAAAAATCTAAACATGCAGGTGAGTGCTCAATGATAAATTAATTTCTGCCCATTAAGAGTTAGCACAGTGTGTATTTGTAGCCAACCCACCTTTAAATATATGAGTGCTTTGCTAATTTTAAGACCTTTTCTAGTGGTGCTTCTCAATTTATTAGCTGTGAAGATAAACCATCAAGTTTTCTGAGTCCCAGTTCCTGAACTATAGAATGAGGATTAAAAACAAACTTAGGGTTTGTATTGGACTTGGTCACTTGTTGTCTAACCATTACTTCTAAAGTCAAGTATGATAGGTAAAAGATTTCCACCCGACAATTTTCCGTAAGAAAGTACTGTGACGGCCGGGCTCGGTGGCTCAAGCCTGTAATCCCAGCACTTTGGGAGGCCAAGGCGGGTGGATCACGAGGTCAGGAGATCGAGACCATCCTGGTCAACATGGTGAAACCCCATCTCTACTAAAAATACTAAAAATTAGCTGGGCATGGTGGCGTGTGCCTGTAATCCCAGCTACTCAGGAGGCTGAGGCAGGAGAATTGCCTGAACCCAGGAGGCGGAGGTTGCGGTGAGCCGAGATCGCGCCATTGCACTCCAGCCTGGGCAACAAGAGTGAAACTCCGTCTCAAAAAAAAAAAAAAAAAGAAAGAAAGTACTGTGAATCAGAGGGTCTATAAGACTTGATCACATATCCGAAAACAAGTGGCAGTGGAAGGCGTTTGACTCAGGTCTCTTATTTCAAACCCATCATTTTTCTAAAACCCGGTGCCTACAGGCTTCTTCTTAAGATTAAAATGATTAACTGAGATAATTATTTAGAAGGGTTTTAAGGTGTGATTTTTCTTTATTATTAGAGGCATAAGCTTATATCATAAGGAAGAAATACGGTTTTTGCATTTGAGAATCTTCTCAAATATATGGTACAGAAATATTATAAATAGATATATATCCAGTTAAATTTATGTCAGAAACACGTATCTCTTGGAAATTGAGAGAAATAAAATACATACATTTTAAAATGTAGGCTTGCTTTCTTCCCATCCTTCTCTGTCTTACACGCAACTTGCCCTGCAAATGACTTCTGAAGTCCCTATTGTCAAAATCATTAAGTTCAAGTTTTTGTATGTTACTAGGGGAAGAAAACTAGAGTAGATTTAGCATAATTTATCAAACATTTATCGATTGACACTCTATGGTAGGCCATGTGTAGGGTCAACTGATACAAAGACAAATAAAACGAAGCTTTGCCTGCAAGGAGCCTGCTCTGTCACACCTACCATGTGTTCTTCTTTTTGAGATGTTCTACTACTATTTTTTTCTCATTGTAATTGTTTTTAAATTTTCATCAGTACTACCCCGAAGCACCTTTCCCATTTCCATTGTCCAGTAAGAGACATTGTAGCTGATTGTAAATTAAAACAGAAAACAAGGAAACGCTGAGCCGTATCTTTTGTTTGACCCAGGCAACATGTCACAAAGTTCAGACAAAGTCTCCCATCTGAAGCCAGTATTTTCACAAGCACCTGCTATGTCATGAACGTGACGGAAATGCAAACCTACTTTGTCTTCCTGCTTTCACCAACTAGGCCACAGTCTTGCTTTCCTGTTTGGTGGCTTGAACTCCACACTGAATAATCTAATGCTCACGTTTTCCTCCTTGGCTGTTCTATCTTCTCTCCCACTCAGCCACCACTGACATCTGCATCCTGCAGGAAAGAGCCCCAGTTCTTAAGCAATCCCAGTGCATTCAGCTATCCCCGTAAGGCCCTACTGCTTTGAGGATCATTTTGATTTCTTCATATAACTTGTTTTGTTTTGACCATACCAAAAAGATTGAATGGAAAGTAAATTCTTTTTTTTTTGAGTCGGAGTTTCGCTCTTGTTACCCAGGCTGGAGTGCAATGGCGCGATCTCGGCTCACCGCAACCTCCGCCTCCTGGGTTCAGGCAATTCTCCTGCCTCAGCCTCCTGAGTAGCTGGGATTACAGGCACGCGCCACCATGCCCAGCTAATTTTTTGTATTTTTAATAGAGACGGGGTTTCACCATGTTGACCAGGATGGTCTCGATCTCTTGACCTCGTGATCCACCCGCCTCGGCCTCCCAAAGTGCTGGGATTACAGGCTTGAGCCACCGCGCCCGGCGGAAAGTAAATTCTTAAACAACATACCGCTTCACCTCAAGTATGCAGCCCTAGCCGATAAACACTTGAGGTTACATTGATGTCCATACATGAATATGGATATGAAGAAGGAAAGAACAGTGGACACATTCACTAATTGTCTACAGTTACACAGAAAACAGGGGATGCTAGTTTATCTCTAATGGAGCCTCACTGTCAGAGGACCTGTTTGCTTATCTCTCTGCAAATGTTTTCTTTTTCAAAGTATTAGCCGACTGCTGGTACCTGCTAACCTAGGATCAATCCCTGGTGTGTAATGACTATCATCCCAGACCCTTCTTTTTATCTTAACTCGTCACATCTCATCACGGTATCATTGTGCTTTACCTCCTCAGTCTGTTTTTCAAACTTGTGTTTTGCCCTCCATCTGTCTACTTCTAACATAGTTTATTATTCCTCCTGTGGACTTAGAATCAGGGCCACCCCTAACATTTCCAGGGCCCAGGCAAGAATGTAAATGGTGGTCGTTGGCCTGAGACCTACCTTCTTTCAAATAGCTCTTCCCCTGCTGTAAGTGTTTTCTGGTGCACGTAAGTGGACAGTTTAGCCTACATAGCCAAGTCATGTCCACCACATGCACTATAACTTGTATCAACCCTCCATTGTCCTTTGAGTTATAGGTGAGTATGTCTGCAGAATAGACCACCCCCAAGAATATGGATCGGGGGAGGGACCTCTCAGGTCCTAGAAGGTGTGTTAGTGCAGGGACTTCTGGGTGCTAGTTCCTGGAGCATGTTCTAGAATGGAGGCGGGGTGGTAGGACGGGCTCTCATTGAGTATATTCTCTCAGCCTACAGACATCCTCCCAATGGGGAAAGACACATCCAGAGGAAGGCCAGAGCACAGCCTTTTAAAGTGTGGTGTCTGAGGCAGGAATCTTAAGATAGCAGTATCACTCTTGAACTCAGGAAACTGAAGATTCCTGCCTCCATTCTTTTACTCTATTAATGTTTCATGCATATTTTATCCAGAGCAATCTGAAACACAGATGTGACTTGTCTATTTCCTCCTTAGAGCTTATTCATATCTTCCATCACTTACAAAGCCCAAACTCCTTAGTATAGTGTACAAGGCAGCCATGGTCTACCTACTGCTTGACACTCATGTCTTGCCCTCATGTTTTATGCTTTATACATGCAAACTGCTTGTGGTTTCCATGTACCTCTTTTTTCCTTTTCTTTCCTTTTTTAAAATTGAGACAGGGTCTCTCTCTGTTGCCCAGGCTGAAGTGCAGTGGTTGCAGCCTCAACCTCCTCAGCCCAAGTGATCCTCCCACCTCAGCCTCCCTTGTAGCTGGGACTACAGGTGCACACCACCATGCCCAGCTAATTTGTTTGTGTGTGTGCGTTACTTTTTTTTTTTTCTCCATAGACAGAGCTTCTTCATGTTGCCCAGGCTGGTCTTATACTCCTGGGCTCAAGCAGTCCACCCACCTTGGGCTTCCAAAGTGCTGGGATTACAGGCGTGAACCACCATAGCTGACTGCCCATCTGTACTTAGCTATATTTTCCTTAATAATAATTAGTTCTCTAGTCCATCAGGAAGATTTCCAGGCTGGCTAATTCTATGATAACCCTTGCATTTTGTATTGAAATTATCTCCGAATCTCTTTTCCCACTAGCTTTTAAGACATAGGAGCTATATATCTTGTTCAGCTTTGCACTTCCAATTACAGAAAAATGCCTTGCTTGTGTTAGGTGCTCAGAAAATGTTTGAACTGAACCGATGGTACATGTGTCCCTGCACACCCTAAGTTAGTGTAAATCAGCACAGCTTGTTCTTGCTGCTTGTTTTGATCCAAGACCTAAAGTGATTGATTTATAAATGTGCTGGCTATTCTCTGTGTTCCTAAGTATGTTTGATGTAACATAATTTGACATATACACATATTTAATTGCCTTCATTCTTTAAAAAAAAAAAAAAACTTCATGCCTCTAGAGTATGTGGAACTATTGAATTTTTTTCTCAGGGTAGCTGCCATGGAGTGGTCCCTTTTTACGGTATAACTTAAAAAAAAAACTCTGCCTGTATTTATTTTATAAGTTCAGCTGCTCAGTAAGATTATTTTGAATTAAAGTCTCTGTGAGTCAATATGTGCTAAAATTTTTTACTTTAGAAATCAAAATGTAATCCTCACATTTAAGATACTTGCTCTATCCAAAATGATCTGTACTTAGTTCTTAAGCATGCTGCTTGAATTTTCAGCTCCTTGCATTTGCTATCATTTTCCTCTTAGAGTGAAGAGCAATGCTCTCTTCTCTATTCTTTCTTAAAAGAATGGTACCTATTAGGTTTACACTCAAATTCTATTTCCCTGCCAAAGTCTTCTCTGACTACACTGATAAAATCTCTAAACTCCTGCAGCATTTACTTTTCCTAGCATCATTTTGGTATGTTCAAATCTTATAATTTTTCTTTTACATTCATGTTCTGAATCTTAGTATTTCTGTGAATTGGTCTCAGGGTTAGCATTTGTCTTCTACACCATTTGCATTCACAGTTTCAGTATACTACCAGTTACTTAATAGGCATTTATAAGCATCTCTTGTTGATACTGCTGAATTTAGAAAAATTATATTTTGACTTTTAAAAAATATAATCTTTAACATGTTTTCGCCTTATTTGTAAAAATACTAATTTTATTTATTTAAAAGATGTTTGAATTGTTTTTTTAAGAAATTTATTGTTCAGCACCACCAACAATTAACAATGGAATAATTGAAGGGGAACGTGAGCATTATGGATACAGACAGTCTGTAACGTATTTATGTAATAAAGGATTCACCATGATTGGACACAACTCTATTTATTGTACTGTGAATGGTGATGAAGGAGAATGGAGTGGCCCACCACCTGTATGCACAGGTAATCAGTTTGGATAATTGCTTTATTTTTACCCTTAGGTATATATGTGGGTTGCAGACATTCTATGAACTCCCTAAGAAAAAACTGTAAAACGTTTATATCTGCATACTTGTGTTTTTCTGTGGGACACAATTTTTTTTTTTTTTAAATTTAGGTTCTGGAGTACATGGGCAGGTCATGCAAGGTTGTTGCATAGGTACATATATAACCATGTGGTTTGCTGCCTCTATGCCCCCTTCATCTGTATCAGGCATTTCTCCCCATGTTATCCCTCCCCACCCCCTGCTGTCCCTCCCCTAACCCCCTCCCATCTGCCCTCAGTATGTGATGCTCCTCTCCCTGAGTCCACGTGTTCTCATTGCTCAACACCCACCTATGAGTAAGAACATGTAGTGTTTGGTTTTCTGTTCTTGGGAACACAGTTTTTCTAAAGCTTCTCAGAAAGGTCTTTGGCTGGTATACACACACTCACACACACATATGTATATGTGATGTGTATATATAAAATAGACCTCATATTTTTGGTGAATTTGCTGTTTTATACCATGTTGCTTTCAGTAAGTTAATATAGGTGCTTTGTTTATACAAAGAGCATATAAAGTGGTTTATTAAATTGAAGGGAGAATCTTAGATTGAACTGAGGGTTCTAGATAATGATCATACGTGTTGCAACAACTGAGAAACTCTTGCCA
Organism: Saimiri boliviensis; assembly: GCF_048565385.1. NCBI lineage: Eukaryota > Metazoa > Chordata > Mammalia > Primates > Cebidae > Saimiri > Saimiri boliviensis. The sequence goes on from NC_133462.1 coordinate 59,804,370, forward strand.
TCTGTTAACTTCACTGAGTTAACATTCAATTATATTCTGCCTCCAAAATTTCTATTATTATCCATTCTCTTTCATCCTTCTAGTCTTTCAATGTCTTTTTATATCCAGATGGTACTCTCAGAATCCTTAGAACTGCTCTTTAAATATATTTTAAAAGAAATATTTAGGAGATCAGTGAAGCTGTACTAAATACTTATTGCCTAATATCAGTTGGTAGCATTTGTTTAAGCAGTGGTGAATGCCAGCATGACTGAAGCATTTGAGTATTTACTTTTATAATTATAATTGAAATGTTATTAGTATGAATTTTAAAAATTCCTTATTAAAATATTTTTTTATTATAAGTGTCATGTATAGACATAATGACAATATTAAAGCCATGGAGACGAGTACAAAATGAGAAGTGAAAGTCTCTATCACTAGTCCTGCTCTGAGAGATAACCATTTTTTATAAATTCTTGTGCTTTATTTTAGAATATAAATAAACATACAAATATTTTTTATTTATCACGTAAATAGTGTGGGCATTCATTTATCTAACCACTCCTCTATTGATGGCAATTTAGGTTTTTTGCTGTAGTTTTCTTTTATGAGCTATTATTGCAAATGATGCTATAATATTCTTGTACATCTCTCACTGCACATGTATGCAAGTACATTTGTACAATAAATTCCTTGCAGTATAATTGTAACAAAGATATGTGAATTACATTTTTCATAGCTGTTAGTAACATTGCTTTTTAAAAGACTGTACCTATTAGTCTCCCACTAATATTACATCATTGTGCTGTTTGCACCTTTAATGATAATAATTGTTATGGAGATTTGACAGTGTAGGTGGTAAAATGTTTATTATTTGAATTCATTTAATTATGATGAAGTTTGGTGTGTGTGCTTTTAAATTTTGGCCATTTGATCCAGTTCATATTGATTTTTTCATGGAAGTACCCAAGTAGGTCATGGCAGGCTAATGCTTCCATTAAAACAACTATAATATCTGAATATATTACCAAAAAATTATATTTTTAAAGGCATAAGATACAGCTGTGGAAGCAACAAGTTCTGAATGAACTAAAATGAACTAAAATTCCTGGGGGTGAAGGCAACCCATTCTGAAGTAAGCCAGTTTTCCCTAGGGACATTTGCTGATTCTGAACCTGGACTAAGGATCCACTTTGACCCAGACAAAAGACTACTTCCAGGAAAGAGAAACCAGTAAAGCTTTAATGGTTGTGGAAGGATAGGGTAATACACTGCAAACTGAAGTCCTCAAATGCAAAACAAATTTTTCCTAAAGGCCATTTGCTAATTTGGTTTGGGGGTAGGGGGCTGCATATGAGGCTGGGAAGCTTGACCCAAAGCTTCTAAAGTATAAAATGATGTCTCTCAGAACTTGATGGTATTTGGATAGCATATACCTATCAGAGGAACAGACTTTTATATAGCATATCACAGGTCTCCCTGTTAGCACATTGGTGCTCATTTTGAAACTGTCAAGGGGAAGGACATTAGATGGCTGGACTGGGGAAACTCTGACGGATAGACCTGAATCTCCTGACATCTTCCAAGGGTGAAATAATAAAGATCCGTGAGGCTTTCAGTCAGAAGCCCAGAAGGGCCACTCTCAAGGAATGGAGGCAAGAGCAGAGTAGATAGAGTCTTCCTGAAACTGGAACCCAGTTCAATTCCTACTAGGTTAAAGATATGATTACCTCAATGCAGTCTGCTTATCAGGAAGGCATATCATATCATCTGGATTTTTTATTATATAATGTTTGACATACAATAAAAAGACTGTTAGATATGGAAGGAAGAAAGAAAATATGGCCAAATCAAGAGAAAACAAAACCAAATAAAGAATATCCAGATAATTGAGTTAGCAAATGAGGACTTTAAAATAACTAATTAACATGTTTAAGATGATAAAACAAAAGAGAACTTCAATAGAGAATTGGAATCTGATATTCTACAACTGGAAAATATCTGAAATTAAGAACACAATAGGTAGGTTTAGCAGTGTTTCAGACAGAGCAGGAAACAGTGTTAGGAACTGGAAGACAGATTGGTTAAAAATACCTACCTAAACCAATTCACAAAGAGAAAAAGGAACGCGAAATATAGGTAAAAATTTGAGACATGTTAAACTGTTCTAACACATGTTAGAAAAAGGAGAGAGAGAGAAAGTGAGAGACAAAAAGGAAGAGGTGAAGGAAGAAGAGAAGAGAAATAGGAGCAGAAGAAATATTTTAAATGATACTTACTCAGAATTTTCCAACACTGATAAAATACATTAGCCAACATGTTCAAGAAGGTCTCTGACTAAGCTGAATAAAAAGAAAACCACTTTAAGGCACATAGCAAAAACAAAAAAGAATCTTCAAAGAAGCAACAGTAAAACTGATCACTGACTTCTCAGCAAAAAATGATGCAAGCCAAGACAATAAGAAAAAAATCTTTAAAATACTGTAAGAAAATTACTGCTCACCCAGAATTCTATACCCAATTAATATATCATTCAAAACTGAATGCAAAAGAAGGATGTATTCAGACAAAAACCAAGAAAACTTTGCATTAGCAGACCAAACATGCACAGAATGAAAAACTAAAGGAAATTCTTCAAGTAGAATGAAAGTAATTCCAGATAAAACATGAAAACAAAAGATGAAATTAATACTGGCAAGGGTAAATGAATACTGAGTTTACAAACAGTGAATGTAATGTCGAAGATCTGAGCAACAATTAAGCATAGATACATATAAGAGCATTGAAGCTCATTAGGACCAGTGGCCAGTATTTGTTTTCAAGCACACATGGGATATTTACCAAAATTGAGCATATGCAGGGCTCTAAGCTACAATACATTGCAAAAGATTGAAGTTACTCAGAGCATACCTCCTAGCCACAGTGCAATTAAACTAGATATCAGTAATGAAAAGATAACTAATAAATTAATTTCTAGGAAATTTAAACTCTAAGGTAGTATATAAATTCTCTGGGTCAAAACTGAGAACTTGATAGAACAAGGAATAATTTTTATATAGGAGGGCCTTAGAATGAAAGGTTCATACAAAAACTTATCCTAATAATAATTATCAGTTTGAGTGCCTGCCAAATGCGTGTTACCTGCTAGGCATTTCACCTGTGTTACCTTCTGGGTTACCTGATAGGCATTTTACCTGCTAGGATTTATCCCTTACAGCAGCCTATGAGATAGGTAAGAAGGCAGAAAAAAATGACCAATACCATCTGAGTTCCTAGGGCATCCTGTTTGTGATGGGTCTGTCAACAGTCATCCTGGATGATGTAATCTCTTGTTTTACGGATAGACACTGTGAAATAGCTTACTCAGTTATTTCCCTTAATTCTTATAATTATGCAGTCTGTTTGGCTTCTATTCTCATTTTGCAGACAAGAAACTATAGCTTAGAGGGGTTAGTCACTAGTATGTGGTGTAATCAGGCATCGGCACTACTCAATACTGCCTCAGCAGGGACTTTGTATAAGCAACCCAATGGCAGATGGGCTCTGATGACCTAAAAAGTTGCTCTGCTGTTAGATTTGTGCTTTTCAGAATATGTTTTTTAGGAAAGTTTCATCAGACTTGTTAACTAGTCTGAAATCTAAAGAGGAACTAATGTATGGAATGTTGCTAACCATCACAAGAGAAGTAAAAGAAGTTATTTTTATTCAGACTCAAGTATTACTTTAAAAAAGAAGTGAAACAAAGCAAGTTATCATGATTATTAAGGTTTCCTAAAAGCTGTGAAAAAGGTAGCTACGCTTGATTGTCTCTGTTGGCCTAGTGACTACATCCTGTTGTGCTTTAGTATTAGCCACAAAAGATAACTTGGGAGAGAAAATAGAGACGTGCCACAGAATAAGATCACGAGTGACTCTAACTTTGATTTATTTCACAAAAAGCAGCTTAAGCACCTCAGCATTATTTGTTATTAAGTCTGCTTTAGTCACTCGTAGGTATAATTTATATCAAAGCAAAAGCAATTTAGCATTTTAGCTCCTTGAGAAATATACAGTTAAGACTTGGTTTCCTGAAAGTCATACCTAGGTGTTTGTGGGGAGAGAGAGAGGATAGTCACAGAGCAAGTAATGGCTAAGAATCTTAACGTGGCCAGCAGTATTCAGCTAACTTATTTCTTAACCTTTTCCTTCACAGGAAAATCTGTAACTTCCATGGCCCCACCAACAGTTCAGAAATCTACCACAGTAAATATTCCCACTACAGAAGCTTCATCAACTTCTCAGGAAACTTCAACTTCTCAGAAAATTTCAACTTCTCAGAAAACTACCACAGCAAATGCTCAAGGTACAGAAACTCCATCAGTTCTTCAAAAACACACCACAGTAAATGTTTCCACTATAAGAACCCCACCAACTCAGAAATTCACCACAGTAAATGTCTCAGCTACAGTAGTCACACCAGCACTTCAGAAACCCACCACAATAAATGTTCCAGCTACAGGATTTTCATCAGTATCTCAGAAACGTACCACAGTAAATGTTCCAGGTACAGGAATCTCATCAACACCTCAAAGACACACCACAGTACATGTTTCAGCTACAGAAGTCCCATCAACACCTCAAAAAAACACCAGTGTAAATGTTTCAGCTACAGAAGTCTCAGCAATTCCTCAGAAACCTACCACAGTAAATGTTTCAGCTACAGGAACCCCACCAATTCCTCAAAAACCCAGCAGAGCAAATGATTCAGCCACCAGAGCCCCAGCAACAGCTCAGATATCTCTCATATCAAAAACCTTATCTACAAGGACCCCTCCTGCAGCTCAGAATCCCATAATGACAAATGCTTCTGCTACGCAGACCACACTAACAGCCCAAAGATTGACCACAGCAAAAGTTCCATTTACGCAGAGTCTTCCAGCAACACAAAAGTCCGCTAATGTACATTCCCCAGTGTCTAAAGGTCTCAAGAGTACACAAAGATTCTCTTCTGCTCATATTACAGCAACACAGAGTACACCTGTTTCTAGGACTACCAAACATTCTCATGAAACAACCCCAAGTAAAGGAAGTGGAGCCGGTTCAGGTCAGTTGACACTTCAGGATCTAATGTGCTATCGTGGAAATATGAACTTGACCAAGATTGCAGGATTAAATGGTCTCTCATTTATTATAGCCAGGGTTTTTCATACTAATACTTTTTACTTTCTTTGGAGGTGGACTTGGATTTTACTAGGGCAAATCTTTAAAAAAAGAAACATTTACAATAATAGAGAAAAAGACTGTGGCCCCATTAAAAAATGCTAGATTAAGATTGGCAAAGAAATTCTGTTTTCTGTAGTAGTTTTAGGGAGTCGTCAAATACTTCAGGACTTCTCTAAAGAAGCAAATATGTGCTGTCTTTAAGGTTGAGTCCTGGGTCTAGTTCATTAGCAGAGTCCCATCCCTCAAAGCATGCTAAGGAATCTTTCCAGAGTCCCTAGAGTTGCAGGTTTGGTAAAGCATCTCAATAGTGTCATCTAAGTAATCGAAAATACAGAGATTCTTTCAAATAGTTTGTATTATTACAAGGCTCTATAAATGATAGCTTCCCAGTGGCACCAAATAATTGTGTTGTATCTATAGTTTTACCCATTATGACTATATCTTCAAAATGATTTTATACATTTCATAACTGTTACCTTGAAGCCTATTTTGCCAACAGCTGGGTATTTTTAAGAATTACATCATGGATGTTACTGTTAAAGTTCCCTAATACATTTATCTCCCCAGCCCATTTTTCTCCCTCTAAGGCAATTACCACCCTGAAGCTAATGTGCTTACTTCCTGTCAGTTTTCATTTTTTTTTTTTTTTTTTTTTTTTTTTTTTGAGACGGAGTTTCGCTCTTGTTACCCAGGCTGGAGTGCAATGGCGCGATCTCGGCTCACCGCAACCTCCGCCTCCTGGGCTCAGGCAATTCTCCTGCCTCAGCCTCCTGAGTAGCTGGGATTACAGGCACGCGCCACCATGCCCAGCTAATTTTTTGTATTTTTAGTAGAGACGGGGTTTCACCATGTTGACCAGGATGGTCTCGATCTCTCGACCTCGTGATCCACCCGCCTCAGCCTCCCAAAGTGCTGGGATTACAGGCTTGAGCCACCGCGCCCGGCTAGTTTTCATTTTTATACTCCATATATGTATCCATAAGTAGTACATAATATTGTTTCATATTTTAAAAATAATTTACAGACACTGTATGTTATATGTTTCATTATCTAACTTTTAGCTCTCAGCATTGGTTTTGTGGCTTATATGGATTTATTTAGATTCAGTTCACTAATTTTAATTCTTTATGGGGATTTTTACTTTAAAATTTTATGACATCTCTTGGTCTAAAATTTCTAGGTTGAATACATCCAGTTTTTAATAGAGTAAGACAAAGAGAAATCAGCATCACTTATAAATTTGTTATAGAACTAAGTTTATTGACATATTTCCTTCTGTAAAAAGTATAAGATAATTTAACAAATTTAAACTGAACCAAATGAGTCAATTAAAATAATAAAAATATCAATGCTTGGGATCAAATTTTACTCTTAGATACAGTTAATTTACTCTTTCAGGGCACACTATAATATGCCATATTCCACTCTTATTGAAAAAAAAAATTGTAGCTACCACTTACTGAATAGATAATGACATGTTCCATTTACCAAAATTGTAGCGACCACTAACTGAATAGATAATGACATGTTCCATGTTCCATTTGATGCCACTCATCTATACTACAACCTTGCAGAGTATCTTTAGTTTGATTTTTTAGATGAGGAATTAGAGACTTAGAGATTAATTCATACAGTTTATGTACAGTTTCATCCTGCATTTTTTTGGCTGAGTATATTGCCTGTTCTAAACGGTACTCTGAGTAAGTGTGTTCACCTCACTTAGGAGAACAGCTTATTTATTGTTATAAATATGCTTGTATGAAAGTAAATTTATTTTTGCAATGCTTCACCCATAGTCACTCAAATATATAAATAATAAGGTGATATGGCAGTTTTGAGATTTGATATAGTCTGTTGAAAGGGACTTAGGCTTCTTATGGTTTCTTGATAGCAGGATTGGGTCAGTAATTATTTACCGTTTAAGTTTTCAAACCTGTTTCTTGCCCTCAAGTCTTAAAACCAAATTTAAATGGTGTTTGTTTTGGTATTCAGTAACTCTTTATCATAGTTTATATTTACAGTGTTGATTCTGTTGAACAGATATAATAATTATATTATACTTGATTAAGTTAATATGTAATTGTTTTCATAAATTTATAATTATTTCATTTATGGAAATTTGAGTTGCTTTTGAGTTTTCAAGTATAGTTTATTGAAAGTATATGAAATTGCTAGCAAATCAATGACTTTAACAAATTTTTATTTTTAATCCTTTTTTTTTCCTTCATCTGTAGGTACTACTGTTCTTCTATCTGGTAAGTTTGGCTCTCAGACAGTTAAAATAAATTGTTTTCACTGTGAGATATACAATCCATATTCCTGGAATATAATATTGTCTTCTTGCTTTTAAAAAATTTATCCTGCAATTTATTTTTAAACTTTTTAGTATGGAAAACTTTAAACATCACTCAAGTAGGGAAAATAGTACAGTGAATCCTCTTATACTCACTCCGTTTCAGTAATTTTCAACTCATGGATACCCACTTACCCCACACTCCCTGGATTATTTGGAAGATAATACCAGACATCGTATCATTTTCTTCATAAACATTTCACTAAGTAACCTTTATAAAAACATAACCACATAGCATACCTAAAAAAATCCAGTAATTCCTTAATATCAGCAAATATTTACTCAGTAACCAAACTTCCCTGATTGTCCTAAAATTTTTAAATTGATACATAATGTTTTATGTGTTTATGGGGTACATGTGATATTTTGTTACACGCATGGACTGTGTGATTCTCAAGTCATTATTTGCTGTATTCATCATCTTGAGTTTTATTTCTGTGTGTTAGTAACATTTTAGGTCCTTTCTTTTAGTGACTATGAAAAATGTGTACTATTGCAAACTATACTCACCTACTCTGCTATCGAATATTGGAATGTAAATCTTCTATCTAACTGTATGCTTATACCCATTGGCTAAAGTCTCTTCATCCTCCCTCCTACTCATACCCTTTTCCAGCCTCTGGTATCTAACATTGTACTCTCTACCTCCATGAGAACTTTTTTAGGTCTCACATGTGAGGAAGAGCATGCGATATTTGTCTTTCTTGCTTGGCTTATTTCATTGAATACAATGGCCTCTAGTTCCATTCATGTTGCTGCAAATGATAAGATTTTATTCTTTTTATGGCTGTATGTATTCTAGTCTATATATATGCTAGATTTTTTTTCTTCTTTTTTTCTTTCTTTCTTTTTTTTTTTTTTTTTTTAGAGAGAGGGTCTTGGCCTGGCACCCAGGCTGGTGTGCAGTGGCGTGATCGTAGCTCACTGCAGTCTCGAACTCCTGGGCACAAGCGATTCTTCCACTTCAGCTACCCAGGTATCTGGTACTACAGGCATGTGCCAGGACGCCCAGCTAAGTTTTTGAAATCTATTTTTTGTAGAAACAGGGTTTTGCTATGTTGCCCACGCTGGATTCGAACTCATGGCCGTACGAGATTCTTCTGGACTCTCAAAACATTGAGATTTTAAGTGTGAGCCACTGCACCTGGCCTCACGTTTTTTTTATCCATTTGTACATTGATGGACACTTAAGATGATTCCATATCTTTGTTCTTGTGAATAGTGCTTCAATAAATATGTGAATATACATATCTTTTTGATGTATTGATTTATTTTCCTTTCAATAAATACCCAGTAGTGGGATTGCTGGATCATAACATAATTTTTTTAAATTTTTTTCAGGAATCTCCATATTGTTTTCCATAGTGGCTGTACAAATTTACATTCTCACCAACAGTATATAGGAGTTCCCTTTTCTTCACATCCTTACCAGCATTTGTTATTTTTTGTCTAAAAATGGCCATTCTAACTGGGGGTAAGAACAGATAATCTCATTGTGGTCTTTTTGTGCATTTCCATGATAATTAGTGATGAGCAGTTTTTCATCTACCTGTTGGCCATTTATATGTTGTCTTTTGAGAAATGTCTGTTCATGTCTTTTGCCTACTTTTTAGTGTGATTATTTATTTTTTGCTGGTAAGTTGAGTTCCTTGTATATTCTGGATATTAGTTCCTTTACAGATATATAGTTTGTAGATATTGTCTTCCATTCAACAGGTTGTCTCTTCACTCTGTTAATTGTTTCCTTTGCTGTATACAAACTTTTTAGTTTAATATAGTCCTACTTATCTATTTTTGTTTTTATTTTCTGTGCTTTTGAGTTCTTAGCCATTTAACCTTTGCCTAGACTAATGTCCCAAAGAGTTTTCCTGATGTTTTTTTCTAGTAATTTTATAGTTGTGGATCTTACGTTTAAGTTTTTAATTCATCTTGATTTGATTTTTATATATGGTGTGAGGCAGAGGTCCAGCTTCATTCTTCTGCATGTGGATATTCAATTTTCCCAGCACCATTTATTGAAGAAGACATCTTTTTTCCAATATATGTTCTTGGCACCTTTGTGAAATAAAGTCAGTTAGCTATAAATGTGTGAATTTATTTCTGGGTTCTCTATTCTGTTCCATTATTCTGTGTGCCTGTTTTTATAACAATGCTATGCTGTTTTGGTTACTATAACCTTGTATTTTGAAGTTAGATAGTATGATGCTGCCAGCTTTGTTGTTTTTGCTCAGGTTCCACAATAATTTTAGGATTTTTTTTTCTATTTCTGTGAAAAATGATATATCTTAATAGGGGTCATATTGAATTTTTAGATTGCTTTGGGCAGTATAGTCATTTTAACAATAATAATTCTTACAGTCTGTGAGCATGGGATGTCTTTCCCTTTGTATCCTCTTCAATGCCTTTTATCTGTGTTTTGTAGTTTTCCTTGTAGAGGTCTTTAACCTCCTCAGTTAAATCTGTTCCTAGGTATTTCATTTATTTATTTATTTAGTCATTGTGAATGGGATTGCCTTCTTGATTTCTTTCTTGGTTCTTTTATTACTGTATAGAAATGTTTATTTTTGTATGTTGATTTTGTATCTTGCAACTGTACTGCATTTATCAGATCTAAGAGTTTTTGGTGAAGTCTTTAGGGATTTTTTTTTTTTTAACATATAAAATTATATCTTTAGCAAAGAGGGACGACTTGACTTCCTCTTTTCCAGTTTGGATGTCTTTTTTTCTTTCTTTTGCCTGGTTGCAAGTTAATGAAATTGAAATCTTGGTCCTCTCTGAGCCAGATGAAAACTTGGTTCTTCAATGAAATGAAAACTAGGACTTCCAGCACTGTGTTGAATAGAAGTGGTGAAAATAGGTATCCGTCTCTTAGATCCAGTTCTTAGAAGAAAGGCTTTCAGCTTTTCCCCATTCAATAGAATATTAGCTATGGGTTTGTCATGTGTGACCTTTATTGTGTTAACATGTTCCTTCTTTGCCTAGTTTGTTGAGAGTTTTATTGATTTGCATGTGTCGAATCATCCTTGCATCCCTGGTCAAAATCCCACTTGGTCATGGTGTACTAATTTTTTTATGTGGTGTTGGATTTGGTTTGCTAATATTTTGTTGAGAATTTTTGTGTCTATATTTATCAAGGATATTGGCCTGTGGTTTTGTTGTTCTTGTTATGTTCCTGTCTGGTTTTTGTATCAGGGTAATGCCGGCCTTGTAGAATGAGTTAGGGAAAGTTTTCTCCTCTTTAATTTTTTTTGAATAGTTTCAGGAGGTTTGGTATTAATTCTCCTTGATATGTTCGGTAGCATTTAGTTTTGAATCCATCCAATCCTGGGCTTTTCTTTGTTGGATACTTTTTATTATGATTTAGTCTTACTGCTTGTTACTGGTCTGTTCAGATTTTCTGTTTCTTCCTGGCTCAATATTGATAGGGCCATGTCTCCAAGAATGTATTCATTTCCTCTAGGTTTTCCAGTTTATCAATGTATAGTTGTTCATAATAGTATCTGATATTTTGTATTTTTGTGGTAATAGTCAAAATGTCTCTTTTTTCATTTCTGATTTTATTTGGGTCTTCTCTCTTTTTGTCTTGGTTAGTCTAGCAATTGGTTTATCAATTTTGTTTATCTTTTCAAAAAAGCGAGTTTTCATTTTATTGTTTTTTAGTCTCTATTTTGTTTAGTTTTGCTCTGATTTTTCTGATTTCTTTCCTTCTCCTAATTTTGGAGTTGATTTGTTCTTCCTTCTCTATTTCCTTAAGATACAAATGCTTGTTTATTTGAAATCTTTTTACTTTTTTGATGTAATCTTTATTGCTGTAAACTTCCCTGTTAGCACTGATTTTGCTGTGTCCAATAAGTTTTGCTACACTGTTTCCATTTCTAGTTTTTCAAGAATTTTTTCATTTCATCCTTAATTTCTCCCTTGACCTAATGGTCATTCAGAAACGTGTTGTTTAATTTCCATTTATTTGTACAGTTTCCAAAGTTTCTGTTGTTATTAATTTCTAGTTTAATTCCATTATGGTTTGAGAAGATACTTGATACGGTTTTTGACTTTTTCAAATTTATTGAGACTTGTTTGGTATCCTAACATGTGTTCTATTCTGGAGATTGTTTCATATACCATTGAGAAAATTCTGTAGCTATGGGGTGAACTCTTCTGTTTGTGTAGGTCCATTTGGTCTAATATGCAGTTTAAATCCAATGTTTCTTTATTAACTTTTTGTTCAAATGAGCTAATGCTGACAGTGGGATGTTGAAGTTCTGAACAATTATTGTATTGGAGTCTGTCCCTTTACCTCTGACAATATTTGCTTTATGTGGTTAGGTGCTCCAGGATTGGGTACCTACGTGTTTGAAATTGTTATATCCTATTGCTGAATTGATCTCTATCAATTATGTAATGACCTTGTTTGTCTCTTTTTACTGTGTTTGGCCTAAACTCTGTTTTATCTGATATAAATGTAGCTAATCCTGTTTGTGTTTGGTTTGTGTTAGCATGGAGTATCTTCTGCTCTCTCTTTACTTTCTGTCGCAATGTGTTTTTACCCATGAGATGAGTTTCTTGAAAGAAACATATAGTTGGATTGTGTGTTTTTTTTAATCCATTCAGCCAGTATACACCTTTTAAGAGGAAAGTTTAATCTGTTTACATTCAGGGTTATTGTTAATAGGTGAGGGATTATTCCTGTCATTTTATTAATTGATTTCTGTTTGTTTTGTTCCTTTTGTTCTCTCTTATTATTGTGATGTGGAGCTTTTCTGCCATAACATTTTAATCTTTTCTTCTTTGTGTGTTTGATCTACCAGTGGTTTTTAAAAATTTCTGCTTTGTTTTCACGATTGTAGATATTATTCTTTCTCTTCTGGGTATAGCACTCCCTTAAGCAATTTCTCGTAAACCATCTCATGGTGATGAATTCCATCAGCTTTCTTTTGTCTGGGAAAGATGTTATTTCACCTTCATTTATGAAGGATAACTTCCTAAGTTTAGTATCTTTGACTGGTAGTCTTTTTCTTTCAACACTTTGAGTATATCATCCCATTCTCTCCTAATCTGTAAGGTTTCTGCTGAGAAATCTGTTGTTAATCTGATGGGGATTCCTTTATAAGTGACTAGATGCTTTTCTCTTGCTATTTTTAGAACTCTCTATTTTTGACTTTTGACAGTTTGACTATAACTTGCCATGGAGAAGATCTTTTTTTTTTCCTTTGTTTTGAGACAGAGTCTCATTCTGTCACCCAGCCTGAAGTACACAATCTTGGCTCACTGCCACCTCCGCCTCCTGAGTTCAAATGATTCTCCCACCTCAGTCTTCCAAGTAGTAGCTGTGATTATAGGCATGTGTTACCATACCCGGCTAATTTTTCTATTTTTAATAGAGACAGGGTTTTACCATGTTGGCCAGGCTGGTCTCGAACTTCTGACCTCTGCCCACCTCGGCCTCCCAAAGTGCTGGGAGTACAGGTGTGAGCCACCATGCCTGGCCAGAGACCTTTTAAAATTGTGTTTACTTGGTGATCTCTGAGCCTCTCGTGTCTGCATGTCTAAATCTCTTGTTAGACTTGAGAAACTTTCCTCTGTTGTTTTAGTAATAGATTTTCTAATCCATTCACTTTTTCATCACCTTCTGAGACTCCTAAAATTTGAATAGTTGATCACTTTAGGTTGTCCCTTATGTCATGTAAGGTTTACACATTCGTTTTTATTCTTTTTTCCTGATTCTTATCTGACTGTGTTATTTCAAAAGACCTGTCTTCAAGTTCTGAGATTCATTCTTCTGCTTGATCTAGCCTGTTATTGATGGAATTTCCATAGCAAATGAAGCTTGTTGTGAACTTTAAATCTGTTCTTCCATTGGCTCTGTATAAGCATTTCCCTGTTTTTCGGTGGGGCGTGGTTAATTCTTGCTCTCTTCTCATCAAAGACCTTTTTAGAGATTTTTTCTTGATCATTGTTCACCACACATGTACTGTAAATCTGTTTATGTATCACATATATATCTGTACTCTACATTTCCAAAAAAGGAAAATTGTTTTTCACTTTCATCAGGTATCATCCCCATTGAGAATGCATGCTTTCTGTTGGTTTTTGTCTTTATTTTTATTTTTAAAGACAAGTCATATAGAAGAAAGAACTAACCTCTGGAGTCAAATGAGTCAGATGTTGTTTTGAATTCTGTTTTATTCACTTAGTAATTATCCAACCCAATTGATTAACTTAATCTCTCTGAAGCTCAATTTCTCATTTAAGAGATAGAGATTATGATTCCTATGTGAAGTATTTGAAGCTTAATGTGATTAGTGGATATGAAAACTCCTAGCAGTCCTAAAAGTTGAATAAATATTAGCTTAAAGAAGTTATTGCATGCAATCACTATTATTTTCCTAAGATGGATTTCTGATAATTTTATCACTCTCTCTGGTCACATCAAAGAATAAGAACAGTCTTTTATTCAGGTAATACTTACATGTTTTTCTGTGGCAAGTACTGTACTGAGATTTTTTAAGTGTATTATTTCATATTCTTCTCACAACAATCTTATAATGTAGCATTTATACCCAATTTTCAGCTGAAAGAACTGAGGTTTTGCAAGATTTGTAACTTGCCCTTCACAGAACTAGTAGGCAGTATATAGAGGAAGATGATTAGTTTCCTACTACTAGGTTTTTTGTTTGTTTTTGAGACAGGATTTCACTCTGTTGCCAGGCCGGTGTGTAGTGGTGCGATTTCATCTGGTTGCAACCTCTGTGTCCCCAGGCCCAAGTGATCCTCCCCTGGTACTTTAAAAGACAGACAGATGCTCATCTTAGTAACAGACCAAACTGGACAATTAAGCTGCCCTGATATCCTGCAAGTATTGCTTTATTCCCCTCTGTTGCTGAAGTCCTATATTGAAGCATTCATAAATCCATCATGGGGATTAATAGATCAGTTTAAAGAATAATAAATAATAAGTCAGGAAATAATGAAATATAGAAAATATTTTTTCAGTATTCTCTAACAATTCTGTACTTATTTAACCTTTATACATCTACTGGAATAAAGTATATATTACAGACTAGCCCAAATCTAAGTGTACTTTCAAGAATCTTGAATCTTTTTTTTTTTTCATTTTTGTGATGGAGTCTCACTCTGTTGCCCAGGCTGGAGTGCAGTGGCGCCATCTGGGCTCACTGCAACCTCCGCCTCCTGGGTTCAAGCAATTCTCCTGGCTCAGCCTCCTGAGTAATTGGGATTACAGGCACCCGCCACCACGCCCTGCTAATTTTTGCATTTTTAGTAGAGACAGGGGTTTCACCATGTTTGTCAGGCTGGTCTTGAACTCCTGACCTTGTGATCCACCCACCTGGGCCTCCCAAAGTGCTGGGATTACAGGCATGAGCCACCGCACCTGGCCGAGAGTCTTGAGTCTTAAGTAGCTCTTTGAAATTAGTAAGATGTGGTTACAGGGGTCTTTATTATGTCTCATTACATGCCCCATACATGACAAAATTAAGTCGCATTATAAAGTGACTTTAGTTTTCTGCCTGTTACTCAGGTTTAAGTCAGATAATATAATTATATCATCTTTCTGTGATATGTTTAGTCTGGAAAAGAAAGTATGTGAATTTCCCTTATTAAAAAAAACTTGAAGAAATACAGAGGTACAGAAAATCCAGTGATGATTTAAGGGAAAATTTAAGGGTTACTCAAGCATACTGTTTTTTAAATCATCTACAAAAATCTCTTCCCAGGGTGACTTCACTTGCCCACAGCCCCTTTATTCTGTTATACTAAGTATGATATTAGCAAGAACAAAACCTATCCACAACTTTGTTTTTCATAGCACATGGATTGCATTTCCACTTTGTTAGATAAACAAGTTAGATCTTTTAAAGTAGCTGGGTCATCCCACATTTCTTTTAAAAGAATGTGCATCATCTAGGTAACTCCAGTTGTTGTGGGTAGGTAGGTAGAATTCTAACTTGGGTCCTTTGGGAGAGGAGATGATACTGTCTATATTAATGTAGTATCTGCCTAATGTAAATTTTACTTGAAGAGTATCAAGTATTTTTATTGAAAATATTACAAACAGTTATAATTGTGGCCTAAATCTGGGGCTAGAAGTAAGTTTTTCTCTGGCAGTAAACTGTTTGACTTATCCTTTCCTGGTCTCAGTTTTCTTCTCTGGAAACAAGATATTCAGTGCAATTTAATAAATATTTAAATTTATTAACTAAATTTATTAAACATTTTCTACTGGTTGCCATGCACTGTGCTAATAATGAGAGGTGATCAAATGAGATAATAGGTGGCAAACTGCTTTGCAATGTTTTAAACACTATGGAAATACAGTTCTACATGATGGGGAACCTTACTAAAATACTCCCTTTTTTGGGGAGAAAAGCTTTTTCTAACATGTAGTTTTCCTATCTAAGAGCTCTTCAGTTTAATCTTGGGAACATTGGGATCATAATTATTATTTCATTTGTTATTTCATATTTTCTTTTTTTTTTTTTTTTTTTTTTGAGACGGAGTTTCGCTCTTGTTACCCAGGCTGGAGTGCAATGGCGCGCTCTTGGCTCACCGCAACCTCCGCCTCCTGGGTTTAGGCAATTCTCCTGCCTCAGCCTCCTGAGTAGCTGGGATTACAGGCACGAGCCACCATGCCCAGCTAATGTTTTGTATTTTTAGTAGATGGGATTTCACCATGTTGACCAGGATGGTCTCGATCTCTCGACCTCGTGATCCACTCACCTCGGCCTCCCAAAGTGCTGGGATTACAGGCTTGAGCCACCGTGCCCAGCCCTGTTATTTCATATTTTCATTTATCCCAAGTTGCAGAAACCTTAACACTGATTCACTTTTGGTTTTCTGTAGATATCAAGTGATTTTGAAATTTATAAACAGTTGCCTTTGAACCTGAAAGTTTTGTTTGTTTCTAATTTGGGAGATAATATGCTCTTATTAATTTACTGAAAAGATATGTAGAATTTTATTTTTCATATTTCTGTGTTTTGCCCTGGTTTTCTTTTAAACTATCAGCCTCTACACTTTCTTCTAGAACTACGTATATGTGTTGATCATTGTTCTAGGAATAGCCTTTTACTTCTTTCATCCAGATGTTCTAGATCACTCTGAATTTTCTATCTTGATTTATCATTCAAATAAAAAATAAGATATTGAAAATGATGGAATTAGTGGGAACTGGTGATGGGAAGAGAAACCCAAAATTTTTTAGGAGCTGTGGTTTATTTCATGGATAGGCTTTTTAAGTTAATGATACAATGCTAAAGTACCAGTTAAATAAACTTATAAAGTAAAATACTGTAAAAACTTACCTGTGGTAGAATGAGCTGTTTTTTTAAAATAACATTTCCATATGGCAGTGCAATTGTACAGTGTCTCCATTTTGCTGATTTGAAGTCAAACACACTCATTAGTCACATTAGCTTCAGTTGCTTTTCCAGCCTCATCTATCATTTCCTTTGTAGTACAGACCTACAGAGTTGAGTCCAGGGACATAGGGCAGAGTTGTTGATAGTAGGGGTGGAGGGCAGTGTTGGTGAGGAAAGGGAGAACGAGGATAGTTAGAGAAATGGGCAAATGGGTGCATTTGAGAAGAAAGATTGTGTAAGCTATAAAAGTGATTTGATGTTGACCAACTTCCTTGACCAATTATTTGCTGTTCAGCTCAAAACAGTACATTTAATCTTAAAAGTGAATATAACTTTTTTAAATGAAATTTAATCTACAATAGACTGAACACTGAAAAGCATATTATGTAGGCAAAGCAAAGCTATTTTGCCCTTTAATCGCAGCTGATAATTGTACAGACATATTTCCTGTGATGGAGAAATGCCTGCATATCTGTTATCTCTACTATAAAGGAAGTAAATGTCCTTCCCATTAACCACATATGTTAATATGTAACTTCCTTCTTTCTGAGACTCAGTTTACTCATCTAAAAAATAAAAGTGAACTCTAAGATACTTTCTAGCTCTAAAATAACATAATTCTGTCACCATATTTGAATGCTCAATGAATTAAACATGTAAAAGCAAGCATGGTTGGGTTGAAACACTTTAGAATCCCCTCAAACCTGCCCAGAAAATTTTATTTGAGCATTGTGATACTCTAAATATCTTTCTTCCTTTTTCTTTCAAAGAAAACAGGACAAATAAAACACCTATAGGTCAAAAACTTGTGACATAAGGAAGCCATATATAAAATGCAATTAATGTCTCCTATTTTTTAACTCACTTCATAACCAGTATGTATGCCATTGTGAAGCATAATGTAATCTGTAATTACTCATGTTTCTATTAACTGTGTTACCGTATTTTTTCCCCTTCAAGGATTTCTTGCTGGTACTCTATTAAGTGGTACCCTAATTCTAGTCATTGGACTTTGGAAAATCAGGGTGAGCAGAAATTCTGATGATTTTTAAAATTTATTCCTAGTTCCTTTTCAGTAAAATTTGGTACTGTATCAGTCGATAACTCTCTTAGCTTTATTTAATTTTTGGCATTTTTTTATTCATTTTGTCTATAACTGCTATCCTGGATGAGCAGACTTCATGTTTCTTTTTTCTCAATATGTTCAAAGGCACATTTCAAAGGAAAGTGAATTGAAGTCTCATTTTGTGATCTATTGATCCACTCACCCTTTTTTCCACTCAGTATAATTTACAGTAGTGTCTCTGTATTGTACAGAAGCAGGGAAATCTAGGAAAAGTCAGCCTCAAACATACTGTGAAATTGCCTGTGATTAGGCCTTTTTCTCAATTATATTTGTGGATAGATGCCAGTCCAGCTTAAAGCAGCCCAGTGGTTAAGACAGCAGGCTCTGGAGCCCAATGGCTCAGTTTGAATCCTGAGTCTACCATTTAGGAGTTATCTGACTGAGTAATTTAACCTCTCTATGCCTCAGTTTTCTTATTTGTAAAATGGGGGAAATACAGTACCTACCTCATGTGATTATAGTAAGGATCAAATGAGCCACCTGTCAAGTGCTTAGAACATTGCTTGGCACATAGTGAGCACTCAGATGTTAAAACAGCAACAGCACACACACACACACATCAGTGTTATTTAAAATATCTAATCTCCATTGAATACACATAACATTAAGTATAAATGTTAGGATTGGCTCTGATGTGTCCTGTAGACAGAGGATGATTTAAATCTACCCTCTTCTGTTTTGTAGATTTAACTGTTCAGAAAACTAGTTGTGGAGTTTATGCAAACTTGAGTTATTTCTAAGCTGCCCTAATGCCTGTTAACGAATAAGAAAACTGTATTTTAATGCTGTTATTAAATTGTCTGATTTAATTATTTGCATGATTTGACCTACTTTTTACCCTCCACAACTTTCCTTTCTTCTTAAATTAAAAATATTACTTAAGCATATTATAAGTTAAAGTATGTAAATATTCTTTAACTCACTAAATGAGTCAGTCTTTTAGAAAAATATTTGACTATTAGGTCCAGGGGAGTGATTAATAATTTTTACAGGCATTTGTTTAATATCATCAAAATATTCTAGCTATCACAATAGCAAATATAGTCAAACATAACTTTTTCTCCAGATATATTAAAAACTTTTTAGGAATGTGATTTAGAGCCTAGCAAAAACTCACAGAGTTAGTTCTAAGTCATCTAAAGTGAGCTGGTATGAAAGCTTCAGCAAAGCTGCTCTGAAAAAAATTAAACCACCAATCTTATGTATTATCTTGTATTTGTTCCAAATCTCCTTTTGAAATACTATTATCAATTTATCAAGTTATAAATTATCAATGTAGAGAGTATTATCAGTTTACCAAAGCTGCTTTGAGGCTCCCTGGATTGGTGGGAGTGGGGATTGGTTGGGGGGCAGGGGGTAGCAGCATGTGCTAAGTTTACCAGATGCTGTCTCTTGGCTTTCATCAGTTTTTTTACATACTTTGGTAAAGTGATTGGCTGTGATACTTGTATGTTCTATTAAGGACACAAAGTGCTGGAACATAGAAGGAGGGAATACAGTAATTTCTGCTTATCCTTGGGGGTATGTTTCAGGACCCCCCAGTGAATGCCTGAAATCACAGATAGTACCTAATCCTATATATGCTGGTTTTTTTTCCTGTATGGACCTACCTATGAGATAAGGTTTAATTTATAAATAAGGCACAGTAAGAGATTAGCACCAACTAGTAATAAAGTAGAACAATTCGAGCAATTTATTGTAGCAAAAGTTATGTGAATGGGGTCTCTCTCTGTCTCTCTCTCAAAATGTCTTATTGTATTGTACTCACCTATTTTCAGATTGTAGTTGACTAAGGATAACTGAAACCACAGATAAGGAGACTATGGTATTTGTTTAGAATTGTATTTTGGGGTTTTGCAGGAAACTTAATTGCTCATTTTCTGAATTAGAGGGAAATTCATGCAAACTCCTAAGAAAGAATTTGCCTTTTTTGTGCGCACATAAACTTCACTTGCCTTATTTTGGAAGTATAAGCTAACGAGGGTAAGAGTTAGCTTTATGTATGTTTGGCTAGCCTCCTGATTTTATACTGATTTAATTAAATATTTGATCTTAATTAAGACAGGGGATATAGTTAATGTGCAAGTGATAATGTGGTTTCATTTAATGATTCTTCATGTTTACCTATCAAAGGATTTATGTCTTTCTTTTAGAAGAGCTAAGTCTGTATGATAAACTTTAGTTTAGGGATGAGAGTAAGCAAATGCCTGATTTTGTTTTTGGATTGAAATGACAATTATATAATTCAATTCAATCGTTTTTCCCTTCTCTACTACTCAGCTCTTATAATGCACACAAACGCAACAAAGCACTCAGTGTGGTGTATCACCATTTAAGTGTGACTGGTGGTACCTCAGAAATAAGATTTTCTGGTAAATTATGAAAGGTATAAATGGCTTAATAAAATCACATTTCTGAATCTTGCAAAATATCCATTAACACCTTTGTCTAGGGGGGTCTCCATGACTTTTAAAGGATAATAGAGGGTTAAGTCTCTACTGTCACTAGAGTTGTTTTTTCTTTGTTCATTAAATGACTAACACATTGACTCTCTCATTTCTATGACACATCATCAGTTCTGGACTTGGTAGCAGTATGCTCATCATCTCATCTTGTGTTTTCACTCAGTTTATTGTAATGCTTAGATGCTGTAATACCGCAAATATTTGGGAGGAAGGGATGACATAGTAGGAGTTAAAGAGAATGCCTTCATTATGATAATTTGCATCATGAGATAATTGACCTACCTTGTATTGTATTTATTTCTCCTTTTGCTTGGTGGCTTTTTGAGTTTTCAATGTTTAAGATAAATTATAATATGTACTAAGATAACCTTTTATGGGCCATGTTTATAGATTTTTTTATATCACAAATACTTTATATATATATATATATATATATATATATATACACACACATACATATATATATATTTTATTGCATTTTAGGTTTAGGGGTACATGTGAAGAACATGCAAGATTGTTGCATAGGTACACACGTGGCAGTGTGGTTTGCTGCCTTCCTCCCCATCACCTATATCTGGGATTTCTCCCCATGTTATCCCTCCCCAACTCCCCATCCCCTGCTGTCCCTCCCCTAGTACCCCCTGCCACAGACCCCATTGTGTGATACTTCCCTCCCTATGTCAGAGACATCTCTTATATCCTCATATAAAATTATCACACAAAAATAACTTGGTAGAAATGTATCTGTAAAACTTTCTGAGTGTCTGCATCTCTTAATCTTCTCTTCCACATGTAGTATTCAGGCGTTTTTATTGACTTTGACATTTTCATTTATTTTAATATATTTTTTAACATCTCCCAAACTTAGGAATCCATTCACTTTTGATCTGAGCATACCTTAATTCATTCTAGCTTAGCCACTATTCATCTCAAGAAACTAAAATCTCCATGTCATATTTTAGTTGTTGCTGTAGCTTATAAACCTCACCTGTAGAATGTCATCCATACTTTATTACTTGTTAATCTCTTTTTGCACCCCAAAGTAATGGATTCTTTTTGGTGACTTATCACATAGTAACTAAAAACTAATGTTTATCACTAGTAAATAAAATCATTTTGATTTTAACTTTTTGTTTTTTTAAATTTTCAGGCCACACGTGTTTCACATTGACAGTTTTGCTTGGGACGCTAGTAACCATGGGCTGGCTGACATAGCCAAAGAAGAGTAAAGAAGAAAATACCCACAAGTACACAGACTGTTTCTAATTTCTTAGACCTATTTGCAGATTGCACACAATAAATGCAGCCGTGCTCTCCATTTAGGATGATTTCATTGTCTTTCAGGTGTGTTAAGAATGTCAACAAAGCAAAGAGAAAAGACGCAGTCTTGGATTCACATTCTTAGCACACCTAAGCCTCTTGAAAATAGAACAACTTGCAGAATTGAGAGTGATTCCATTCCTAAAAGTGTAGGAAAGCATAGAGATTTGTTCATATTTAGAATGGGAGCACAAGGAAAAGAAAAGTGCTTTTTATTCCCACAAGATCTGTAATGTTATTTATACTTATAAAAGAAATAAAAAATGAAAAACATGATTTGGATATCAAAAGCAAATAAAAACCCAATTCAGTCTCTTCTAAGCAAAACTGCTAAAGAGAGATGAACCACATAATAAAGTAATCCTTGGCTGCAAGGCATTTTCATCTTTTCTTATGGGTTGGCAAAATATTTTAAAGGTAAAACATGCTAGTGAACCAGGAGCTCAAGGGAGGGATATAGAATGAAAGACTGAGTCTTCCTTTATTGCATAAATACAGTTTGGAAGACTGTGAAAGGTGTCTTCTTTGACTTAATTTTTTTTTTTCTTTTCTTTTCTTTTTTTTTTTTTTGAGACGGAGTTTCACTCTTGTTACCCAGGCTGGAGTGCAATGGCGCGATCTCGGCTCACCGCAGCCTCCGCCTCCTGGGTTCAGGCAATTCTCCTGCCTTAGCCTCCCGAGTAGCTGGGATTACAGGCATGCACCACTATGCCCAGCTAATTGACTTAATATTTTTAAAAGTATCCAAAGATATTAAAATATTAACATAAGAAAAGATTATTTCTTATTTCTGACGTGAGTTGTCAAACTTGTAAATCTTATTCTTTTGTAACATTTATTTATATTTATGACACTGATTTTAAATGTAAAATACAAGTTGAAAGAAAATAAAGAAAAATTTATTTTCCCTAAATAGAAATAAATAATCCCATTTTTTGGTCTTACTTAATATTTGAAATTTATTCTTAAACGTGACTACTTTATTTCTAAATAGGAGATTCCCTACCTGCCTCCTACAGGCAGTTCAGAATGCTGTCCCTTGGTTGTACTAGTGTGAATAGTTTTCAGTTACTTTAAAATTATACTATATTGTACCTTCTCAAGCATGTCATATCCTTTCCTATTAGAGTGCCCATGTTACTTGTTACTGATTCACCTGAAGGCAATCTGACTCATTTCTAGGTTCTTACCATATTCGTGTTATCTTGCCAATTGCATTTTAAATGTTAGACTAGACTAAGTTGTACTAGTTGTACAGAATATAACCAGGTTTATTTTAGCAATGTTTATTTTGTCATTTTGCTTTATCTGTTTTGCTGTTGAAGTACTTTAAATTTCATAGGTTTCATGGCATTTCACTGAAAAGACTTTAATTTGTATTTCTCAAAATAATTTTTGTTCTCCTTGACCACAGTCATCACAACTAGCAGTACTAACAATAATTTTGTAATAGTTTCTAATATTAGGAAATTCTTTGAACTTTCCTAAAAGTTCTAAGAGTAGGCACATATCCACCTATTCATTCATTCATTTGTTAAATATGAGGGCCTACTCTGCTCTTTAGTAACCTGGTGCTTCCTGGGGTAGTAATGGTAACACTGGCTCAGCTATTCAGAAAAAAAGCTGAGCACCTCTTATGTGTAAGTTGCCATATCCTAAATGTGAGCTTACCAAGATAACTACAAGTGTCTGCCCTCAAGTTGCTTATAGTTTACTACAGGAAGCCCAAACTATATATTTATTGAGAGAAAGAAGGTAAAGTTATAAGTGTTACAACCCTGAATATAAGGAGTGCTTAAGCTGTGTTCGTTAAGCAGCTGAGTGGCAGGGAGTGAGGCATTCAAGACAGGAAGGGATTGAGAGAGCACTAATAGATGAGATTGTAATGTCAGGAAGGTCGTAGTATGAAAGGCTTGCAGTACAGGCTAGACTATGTCATGTGTTCTGTGTAGAAGTGAGAGTTATAAGCTCTAGACTATTCTGCTTGATCAAATTAGAATCAATGAGCATAAAATAGGTTTATAATAGCGAGAACTTGCTATCTTATTTAGATAAGGGTAAAAGCAGAAATACTATTTAACAGTCATTTACCTTGAAGAAAATATGCACAGTAGGCTTGCTGAGGGTAAAGACACTTTCTTACAGGATTTATATTTACTGTGTATCCTTTATGAGGTTGAGTGGTTTTATTTTTGCTCAAGGTAAGCTCTCCTATAAGATTTTACTTTGACTGCAAAAGTTGTAGTGCATTTCCTCTTGAGACTGATGTGTATTTGTTACAGCAAGTTATTATACCTGCTCACCATAGAAGTTTGAGTGTTATAATGTTTAGCCCACTATCACTGTCACTATTCTAGGAACACTTGAACATGAATAGTTTTTGTCTTACCACACCCTATCCCTGTTTGCTTTGGTTAATGCCCAATGTGCAAATGCCTCATTTTCTTCCCACCTGTCCTGAGTGTCTTTTCCTCCTTGTCGAAACTAAAAACAACCACTTTCCTGAAGGTACTGCTTCCTTTGCAGCCTATTCCAGTGGTTGGTTTATTTTTATACACATGACTCAATTGTTAAGAGGTGGTGAAGGTGTTTTCCTTGTTTCTCATTGTCATGTCTTCCATCTCAGTCCTCCCACACAACCCTTTAAAAAGAGTAACTGTCCACTCTGGTAGGGTAATTTACTAAAATGTCAAATGTTTTCCCTATAATACTCCTTGGTGAAGAGCGTGGATTCTGGAGAAAAATCGGAGCCCTGGCATTTCTCAGCTTCAGGAGTCGAGGAATGTTTCTTGTCAATGTACCTTAGTTATCTATGTGTAATGTGGGCCCAAAATCAGTACCAGCCTCGTACAGTTGCAACGAGAATTAAGTTAATACACATAGATCTTAGAATAGTGCCAGCCACGGAGTAAGTGCCTAGTAAGTTTTAGCTCTTTTTAATGCACGGGTGGAGAGATTGGCCTTAGATGGAAGCATGTAGGGCTTCTGTAGATACGGAGGGAACTATTGCAGGTGAGTTGGAGATGCCCATGGTGGTAGATTTTGGAAGTTTTCTTCACATTTCTTCTGTTTTCTCGGGAACGTATACATCAAGGTCATTATGAAAATGATGATACATGAGGAGGTGTTATGTTTGAAGAGAGGAAGAGAAGGAAAGGACTAGCGACATTTAGTAAATTAGCAGGCAATGTTAAAGGCCCAGTTGAGTAAGTGCTCTTGAATTTAGAGTGCAATCAACAAGCTTGGTTCTGAGTTTTTCTGCAGTCATTTCGCTTTCTAGATACAGTCTCAGAAAAAAGCAGTTGCTCAGATTTAATCATGAGTGAGTGTTCCCAGGTGAATTTGATGACATGAGTTGAGCATGTGCACAAGGGAGTGATTAAAATGATGGACCATAGAATTTAAGCTATGTGAGAAGGGAAGTGAAGACGTATGAGTGGTGAGAAATGATGAGTAACACGATCAGTATTTTGTAGGCCTTAATGGAATCATGTCATCGTTACACTTGGGGGGCTATTTAGAGTGAACTGGAATGGTAATATGCAGTAGTGAGAAATAAGAATGCCTCAATTGAGAGTAAAACCGAATTGGTGACCAGAGGACAAAGCTGTCCACAAATACAGTTCCCCTTCATTTTGGGCACAAAGTTAGACACATTTCCTGGCACCCATGCAGTTAAGTGTGGACATAGGACTGAGTTCTGGCCAAAGGAACATGATCAGAGATGCGTGGCATTTCTAAGTCTGTCCCTAAAACATTCCCATATGCAATCCTCCTTGCCTCTTTCCCTACACTGAATTGATGAAGGTGAGTGCAGCAACCTAATAATTCACATGCTAAAGTTAACAGAACCACAAAAAGGAAGGGGCTTGAGTCATTGCTTTAAGGAGAGCTGTCTGCTAATCAGGACCACCCACTTTAAACTTCAGGCGAAGAAGAAATAAACTGTCATGTATGAGTTCTAACATTTTGGAGATTGATGTGCTATGTTATTGTAGTTGACATTAAACTAAAACAAGCCTTCTAGATTTTGATGATGCAAGGATTTAGACAGAACTATGGTATGAGAAGTTGAAGTAAAATGGTGGACAAAAGTATTGGGGTAGAGGAGGCCATGGAACATCTTAATTGATACTGAAATCAAGAAGCATGGGAATTAATGTTAGAGAGTTACTTGCCAGGAGCTAAAATCTTCAAGAAATGAGATAGAATGGTTTGTACATCTGAAGATGACTGCAAACAAGAAAGTAGCAGGTGCTACATTCTGATGACATGTGACTGACTCAAAGGAAAGGTTTTGTGGAAAGGAAGGGGGGTTGGCCTGCAAATAGCAATGATAAATCAAATAGGGCACCAACTTTACCTATATGCCTGGTAGTATATGGTGTGAAAGAGCAGTGAGAGAGATTTTTGCCTACCAGAGATTTGTTTGGACATTCAAACCCACTGTATGATCTTTCACTCCTTGTTATTGCAATCCCCCTACTTTCTCTCTGTCTGTTGAGGGCTTTGGAACCTGGCTCAGTGTCTCCCAACCATCCTACAATCTGGTATTATTCATAATTACTTCACATTGACAAGGATTACTCCTTATAACACACTCATGCCTCTGGTCTTATTGACCTTTTGATTTCTAATAACCTCCTTCACTTTACCTGAGTCACTCATCACCATGGAACCTCCTTAAATCACAATTCAGGCATATTTTTTGGCTCAGTATAATCTTTTCAGCTTTTTAGTTTAGTTACCCCAGTTTGTTCATCAACTCTCCACTTTCTTCCTATTTATAAGTCTCCTACAGTGATAGATATTTTGTTTTCTCATCCAGAACCACACTCTAGCATACCCCAACTTGCTGTGACCTGAGGCTGACCTATATTGGAAGCTGCAGAGGGGAGAGGAGTTGCATTCCTTCCAATTCTTGTTTTGTCTCAAAACACTCCACAACTTTTTTTTCCTGCCATTCTATTGTCAAAGGATGGCTCTTCTTCCTTTTTGCCTCCTCTTTCAGAAGCTACACTTTCAAAGCCTATCAACTCAGATCACATTATATTTATGCCCCTTTCCTAAAGGTAGTGCATGTAGTTAGTGCTCTGGTCTGCAAGGGCACCTTTTCAGCATTTTCATGGTTACAGAAGACTCTTACTTTCTGGTAATGGTTCTGGAGCAATTTGAGGACTCTGTTAGAACAGCTTTTTTCTCTTTCATAAAGTCTTTCCATAGACTACCCTTGCTGACCACAGAGGCTTCTAGGAGCAGTGTGAAAGACTGCTGGGTTGTTTTTGTTTTGTTTGTTTTCTTATAGGCAATTTGAAGTTGGCGCTTTGTCTTCTAGTTATGTTGAGAGTGTGGTTTTTGTATGACCACACTTTCTATTGGTGTGGCTGTAGAAAACTGGATGTTTTTATATGTTATTGATGGGAATGCAAACTGGTACAGCCATTTTATAAGGGAATTTTCCAATATCTAAAAAAATATACATATGCATTTACCCTTTGATCTACCAATCTCACATCTAGAAATGAACTCTGAAGCTATACCTCCAATAATATGAAAATATACAGGTATAAGATTACTCATCAGAACATTGTTTATCATAGCAAAAGACTGGAAACCATCTAAATGCTCATATGTAGAACTTGCTGAATAAGCTATGTTATATCCAAACAGTGGAGTACTATGCAGCTATGAAAAAGAATGGGGATTACTATAAAGTATTATGAAATATTTCTAGTATATATTATTTATTTATTTATTTATTTTAGTAGAGATGGGGTTTCTCCATGTTGGTCAGGCTGGTCTTGAACTTCCAACCTCAGGTGATCTGCCAGCCTCAGCCTCCCAAAGTGCTGGGATTACAGGCATGAGCCACCACGCCCAGTCTAAGGATTTAGTATAAATTATTAAGTGAAAAAAGTCAAGTACAAAAGACTATGGTATGCTACTTCTCACGTAAAAAAGAAATAAATACATGTCCTCATTTGTACAAAAAGAAACATAGGAAGCATAAACTGGAAACAATGAGATAGTTATATACAAGGTACGAGTGGAAACAGTGGGGAAGATGGGAATTCTTTTTAATTTTTGTTTTGTCTCAAAACTTTAAAAGCGTTGTCTCACATATTACAAAGCCAAGTAAATATAAGGAATGAGAATAGGAAGGGAGGGGAGAGAAGAAATTACAACAGAATACAAACACAACAAATGAACCTTGTTATTACTATTATTATTTTTTTGAGATGGAGTCTCACTCTGTTGTCCAGGCTGGAGTGCAGTGGTACAATCTCAACACACCACAACCTCCACCTCCCAGGTTCAAGCAATTCTCCTGCCTCAGCCTCTCGAGTAGCTGGGATTACAGGCAAGTGCCCCCATATCCAGCTAATTTTTGTTTTTGTTTTTTTAGTATTTTTGTATTTTGTATTTTTAGTAGAGATGGGGTTTCACCATGTTGACCAAGCTGGTCTCAAACTCCTGACCTCAAGTATTCTACCTGCCTCGGCTGCCAACGTGTTGGATTTTGAAGGCGTGGGCCACCACACCTGGCCTCTTATTGTATTTCAAATGAATAACTTGACCACAGTTAAGAGGGAGCTGTGAAGTAGAATCGAATTAACCTTGGAACGCAGTATTTTGATTATACAACCAAGGACTAAAGATAATAATAATATGAACAAATGTTGGATTCTGTCTAGTAGGTTCGTTTGTCATAGTAATATAGGTTAGCAATTTCAACACTGCATTCGAAGTTGGGGTAGATAAGCAAATATATTGCAAATAATGAGTCAGGTTTCTCACTGTTGAAGGGAATTACAAATAAGGGAACACTAGCACGGAGCCTGCGGTATTTGTAATTTGAGTTACCAGTATAAACTCATGATTTTGAATAAAAACTGATACATAAAAACTGTTACACATCACAAATCATAACTGATACACAGAGAAACACACACACACACACACACACACACACACATGAGTGTGCATATCTGTATTAGGTTCTCCAAAGAAACAGAACCAATAAGATATATAGAGAGATATATGAAGAGATTATGGAAATTGGCTCATGCAATTATGGAGACCTAGAAGTCCCATGGTATGCCATCTTCAAGCTGGAATCCCAGGAAAGCTGGTGGTGCAATTCTGAGATTGAAGTCTTGAGAACCAGGGGAGTCAATGGTGTAACTCCCAATCTAGGACTTAAGGCCCAAGGACCAGGAGCTGCTGGTGTGCAGATACAAGTCCTGGAGTTCAAAGGATTGAGAGGCAGGAGTTCTGATGTCTGAGGGCAGTAGAAGATGGACTTTCCAGCTCGAGAAGAGAAGGTAAGAATTCGTCCTTCCTCCAGTTTTTTGTTCTATTCAGGTGAGCCCTCCATGGACTGAATGATGCTCACCCACACTGCGAGGGCTGGTCATCTTTACTCAATCCACTGACTTATGTGCTTATCTCTTCTGCAAACACCTTCACAGACACACCCAGAAATAATGTTCTACCAGCCATGGGCCTGTCACTTAACCCAGTCAGGCTGACACGTAAAATTAGCTATCACAACATCTGTGTGTTTACATATATATGTATTTGCAGGTGTGCATATATATGTGTGTATATATATTCATGTGTGTGTATATTTATGTTGTGGCTGTGTATGTATATACACATACATATACATTATATATAAACTATTTCAATATATTTTGCATGTTATATATTAATATAATGTAAAATATATTAATATACATTATATAAATATATGTAATATATAAATTATATACTTATGTTTTGTGTTATGTATATTCTATATACTATATGTATATGTTACATACTTTTTGCATATACTTATATAAATATATATATTATATATATAAAATATGTCCTCTTGGAAAAGCCTACAAACAGATCCCAGATTCAGATTTTTTTTTTTTTTTATTTTTTTTTTTTGAGACAGTCTCACTTTATCACCCAGGCAGGAGTGTGGTAGCATGATCTTGGCTCACTGTAATCTCTGCCTCCTGGGTTCAAGCAATTCTCCAGCCTCAGCCGTGGGAGTAGCTGGGATTACAGGCACACACCACTACACCTGGATAATTTTTGTATTCGGATCCAGATTTCTAAATATCTTCCTCCAGTTAAAAAAAAAAAAATAGGAGGCCGGAGCGGCCAAGATGTCACAGCCCAAGAAAGGAAAGCTTGAGTTGGGGGGCTGGGCGCGGGGGGTGCGCGGCGAAGGAGGGGAGGGAACTGAAGAGGAAGATGCCGCTGAGTGGGAGGCGGCCCTGGAGCGACCCGGGAGGACTAAGCGGGAGCGGGGCCAGCTGTACTACGAGTGCTACTCGGACGTTTGCGTCCACGAGGAGATGATCGCAGACCGCGTCCGCACCGATGCCTTCCTCCTGGGCATCCTGCGGAACTGCGCAGCACTGCGAGGCAACACTGTACTGGGCGTGG
Source organism: Saimiri boliviensis (assembly GCF_048565385.1). NCBI lineage: Eukaryota > Metazoa > Chordata > Mammalia > Primates > Cebidae > Saimiri > Saimiri boliviensis. The sequence goes on from NC_133462.1 coordinate 59,834,643, forward strand.
GCGCGAACACCGGCATTCTGAGCACCTTGTGTGCCCAGGCCGGCGCCCGCCGCGTAAGGGCCAGCGCCATCTGGCAACAGGCCCGGGAGGTGGTGCGCTTCCACGGGCTGGAGGACCGGGTGCACGTCCTGCCGGGCCCGGTGGAGACTGCGGAGTTACCGGAGCAGGTGGCTGCCATCGTGAGCGAGTGGACGGGCTACGGACTCCTGCACGAGTCCCTGTGAGCTCCGTTCTCCACGCGCGAACCAAGTGGTTGAAGGAAGATGGGCTTCTTCTGCGGCCTCCGCCGAGCTCTTGATGGCCCCTGTCAGCGACCCGATGCTGGAATGGCGCCTGGGCTTCTGGAGCCCGGAGAAGAAGCAGCACTGTGGTGTGGACGTGAGCTGCCTGCAGGGCTTCGCCACGCGCCGCCTCACGGGCCTCTCGGAGGTCGTGGTGCAGGGACCGTCCGGCGAGGACCTGCCGGCCCGGCCGCCGCGCGTTGCTCAGCTGGAGCGCTGCCCCCGCGGGCCTGGCTCGGGAGCTGCTGTGGCTCGGCGTGCATGCACGACTTTGCCATCTGGTTCCAGGTGACCTTCCCTGGAGGGGAGTCGGGAAACTCCTGGCGCTGTCCACCTCGCCTTTTCACCTGGTCACGCGCTGGAAACAGGCGCTCCTCTACCTGAACAAGCCGGTGCAAGTGGAGCAAGACACCGACGCTTCGGGAGAGATCACGCGGCTGCCTTCCCGGGACAACCCCCGTCGCCTGCGCGTGCTGCTGCGCTACAAACAGGAGGAGACCAAAGACTTTGCCGTGGAGGACTGAGCGTTGCCTTTTCTCCCAGCCACCTCCCAAGGCAGAGAAAGGGAGATCCCACGTGCAAATAGGGGAAATATGTGTCTCCCTTTTCCCTCATAGCCTCTGGGGAGGAAGAGTGACTTCATTCTTCTTTGAAGGGATTCTTCTGGTGATGTTTATTTAGAAAGTCATCCCCTTCGACAACGGATACAGCGTGCTTATTATTGGGCTTTTAAGCCTCAAAATCCTATAGTACCAAGCACTTGTATCTCCGTATATTTTGTCTCGCAGGAGATGAAAACGGGAAGAACACGGATGCAAGTGTCAGTTTTTGAAGGTTCCATGCACACCCCTGACACTTCACACCTTATCTAAGTCTGAAGCTGGAGAGAAAGGGTTCATTTAGACTTCACAAATTTCCAGTACGACTTTAATATCTCTCCAGAGCCTAGCCCAAGGCCTTATTCATCACTATGGGTAAATTATTTAAACTCACTTAATTAAGGAAAATATTCTCCCAGCTAGAAAAATGTACCATTCTCATTTAAACGCTCTCATTTGGAGGGATTATGTGAGTTGGCCTATTGAAAACTAGTGAAAGTTCCGATTTTTGTCGTTTTTTTTTTTTTTTGTTTCACTCAGCCAAATGTGACAGTTGTGGGTTTAGAAAAATCAGTTGTAATGAAGTGTAAATCATATGATCAAATTTGTTTTGCTGATGTGTCCCTCCTTATCCTTGTAGCAAATAAAACATTGACATTCTCACATGTTGTAGATGAAGTCTTGTGTGCTGAGTTATAATGCTTTTGCCTTTTTAATAGTCAGTTCTTAAGTGTTACAATCCCTTCAGAATATAACTTCAGGACAATTCAAACTATGCTTAATGTATGGTTTTTGAGCTGCTGTATGCTAAGAAAATAGGTGTGAAAAACTGGTGTTCTGAAATAGCCTAACGTTTATTATAATTCTGAGTTTTCTGCCTTTTTATTCATTGCATATTAGAGTATTGAAAAAAAAAAAATAGGGCTCCTGGAAGAAATGGCTGATCTCCAGGCTGGGGTAGGGACAGTAAAAGATGAGCCTGGAACATCTTGTGATATCACGAATTGAGTGTTTTAAAAATAAGCACAGAAAAAAATGATAGTGACATGTCAAATGGATTCAGAAGGCAACATGAACAAGCTCCCACTGACCAAATCTGAAACAATTACAGCAAATAAACAGATAATGATGGCAGTGGATCATAGCACATAGAATAAAATAAGAATTTGAGTCCATACTGGTATAAATGAATAAATAAGAAAAGAAAGTCACCTTCTTTATAGCAAGATTTCAATGACCTACATATAGAACAAATCATGTAATTAGAAAGTCAGCATTTGGCAGCCATCACAGTATAATTATTTCAGGCAAGAATCAATGGATGCTAAATTAGTAAAAGTCTGATGGGAAGTAGATCATTACATAGTCTTCAACTTTTTTCCCCACAAAATACTTTTTAATTGCAAATAATAACTTTGCAGAGCAAAAACCTAACAGACACTATTTTAACCAAGTGATCAAAATAAACATCACTGATAATGGAATAAATAATATTTAGTTCCTCCTGATAGGATATATTGAGAACTCTGTCATTTCTGTGGTATTGCTGCCAAAAATCATAATCTGAATCAAAATATGAGAAAGTATCAGAAAAAAGACAACTTGAGCAACACTCTACCAAATACCTCTTCCAGAGTGTAAACCTAAAGAAAATCAAGTAGGAGGGAAATAAAAATTAATTTTCACATTAAGAGAGAAAAGAAATAAAAGTAAATGTAAAAATTAAAATAGAAAACAAAAATAGTGAAAATCAATGAAATAAAAAGTTGTCTTTAAAAAAATAACATTGATAACAAGACAAAGATTCCCACTTTTACCACTTCTATTCAACATTGTACTGAAGTCCTAGTCAGAGCAATTAGGCAAGAGAAGGAAAGAAATGGCATTTAAATAGAAAGAAAGAAATTTATTCTTGCTTGCAGACATTATCTTATAGTTAGAAAAACCTAAAAACTTCACTAAAAAACTATTTTAACTAATAAACAAATGCAGTAAATGTGCAGGATACAAAATCAATACACAAAAATCAGTAGCATTTCTATATGCCAACAGCAAACAATCTTAAAAAAAAAGAGAGAGAGAGAAAGAAATTCTATTTACCATAGCTACAAAAAAAAAAAAAACCTTAGAAATCTACATAATCAAAGAAGTAAAATATCTCTACAATGAAAACTATAAAACACTGATTCAGGAAATTGAAAAAGACATAACATGAAAGGTATTCCATGTTCATGCATTAGAAGAATCAATATTGTTAAAATATCCATACTACCCAAAGCAATCTACAGAATCAATGCAATTCCTATAAAATATCAATAATATTCTTCACAGAAATAGAAATTACAATCCTACAGAATACAATCCACAGAAATAGGAAATCACAAAAGGTCCAGAATAGACAAAGCTATCCTGAGCAAAAAGAACAAAGCTGGAGGCATCCCATTAGTTGGCTTCAAATTATATTTCAAAGCTATAGTAACCCAAACAGCATGGTATTGGCATAATATCAGACTTGTCAAGCAATGGAACAAAATAGAGAATCCAGAAATAAATCCTGCATTTACAGTTAATTTATTTTCAAAAAAAGGTACCAAAAATATACATCATGGAAAAGACAGTCTCTTCAGAAAACGATGCTAGGAAAACTCAATATCCATACGCAAAAGAATGAAACCAGACCCCTGTCTCTTCTCATATACAAAAATCAAATTAAAATAGATTAAATACTTAAATCTAAGACCTGAAATTGTAAAACTACTAGAAGAAAATATTGAGGAAATGCTTTAGGACATTAAGTGAAGTGAAGATTTCTTCAGTAAGAGCTCAAAAGCACAGGCAATGAAAGCTGAGGACAAGTAGGATCACATAAAGCTAAAAAGCTTCTTCACAGCAAAGGAAACAATCAACAAAATGAAAAGACAACCCACAGAATGGGAGAAAATATTGGCAAACTATTGCACTGACAAGATTAATAACCAGACTACGTAAGAAACTCTAACAACTCAATAGCAAAAATCAAATAACTGGATTTAAAAATGGGCAAGAGAACTGAATAGATAATTCTCAAGGGAAGACATACAAATGGTCAACAAATATCTGAAAGGCCGGGCGCGGTGGCTCAAGCCTGTAATCCCAGCACTTTGGGAGGCCGAGGCGGGTGGATCATGAGGTCAAGAGATCGAGACCATCCTGGTCAACATGGTGAAACCCCATATCTACTAAAAATACAAAAACTAGCTGGGCATGGTGGCGCGTGCCTGTAATCCCAGCTACTCAGGAGGCTGAGGCAGGAGAATTGCCTGAACCCAGGAGGTGGAGGTTGCGGTGAGCCGAGATCTTGCCATTGCACTCTAGCCTGGGTAGCAAGAGCGAAACTCCGTCTCGAAAAAAAAAAAAAAAAAAAAAAAAACAACAACAACAACAACAAAAAAAACAGATATCTGAAAAGTGCTCAACATCACTAATTATCATGGAAATGCAAATCAAAATCACAATGAGATATCATCTTACCTCAGTTTAAATGGCTTTCATCAAAAAGACAAAAAATAAAGGATACTGGCAAGTATGCAGAGAAAGGAATGCTGATACACTGTTGGTGAGAATGTAAATTAGTACAGCCATTTATGGAAATCAGTACAGAGGTTCAGCATGGAAAAAAAAATGAAAAATAGAACTACCATATGATCCAGCAATGCCACTACTGGGAATATATTCAAAAGAAAGAAAATCAGCATATCAAAGAGATATCTGCACTCCCATGTTTATTGCAGCACTTTTCACAATAGCCAAGGTAAAGAATCAACCTAAGTATCCATCAACAGATGAATGGATAAAGAAAATGTAGCACACATACACAATAGAATATTATTCATTCATAAAAATGAATGACATACTCTCGTTTGCAACAACATGGACGGTACTGAAGGTCATTGTGTTAAATAAAGTAAACCAGGGATAGAAAAAAATATTGCATGTTCTCGCTCATTTATCAAAGCTAAAAATAAAAAAATGATCTAATGGAGGTAGAGAGTAGAATGATAGTCACCAGAGGCTGGGAAGGGTATTGGGGCGGGATGATAAAGAGATTGTTCAATGAGTATAAAAACATGGTTATATAGAAGGAATCAGATGTAGAATTCAGTAACACAATAGGGAAAATAATTTATTGTATATTTAAAAATAACTAGAGAACTGGATTTGGAATATTCCCAACACAAAGAAATGATAAATGTTTGAGGTGATGGATATATCAATGACCCTGCTTTGATAATTATACATTGTGTGCTTTTATCAAAATGACATGTACACCATAAATATGTACAACTATTATATATCCATAAAAATTAAAACATTATTTGAAAGAAAGAAATAGTTCTTATTAAAAATATCACTGAGATTACTTTTCCATTATAAATTATATTTTAAAGAATTCAACACAATAAGAACATTCAAAACCCATTTGCAACTTCTGTGGAGGTTTTATCTCTAACCCTCATTTACCTGATCATACTTTTCCAGCTTTAAAACATATTTCCTTTAAATGTCCTGGGATAAAAAAGGCAGAGGTCATATACCCATTATGCTTTATACTTAATAAATCCAAATAGAATCAACTGCTAGTCATTTCCTTTTATACCTAATGCTTTTATATTTACAAAATTATTGGATCAAGGCAAAGGATTCTATAAAATAGGGAGTGATTCCCTAAGTTGGGCTGTGTATCAGTGTCACTTCTTCAGACATATAGATGCCTGGCATAAAAGTTGATCATATGAACTGGGCCATTTTTATCATAATGCAGCTAAAACAGAGTCCATCGGCCAGAGGGAGAAGGCACTCAGGACACCTAACGTTGATCAAAGAATGCAATTCTATACAAGCCTTGTTGCTGAAACTGCCTCTGCAAACTGAAATTAGCTTTATCTAATTACTGAAACAACCTACTGTGACTCTAACACTACTTTTACCCAAATCTGTCACCCACCAATCAGAAGTTGCCAGCTCCCCCAAACCTTACTAGTGCCCATAAACTTTCTTACAAAATAATATGCAACATTTATCTTTTTTTTTTTTTTATGAAACCTCTAACCTCTTTGTTTTACAGACATACCGTGGACCACCCAGTCTGTGTGTATGCCCCAAATTATAAGTCTTGCTTCCCAAATAAAACATTTTAAATTTAGAGATTCATCTCTAGTTTTACTTGACTTTGACATTAGTCATAGATCCAAATCAGCTGAGTCAGATTTTCCAGTAGGAAAAATAAAGCCCATAATTTGTAAAAGATCACAGATGACTCACATATAGCCAAGTGTGAGAACCACTGTTTCAGACACGAGTGGGAGGTCAAATCTTGTGAGGAGTGATAGAGCAGCTCCATCCCCACAAGAAATGTCCTTCCCTGGAATGGCTTAAGATGAACCCAGGAAAGTGCCCCATTTCTACATGTGTTGGAAACGGCATTGAAAGGAAGGGTCCATTGGTGTTTTAGAAAGCTTTAGGGAGAGAACAGCCTGATACATGTGCTGGAGCCAGTGGTGGGGGTGGGGGTGGGAGGCTGGAAAATGCGGTGACTGCCCTGGGTGCCATAGTAGGGGCACACAGTTAAAAGGACATCTGTTACAATCCTCCCCATCCTCACGGGCCATATTCCAGAGGTGCCAGATGTGTCATCACAGTTGGAACACCAGGCAAGGGCTGTCACAAAGGACCACACATATTTGCAAACCCTAGAGTTGGGAATGGACAGTTGGTATCCCAGAGTGCTGAACAGGAAAGATGTAATAATCTCTAGTAAATCTAACAACAACAAAAAGAGAGAGAGAATCTCAGTTGCTTTAATACAGTATATAAAAAGAAATACATTTCATAAAAACTATACCCCAAATTATTGGACCTTGGTGGATTCAGGAGGAGCTGCCAAATGGAGTAGGGTCATTTCTTCACATGTCAAAATATCACTTATAAGATGGCCATGACAGACTGAATCCTGCCCCTGCAAAATTCTTATGTTGAATCCTGAATACTCAGTGTGATAGTATTTGGAGGTGAGGACGTTGGGAGGTGATGAGGCTTAGCTGAGTTCATGAGGGTGCAGTCCTCCTGATGGGATTAATGCCCTTATAAGAAGAGTACTAAGACCTCTCTCTCTCTCTCTCTCTCTCTCTCTCTCTCTCTCCACTCCCCCCTCCATGTGAACACACAACAAGAAGACGGCCGTCCGCAAGCCAGACTCTCTGCCAATAGCTGTAGGGTACCTAGAATAGTGCCTGGCATGTAGTAAGCTATGTGTTTATTATATTAAATATACACAAATAAAAGTAAAGCACCTTTTAACTATCTTTTATGTGTATATTATCAGTTTAAATATTATTTTTGACAAGAGAAAACAGTTTGGATCTAACGTCTCTGGTGTTAGCTTTTCTCCTTTTCCATACTATTAATTACTGGGTTGTTAATTTACATATTTTTCTCTGCCCTGTAATTCATCAGTGATACTGAGGACTTTATGTCAGTTAGTTTCCCTTTTCCTCATCCAAAAGCTTCCTAAAGAATAGAATGCATTTATACTAAGAAAGAAAAGCATTCATTAATAACTTAGATTTTCCTACACACCTATGTGTATGTATTTTATTTTTCCTTTTGTCACTGGTTATCTTTAACCAATGATGTTATAACACAATTTAATACATTGGCATTTTTATCTAGAAGACAACATTTTTCAAGTAGAGAAAACTTGTTCCTCTGAATATTTATTTCTTTGTCTTATATAAATAATGGTTATCTTTGCAAACACAGTAATTGCAAGACGTGTACTTCTACTTTCCCTTAACCTACACAAGTTTTGTTGTTGTTATTTCACTGGTTTGGTTTTGTTTCAGATAGAGCATTTTGAACATTAGGAATCTTATCTTTATTTTGTCCAAATCTTTGAAAGTCCTCCCAGATTGATATAAGCAGTTAGTGGTCTTTTTATACTATACTAATACTATGGAAATGGCATTGCATTTGAGAGACATTATTGCCTTTGTATTTAAGAATTAAATATGCAAACTGATCTTCATCAACTTTTTCTCCACAGAAACTGGGTTCTGCTCAGAATATATCAGGGTTATTATCCATATACTTATTTCCTGTCTCGGAAAATATGGAGATGCCAAACTGCCTCTGTGCCTAAAAAGCTACAGTCCCTGTTGAGGATGCCTGGATTTCACTTGGACTCCCCCTTTCCCATGTTTTAACTCATGGGCTTTTATTTAGCAGAGAAGAACTGATTGTCTTTAGTGAGAGAAATTCACTAAAAGTGAAGCATCCAATGCTTGAGCAAAGGAGGTTATAGCCGTTTTTTTGTACAAGGAAAATAAAGGAAAGAGATAGTGTATTATTAGTCTGTCCTCACACTGCTATAAAGAAATACTCAAGACTGGATAATTTATAAGGGAAAAAGATTTAATTAGCTCAGTTCCGCATGGCTGGAGAGGCCTCAGAAAACTTACAGTCACAGTGGCAGGGGAAGCAACCACATCCTACATGGCAGCAGGAGAGAGAAGGAAAAATCCAGGTGAAACTGCCATTTATAAAACCATCAGAAATCATGATAACTCCCTCACTTTTACAAGAACTGCATGGAAAAAACTGTCCCCACGATCCAATCACCTCCCGACCAGTCTCTCCCTTAACACCTGGGGATTACAATTCAAGATGAAATGTAGGCAGGGACACAAAGTCTAACCGTATCAGATAGGAAGGTGAGCCACAGCAGACAGAGACTGGCCTTGGGGACTGACCCACCCAGAGCTCCCTCACTTCCGCGAGTGAGCTTTGAGGAGCTAGAACATGGCTTTGTATTTATCCACCAGGGGGTGCCATGCCCTACTACCGATGGAAGAATCTGGGGAGGTCAGAGGTTTGCCTACAGAGCTGCAGAGCTGTGCTGCTGGCCACCTATACTGCAGAACCCAGACTGCCCTCTACTGGGCCCTCAGTTTGCACCCAGAAGGAAACCATTGCCTGCCTTTAATCAGACTTGGGTTCTAACCTAGTGAACTATCAAACCAGAAATGCAGACCACTCTTTCTTAAGTTTGAAGGTGTGCAGACTTCCTCCTGTCATTAAAAAAGAAAACCTGGGTCCTAAAGATCCAACTGGTTGGTAACAACCAGCAACAGCCACACATACATGAAGTTCTCTTTATCCTGATGGCTCTGCAGATGGTCTCAAGCAAGGACAGCTCCTGCCAATGTTCTTTTGAGCAGGTTAGGGACAGGTGGCAGGGGGCACTCCTCCCCCTGAGCGACACACGGAGGTTAACCTTACCTTTGTCATTGTATATCTCCATCAGAGCTGAATTGTGTAGTCTCCAGACAACTGTTAATTTAAAAGAGACAAGGAATCTTTAATTTTCCGAATAAGAATCCAACAAAGTTATACGTTTTATTTTATCCTTTTGGCTTGTTTTGAGACAAAGTCTCACTCTGTCACCTAGGTGGGAGTGCCATGGCACAATCTCGGCTCACTGCAACCTCAGCCTCCCAGATTCAAGTGATTCTGCTGCCTCAGCCTTCTGAGTAGCTGGGACCAGAGATGCCTGCCACCACACCCAACTAATTTTTGTATTTTCAGTAGAGACAGGGTTTCACCATGTTGGCCAGGCTGGTCTCAAACTCCTGATCTCAAGCAATCCTCCTGCCTCAGCCTCCCAAAGTGCTGAGATTACAGGCGTGAGCCACCGCACGGGGTCTTATTTTATCCTTTGAAAATAAGAAAGAAAAATCTAAAGCTCTTCCTTAAATGTAAGACTCACAAGAATTTTTATCTTTGATGAAACAGACATGTGAATTTAAATATTTTATCTAGGGCTAAAAGTACTAAAACTACCAATCAGAAACCAATGTTTTCAGCGGACATGTTCCTAACTACAGGATGACTTTTACACAATAGTCGTTCTGAGTGTTTGTAGGAGGAATGGGGAGAAACACATTTTAACCAGGCTAGCATACAGGTAAGCAGCCACTGCCGGCTTTCCCGTACTGGAAGTCCCACTCAGAGAAAAAGGCCTTTAAGCTAAGTTTAGGTAATTTGCAATGAGGCAATATGCTCATTTCTGCTACCAAGAAAACAATGATTTATTGTAGAGAAAAAATTCGAATCAAAACAATAGAACTATTCATTGTGGAAAAATTATTAAAACAAAAAGCTCTGTGTTGTATTTAGGTTCCAGGAAAAATAGCAATTGCCTTGATTTATAACTTTTGATGCCTCAGAAAGGGGAACAAGTAATAATTGTTCATCTTTACTAACCGAAGTGCAGGAGTCTTACTAAATTTGAGAGTACTGTCATGAATTTTTGAGACTAGTTATTGTTTTATATCTGTAATTCCTTAAAACAAGATGTCTCAAACTGTAAAATCAAATTAAGCATAAAGGGTACTAATATGTATTTTATAATAGATAAGCCAATAAAGTGAAATAATATAATACAAAACAGATACAATGCAATATAAAAATTTAATTTAGATGTCTAATAGACATCTCAGTCTATTAGAAATTGATGTTGTATTTTAAAAATGAGGCCAGCATAAATGCATACAGTTCTGGAAGAAAGATGGTTGCACACATCAGTTGTATAAGGAAAATCCAGGTGGAGTATATACTAAAGCTTAAATACACATAAATGATTTTATTCTCTATTGTGTACGTGTGATATACACACACTGTAAAAACTGAGAATAACAATTGGATAAACTTCAACATAACAAAACTCCGAAAACTAAAGAAATAGATTTAATTACATTAAAAATTATGTGGCAAAAGTAAATGTAAGCCAGAGAGAAAATATTTGCAACTGATTAATAGTCAATATATTATGAATTCTACAAACTGAATTGACAAAAAATTGGACAAAAATGAAGCAATAGACAATTACAGAGGGGAAATTGCCTATAGCTAACAAATATATGGAAAGAATTCAACCTCACAGGCATTTAGAGATGTGCAAATAGAAACTTATAAATTAGTCTTTATCAGATTGGCAAAACTTGAAAAGATTTTGGTAAAGCAAAAGTATACATCAGTGATAGAAGTATGAGTTTCTACACTGAAAAGGTAATTGGAAAGCAATCTGGCAGTTTCTGGTAACATTTAAGTATATATAAGGCTTAACCTATAAATCTCACTTTTATAATATACATTCTATAAAAATATAGATACATATAAATTTAGATATACATATATGCATGATATAGTTTGGATATTTGTCCCCACCCAAATCACATGTTGAATGATAATCTCTGATGTTGGAGGTGGGACCCGGAGGGAGGTGATTGAATCACAGGGCCAGATTTCTCACGCATGGTTCAGCACCATCCACTTTGTAGTGTTCTCATGATGGTGAGGGAGTTTTCATGACATCTGTCTGTTTAAAAGAGCCTGGCACCGCCCCCTCCCGCACTCTCCCTCTTGCTCCTTCTTTCACCATGTGACATACCTTTTCTCCCATTTGCCTTCTGCCATGATTGGAAGCTTCCTGAGGCCTCTCCAGAAGCAGATACCACTACGCCTCTTGTACAGCCTGTCGAACCATAAGCCAATTCAACCTCTTTTCTGATAAATTGCCCAGTATCAGGTATTTCTTTAGAGCAATGAAAGAATGATGTAGACCTAACATAGTACATATATAAGTATACAATCACATATATAAAACATTTTCATTGTAGGCAATAAATATATAAATAATAAAGGAAATTGTCCCTAGTTTCAAGATAACCTTGAATCTATAGAGTGAATAGGGTCACAGACTTCCAGGCAGAGTCCATAAAGCAACTGCATCTACCTAGGATTATTCTGGAAAAAAAAAAATCTCTGAATTCAGAGGGAGAACATTGCTTTAGAGAAGTTTTCTGTTATTATGTTTATTAGATCTTTTAATGTTACTTAATAGAAAATACATTCTTCACAGTATTATAAAAACCATATATATAGTATTTTACATTATTTTGCTTTTATAACTGTCTTCTGCTACCCAATTCCAGAGCTTTGAGGTAAAAAAAACTCCATCTAGAAAGTACTTGGAAACTTCACAGGTGACAATATTTCACATTTCTGAAATGTTGAAAATTCAAGCAAGCATATCAAAATATCAAATAAAGTTATCACATTGTATTACTAATGAATATGTCCTTTTTCATGTGCGGTTATTGGAAGGTAATGTATTATTATTATTTTTTTCTTTTAAACAGCTAAGTGGACTTTCATCAGTTATGGTTATGTCTCCATCTAGTGGTAGGAAAGTACTCTAAGCATTTGCACAAGAAGTGAGGCCATTGTCACACTGAAACATCTGAAGTGTTGAATACATAGGAATTCTGTAGTTGTTTTTGGGTGACCATTATCAGGGTCACCACAGTTTATTTTGTTTTTATACAGGAAGAAAATAATATTTTCTGCTGATAACTTTCATTTAAATTCCTACCTGCAAATTAGTTACATCAAGTTTTTGAGGTATTCACAAAATCTTTTCCCATTAACTAAAATTCAAAATTTTAAATATATGTTAAAGACACTAGTGGCCCTTATTTATGAATTAGTTAGCTACACGGGCTTCTTATAAGTTCTTCCTGAACTTCAGAGCCAAGACCTCTTATCCACACTTATTAACAGCCTTCAGACCTTTTAAAATATGAAGTCCCAGGGATAACATTTATATGCCTTTGTGATGACTCTCCATTTACTAACTGAACATTTTGAACCTTCGTTCTGTCATCTGCAGCAATGTCAATCAACACTTCACAAACCTACAATACTTTCTGCACTTACACACATTGTCTCATGTAGTCCTTCCCACCACCCCCTGAGGGGGATAGAAAAAGTGTTTACTGTCTCTGTCTTATGATGAGGAAAATGTGGTTCAAAGAGATCTTATAACTCATCCAAACTTGATAAATAGGCAAATGGCAGAGCTAGAAATGTCTATTAGATTTTTTTATTCCAAGTTCAATGTTTTTTTGTAAGATTTGCCCCATTTATAGCTATGATGATTGAGGGAGCTAATGTTTGCATAAATGTTCAAGTCCAATATAATCATAAATTATTGTAAAATTACATGATAAAGATGATAATGATGTCCCTGAATGTGAGATACTTATGAGGCGATCAAACAGAGAATCCTTCATAAAAAGCATATACATCAGGTTGAATTTAGCTGACCCTCAAAATGAAAATTCTCCAGAAATGTGAAGCCTATCCAATGTATTCAAATATGTGTTTTTCTATCTTCCCACTCTCTGTGGTCATCTTCTTAAAACATTACTAAGTGAATTATTGCTAAGTTTTCTTCTATAAATTAGATGAACCACAAGAGAAAAAGCTACATGATTCAACAAATGTATGTCTATAACAGTAAACAACAACAACAAATCCAAACTAACTAAACGCCTGTATGTGTTGGTTGTATATGTAACGTGCTGTATGTAAGAAGTGTGTATGTTGGGGCTGCAGTCTGCTGTAAAAACAGCAATATCAGATTCTTTCCCTTGAAGTTTTTGTTTCCCCTCCTCCACTGCTTCCCTTTCCCATTTCACTCTATTCCTGTCAAAGGGATTCTGACTTGCATAAAACAACAGAACCACGGGAATGGAAAAGGAAGATAAAAACTAAGTCAACTTTTTTTTTGCTTCTGTTTCATGACATCTGCATATAACATCTGAACAAGCAGTCTTCCAGTCTACTGGATTCCGTGATACTTTTAAGTACCTGTTGTATATCTTTGTAGAAAAGCAGATTTTGGGCATATGCTCTATGTAAAAGGGAAGCTGAATTGCAACCTCAATTTCTCCTAACTTCTGCCTCCTGACCACTTCCTCCCCACCCAATCCATGAACATCTTTACAAATGACAGAGTCAGGCCAGGCATAGTGGCTCATGCCTGTAATTCCAGCACTTTGGGAGACCAAGGCGGGAGAATCTCTTGAGGCCAGGAGTTCAAGACCAGCCTGGGCAACACAGCAAGACTGTCCCCCACACCCACCACACCACTACAATAAGTTGATTTTTTTTTTTTTTAACTAGCCAGGCTTGGTAGTGCACATATGTAGTCCCAGCTACTGGGGAGGCTTAGGTAGGAGGATTGCTTGAGCCTGGGAGTTCGAGGTTAAAATGAGTTGTGCAACTACACTCCAGCCTGGGCAACAGAGACCCTGTCTCTAGAATAATAATAATAATAATCATAATCATAATAATAATAATAAGAAGAAGAAGAAGAAGAAGAAAAACAAAAAGCAGCAGCAAAACCCAAAGAACTAATCTCATACTTGCTCTCTTCCTTCTCTGCTGCTACAGAAAACAGAAGAGGACTACAATTACCTGTGTTCCTAATAATCACAGATGTGTCTTTTAGGATGAATACAAGGCCTAAAATTGACTTTGGAAACATCGTCTATCTTCCCTTCCCATGACAGGCAATACACAAACGTGGGCTGGTGTACATCTTTTACTGCCCCTGAAAAGGTTTTATTACATCTGGACAAGTGATTTCCTAACCTGCGGTCAATATTATCTTAATCATATTTCACAGATAGGCTAATGTTTAACATATTCTCCAAACCGCAGGAAATTTTGAGTTGTACTTAGAAAAGACATTAGGTGGTGTGTCAGGAAATTCAATTCCAGCTCCAGCTGTTATTGGCGGCTATGCTCCTGCATGAGTCATTTGCCTCTCAGGACCTTAATTCCCTCTCTTGAGAATTTAAGGGGTTAAAGTAGAGAATCTCAAGCTGTCTCCTAACATGAGCAAGCCGATTCTATACTTTAAACAAGAACTGGAAATGAATTGCTGATCTTTCCTTCATAGTCCCTAGTAGTGAAATGAATTGATTCCATGAGCGATCCTTGCAGAAGAACCTGCTGTGAAGATAACTGAAGCAAGCTTGTTAAAAACTCTTCCAAGTGTGGATCCCACCTTTCTCTTACGTTTAGCATGTCATTTAACATAGTTAATCTTTGGTTGGAGCCAAAAGGATAAGCATTCAACTTCAGAGGTGTTTTTTCTGCCTTTGGAGAATCACAGTTATCATTGCTGGTTTTCCTTTTCCTTTTTCTTGATAAATAATCTAGATTTTTAAATTTCACAGAAATAGATATTTGGGTTCTTTCAGGTTTTTTTTTTTTCAATATGCAATTTGAGTTTTTTTCTTTAAGGTACTCTTCTGGGCCCTCTCTCTCTGAAAGAGGAGTTGCCTGTGGATAGAATGTTGTCCTCTGTCCTCAGTTAGCCAACAAGGCCCGCCAAGGCTGCCCAGTTCAGGGCTAAGGTCATCTTGCTCCCAAAACCTGCCTTCATGCCTTGCTACTTGCCCCTCCAGTGATCCTGGATCTTTCTGGAGAGAGGCTCTTCTAAGAGCCCAATAGAGGAATCAGGCATCTGGGTCAGTCATTTCCCTGCTGTGTCCCAAGTTAATGTAATTCTCTCTTATACCCACATTTTTGTCCCCCCAACTTTTACAAAATTTCTCAGAAACAATATCCAGAGTGCCATGGTTTCCAAATGATTTATTCCTTTGCAGAAGACCCCAAGAAGTCCCGTCTTCTTCAGGGAAATCTGGGGCAATCCAATTGCATAAATTTCCAGCTAGAAATATCTAGGGATTTTCTTAAAGCAAAGAGTTATGAAGTGCTTCCAACTGCTCCTGAAGTTTCCAACTATGAGGCCAACCAGAGACCCTTTCAGTACCATACTGCACGAGCCCTCTGGGAGACACCCACACCTTCTGGAGCCATAAGCAAGTGTGAAAAGGTTTTAGAGCACTCATCAGCTCCCACCTCCTTCTCACAGAAGGGTCTTCCTGCCCCTGCATCCCACTCTGCTGTGGCTCCAAATTCTGATACTGTCCCTGGGTGGTCCCATAACAGGCACCTGAGAGTACCACCATTCATTTCTCCTCCATTGCCATTCCCAAGTTTTTATTTTGCTGGTTGTTAGATGTTTATTATATCAGTCTCTATACATCTTTGTCTATCTGAATTACTTAACCAGTAAAATGGAAAAGGATTGGAAACATTTTACAATTTTTCACACTACCTAGTGAAAGCGTTGCTTCTTTGAGGTGGTATTACTTCTTATTGAGTTTTTCTAATGCTGTGTTTCTAACCGGATTAGCAGAGAAAATAAAAAATAGCTGCTAGTTGAGAGATCATTTACACATTTGAATATTTAACAATTCTCTTGAGCCAAAAATGTAATTTTTTTTCTTAAATCTCATTATAAAGAAATTAATATCATTTCTTAATAAAATTTTACAAAAGCTTCTTGTGTTCTTTTCAACACATATTTATTCATCACTGCATTAAGCTGGCATTCCATTAGGAGCTCTGGAAGCGCACAAATTAAAATAGCATGCTTCATGCCAGTACTTCACAATCAAATAAGGAGATAATAAATTCCTATTCTAGCACTTGAAATTTATTCAGGAAACAAAGCATAAAATAAATAATATATTCATGAAAAGTTAAAGACTAATGGGAGAAAGTACTTGCAAACTATGCATCCAACAAAGTTCTAGTATCCAGAATCTATAAGGAACTTAAACAGTGAAACAAGCAAAAAAACCCAAATAATCCCATTAAAAAGTGAGCAAAGGAGAACAGATTCTACTCAAAAGAAGACATACAAGTGGTCAACAAACATATGAAACAATGCTCAACATCACTAATCACCAGAGAAATGAACATCAAAACCACAGTGAGATACCATCCCAGACCTGTCAGAATGACTATTATGAAAAAGTCAGAAAACAACAGATGCTGGCAAGGATGTGGAGAAAAGGGAAATCTTATACATTTTTGGTGGGAATGTAAATTATTTTACCCACTGTGGAAAGCAATTTGAAGATTTCTCAAAAAATTTAGAACAGAACTACCATCTGACCCAGCAATCCCATTACTAGGTGTATATCCAAAAGAAAATAAATCATCTGACCCAGCAACCCCATTACTAGGTATATATCCAAAAGAAAATAAATCATTCTACCAAAAGACAAATGAACTTACCTATTTACCACCATGCTATTCACAATAGCAAAGATATGGAATCAACCTAAGTGCTTATCAATGGTGTATTTGATAAAGGAAATGTGGTGCATATACACCATGGAATACTACACAGCCATTAAAGAGAATGAAATCATGTTCTTTGCAACAACACAGATGCAGCTGGAAGCCATTATACTAAGCAAATTGATGCAGGAACAGAAAACCAAATACTGCAATGTTCTCACATATAAGTGGGAGCTAAACATTGAATACTCGTGAACATAAAGATGGCATTAACAGACACAGGGAACTAACAGAAGGGGGAAGGAGGTAAGGGTTGAAAAACTAACTGTTGAGTATCATGCTCTCTGGGTGATGCGATCATTCAAATCTAAGCATTCTGCAATATACCCACGCAACAAAACTTCACATCTCTTGAATCTAAGATAAAAGTTAAAATTAATTGTAAAAAAGAAAAAAGAGTGTAACCATTAAGCATAAAAAAAGTACGTTAAAGACTATCTACAATTCAGGAAAATGTAGGACTTGAGAGGTAATACGTTTTACTTAACATCACATATCCATACACATCAAGGCAACATGATGACAAGGCTGACTTTCAAAGCCATCTCATCCCACACAAAATAACTAGAAAAACGGATACAATGAACCCAATTAATTTGTGAATGTATCACTGAAATATGTAGAATTATGTGTCAATTATAAATTTAAAAATAAATAACTGAGATTGAAATTAAGAAAGATAAATTTTGAGGCCGGGCGCGGTGGCTCAAGCCTGTAATCCCAGCACTTTGGGAGGCCGAGGCGGGTGGATCATGAGGTCAAGAGATCGAGACCATCCTGGTCAACATGGTGAAACCCCGTCTCTACTAAAAATACAAAAAATTAGCTGGGCATGGTGGTGCGTGCCTGTAATCCCAGCTACTCAGGAGGCTGAGGCAGGAGAATTGCCTGAACCCAGGAGGCGGAGGTTGCGGTGAGCTGAGATCGCGCCACTGCACTCCAGCCTGGGTAACAAGAGCGAAACTCCGTCTCAAAAAAAAAAAAAAAAAAAAAAAAAAGAGAAATTTTGAGCCACATGTGGTGGCTCACACCTGTACTCCCAGCACTTTGGGAAGCCAAGGCAGGCAGAGTTCAAGACCAACCTGAGCAACGTGGTGAAATCCCATCTTTACAAAGAAAAAAACACAAAAAATTAGCAGGGCGTGGCACATGCCGGTGGTCTCAGCTACTTGGAAGGCTGAGGTAGAAGGATTGCTTGAGCCTATGTGGTCAAGCCTGCAGTGAGCCAAGATCAGGCCACTGCACTCCAGCCTGTGAGACAGGGTGAGATGTGTGTATGTGTATGTGTGTGTGTGTGTGTGTGTGTGTGTCTTACACACACACACACACACACAGAAAGAGAGAGAGAGAGAGAGAGAGAGAGAGAGAGAGAGAGAGAGAGAGATCTTCAGGTAAAGGAAATAAATACAATATTCAAAATCAACGCAGTGAGTAAGAGCTAAACCCAGTCACCTATGGAGGAAACAGAATGAGATAAATCCCTGGTGTGGGAGGTCCCACAATTTTAGCACATACCAGGGTTCTGGATTTGAGTCTAAAGTCCCATGCAACACTGGCACCTAGAAATGGGCTCTTTAATAAATCTGACAATCAGTCCATAAAAAGAAAATTAGAACACCCTGACCACTAAGCCAATGAAGCAGCGAAGAAGCCAGCCAGCTACTCTGTGCTATGGGAGGAAAAAAGATACAGGAAGCACATCTCTGAACCTTGCTAATACTACTGTATGAATTTGCATTATCCTGTTTATGTGGAAAACCCCAACCGAGAAATTTTTATATAAATTGAAACTCCTGGGGCTTTGGTAGAATCAAATGTGCCCCTTGCCACAGGAAACTTCCACAAGCCAGTACACTTGATGCATGTGGAAAAAACTTCCATTGAAGATGAGTTCCTAGAAAAAATGTACAATCCTCAAGAGGAGAGAAAGAACTAGGGAAGAGAGATATATGGGATGCAGTGAATTAGAGAAACCACATCTGAAGAAATAGAATAGAAAAATATCAAAATGCTTTAAATTAAGGATATCTATAATATTCAAAGAGAGGAAAGAAGGAGAAATCATAATAGACAGACATAATAAAAAGGACCAGACTTATTGAAGAATACAACAGAAATTCTAAAAGTGAAAAATAAATTCACACTTCCACATCCAGACAGCATAATTAGTATCAGACTTTCCTTGCTATCATAAACAAGTAAACTGCATAAAATATGAAATGATTATTTTTCATACATTAAATAACAGCTAGAATAGAACTACAATTCCTGAGAAAGGAAACAAATTTGCTGACCCCGACAACTGCCCTGCTTTCTGCATAGAGATGCGTTTTGGACCACAAAAGAGACAGGCAAGGCCCAAGAAGAGCTCAGCGGGCTCCTAGACTTTAAGAGATAGAGATCAAGGTTCAGCCGTGTGAGGTGGCAGGACTTTTCTGGGGAAAGTACATAATAGGGCCAAAGACAGAAAGAGCTGCAGAAATCTGTCTGAGGGCCACTTCAAGTCATTATGCAAGAGGCAGCACAGGGCTGTGATCCATAGAAGGAAAATCAACAAGGTAAGCTGCATGCATCACAGGAAAAACTTGTTACCTGGAGACAGTTACCAAGTTACAGCCCAGAGAACCAGCAGTCTTGTGGAGTTGAGGGGACAGAGGCTGGGGTTTGTTGGACAAGGTGGCTAGAATTTGCAGGGCAGACCAGAGAGGGAGGTGCTGTACAGAGACCTACAGAGGGGTACTCTCAAGTCTTTAGCTGAGTATATCTACATATGTATAGGAAGTTACCTGAGGCCAGAGACACCATTACCAGGAAGACATAGGCAGAAAACTCTTGAAGCTCAACTAGACTGGGAATAATTGATGTTCTCACTAGCTAGAGTGGAAAGGCCTTATAGCACATGGGGCAACAGGTAGAAAATGCAAGGGGTATTGTCTTAGTACTGAGGCTATGTTGACTCTAGACCAGGGATGTTCAATCTTTTGGCTTCCCTGGACCACATTGGAAGAATTGTCTTGAGCCACACATAAAATACACTTTTTGGCTATTGTGAATAACGTTGCTATGAACATTGGTGTCCAAGCATCTCTTAGAGTTCCTCTTTCAATCCTTTTGAGTATATACCTAGAAGTGGAATTGCTGAATTATATGTTAGTTCTGTGTCTAACTTTTTAAGGAACTGCCCAACTGTTTTCCACAGCATGTGCACCACTTTTAATTTCTATCAGCAGTTTATAAGCGTTTCAATTTCTCCACATCCTTTTAAAAAATGCAAGTTAAGTGTTTAAATTTTTCCTGTCCAGATGGTAAAAAAATTCCACTTCATTTCTTCTTGTGCCCTCCACTACAACCAAAGGGTGTGTCAAATTCCAAGGGACTCACACAGAGTGTTGGGGCTTGAGCCCTCAGGTCCACCAAAGTTATCATTGAAATGTCCTTTGCTGCTGTCTGACACTTTGAGGGTTGGCAGGTTTCTGTGGCTTCTACACCACATGTGAGACTCGGTACATTCTCATAAGGCAGAGGCACCTGGGACCTGTCAATTCTACTCTCCAGCTGTAGCATGCTGCCATTTCCCTCTGAGGTCATGCAAGACCCATCACCACCAGAAAGTCAATCCCAGGTCCCCTCTACTCTGAAATTCACAAGTCTGTCAGTCTCTCAACCCTAGGAATCATTTCATTCTTTGGAGGGAGTTTCACTGACCCCCTCCTATTTCTTTCAAACTCCCAATTTTTCTTAAAAATTTTGCAAACATTTATACTCACAAATAAAAGACCGGAAATCTTGCAGATAACTTCTGCTTTCTTACCAACCTTACACCTTCCCAGAAGCTAATGAAGTGCAGTCACAGTGATCAATTGAATGAGGAAGGAAATGGGGGAAAGGGTAGGTGAGGAGTAAGGAGGTCATTATACTCAAAATATCTAGACAAATAATCAGATTTTAAGCAAATACACTTAGACATGCTCTGGGAGGAAATTTAAGAAATGTAGCAAGTACAAAGAAAAATAGAAATTATATACAATTACACTACCTAAAATTAACATTTTGATATGTAGTCTTCCAATATTTTCTCTAAGAACAGAGATGTGCCTTAAAACTTTAAGTTCAGGCCAGGTGTGATGACGCACATCTGTAATCCTAGCACTTTGAGCAACCAAGGTGGGAGAATGGCTTAAGGCCAGGAGTTTGAGACCAGCCAGGCAATATAGCAAGACTCTATCTCCAAAGAAAATTTAAAAATTAGCCAGGTATACTTGGCACATGCCTGTAGTCTCAGCTACTCAGGAGGATAAGGCAGGAGGATTGCTTGGGCCCTGAAGTTTGAATTTGCAGTGAGCTATGATCATGCCACTCCAGCCTGGACAACTGAACAAGAGCCTACCTCAAAAAAATTTAATTAAAAAGATTCATACAATATATGTTGCTGGTCTTTCAACATGTTAGAGTTACCCTTTCTTAAGTGATTAAATATTTTAAACTTCTATTTTATGTGATTTCCAGAAGCCTGGTACCATTTCTACTAGTTCTGAGTTTTCTGAATGAAAGAGAACATGTTTCTCTTCTTCTGATTCCTCATGTTTTTACTCACTGCTTTTGATTTTCTATAGATGTTCTATGCCCTCTGACACCAAGCCATAAGCTGCATATGGCTGTTTATATTTGAGCTAGACAAGTCCAAATAAAATGAAAACTTCAGCTCCCAGTCACAGAGTCACATTTTAAGTATTCAGTAGGCAAATATGGCTAGTGGCTATTGTATTAGACAGTGCAAATCTAGAACACTTCATCGTTGCAGAAAGGTCTATTAAACAGTGTGTTCTAGCTGACATTGACTCACTCTGACTCCTCCTCTGTACCTGCTTTCATTTCCTCTTATCATCTAGCTCCCACTCCTGTATTTCCCAAACTAATAATATATTGCCGCTGGATATATTCTTTAAAAAGTGTTTTACAAAGGTTTAGCAATAGCAGAAGCATATTATTAAGAAAGAAAGAAAGAAAGAAAGAAAGAAAGAAAGAAAGAAAGAAAACAGAAAAACAATTTAAAAACAAATAGCAGGTGTCAATGTTGCACAAATTTGCTAACCTGCACTGACCCAGTGTATAAATTCAATCAACTAACCAATTGGGCCTCAGTTCAGCAACTGATAGGTAAGATAATAGCTTTTTTTTGTCCACTCATTACCTGACTTGGAATATCTATCATGCTCTTTTCTTCTAATTAAAAACATTATATAAGTAAGTAGAGTATAAAGTTAAAAAATCCAGAGCAGGTATTCTCATGCAATTAGTAGATGTTTATTGTCATTACAGAAACAACCTTTCCCTGATCCCTAGCCTGACACAATCTAATTGACCTTTGTGCTGCCTCTCTTTCCTGATCAAGTGTTCCAGTATTCTATCTTTTAGGCCATCAGCGTAAAAACTAAAAACTCTTGTTACTCTGACATGCTGAAGAATTTGGCTCCTGATTTTTTGAAACCTCTCTCTATCTAGACTGGCTTGTGGCCTTGCCTCCCAGAGCAAAAGAACTTCCTTCATCAAGTTTTCCTAAACAAAAGAACAGTTTTTCCCAAAAAGAGTTTTGCTATTCTGTCATTCTTCTAAAATGCTGAAGCAGCCACTGGAAAATTTGGTTTTATAAATGACTTTTTCTTCTTGTTTCATGCTTTTTTTTTTCTTCTCAGTGTTTCATAAATATTTTATTATGTTTTGTAATAATATTCCATAGATACACTCTACTTTACTTAACTATCTTTTATGGTTGAGTGTGGTTTGCAGTGAGCTATGATCATGCCATCACACTCCAGCCTGGGCAACAGTGCAAGACTCTGTTGAATGGCTTTACTGTTGAAACATGATAGTAACGATCCACAGGAAGATACCTAAATAACTTAGCTACAGACCCTACCTACTTAGCATACAGTGGGCAAAGGTAATAATTCCATGTTTAGGAGTTCTACGAACAAGCACAACATTGCAACCCATACAACTGTGAGGAAAATAAATGTGGTTCTCATCTTCACATCAGCCTATAAAGCTAATTTTAATGGAAATGAAGAGAACATAAGGACTATATGACCAATTCTGAATCAGAGAACTTGGAGAAAGAAAATTATGTGCTCAAGACTTTAAATTCTCAGTTCAAGTTTAAACAAATAACAAGAAATTTTTTGAAGGCCCCCCCAAAAGTTATTTTATGTAGCCAATGGGTAAACATTTCTGAAAAGAAAAACAAAACCAAAAAAGAACTTAAGTTATATCCTGTGGGTAGCAGACTTACAATGAGAAATGTTTATTTTGAAGAGGCTTTAATGAAGTTTCCAAAGAAGTTATTCCAAAGAAGTTATTCCAGAGAAGTCAGGAATGCTGATCCTCATCAAGACCCACCTCCAGCAGCTCTCTTTGCTTCTAGATCTATAATTAAGTTCTCTCAGTTCCCCAGGCTTGATTGTATGTGTGACCTTGGAGGAAATATTACATGCATGGAAAGAATTTCCAGATTTTTATTTATGTCCATAGAAATCTAAGAAATATAAATGCAAGTGGATCTTAAACATGTTAGGTCAGAATAAAAGAAATATGCCTTTTTTTTTTTTTTTTTTTTTTTTGAGACAGAGTCTCACTCTATCACCCAGGCTGAAGTGCAGTGGAGAAATCTTGGCTTACTGCAACCTCCACCTCCTGGGTTTAAGCAATTCTCTGCCTCAACGTCCCGAGTAGCTGGGATTACAGGCATGTGCCACAACACCCGGCTAATTTTTTGTATTTTTAAATAGAGACATGGTTTCACCATCTTGGCCAGGCTGATCTTGAACTCCTGACCTCGTCATCCACCTGCCTCGGTGTCCCAAAGTGCTGGGATTACAGACATGAGCCATCACACCCAACTGATGTCATATATTTACCAGGTGAGTGCTAGTATGACTGCATTTTTAACATGAGAGCACTAACAAAAGATTCTAGGTTTGATGCATTAGGTTAGACAACTAGGAGTGGCTCTAAAAGTCTGCTCCACTGGTTGATTAAAACCTAAACTCTAAGGTTACCTATGCTGAATAGAAGAGAGATGTCAGAGCTTTCTAGGTATATTTTAGAGGAAGGTATCTAACCATAAAGGAAATTTCTGCTTCCAGTAAAGGCAGAAAAGAGCAACTGGGTTTACCCTTCTCCCTGCATAACAGAAAAATGGATAAAATTTAGGAAACAATGATTTGAAAGACATTGGACATCAGAGAATGAAGGACAGCAATCCCTGTGAGAAGGGAAACAAATGATGTAAGACTTATGATTGCCCTACTTGACTGTCTTGAAAGAATCTCCAGGCTGCTGCACTGGGAAGGGGAGTCAGAGTGGAGGGCAGTGAACTACCTAAGTTGAGATGATACTGAGAGATCAAGGAATGTAGGAAGGTGGAGTTCACAGGACAGAGACATGAAGAGACAGAACTGCAGAAAAAGAGCTTTGGAGACCTGCACAAGGTGCACTTATGTATTTAGCTGATACCAATCAATGCATTCGTGTGAGGAAAAATATTCATGGTTAGGGAAAAGGATTGGCTGTGACAGTGCTTTCCACTCACAACAGGGCAGTGAAATGATTTGAATATGTGTCCCTTCCAAATCTCATGTTGAAACGTAGTCTCTAGTGTTGGAGATGGGGCCTGGTAGGAGGTATTTGGATCATGGGTCTGTAGCCCTCATGCATGGTTTAGCCCATTCCCTTGGTGATGAGCAAGTTCTTGTGAGAACTGGTTTTGTAAGAGTTTGTGGCAATCCCCTGCCCCCAAGTCTCTCTCTTGCTCCTGCTCTGGCCATATAAGACATCAGCTTCTCCCTTTGCCTTTCACTGTAATTGAGAGCTCCCTGAGGCTTTGCCAGAAGCCAAGCAGATGCCAACACTATGCTTCTGTAAATCCTGCATGAGCCAGTTATACCTCTTTTTCCTTTCTTTTCAGACAGGGTCTCACTCCCATTGCTCAGGCTGGAGTGCAATGGTATGGTCACAGCTCACTGCAGCCTCAACTTCCCAGGAGCAGGTGATTATCCTATCTCAGCCTCCTGAGTAGCTGGGACTACAGGTGCTCCACCATGCCCAGCTAATTTCTTTTGTATTTTTTGTAGATACAAGGTTTTACCATGTTGCCAAGGCTAGTTTTGAAGTGTGCTCAAACAATCTACCTATCACACCCTCCCAAAGTGCAGCAATTACAGGTTGAGCCACTGTGCCCAGCCTAAACCTGTCTTCTTTATAAGATATCCACTCTCAAATATTTCTTTATGGCAATGCAAGAACAGCCCCTAACATAGGCAGAAACAAAGCCTGTTCTCACCAGCTTGACAGAAAATCTAATATAGGGCATTATGTAGCATGGCAGAAGATTTTGGCTCTGGATTTGAAGTAATTGTCTCCAGATTGATCACTGCTCTGGCCTCACTTAAAATTCTTAAAATCAAGACCCAAAAAGATCACATTTTCTAAGTAAACTGTACAAAAGCATAAAGAGAAAGAATGTTTACAGAAGTACAAAAATATTCAGCATCCAATAAGGTAAAACTCACAAACTCTAATATCCAATAAAAAAAAATAGCAGCCATGTACAGAAGCAAGAAAAAACAGTCCACAGTTAGGAATAAATCCATAACTTGAAACCTACTCAGACTGGCGCAGATGTTAGAATGAACAGATGAGGGCACTACACAGTTATGACCTATGTTATATATTCTCAAAGATAAGTAAAGGCATAGAAAGTATAAAAAAACAAAAGACCTAAGTTGAACTTTTGGAATTAAAAACTACAACATCCAAAATGAAAAATACACTAGACAAATAGATTAGACATTGTAGGGGAAAAAATGAACATGAAGAGATAGTAATAGAAACTATACAAAATGAAACAGAACAGAAAAGAAGGACAGAGCATCAGTGAGCTGTGAGATAATTTCGAGTGGTCTAATATATATGGAATTGGAGTACTCAAAGATAAGGAATGAGAAGGGAGGACAGAAAAAAAACTAAAGAAACAATGGCCAAATATTTTACTAATTTGTTGGAAACTGTAACACAGAGACCAAACAAATTGAACAAATCACAGGCATAAGAAATATGAAAGGAAATTCACCAAGTCACATTTTAATCAAATTACCCAAAACCAATTTTAAAAATTGTAAACATAATCAGAAATAAATACATACAGAGGAAGAATTGTATGAGTGAGAGCACATTTATTGTCAGAAACAACATGTATTAGTCTGTTCTCACACTTCTATGAAGAAATATCTGAGACAGAGTAATATAATAAAAAAAAGAGAGAGAGTCTTAATCGATTCAGTTCCACATACCTGAGGAGACCTCAGGAAACTGACAATCATGGCAAAAGGCAAAGGAGAACCTTTGTCAGAGCCCGGGGTCTGGGTCTAGCCCATGCTGAAGTCTGAGGGAAGTAGATAGATGGACGGAAAGAACACTCAGGGGGCCTTAGGCAGGTGAATATGGTTTTATTCAGCAGCAACTTTCATTAACAACTTTCTCACACTAGCTCTTTACACTGTCTTCCCTGTCTCAGCTGCTTGAGCTGGCGGCTCCCACATAGCTACACAGCCAGCTCTTCCCTGCTTTCATGGTTAACAGCTTAACTCTTTCTCTCTCTGGGCACAAGCCAGCCATGCAGTGTCCTGGTTCCCTCCTGTTCATCAGCAAAATGGATAGCTCTAACTCTCTCTTTCTCTGGTCACAAGTGTGCCTGACATGTTGAGCCAAGCTGAGCCCCAAGAGCTCCTGTACAGCATTAGCAGGGCAATTATACCTTTTACAGGCAATAGTGGCTCCAAGCCAAGAATGAACTTACATAAACGGGTTATGTAACAAGTGGAGGTTTGTGCCTGCACAACATAGGCTTTGGACACAAGGTTTGATACACAGGTTTGGCACACAGACCTGATATATAAAGTTTGGGCATGCGGACCCAATACATACACATAGGCTTGATACATAAGCCTGACCCATAATACTGGGCACACAGCCCCTATGTATGTACACAGGCTTGACACATACATAAGCTTTGATAAACTGCCCAGCTATTGGCATGGATTACCATAGGTGTTACCTTCTTGGTGATTACCTTTTACATTGCCCTGAGTTTAGCTCATTAGCCACTTGGCCTCCACCTGGTTTTAAACCACATGGTATCAGTACTAGGATGGACTGCAACAACAGTCCAGGAAGCAGTAGCACCTTGGCTAGACCCATCTGTATTCTATGCCCTATTAGCAATGGGGGGATGCTCTTCCTAACAGTGAAGGCTTAGGGTCTAGGGGTTCCTTAAGCCCAGTGGCCTTATTTTGCATTAGGACTACAGGTCACAAGTCTTTTTGCAATTTTGCTGCTAAGGGACTTGTACTTAGCATACTTTGCTGCTCCAAGCAGGCACCCCACTTCACTAAAGTAGATGTCTGTGCCATCCCTGTCAGGGGTTGTTCCCCACGCACACACCCATCCTGCTACTAGATAATCATCCATACGATGACTATAACCTGTTCTGCCATGCTTTTATGAGCTTGAAGGGCAGCACGTGCAGTTACTAAGTGTTTTCCTAGTTCAGGGGTGGTCACCCATCCTGCTATTACTAACTGCTTCTCTGTCAAGTAATGCTAGAGCTCAGTTCCCTTCCATAGTTGGACCAAAAGCCTATTGGCATACTCAGGCACTCCATGTGAAACTACCTGTGGTCATATGCACATCTAGTTTAAACGGGCACCTATAGTCAACTACCCATAGAGCTGGTACCTGTTGAATAACCTACATGCCAGAAAGACTGTCTCAGCCACATGATCCAATCACAAGAGGGCTGTTGCCACTTCTAAATCTGCAAGAGAATCAGAGATTAGCATAACATCATTAATAAGGCCATGATATATGGTGGGGCTATGCATATAGCCCTGCAGCAACACTGTGAAAGTCCATTGTCATCCTTCTATGAAGACAAACTGTTCCTGCCTCTCTGGGGACTACTTTAATACACTTCAGAGGCCTGCCCTACTCCAAGTACATTGAACTGAGCATTTTCCACCGGCCAAGAAAGTGTCCAGTGTTCGAAAGAAATAATAGAAACAACCGCTCCAGCATCTTCCAATCCTGTAAATTTCTTTCCTTGAATCATAATCTCACATATAGGACATTTACCAGTACTTTGATTTATACAATATGCTGTTCTGTCTCATTTGTACCTCCAAGTCCTCTCTTTTAGTTTCACTTTTTCCTGTTTTTTCATATGTTATAACTAAAAGCTGTGCTATGTGTTCCCCAGGCTCAGCATTCCAAGGAACAGAAGAAGACACTACAATTTGAATTTCCCCTATAAAGTCCACATCAATAACTCCTGTATGAAATTTATCTCCTTGAGCAGTAAGCCTACCTCTTCCTAGAAGTAAGCCTACCTCTTCCTAGAAGTAAGCCCACGGTTCTGGGGGGTAAAAGACCACAGACTCCTATTTTCTGTGGTCACTCTCCCGGTAAAATGCTTACCCTTCGAGAGCTGCACAAATCTGCTGTGCTCCCAGCTGTGACGGTGAACAAGCACTGAATAGGGATGATGGAATAGCTCACACTGGATAGGCCCCGGTTTGGAATGGGGCCCGAGGTGGGACCATCTACCCATTTCCTGAAATCAGATCTATTGGAATTAGCCAGTAAGAAATAGCTGCGCTCTTTAATAATCCTAACACAAACGGAGACTCAGAGACTCAGGCCCATACTGCCTATTTAAATTCCTTCAACAGTTTGAAGGGAAAGGGTTCAAAAGCAACCCCTACTTGCCCTTGCTGATCTTGAGGGTGTACAACAACTGGAAATCGCCATGCCTCTAAATTTCCCTCTTTTCTCACTTGTTGAATTCTGACTTGGGTAAAACCAGTTACTGTAATTCTAGGAATACAAACACCTGAAATGGTTACCATAGATCCAGGAATACAAACACCAACAGAAGCAGAGGTAGAAATATTGGGAGAACCTGGGCATCCCTTAACAAGATACTGGGGTCGGGGTGGGGAGGGGCGGTGGGCGGCTGACCTGCACACCTTTTCCTCATTTGACTTTTCATCTTTTTGCTCTATAATTTCTTTACATACTTCATTACACTCATTCTCCTCTCCTGAATCTTCTGAATCATCTTCCTCCTCATTGGTCTGAAATAGCTCCAGGGCAAAAACACCAAAACCCAAATAGCCCACACCAAATAAGCCAAGTGTTTACTTGATTTTTGTCCCATGTTACCCCAATATGACCGAGCTCCCCCAGCTGCCACCCTGGAAAATTTTTTCAAACATTCTCGGGCTAACTCCGAGCTTCCCCAGCTCACTCTGGGATATTTTTTCTCTAAAGTTCGCGGGCTAACTGTAAGCTCCCCCAACCAACCCTGGGAGATTTCTTCTTTTTTTTTTCCTCCTAAACTTTCTCGGTCTAACTCTGGATTCTCCCTAACTCACCTGGGAGTCTCCGCTTGGTCCTCCAGGCTCCCCCATCTCACCTGGGGGATTCTTTTCAAATGTTCCCGGATACTTTCCAAGCTCCCCAACTTGCCCCAGGGATTCTTTCCAAATGTACTCAGGATACCTTCAGCTTAGCCGCTCCTTTCTTCATTGCTCAGGCAACTCTTTGTCCTGGGTTCGAAGCCTGACATTGGGCACCACTTGGTCGGGTATTTGAGAGGCAGACACCCAGATAGCACAACAGAGTGGATCTATCCTGGGGACCAACAACCTGAGACCCTGTGGGGCTGACAGCTCTCCAGACTGAAGGCCCTGAGCAGATTTTCATTCACGTGTTTATTTACTCTTTGACAGGTGATTCGCATTAACACACAGGTGTTCTACATATACACATAACTCAAGAACATACCAAGTAGTCAGGTATTACCTACCTACCACTAATTTACTTTTTACAAACTATAAGTATCTTCCACAAGGGAAACATGGGGGCAGGGTAAACTTAACGTTCCTCAACACCAGACCATGCAAAATGTCCACCCCTAGAATTTATTCAGGTATGGGAGAGACATACACAGCATACAGATGAGAGCCAAGCAGCCAATGCCAAGATGCAGAAACGCCAATTTCACCTTCATGGACTGGCCCCCATAACCATCAGTGAAAGCAGCTTTGCCCAGAAATGTATCTGAGTTCCCATAAACAAGACTGTGGTCTGCACTAGTAACTACCACTGATAGGACCCACTACACATTAGTGGGGGACCGGTAGATTACCAGCTCCACATATAGACCCTGGTCGTCAGGCCCCTACTTTGGCTGGGCACCTCGGCCAGTTCTCTAATCAAACAGGAAAGGCCCTGTATCTCTGCCTCTCTGCAAACAGTCCTTGAGTTGCAGCGTTCAAGCTGGAGTGTTGAACAAAATTGTTTTGCCCCCTCTTGGGCATTCTCTGGAATTGTTTCTTCTGAGACATTTGCCTCCACAGCGCCAACAGCATTCCATTGGTTCACCTCTCAGTTTTCTCCCAAGCAACCCCAGCTGCAATTAAATCAATCCACACTTGCATGCAGACCATCCACTGGGGCCCCCTTTCATCTTGTGGGGTGGCTACCTGCAGAGCGGGCACCTTCCCCTTCTTTATGGCATGGACTTTCCGGTTCCACCGACAGCCTTCTGCCTTCCCAAGGGCTGCCATAGCAGAAGTCACTTCATGTATGCAGCACCCCACACACGGGGTGAGAATAGCAGATAAAGATCCGAAAGCACTGGGCGCACTGAGCCCAGCACAAGAACCCTCACGTGGGAGGTAAAGTGTTCATTATTTGGCCTCTGTGTATTCAGATCAAATGTAGCCTGCCGCATCTCCCAGAGTATCTGCACTAAATCAGTACGTGATTACCATTTACTCACAGTTTTTGGTATCTCTCCAGCATTGTTCTAAACAGTTCATATGGCTGCCGTTAGTCACTTGATTAAGGTGTGGTCATCTTGACCCTGTGTCAACTGCCGACACAGCTGTAGCCACTGATGAAGGGAGGGTGAGTTGTGATAGAAACCAGCTTCTCCTTCCTGGAGTTGGTGCAAGAAATGCTATTAGTTCCTTCCGACACTGTCAGCACTGTTTACCTAACTCCCACAAATCAGTGGGAGTTTAAGCTCAATAAAAGATATGTTCAGGGGTGGCTCATGCCTGTAATCCCAGCACTTTGGGAGACTTGAGTTGGGCAGATCACCTGAAGTCAAGAGTTCAAGACTAGCCTGGATAACGTGGTGAAACCCTGTCTCAAGTAAAAATACAAAAATGAGCTAGGCATGGTGGCAGGCACCTGTAATACCAGCTACTTGGCAGGAGGAGTCATTTGAGCCTGGGAGGCAGAGGTTGCAGTGAGCTGAGATTGCACCACTGCTCCCCAGCCTGGGTGATAAGAGCAAAACTCTGTCTCAAAAAAAAAAAAAAAAAAAAAAAAAAAAAAGAGTGTCCCACCACTTTGGTGGGCGAGGAGGGTCCCTGGGTTCTCCACTGGGGTCCCATCAGCTGCTTATGTTCTACCTTCTGACTGATTACAGGGTGAGCACATAGTGATGCAGGAGCCTTCTCCCTCTCAGCATCAGACTGAACGTGAGTCTCCAGCCAAGAGGACAGGCTCAAGGTCAAGTTGACAGCTGTTTCCAAGTCATGCTTCAGGCTGTTTGAGCCTCCAAGTGCCTCGTTTGCACACCCCCGCCCCCACCCAGGTCTTGCTTCAGACTGTGCACTTGGGCACCCAGACATGGGGCTTGTACTGGGAGGTCCCTTATCTGTGGGACTGAGCATGTACTTCCCTCAGTGCAGTCAGAAACGCCCATCTGATTCTGCCGACGAAGGTGCATTCCTTCTTGGTGCAACATGCTTCCAGCTGCTTACTGCTTTCTCCACACTGGAGGGAGACCTGTCCACTGCCTCCCTCATTTCTACTAGGGCTTATCCAAGCAGCACCTCCACCACCAGGTGCCACAGCCCATGCTGTGGCTGCATAGCTGACCTGGGAGCCCTCAGGGGCTGAACACCCACTCACCTCATCCTGCTGCAGTGGCCAAATGTCGGGTCCACAACTATGCCAAATGTCACACGCAGGGGGCTGTAGGCAGGTGAAAATAATTTTATTCAGTAGAAACTTTCATTAACAGCTTTCTCAAACTATCTCTTTATGCTGCCCAACCTGTCTCAGCTGCTTAAGTCAGTGGCTCCCACATACAGCTTCGTGGCTGGCTCTCCCCTGATTTAGGCTCAACAGCTTAACTCTTTCTGTCTCTGGGCACTAGTGGGCCAAGCTGTATCCTGGCTGCCTCCTGTCCACAACTCTGACTCTCTGGATGTAAGTGTGCCTATTGTGTCAAGCTATGTTGAGCCAAGCTGAGCCCCAAGAGTCCCTCTACTGTGTTAGCAGGGCAATTATACCTTTTACAGGCAGTAGTGGCTCAGAGCCAAGTATTAACTTACACAAACAGGTTATATAACAAGTGAAGGTGTGCGCTGGAGCACCAAACTCACTGAGTCATTCAGGCCTGGATATCCACCTCGGCCTATTTGTTGACCAAAGCACATTCATGGAGCTATATCCTTCTGCACTGGGCAGCAGAACAGAGTGAGTGCAAGCAGAGGAAATGCCAAATGCTTATAAAATCATCAGATCTCATGAGACTCACTCACTATCATGAGAACCGCATGGGAGAAACTGCCCCATGATCCAATTACCTCCACCTGGTCCCACCCTTAACACATGGGGATTATGGGGATTACAATTCAAGATGAGATTTTAGGTGGGCATACAACCAAACCATATCACAATGCAAGCAAGAAGACAGTGTGGCAGATATCTTTAAAATACTAAAAGGTGGGGGGAGCTGTTTATCTAGAATTCAAGAGAAATTATCTTTGAAAGATGAGAACAAAATAAAGAATTTTTCTGGATAGTCAAAAACTGAATTAATCACCAGCAGATTTACCTTACAAGATAATATTAATAGTAAAGAATTTTTTTTTAGGAAGAAAGAAAATACCAGATGGAAATATTGACCTATCCAAAGAAATGAAGAGCACCAGAAATGGTAACTACATAGATAAACATATCAGGCTTTTTAAAAATTATTATTCAAACACTAAGGGATATTGAAATTCTGAAATGAAATATGTTCAAGCTACACCTGCTACCTAATTTTGCCCCATGGAATCCAGAGCCTACAATCTTCCCAAGCATTTGAGAAATACATCAGTGAGAGGAATTTCCAGCATTCTTTAAGTCTTCTATATTAGATCTCCTTTGCAGCCCAGAAATTACAGTGGGAAATTCTGTCATTGGAAGGCATCTTTGGCTGGGTGAGGTTGCTCATGCGTGTAATCTCAGCACTTAGGGAGGCTGAGGCAGGCTGATTGCTTGAGGTCAGGAATTCCAGACTGGCCTGGGAAACATGCTAACACCCTATATCTACATAAAAATAAAAACAAAAGTAAAAAATAGCCAGATGCATATTGAGCATACGTATGCTCAATAACTTGCAGACTACAAATATTGTTTTCCTAATCAGTTTATTTTCCTGGTAGGGAAGAACAATGGAAACCTTTAGAACTTCCTCTACTTACCAAAAGAGTAAACCAAAAGCAATATTACTTTCTTGTAGAAATAGCACAGATTAATGTAACCATCACTTATGATTTCTACAGCATATTCATTCAACTCACCTGCTTGGCCAATGTATAAAAGAAACAGTCATGAAAATATTGATTTAATTCAAAGAAAGCCTGACTCCAATTGATAGGGCCAATCAGCACATCCTCTTCTACCTGCAATGCAGCTATTGATTCAGAAAATATTTTTCTCTTAACCTGTTAATAAGATACAACAGAGTTTCTTTTCACCTGGCCTGGTTATTAGCACATCTTTTCTGTTCTACTTAGGGTTATATCAATTCTTTAACCATCTGTCTTAAACTACCTATAGGGATCTTGTTCACCTCTTCATTCCAAAGAATATTAAAGCCCTATGGCATGACTAGGGCAGAGAGAAGCCCAGGAAGACAGTGGTGTAAGGAGAGCTATGAGGATCATCAAGGGCCAGACAATGCAACTTCTTGGAACCAAGAACTTTGAGGATGTTAAGGATGTTGATCCATAGCTTAAAAACAATGGAAAGTCTTTAATGCATTTGAAAGCTTCAGGGATAGGTAAAATTGTGTGTGCATGGGGAGGGGTGGTGACTTATTTTTTTGTTTCAATAGCAGGGAGGAATTTATTCTATCAAGTAGAACAAAATGAAATTTGCATTTTGAAGATATCACTCTGTGTGATGTCAAAAATGAATTCAAATGGGAGGCACAAAAATGGAAGGGAAATCAATTAAAAAATGAGTGTATTAATTTAAGTGAGAGATGGTGGTAGCTTGGAATATGCTGGCAGAAGATATGGAAAGTATGAATGGATAAAGAGGTATTTAGAACAAAAAATAGATGGATCTCAAAGGTGGACTAGATATTGGAGAATGAAAAGCATGAGATATCATGGATGAGCCTGAGA
Source organism: Saimiri boliviensis (assembly GCF_048565385.1). NCBI lineage: Eukaryota > Metazoa > Chordata > Mammalia > Primates > Cebidae > Saimiri > Saimiri boliviensis. The sequence continues at coordinate 59,869,170 of NC_133462.1, forward strand.
TTTGTAAATTAGGTATGGATGTATGATGGTGCTATTCAATGATATTAGAAACATTGGCAGGAACCAATAAGTTTGAAGGGAGTGTAAAAATTAAAGAAAGAAGAAAGAAACATAAAACGTGGCTTGACAGTTAAGGACAGGTTTATTTTAGAGAAAACAAACATAAGAGGGGCTTCTGGTTAGAATCCACTTTCTTATAGACTGAGTTTTTGAGGATTTAGGGTAGGAGAGTTTATCGGAGTCTTGGACTGCTCCTGTGTTTCTTTGTTGTGCTTATCTGGGAGGGAGAGCTTTGTATGTTTCCATACGTCTTCCTACAGCTGCAGGCATACCCCCAAGTCAGCTTTTAGCTTCTCTATCTTAATGTACCTGAAGGGAAAGGAATGTGGTTATTAAGGCCTGCTGTTTTACTTGTGCCCATTGTATGAGGGTGCAGTTAAACAACAGACTTCCCCACCACCTCCCTCTGTGCCCCAGCTCTCTTATCTGTGTTTTACTGTCTGCTCTTTCTGGCTGCTTGTAGTTAGAAAAGAAATGATTTCCTTGAAATGCATGAGGCTAGAAAGGGAGCTGAAACTTAAAGAGTGGTGTTTGTCCAAGATAATGGTGCTCCTGCTCTGTCAGGGAGGACTGTGAGTTTGGTGTTTGACATATTGATATTGAAGTATCCACACGGAGAGGCAAAATGAGACATACAGGGTCTTAAGCTTAGAAGACAGGTGTGAACTCAAATTAGAATTTTTCAAGTCATATACATAATGTATGGTAATAGATATATTTGTCTGTAGAAATATAATAGGATGTGAAAAGAGCCCTGGATTCAGCCTTGAGAAACTCCAACATTTAATCACCAGGGAGAGGAGAATAAATCTGGAAAAAAAGGTACATACATATAGAGAGAAGAAGGATGACGAGAGAGCTAAGCAGAAAACCAGTAGATAATGATATCTGGGGAAGACAGCCGAACGAATTGTTTCAAGAAGAAAAGAATGGTTAATGTCAAATTCTACTGAGAACTGAAAAGTGTTCATTGGCTTTGGCAATATGAAAATGATTGTTAACAAGAGAGACAGACGCTAAATCAAGTAGGTTGAACATTACTACGTGTTGAAAAGGACAGGCCATCTGTAACTCTTTCAAGACATTAAGAAATTTGGCTCTGAAAGTGAGAAGAAAGGGTTAGCTAGAACAGAGTCTAAGGAGAAGAATTTGGGGGAAGAAAGCCTTTTGAGACATTTTTTAGCTCTTTTAAATGGTGGTAGGAATAATCCAATTTTAGAATGCAGTTCAAAATACAGGCACGAGTAAAATTGTTTGATAGTTAAATGGTTCTGAAAAATCAGTTAAGAGTAGAATCCAAGACTTCATGTGAAAGAACTGACCTTTGGTAAGAGAAGAGATAGGATGGAAGAAAGAAAAGAATGCAGGTGGAGGTCCCTGGAGTTGCTGGCAGGAAATTGGGAGACTAGATCTCCGCGGGTTTCTCAGTGAAGAAGGTGAGAAGGCAGGCAGAAAAGGCTCATTAATGGTTGGAAGGGTGAGGAGTATAAAAAAGGTACAAAGCAATCATTAATAAAGTGAATTAAAAACAGGAAAACAATGGTAAGGTTGCCACGCAAGGTTGAGAGTCTATTTGAAATTGGTTATCCTGAATTCATCCACCAGCATAACCTTCCATGCGACTCTATCTCAGTGCTTAGGTAAAGAAGCAGAAAGTGACATTGATTGAGGTTTGGGATTTTCTAAACATTTGCAATAAGGAAACAGCCAAAGGAGCTTGCTGTTGGCAAGATGAACTTGTGGTGTAGACTCTAGACTGACTAAGGAAGAAACTGAAGAAAGAGTAGGCAAGTAGATTAGAATAGGGGAAAGAGGACAGAAAGTCCTAATGAAGTCAAACAAAGGTCAGATAGTTCAGATAGTTCGGCCTTTGAATGGGTAAGCTGAATGCAGAGTAGGTTGTATAATAGCAGGATGTCTGAATTAGTGATTTTGGAAGTGATGCCATACTAGGACATGACAAAGTCTAGGGTGTTACCAGGGAGGTATTTTGTTGGAAGTATCTACTTGAAATCATGCTAAATATGAACCTCACTCTCCAAGGTCAGTATAATTACAGTTATAATTTTTAGCCCTGGCATTGGCATTTATGCTATCAAAAATAAATAAATCCAATAGGGATAAATTTGCATATTCAGTCTCTAAATTCATTCCCACAAATTGCATTTACATGTCTTCAACTGATAGCAACTGTAACAATTTATATTTAGGGTTGCATACTTCCTCTTGATGACATTAAAATTTTTTACCCATTTACCAGAATTTCCTAAAACTGTGGTTCATAACCTTGGTTGGTCATCAGAATCACTGGGGAAGTTTTAAAATTCATAAATTCTCAGCCTGTTCTGATTCAGTGAACAGTGAACCTGATTCAGTAGTTCCCAGGTGGGGCATGAGAATCTGTAAATTTTAAAAAAAGCTTCTCAGGTGATTCTGACAATTGGTCAGGGATGACAACCATTGCCCTCAGAGATAGATAAGTATTCCTCAGTTGATCTGCCACTGACTTCTCAATTCCTCAATACAAATTTCTGGAGCTACACATCCCAAAGGAACCAGCTTGAGTGCTGGAAGAAGAAACCACAAACTCTAAACTAATGGAGCCAAAATTTACAGTTTTAGGGCTAATTTATGAATTTTGAATAACTTTAAAATAATAAGGCCACCTATTTCATGATTTATGTTTTATAAGAGTAACACTTAGATGACAATTTTATTGCAAAGCTATTATAATTGTGTGATAGACTTTACTTTAAAAATGACATATTTATGTATGATGCCAATTGCCAAATTTTCTTATTTTTTTATCTATGCTCCTATATCTGAGTTTTGGAAACTGAAAAAAAAGAGAGAGAACTTGGGAAGCTATTGTAGAATAGAAGGATGATGGTGAAAACTACAAAAATATCAGAATGGACCCAAAACAGATAAAAGTGTTGTAAGTGGTTTATAAGATAGGATAGAAAAAAGTTGGGATCAGGATAATAACTTCACATTTCTATAGGAGTTGGAAAACTAACTTTCTATTAATCACATCTTTAAGTGCCACAAAGTAGAAGGCTTTTTAATTTTGGTTTAATGACAATATACTTAGTCTTATTTCAAATTATATGATTATTCCTAATATTAGCTTATTCTTTAACCAAAAAATAGAGACTTAAAACCAACTTTCAAATTTGCAGTTGTAACAAACACACTTTAACCTAAAAGAAGAATCGAAAGGCAAGTGCAATGTACCTTGGTTCCTATTTCCTATGGGAACTCTTATGAGAGTTTAAGACAAAACCCATGGGGGAAGGGAGGAAGTGAATTCAATTATGTAACACAGACAAACCAAAGAATAGCTATATTAAAATAGTTACAAAATTCAACAACTCTAGGTGAAGGAAATTAAACCCTTTTCAAGGCCATATGTTTAGAAATACAGTTCAACTACAAAAACAGTACTGGAGCCTGTGCATGATCCACAAGTGTGTGCTTTCATTTTACTTTTACTTTAATCTTGCAAAATAATTCTTCCTAGCAATTGACAGTTTCCTCCAAAAAGAAGCCTGACTTTGGCCTTCTCACTGACCTGGACAAATGTTTGATGACATGTGTGTGTTAAATTTGTGATTGAGGTGAGGTAGGGATGAATAGCCAGAGCTGGTTAAAAGGATAAGCAACCAAAATAATATTGACCTAGGAAAGCTTTACATAAAATCTACCATATTTGTTAACATAAGTCCTGTTGCATTATTAATTTTATAAAAACCTTCAAATGTTCAAATGCATAAATTCAATATGGATATCAAGATGGCTTAAGAACAGCACATGTGAAAACAACTTCATGATGGAATTAACTAAATCTGAGTCAATAATGTGATAGAACTGTCTAAATCATTTCTGTCATCTTGGACCACATTATTAAAAGCCTAGTGTTCAGGAAAAAAGATATGATAATCTCATACTTTTCGTTGCTGATTACACTGTACAATATTGAGGTTGGCTCTGTCCCCCACATTTAAGAAGGAGAGTGATCAAAATATGTTGTTTCCAACAGCAAGTGATGTAAATGATACAGGAACTTGAATCCATAATATAATTAATAAAAGGAGTAAAATGCTTGGCCTATAGAAGGACATGATAGCTGGTGTCAGATATGGGAAGTAGCAAAAGGCAGGATTCAATAAGGCTAGTGGTTGAAAATAGCAGGTAGGCAAATTTCGTCTCCATGCCAAAACAGGTAAGGAGAGAATGCCTTAACAAATTTCATATCAAAAGGGGACTAATAAAGCTCTTTGCAGGTAATGTTAAAACAGAGTGTACTGGTCTCAAAAATAAAATAAAAGAGAGTCTATTGCATAAAGCACAAGAATTAAATGTTCAGAGGCCCCCAACATTTTCAAATATGGGTGCCAAGCTCACCATATCAAAATTACCACCTGGAAAATCATCAAAAACACATTCTAGATTCTTTATCTGGAGCTTCTAAGTGATTTGGCCTGGGTTCTGACACAGAATCTATCCTTAACATGTTGCTGGGTGATTGTCATGACAAGTCATGTTCAGAAATCACTGAATCATATTGTATCTAAAATTCTATTCCAATATAAATCCTGTAATTCGAAATGCTTATGAAAGATTATGCTATTGGCCAAATGGCCTAAGAAATATTCAGTGAGGTCAAGATTTGATATATTTATTTTGTCATACTTACTTTATAAGAATATCCTAAAAATATCACCTGAAAGAGAATTTTGACGCATGAAGAAACAAGAACACACACTAGTTTGTTTATTGTCTAGTTATTTCACTAGATTGACTAAGAACACTGATGTTTGTCAGAAGTCATGGAAGTCCTGGGGTCAAATCTAATACCCCTTTACCATCCTGCAAAAAGCACCGGTCTTTCTTGGTTTGATTAGAGGGATTTTCCAAAAAGGAGAAAAGGATCTTTTGTCCAGATACCCAGCTGTTCTGTCTGATGAGCACTCATTTAAAAAACATATTAGAAAGAACATTGCATATGATTAAAAGTTTCACAAAGCACAAAAGTCTTCAGTCAGCATGAATATTAGCCAGTAACACTCAAGAATTGTTTCTGTGATATCCATGATCTAGTTCTGGATTCTTCTTTCACTGTGTATACTCAAACATGTGGCACTGGATTTTGAAGAGTAATTTGTCTCCTTCAAGCAAGGACTGCTGAACTGAAAAAGCAAGAAAAAGGCAGAGTTTCTATAGATGAGGCTGTAGGCCCGTTTTCAATAGATGAGTCTTGAAAGTGCTAAGGAAGAGACTTTAAAAAATCATAAGACACAAGAGCTGAAACAGCCCTTAAGGATTTTAGAGTTCAACCCCTCCTTTTATAAATGAGGAAACAAAGTCCAGAGAAGGAATGCAAATTGACCAAAGTCCTTCCCTTAGTGATGGAACTGTGACTAGAATTTGAGCCTCCATTCTCAGGCAAGTAGTAGAAGTAATTCCAAAAGTATTGACCTCGACGCCACTCTCAGGAAAGGTAACCCCATCAAAGTGAAGGGAGACAGTGGTGATGGGAGATGTAATTATCAGTTCATTTAGCCTGTGCTGACAGTGAGAACTGGATTGCAATTTGCTCTTCATGTAGAAAGTATGTGCGTCGGATGACAGTGGTAGAGAATCAATGATGATGGTAATTCAAGAGCAAAGCAGTGGATATGTAAGAAAGAAAATGTGAGAAAAGAACTAAAGGCTAAATTCAGGTTATGGAGATAAAAATTAACCTGGGATATCTAGATTAGTATTTCCTGAGATGCTGTTTATATTATAAATAGAAAATAAGAACTAGAAAAAGAAAAAGAAACAGCATAAAAAGAAGACAATATTGCAAAGAAAGAGATTTAGATACATAGAACATGCTGTGGATTTAGGTGAAACTGCAGAGGAAAAGATAACACCTAGATAGAAATCAATGGCTTCCCCTCTAACACCACCCTGGTATCACACTATTGGCACTAAAATAATTTAAAGTCATAGAAGAATTTTTAAGTTAGGATAAATGTTAGAAGAGTCCTCGTGTCCAGGAGGAAATATTATGGTGTACACAAGAAGGGAATTGGGACTTTGGTCCACCTACCAAATTGGAAATGAACCAGGTATTGCAAAATAAAACTTTATGAAAATAATATAAAGCTAAAATTTAACTAGCTGTCATTCGATTTTTTTCTAATAGGAGCCTGGAGTCATAGTTAAGCTGGGTAAATGATTAAGTAAATTTAGTTTAGCAGAATATTATGTGATTATTAAAATGACACATATGATGGAAATACGTCAAAGAAAATGTATTACCTAAGATAAGTGAAAAAAGAGGTTGCATCACAGGGTTATTTTGATAAATAATTGATATGGAAATAATTTTAAACAATAAAATGACACAATGTAAGTTATTATAACTATAGAAAAATTATTTTTGCATTTGGATGAAGGTTAAGAATCAAAGAATAAAGATTAAAGTCACAGAATACATGTAGCTGTTGTTTTAAGAAGAGTGGTTTATGGGCCTAAATTTTTATAAAGTAGTTCAAATAATGGGCATTTAAAAATATAGTTAAATCAGATTCTTGGCCAAAACTGAGAACCCATATATAATGTAAACTTCAAGGGTTTGGTAGACAGAGCCTAATGAATAAAATACGACATTACCATAAAATCTTCAGAAAGATGGTTGTTTATGAATAGGAAATACATAGGAAAAACATAGACTGTAATTGTGTAATGGGCTTATAGAAAGTTATGAAACTGTGGAATTTTTTAAGTGAAACTTCTTTTTTTTTTTTGAGACAGAGTCTCACTCAGTCACCAGGCACCAGGCTGAAGTGCAGTGGCATGACCTCAGCTCACTGCAACCTCCGCCTCCCGGGTTCAAGCAATTCTCCTGCCTCAGCCTCCTGAGTAGCTGGGACTACAGGCACGCGCTACCATACCCAGCTAATTTTTTTGTATTTTTAGTAGAGACGGGGTTCCACCATGTTGGCCAGGATGGTCTCGATCTCTTGACCTCCTGATCCACCTGCCTCGGCCTCCCAAAGTGCTGAGATTACACGCGTGAGCCACCGCGCCCGGCCAAGTGAAACTTCTTTAAAGTACAGAAAAAAGATTAGGGAGCACTTGACTGGGAAAACAAAGTAGATTCCCAAACTCCAAATTAGTTTGAGAAGACTCAGAAAAGTGACAAGATGTAGAATATGAGTTTTGTATGAGATAAATGGCAACTTCCAAAATCAGGTGATCAAAATCACAAGGGAAGAAATTCATGCATGTGCATGCTCAGTTTGGCGGAAAGAAGACTTCCTTGTTTTCTCAGAGTTCTATCACAGCGAGTGCTCAGACAGAAGTTTTTAAATAGGGAGTCCTTTCCCCATTGCTTGTTTTTACAGCTTTGTTAAAGATCAGATAGTTGTAAATGTGTAGCCTTATTTCTGGGCTCTCTATTCTGTTCCATTGGTTCATGTGTCTGTTTTTGTACCAATACCATGCTATTTTGGTTACTGTGTTTCTGTAGTATAGTTTGAAGTCAGGTAGTATTATGACTCCAGCTTTATGATTTTTGCTTAGGGTTGCTTGGTGCTGGGATAACTGGCTAGCCATAAGCAGAAGAAGATTGAAACTGGATCCCTTTCTCACACCTTACACAAAAATTAACTCCAGGTGGATTAAAGACTTAAGTGTAAAACCCAAAACTATAAAAACCATGGTAGGTAACCTAGGTAATACCATTCTGGACAGAGGAATGGGCAAAGATGCCAAAACAATTGCAAAAAAGCAAAAACTGGCAAATGAGATTTAATTAAACTTAAGAGCTTCTGCGCAGCAAAATAAACTATCAACAAAGTTAACAGACAAAATGGGAGGAAATTTTTGCAAACCGTGTATCTGATAAATGCAAATTAATATTCAGAATTTATAAGAAACAATAAAATTTATAAAAAGAAAGACAACCCCATTAAAAAGTGGGCAAAGGACATCAACAGACACTTTGCAAAAGGCATACATGCAGCTAACAATCATATGCAAAAAAGCTCAACATCACTGATCATTAGAGAAATGAAAATCGAAGCCACAGTGAGATACCATCTCATGCCAGTCAGAATGGCGATTATTAAAAAGTCAAAAAATAACAGATGCTGGCGGGCTGGCAGAGAAGAAAGAACACTTATACACTGTTGGTAGGAGTGTAAATTGGTTCAACTATTATGGAAGACAGTGTGGCAATTCCTTGAAGATCTGAAAACAGAACTACCCTTCAATCCAGCAAGCTCATTACTGGGTATATACCCAAAGGAATATAAATCATTCTGCCATAAAGACACATGCACACGAATGTTCACTGTAGCACTGTTCATAATAGCAAAGGCATGGAATCAATCTAAATGCCCATCGATGGTAGACCAAAAAAAGAAAATGTGATACATATATACTATGGAATACTATACATTCATAAAAAAGAACAAGATCGTGTTCTTTGCAGAAACATGAATGGAGCTGGAGTCCATTGTCCTTAGCAAACTAATGCAGGAACAGAAAACCAAATACTGCATGTTCTCACTTATAAGTGGTAGCTAAACAATGAGAACACATGAACACATAGAGGGCAACAACACATACTACTAGACCTATTGAAGGGTGGAGGGTAGGAGGAGGGAGAGGATTATGAAAAATAGCTAATGGGCACTAGATTTAATACCTGGGTGATAAAACAATCTGTACAACAAACCATGACACAAGTTTACCTATATAACAAACCTGTGCATGAACCCATAAACTTAAAATAAAAGTTAAATTAAAAAAAAAAAAACACCACACAGATGTTTTTGGGTTGTCTTGATCCCACTACAAAAACCCTATGCAGTTTAAACATGAGTAAGGACATTCTCCTTTTTAATAATGCTTCTTTAAGTCACAGACATCTCAACGTTCCAAGTTTCTAAATTACCCTCTACAAGCATGTTTCATGAGCTCTTTTCTTGCTTTGGGCTCTCCCAGAGGCAGATTTGAGTGCAAGTAGTCTATAGGGAACGTGATGCCAGGAAGTACTGGTACGGGCATGCAAAAGTGAGACACGGAAAAGAAAGGAACCGACGAAGTGTGCATGATCAGACTAGTTAAACCGCTGTCCACAACTGCTGGCATTCCACCTTACTGGGGACCTCTGAGGGACAGTGAAGAATCCACCTCAAATTTATTGCAAAGGAGCAGCAAAGTGGGAATATTTGCCACCAACTTCCCACTTGTCATTAGTTGAGAACTGCTTATGGGAGCATGACACTCCAGAAGTTCTGACTTGTCCTGTACTGGCCCAACATGCTCCCATGGTGAGGCAGAGGGTCCCGGAGTTTGACATAAACAGCCAGAGATGGGTGTGTAGAGGTGAATGCCAAGGAGACTTTATAGCTATCTGTACCATCTTCAACACAGCTCCTTTCATAGAGACCAAAGGATATGTGCCCAGGCACAGTCTCTGTCCTTCTGTTTTTCTCTCTGTGCATTTATCAGGAGAAGTCATTGTATTACCTATCACTTCATTTAGCTTCTCTGTGCTGAAAAGTTTTAGTCTATATCTCATATTCTGTTTTCTCCCTAAACTGTTTTCACATTCCTGGTTGTCAACAGCGTAAGTCCACTTGGATATCTCAATGTCAACCTTCAAAATCCCAAATCCTTTTTCATTGTTATAGGAAAATTTCCACCATTCCACAAATATATGTTGAGCATGAGTGATAAAATAATGCCAGGGTGATAAACTAGGATGCCAGGCATTGCCAAGGTAGTAGGGATGCGCAAATCAATAAACTAAATTTGCCCTCACAGATTTTAACATCTGAAGGCAAATGCAGAAATACAGGCAAATAAGTAGGTAATTCTCAAGCAAAAAGCCCTGGGATGTGAGACAGGCCAAAGTGCTATGGGAGACAGTGGAAGGGCCTGTTAGACCTGTGCGTGAGGATTCAGGAAAGCTTCTTGAAAGAGGTGAGGCCCACAGTTCGCAACTGCAAATATGTGGAACCAACCTAAGTGACCTTTGACTAATGAACGAATAAAGGTAATGTAGTATGTATACACCGTAAAATACTACTCAGCCATTGAAAGGAAAGAAATAATGTCTTTTGCAGCAACTTGGATGGAGCTGGAGGCCATTATTCTAAGGGAAATAACAAAGGAGGAGAAAACCAAAAATCATATGTTCCCACTTATAAGTGGATCTAAGCTATGAGTATGCAAAGGCATACAGAGTAATATCATGAACTTTGGAGACTCAGAAGGGAGAGAGTGGAAAGGGGGCCAGGGATGAAAAACTACACATTAGATAAATATGTGCTATTTGAGTAACAGGTGCACTAAAATCTCAGAATCCACCACTATATAATTCATCCATGTAACAAAAACACTTGACTATTTGTACCCCAAAAGCTACTGAACTTTTTTAAAAAAGAAGGCGAGAGTGAGACCCAAAGGATAAACAGAAACTAATGATCTTTACCGAGGTTATCTTCCCAAGACTTAACACAGGGCTCAGAGCAGACTAAGTTCTCAATTAATGTTTGGCAAATGCATGAACGAGGAAAAAACATTTTGGACAGAGAAAAAAATAGATGTGAGACTCAAATTTTTGAAAGGAAGCATTTTGCATTTTGGCAAATAGAAGCACTTTGTTTATCCCTCTGTCGCCCAAGCTGGAGTGCAATGGTGCGATGTTGGCTGACTGCAATCTCCGCCTTCCGGGTTCAAGCAATTCTCCCTCCTCAGCCTCCCGAGTAGCTGGGACCACGGGTGCTAGCCATGATGGCTGGCTAATTTTATATTTTTAGTAGAGACAGAGTTTCTCCATGTTGGCCAGGATGGTCTTGAACTCCTGACCTCAAGTGATCTGGCCCCCTCAGCCTCCCAAAGTGCCGTGATAACAGGCATAAGCCACTGTGCCTGGCCTTAGAAACACTCTTGTATGGATAGGAAATGGATGACTTTTCATCTGGACTGAATAATGCAGTAGAGGAGAAATATCCAGTCCGATAGATAGAAACGTGACTGCATACTCGTAGCAGCCACTGTGCACTCCCTTCTAGCTCCAATAACATTTCAGTCAGTTAAGTAGTAAAAGCACTAATCTAGCCTTGGGGAGTAGAGAAGGATCCCCAGGAAATGTGAGATCCAAATTGAAACCTGATGAATTCAGAATCTGTCCAAAAGAGCAGTGGTGATGGTAGTAGCAGAAAAGGAGGCAGAAGACTATCCCAGGCAAGGAAACAACTCATTCAAGGATGAAAGCTCGGAGACTTGGCAAGTCCAGGTGATAATGCAAGAAAATCAGTACTTCGGCAGGGAGGATGAGTGAAGCTGAACGATCCTGATCATTAGTCCTGCAGGTCATGTTACGATATTTGGGGTACATGGAGTGATGGGATTAGGTAGAAGAAAGGGTAAGATGGTGAGAAAACCAGGCTGGCTAGTCGCCCACACAAGATTTCTCAAGGTTAACATATGTGCCCCCATGTTCCAAGCCTCATTCCTGACTTCACAGTTTCAGAAAGTGGTTTCCATCAGCATAAGGACCATGGATTGTTCTCTAGTGGAGAGATTCACAGAAAGAGAACTCCCAAGCAACCGTTTTTATAAACTGTATGGCTTTTCCAGTGACCAGGACATTCATGTCTCCTACATGGAGCGTCTCCTCTCCTTTCCTAACCAGCATCTAGAGATCAGAAGACTACTTCTCAAATTGGAAAGAAAAGATACAAGGAAAGTATATTGAGTACATTCATAGAAAGGCTACTAATACATAGAAAGCCACTGATCTCACCAGCAAAACCCCAGGTTACACCAGGGCCCAGATCAGTGGCGAAGCATTAGAATCATGAAGGAAGCTTACAAAAATAAACTGAGGCTCACTCTCAGACATTCTGATCTATCAGGTTGGTGCAAAAGTAATTGCGGTTTATGCAGTTACTTTTAATTAAAACCTCAATTACTTTTGCACCAACCTGGTAATTGGTCTCAGTGGGGAATCGGTAACTTTAAGGGACCGGGGGTGGGAGGTGGGGAGAGATAGCATGGGAAGAAATGCCAGATATAGGTGAAGCGGAGGAAGGCAGCAAATCACACTGCCATGTGTGTACCTATGCAACAATCTTGCATGTTCTTCACATGTACCTCAAAACCTAAAATGCAATAAAAATAAAAAAATTAAAAATAAATAAATAAAAATAAAAAGCTCCCCAAGTGATTCTAATGTACAGTCAGGGTTAAGAGTAATAGCCTTTCATGACATGGGGCAAAATCTCTCTCAACAGACTTTCCTTGTATCTTTTCTTTGATTCCAATTTGAGAGGTAGTCTTCTGATGTCTAGACACTGATTAGGAAAAGAGAGGAGAGGCTCCAGGTAGAGGACATGAATGTCCTGGTCACTGGAACAGCCATACTGTTTATAAAAACGATTACTTGGGAGTTCTATTTCTATGAGTCTCTCCACCAGAAAACAATCTATGGTCCTTATGCTGATGGAAACCACTTTCTGAAACTGTGAAGTCAGGGATGAGGCTTGGAACATGGGGACACATATGTTAACCTTGAGAAATCTTGTGTGGGTGACTAGCCAGCCTGGATACACAATGCCAGCTTTCTTGTTTCTGGCCCCAGGTTTTCTAGTTTCTGTTGCAAACCACCTCTATTTTATTGAAACATTTTTTATATATAAAATATTTCAAATATACGGGAAAATCAGAAGAACAATGACCGACTATAAGCCCAATACCAAATTTTGCCATAACTCACTATTTCGGACATTTGCTCTGAATTTTTAAAATAACAGCCATAAAGCCCCTTGTCCAATCCAAGTTCCCTCCTTCTACACTTAGAGGTAAGCACTCTCCATAAAGTGGCATTTATCCTTTCTATGAGTGTTTGATCCTTTTACCAAAAACAGATACATTTTAAAACAAATGTATTTTGTTAAAAAAATGTTTGCAAAACAGTACTGCTTTGTATAGTTGTGATTTTTATATAAATGGCACCATCCTTTATGTATCTTACAATTTGCCATCTTTGCATCAGTATGCCTTTGATCTCCATGCTAATATATGTAGCTTTAACTCTGATATATAAATCATTAAAAACTGTATAAATGCTTGAATTTCTCTTGAGTGTGTATAGAAGTATAATTGGGTCAATACAGATATACATCTTTAACTTTACTAGATATGAACAAATGATTTTCCAAAGTAGTTCCAATTTTATGAAACTCCTTGATAATTCTCAAAATTCTGCAAGACTTTCCTTTCTACAATATGTGAATGCTGGCAGAAATCGTTTATAAAGCAGCATATACAGACGCAATATTGAGATGAGGAAAGGGACTAAAAGTAAGTTAGCCATTAAAGAAGATGTTATGCTAGGACAAATGGTGTAATATGCTATTGCATGTTGAAACTGGAAACTGTCTTTCAACTCAGTGGAAGCAACCTTATTTTTTTGAAACAGACTTCAGCAAAGAGAAGTGGAAGAATTATGACAAAATTTACTGACAATTTAATGAATTTTCAGTTTAAAATTAAACTGAAATCAGAGTGATACGATGTGAGAATAAATAATAATAAAGAAGAGAGAAATAAACAAACAACAACAATAAAATATTTTACTGAGCCCTGAGTTCTTTGTGTGATTATGCCCTTTTGTTTTGCCCAAAAGCTAAAGTAGAGACTGAAGTCCGATGCAAATTAGGTTTCCCAGTACTGGCCTCTTTCTGCCTGGAGTTGGGGCCCTGTTCTAGAAGTTATTGCAAGGTGCTACAAAGTACATTGACAAATTTTCATAACTGCTATTAAACTTTCAAAACCACCAGACAAAGAAATAGCAATGAATTGTAAATATCCTAGAAAAAAATTACATGTCTAACTATTTTGAGCAAATCCACATTTTATTAGTTATATTACTTCTTATACAAAATACTTTGGAAAAATTAAATTGTCAGGATGTATAATAGACAATATACTGGAGAATTATTACCTGTAATTTAGGAGGGCTGAAAACATTTACTGTGTTAAAAGAGAAATAGTTACTAATAGAAGTAGTTAATATCTTTAGATACAATGGTTTCTTATCATTTTCATGCATTATTAATCTTTGATGTATAAACTGTTTAACACTTATGAAGGAAGAAAGATTTTCTTTCCTTTGATTGGCTATATACTGGTAGAGGAACTTGGAATTACTACTAATTACCACTTCAAATTACAGGTTATCTGGTAAGAATTTATAGACTTTCTGGGAGGTTAACAGTTGGAGAATGCAGCTGATTTTATGTATCTTTGCTCACTATTAACTGGAATTAAAAGCGAGATTAAATGTGTGTAAACGCATTTCAGTATATTGATTCACTGTTGTGACTATAAGTTACAGACCTTTCTGAACTTTGACCTTTTCATATATTTGCTATATATCCAAATATTAGCTGTTACTGTTCTACTTCTACCATATATATGGTATTTTTATATAAATGGCACACACACACACACACACACACAGAGAGAGAGAGAGAGAGAGAGAGAGAGAGAGAAATCAAAATTGGAAAGTGTTTTGTGTTACCAGTGATCTAGAAAGTTTGCAAGGGGAATCTTTGGAACTGTTGGTAAAACAAAGGTTTTATTAGGTATATTGTTGTGTTGTTTTTATTGCTTTTAAGTTTAGAAAAAAAATTTTTTTAATCTTCAAATCATGTAAGCCAAAGTGAACATACTCATTTGGAGCCTTTCCCAATGTGTTAAACTTGTTTTAATAAGTTTATCAACTTTCAAAGTATATTGTTAATCCTGTAACAAACAAACTATATTTTTAGCTTGGTTAGTTGTGTTATTTGTCACATATTAATAACTAACTTCACAGCTTATTAATTTTGAAAAAATTCAAAAGTACTTCCCTTGATTACACTCTTATTTCCAATATTGAGAATAATTATTTCTAATACCTTTTAATTCCCAAATTGAACTCCAACATATGAAAATCATTTTGCCTCCTATCAAAATACCAAACATTCTTGTGCTTTAAAAATACTTTTTCAAGTTCCCACTTTGGACTGGGCATGATGGCATGAGTTTGAGATCAGTCTAAACAATATTGCAAGATCCTGTCTCTAAAAAAATTAAATTAATCAAAAAAATAATAAGATAAAATTTGACTTTGTAAAATTGTAAAATTTCACTTGGTAAACTTGTATGTATACTTCAGTTAACTACCAATTATCTGTATATCTTGGCAGTGTCTTTTATCAATCTTCAAACCTTCAGTAAAAACATTTTTAAAAACTTGACTGATGATAAATCAGGGAAGGGAAAGTAATTTATTTTTAATAAAATACTATTCTAAGTGTTTCATATTGAGTTTAGTGTCATCACTAAATTAAATTAAATTATATCACTAAAGTAAATTAGTTTATTAAAGTTGTTTTTAAACTGAATTCTAGGTAAAGAAGATCAACTATAGGACTTCTCCACATGTCAGGGAGAAGTAGAAATAAAGATCATGAGACATGACTCATCCTGTGTCTTCTTGAAGCCAAATATACTTGTTTAAATGAAGATTTGTATAAACTCCTAGAGAAACAGAAGAGCTATTAAAAAAAGGTAGGGAAGTCTGGAAGGAGTGTGAAAGGACACCCTCTTCCACTACTTACTGGCCCCTCACTGTACTTCAGAATCATGGCCACTTCTGGAGGCAGACATAGGATGCCCAATGACAGCAATTAGTCTCTGTTCCCACAGGGGATTCTGCATCCCCGAAAATTGTGATGGGTCAAGCCTTTGTTTCAATGCCTCATAAACATAAGATTGGAAGTAGGTAAAATACAGTTAAAGATGATATGCAAATCCGTGAGTTTGCAGGAAGGCAGGTCCAAATGGCAGGAAAATCTCTTTCTGCTTTGACTGGAAGGAATGAAAACAGAAATGGTGATGAAATGCCTGCAAAGCATTAAGCAGTCTGGAAAGTCCCTGCAAATGTCCTTGTAGCCCATCCTCCAGACCACCCCACACCATTGTCACCACTACAACGCTACCAGGTCACGTAGATGTTTGACCACTTTTGTAGACTGTTCATTGATTAGCATTATGTGGCAGAAGCATCCTGAGGCCGCTTACTGCTTACTGTAGAGGGTCTGGTTTTCAACGAAGTCAGTCAAGTTGTTTGGAAGGGAAGGGAATTATCCTAGCTGGGATCCAGACACTGATTCTACTCATTCTGATACCACATTAATTCTGCTTTGCAAAGGAGAAAGAACATCCCTTCTTATGTGACTCCTGAATGAACTTCTTTCACTACTGAGGGCCCAACAGCCCACACACCCCAGGCCAGGGCGGAAACTCCCCAAAGGGAGCAGTTCCTCTTCTGCTTTTTGGATAACTGACCAGATTTTTTTTCCAGGAAATCCCTAGAATTAATTTTGTTTGTTTACATATGACCTTTGTGTTGTATTCAAGATACCCACATTCTAAGTAAGATAAGTTTAATTACATTGCAAAACATTGCAACTGTTTTAAAATTCCATGTTAGTGTCATGACAGGAAACTGTAACTGGTTTTTACAATACTTGAATTGGGAAAAATTAAGTCTCAGGGAGAGTGATTCCCTTCTCTTGCAGCCACCTGCATGGTCTCTACCATCCCGCTACACCTGCTGCGTGTTCTTGGCAATACACCAGGAGGTTCAGGCAATAGCTCATCAACATTGAGAACCGCACCTTGCAGATGTGTTCACTACATTTACACAATGGTAATTGCTTTGTGCTGGAGCAAGGATCCCATCCGCAACCTATGGTCTAAGAGTAACCTGTGGATAAACAGAATTCTGCTATAAGGCAGGAGGACTAAAAAGAGATAGTTTAGGATGGCTTGATATCAATCTCCTTTATAATTCACCAGAAGCTAGGAAGTTCCAAAACTGATCATAGCAACAGCCAGTATCTTTGGATAAATCAGACTGGGAAACATTTGACTAAGGACTTCTGGTTGGTTCATTCTGGTTGCTGTTGACGGCAAACATATCATGTCTTCTTGATCCATCTGCAGTAATGACCCCTTATACCTTTCTAATAGTCATCATTACTTTTATTTTTATTCTTCTCTTTATTCTTGATTATTCTCACTAGTCATTTGTCAAATGAATTAGATTTTTTAAGAACCCAACTTGGCTCTTGTTTGTTTTCGATTTCACTGATTTTTCGTTTTTAGTATCTCCTTTCTTCTACTTTCTTTGGATTTTCTTTTCTGACCTCTTAAGACAAGTGCTTTTCAGATTTTCTTTTTTTCAAATAATCTAATATCTCTTTCTAAAACCTGCATTAGCTGTATCCCACAAATTTTAATGTTATTTTCTCTGATGGCTCAATTTGAAAAACACACTAATATATGTTCATTTCTATTATGATTTTGTTTCTGGCTTATGTATAATTTAGACACATCTATCTTAATTTTGAAACATACAGATTTTTAAAGTATCTATTAATTATTAATTTCTAGCTCAATGGCATTGAGATCAGAGAACATATTCTGCATGATTTCAATCTTTGAAGTTTTTTGAGACTTGCCTTATGACTTAGCTTGCAATCAATTTTTGTACATTAGCTTTCTGTACCTGAAGAAAAGGTGTCTTCTGCATTTATCAGCTACAGTGTTTTTTAAGCTCCCTATGCCTTGCACGTTAATCATGTTGTACAAATTCTCAATTTATTTGCTAATTTTGTCAACTTATTCTATCAGTTATCAACAGATAAATTAAAATGTGTCTGTGAATTTAAATTTGCATTGTAGATTTGTCTGTGTCTTCTTGTAGTTCTGTTGAACTTGCCTTAAATGGTTTGAAGATGTGCTGTTATATGCAGAAGAAGAATTATTGTATCATCTGAGTGAATTGTTCTTAAATTCTATTTTGTCAACAATCAATATAATTACATATATCTTTTACTACTGTTTACATAATATATCTTTTTCCATTACTGATTTTCAAATTTTCTGTATCTTTAGGGTTTTTAATACAATTATATTAAATCATAATTCATACACCATACAATTCATCCATTTAAAGTATACAATTCAATGGCTTTTAGTATATTTACAAATACATTTAGCCATCACCAGAGTCAATTTTAAAACATTTTCATCACCTGAAGACTACTTTTTAGTGTCACCCCCTATTCACTCCCTATTATCCATTCTCCCATTATCCTTCCTCCACTGCTAAGCAATCACTGATCTATTTCCTGTCTCTATAGATTTTCCTGTTGCGGACTTTCACATGAATGGAATCATATAATGTGTGGATTTTTGTGACTGGCTTCCTCCACATAGCATAATGTTTTCATGGATCATCCAAGTTGTAACATATCAGTACATTATTCCTTTTTATGATTGTTTTTGTTATATGGATGTACCACACTTGGTTTATTCATCGATCAGTTGATCGACATTTGAGTCATCTCTACTTTTGGCTATTATAAATAATGCTGCTATGAACACTTACGTACAAGTTTTTGGGTAAACATATGCTTTCATTTCTCTTGGGTATATACCTAGGAGAGGAATTGATGGGTTTAATCATTTAAGAAACTATCCGATTGCTTTCCAAAGTACCTGCACCATTTGACATTCCCATCAGCAGTGTACGAGTGTTCCTATTTTGCTACATCCTCATCAGCACTTTTTATTATCTGATTGTTTAATTTTAGTTATCCTAGTGAGCTTTGATCTCTGTTTCTAGTGGCCTAAAATTTTTTTTTTTTTTTTTTTTTTTTTTTTTTTTTTTTTTGAGACGGAGTTTCGCTCTTGTTACCCAGGCTGGAGTGCAATGGCGCGATCTCGGCTCATCACAACCTCCGCCTCCTGGGTTCAGGCAATTCTCCTGCCTCAGCCTCCTGAGTAGCTGGGATTACAGGCACACGCCACCATGCCCAGCTAATTTTTTGTATTTTTAGTAGAGACGGGGTTTCACCATGTTGACCAGGATGGTCTCGATCTCTGGACCTCGTGATCCACCTGCCTCGGCCTCCCAAAGTGCTGGGATAGTGGCCTAAAATTCTACAAGAATCAAAGCTCAAGTTCTCACATACCTCTAAAATGCCCTAGTGGATTTCCACTTTCTCTTTTATGTTACTCTAATAATTACATGTATACATTTCTGATTATATATATTTATAGGGCTATCTAGATAGATAATAGATGATAGATAGGCAGGATGGATAGATAGATACATTAGATAGATACATAGATGCATAGACAGATCCAAAACACACACACACACACACACACACACACACACTTCAGCCCTTACGGTTGTTTTCAGTGGAATAATTCATCCAGTTAACCTAGTATATAATTCTATATTAGTGAAAATAGAATTCCATTCTTTTGCCAATTTTAATTGGTTTATCATTCCTATTGATATGTAGTAGTTATTTCCATGTTCTACATAACAATCTCTTTTTTAGTTTTATATGTTGCAGATGACTTATGTCTTATGCAGGTTATGTGGTTGTGCCCTTGCAATAATATATTTTAACAAATGAAGTTTTTCATGTTAATATACTTGGATTCATCAATATTTTCCTTTATCATTTGCATTTTTATGCCTATTATAAGAAATATTTCCTTACCCAAGGTCATAAAAATACTCTTACATAGGTTTTTCTACATTTTTAAATGTCTTACCTTTCATATTTAAGCCATCATCCATTGGGAATAGAATTCATATGTATGAAGTTGGGATTGATTTTATTATTCCATTATATGTAATGAATTGTCCCCAAATTATTTGTTGAATAGTCGCATCTTTCACCAGCAATCTTCAGCGCTACCTATGCTGTGAAGTTAGTTTCTATGTATGAAATCTTTCCCTTTTTTCTTATTAATTTATTTTTCTACTCATTCATCAACACCACACTATCCTAAATATTAAGAATTTAGGTTTTTATATCTACTAGAACAAGTATCACCAAGTGTCACTTTGCCTGTTTGTGTCCCTTTGCTATGGTGTATTTTAGAATGACATTGTCAGGTTCCTTTAAAAACATTATTAAATTTTGACTAAAATTACATTTGATCAGTTTGTAGAGAGCTCATATATTTTTGAATCAAGTCATCCTATAAATAAATGTGCTTATTTATTCATTTTCTTAGGTCATATTCAGTTTATCTGAATAAAATGTTATAATTTTCTCCATAAAGATTCCTCAATTATTTTGTTAGATTTATTCCTATTACACATTGTAAGTAAGCATCCTATCTTTTTCAGATTTAAAATGAGCTCAATCCAAAGGATTATAAGTCATTCTATTATAAAGAAACATGTACATGTATGCTTATTGTGGCTGTTCACAATAGCAAAGACTTGGAATCAACCCAAATGCCCATCAATGATTGACTAGATAAAGAAAATACACCATGGAGTACTACACAGCCATTAAAAAGATGAGTTCATGTCCTTTTCAGGGACATGTATGAAACTGAAAACCATTCTCAGCAAACTGACACAAGAACGGAAAACCAAACACTGAACGTTCTCACTCATAAGTGGGTGTTGAACAATGAGAACACATGGACACAGGGAGGGGAACATCACACACCAGGGCCTGTTGGGAGATAGGGGGCTAGGGGAGAGATAGCAGAGAGTGGGAGAATAAGGGGGGGATAGCATTAGCAGAAATACCTAATGTAGATGACAGGATGATGGCTGCAGTAAACCACCATGGCACATGCATACCTACACAACAAACCTGCATGTTCTGCACATGTACCCCAGAACTTAAAGTATAATTTTAAAAAAATCAAAAGAATGAGCTCAGTTTAAAATAGAATGCTTCTAATATTTTACCATTAAGAAAGGTATTTGCTATAGGTATTTTTTTTTGCAAATATCTTTATAAGGCTAAGGGTGCTCTTTTCTATTTCTCTTTAGTTAAAAGGGCTTTTAAAAATGGACTAAATTTTATTAAATCTTTTGTGAGTTTATGTTTGTGGTAGATTTTAATCTGTGAAAAATCTGTGTTTTTAGTCCCAGCACTTTGGGAGGCCATGGCAGGAGGACTGCTTGAGATCAGGAGTTTGAGACCAGTCTGGGAAACAAGTGAAACCCTGTCTCTACAGAAATCTTTAAAAATAGCCAACCAACAGGAGGTGGGGGAGGATCCAAGATGGCCAAATAGGAACAGCTCCAGAGTACAGTTCCCAGCAAGAACAATGCAGAGAGTGAGTGCCCACTGCATTTCCAAACAAATTTTCACTGCCCACAGACCAGGAAATTCTCAGGCCAAAAAGCACCATGAGTTTTCAGCGTGGTGGTTTCAGCCAGTGCCAGGTTGGTGCACAGAAACTCACACAAATCTGGGCAGCCATTTCAACTGGCACCTGGAACGCCTGGGAGACAGAGCCGCCCCTTCAACTGAAAGGGAGGGGGCAGTACAGGGAGCCAGGTGACCTGGCTTGGCAGGTAACACCCCCACAAAACAAGCAATCTGAAACACTCTGGATTGAGAGTTTTGCAGCACAGCTGGACCCAGGATGGTCCAGCTCAGTGGGGAAAAGGGTGACCACCACTACCGAGGCTGTTCACACAGCAGCTGGGCAGAGCCTGCAGCAGCTCAGCAAAGCCCCTGCTGGCAGACTGTGACTAGACTACTCCGTGCAGGGCAGGGCATCTATGAAAAAAGGCAGCAGCATGACAAGAGCTTATAAATAAAGCCAACCTTCCTAGGACAGAGCACCTGGGAAAAGAGACAGTTATGAGTTCTGCTGCAGCAGACTTAAAAGTACCTTCCCAGCAGCTCTGCATGGAACAACAGAGCTCCCAGCACAGCACTTGAGCTCCTGTAAGGGACAGACCATCTCCTCAAGCAGCTCCCAGACCCCGTATACCCAAAGAGACACCTCATAAAGGAGAGCTCAGGCCAACATGTGGCAGATACCCTTCTGGGAAGAAGATAACAGAAGAAGAAACTGGCAGCAACACTTACAGTTCTGCAGCCCCCATGGGTGATCCACAGGCAAGCAGGGTCTGGAATGGACCTCCAGTAGTCCTGCAGTAGACGGGCCTCACCATTAGAAGAAAAACTAAGAAACCAAAAGAAATAACTTCATCATCAACAAAAAGGATGTCCACTCAGAGACCCCATCCAAAAGTCACCAACTACAAAGACCACAGGTAGATAAAACCACTAAGATAGGAAGAAACCAGTGCAAAAAGTATGAAAACACCAAAATCCAGAACGCCTCACCTCCTTCAAAGGATCACAACTCCTCACCAGCTAGGGATCAAAGATGGATGGAGAAAATGAATCTGATGAATTGACAGAAACAGGCTTCAGAAGGTGGGTAATAACAAACTTCTTAGAGCTAAAAGAACATATGCTAACCCAATGCAAAGAAACTAAGAACCTAGAAAAAGGGTTAGATGAGATGCTAACTAGAATAAACAACTTAGAGAAGAATATAAACAACTTGATGGAGCTGAAAAACACAGCACAAGAACTTCATGAAGCATACACAAGTTTCCATAGCCAAATTGACCAAACAGAAGAAAGGATATCAAAGATTGAAAATCAACTCAATGAAATAAAACAAGGCAATAATAGAGAAAAAAGAGTGAAAAGAAATGAACAAAGCCTCCAAGAAATATGGGATTATGTGAAAAGACCTAATCTACATTTGATAGGTGTACCTGAATGTGACGGAGAGAATGAATCCAAGCTTGAAAACACTCTTCAGGATATTATCTAAGAGAACTTCCCCAACCTAGCAAGGCAGGCCAACATTCAAGTCCAGGAAATACAGAGAACACCACAAAGATATTCCACAAGAAGAGCAACCCCAAGGCACATAATTGTCAGATTCACCAGGGTTGAAATGAAGGAGAAAATGCTAAGGGCAGCCAGAGAGAAAGATCGGGTTACCCACAAAGGGAAGCCATCAGACTAACAGCAGATCTCTCTACAAGCCAGAAGAGAGTGGGGGCCAATATTCAACATCCTTAAAGAAAATAACTTTCAACCTAGAATTTCATATCCAGTCAAGCTAAGCTTCATAAGTGAAGGAGAAAGAAAATCCTTTACGGACAAAAAATTGCTGAGAGATTTCATCACCAGCAGGCCTGCCTTACAAGAGCTTCTGAAAGAAGCACTAAATAAGAAAAGGAACAACCAGTACTAGCCACTCCAAAAACATACCAAATGGTAAAGACCACTGACACAATGAAAAAAATGCATCAACTAATGGGCAAAACATCCAGCTAGCATCAAAAAGGCAGGAACATATTCACACATAACAATATTAACATTAAATGTAAATGGGCTAAATGCCATAATCAAAAGACACAAATTGGCAAATTGGATAAAAAGTCAGGACCCATTGATGTGCTATATTCAGGAAATCCATCTCATGTGCAAGGACACACATAGACTCAAAATAAAGGGATGGAGGAAGATTTATCAAGCAAATGGAGAGAAAAAAAAAAAAAAAAAAAAAAAAAAAGCAGGAGTTGCAATCCTAGTCTCTGATAAAATGGACTTTGAACCAAGAAAGATCAAAAGAGACAAAGAAGGGCATTACATAATGGTAAAGGGATCAATGTATCAAGAAGAGCTAACGATCTTAAGTATATACACACCCAATACAGGAACATCCAGGTACATAAAGCAAGTTCTTAATAATATACAAAGAGACAGACTCCCACACAATAATAGTGGGAGACTTTAACACTCCACTGTCAATATTAGACAGATCAATAAGACAGAAAATTCATAAGGATATCCAGGACTTGAACTCAGATCTGGACCAAGTGGACCTAATAGACGTTTACAGAAATCTCCACCCTAAATCCAAAGAATATACATTCTTCTCAGCACCACATTGCACCTACTCTAAAATTGACCACATAATGGGAAGTAAATCACTCCTCAGCAAATGCAAAAGAACGGAAATTATAACAAACAGTCTCTCAGACCACAGGGAAATCAAATTAGAACTCAGAATTAAGAAACTAAGTCAGAACTGCACAGCTTCATGGAAACTGAACAACTGGTTCCTGAATGTCGACCAGATAAACAATGAAATGAAGGCAGAAACAAAGATGTTCTTTGAAACCAATGAGAATGAAGACACAACATACCAGAATCTCTGGGACACATTTAAAGCAGTGTCTAGAGGGAAATTTGTAGCAATAAATGCCCACATGAGAAGTGAAGAAAGATCTAAAATCGACACCCTGTTGTCAAAATTGAAAGAGCTAGAGGTGCAAGATCAAAAAAACTCAAAAGCTAGCAGAAGACAAGAAATAACTAAGATCAGAGCAGAACAGAGTAGATAGAAACACAAAAAACCCTTCAAAAAATCAACAAATCCAGGAGCTGTTTTTTTTAAAAAGATCAACAAAATAGACAGATGGCTAGCCAGATTAATAAAAAATGAAAAAGGGCGAAGAATCAAATAGATGCAATAAAATATGATAAAGGGGATATCACCAATGATTCCACAAAAATACAAACTACAATCAGAGATTACTACAGACAACTCTATGGACATAAATGAGTAAACCTGGAAGAAATGAATAAATTCCTGGATACTTGCACCCTCCCAAGCCTAAACCAGGAAGAAGTTGAAACCTTGAATAGGCCAATAACAAGGGCTGAAGTTCAGGCAGCAATTAATAGCTTACCAAGCAAAAAAAGTCCAGGTCCAGATGGGTTCACAGCTGAATTCTACTGGACGTACAAAGAGGAGCTGGTAACATTCCTTCTGAAACTACACCAAACAATACAAAAAGAGGGAATCCTTCCCAAATCATTTTATGAGACCAACATCATCCTGATACCAAAACCAGGCAGACACTCAACAACAACAAAAAAACTTCAGGCCAATATTCATATGAACATAGGTGCAAAAATCTTCAATAAAATACTGGCAACCCGATTGCAACAGCACATCAAAAAGGTTATCCATCACAATCAAGTAGTCTTCATCTCGGGGATGCAAGGCTAGGTTCAACATATATAAATCTATAAATGTAATCCACCACATAAATAGAACCAAAGACAAAAACCACATGATTATCTCAATAGACACAGAGAAGGTCTTCAACAAAATTCAACAGCACTTTATGCTAAAAACTCTCAATACGCTAGGTATCAAAGGAACATATCTCAAAACAATAAATGCTATTTACAACAAACCTACAGCCAATGTCATACTGAATGGGCAAAAACTGGAAGCATTCCCTTTGAAATCTGGCACTAGACAAGGATGCCCTCTGTCACCACTCCTATTCAATATAGTATTCGAAGTTCTAGCCAGAGCAATTAGGCAAGGAAAAAAGAAAGAGTATTCAATTAGGAAAAGGGGAAGTCAAGTTGTCTCTATTTGCAGACGACATGATTGTATATTTAGAAGACCCCATTGTGTCAGCCCCGAATCTCCTTAAACTCATAAGCAACTTCAGCAAACTCTCAGGATACAAAATCAATGTGCAGAAATCACAAGCATTTCTATATACTAATAACAGACTAACAGAGAGCCAAATCATGAGCAAACTCCCATTCACAATTGGTACAAAGAGAATAAAATACCTAGGAATACAACTAATAAAGAATGTAAAGGACTTCTTCAAGGAGAACTACAAACCACTGCTCAAGGAAATAAGAGAGGACACAAACAGATGGTAAAACATTCCATGCTCATGGTTAGGAAGAATCAATATCATAAAAATGGCCATACTGCCCAAAGTAATTTATAGATTCAACACTATCCCCATCAAGCTACCAATGACTTTCTTCACCAAACTGAAAAAAAACCACCTTAAACTTCACATGGAACCAAAAGAGAGTCCGAATAGCCAAGACAATCCTAGACAAAAAGAACAAAGCTGGAGGCATCACACTACCTGACTTAAAACTATACTACAAGTCTACAGTAACCAAAACAGCATGGTACTGGTACAAAAACAGAGATATAGTCCAATGGAACAGAACAGAGGCCTCGGAAGTAATGCCACACATCTACAACCATCTGATCTTTGACTAACCTGACAAAAACAAGCAATGGGGGAAGAATTATCTGTTTACTAAATGGTGTTGGGGAAACTGGCTAACCATGTGCAGAAAGCAGAAACTGGACCCCTTCCTGACACCTTATACTAAAATTAACTCCAGATGGATTAAAGACTTAAACATAAGACCTAACACCATGAAAACCCTAGAAGAAAACCTAGGCAAAACCATTCAGGACATAGGCTTAGGCAAGGACTTCATGATTAAAACACCAAAAGCATTGGCAACAAAAACCAAAATAGACAAATGGGACCCAGTTAAACTCCAAAGCTTTTGTACAGCAAAAGAAACAATCATTAGAGTGAACCTGCAACCAACAGAATGGGAAAAAATTTTTCGAATCTGCCCATCTGACAAAGGACTAATATCCAGAATCTACCAAGAACTAAAACAGATTTACAAGAAAAAAAACAACAACGACAACAAACAAATCCATCCAAAAGTCAGTGAAGGATATGAACAGACACTTTGCAAAAGAAGACATATATGAGGTCAAGAAACATATGAAAAAATGCTCATCGTCACTGATTGTTAGAGAAATGCAAATCAAAACTGCATTAAGACACCACCTAACTCCAGTTAGAATGGTGATCATTAAAAAATCTGGAGACAACAGATGCGGGAGAGGATGTGGAGAAATAGGAACACTTTTACACTGTTGGTGGGAATGTAAACTAGTTCAACCATTGTGGAAGACAGTGTGGCACTTCCTCAAGGATCTAGAAATAGAAATTCCATTTGACCCAGCAATCCCATTACTGGGTATATATGCAAAGGATTATAAACCATTCTGTTATAAAGACACATGCATACGTATGTTCATTGTGACACTGTTTACAATAGCAAAGACCTGGAACCAACCCAAATGCCCATCAATGATAGACTGGACAAGAAAAATGTTGCACATATACACCATGGAGTATTATGCAGCCATAAAAAATGATGAGTTTTTGTCCTCTGTAGGGACATGGATGAATCTGGAAACCATAATTCTCAGCAAACTGACACAAGAACAGAAAATAAAACACCACATGTTCTCACTCATAGACATGTGATGAACAATGAGAACACATGGACACAGGAAGGGAGCATCACACACTGGGGTCTGTTGGGGAGGGCCAAGGGAGGGACAATGGGAGGGTGGGCAGGTCGGGGAGGGATAACATGGGGAGAAATGCCAGATGCAGGTGATGGGGGGATGGAGGCAGCAAACCACATTGCCATGTGTGTACCTATGCAACAATCCTTCATGATCTGCAGATGTACCCCAGAACTTAAAGTACAATTAAAAAAAGATAGCCAACCATGTTCATACCCTTTGTCCACTTTTGGATGGGGTTGTTTTTTTCTTGTAAATTTGCTTACATTCTTTGTAGATTCTGGATATTTGCCCTTTGTCAGATGGGTAGATTGCAAATTTTTTCCCATTCTGTTGGTTGCAAATTCACTCTAATGATAGTTTCTTTTGCTGCGCAGAAGCTCTTTAGTTTAGATCCCATTTGTCTATTTTGGTTTTTGTTGCCATTGCTTTTGGTGTTTTAGTCATGAAGTCATTGCCCATGCTTATATCCTGAATAACATTGCCTATGTTTTTTTCTAGGGTTTTTATCGTGTTCAGTCTTATGTTTAAATCTTTAGTCAATCTGTAGTTAATTTTTGTATAAGGTGTAAGGAAGGGATCCAGTTTCAGCTTTCTGCATATGGCTAGCCAGTTTTCCCAACACCATTTATTAAATAGGGAATCCTTTCCCCGTTGCTTGTTTTCATCAGGTTAGTCAAAGATCAGATGGTTGGAGATGTGTGGCATTATTTCTGAGGCCTCTGTTCTGTTCCATTGGTCTACATCTCTGTTTTGGTACCAGTACCTTGCTGTTTTGATTATTGTAGACTTGTAGTATAGTTTTAAGTCAGGTAGCACGATGCAGCTTTGGTTTTTGTTTGTTTGTTTGTTTTGTTTTTGTCTTAGCTATGCAGGCTCTTTTTTGGTTCCATATGAAGTTTAGGTGGTTTTTTCCAATTCTGTGAAGAAAGTCAGTGGTAGCTTGATGGGGATAGCATTGAACCTATAAATTACTTTGGGCATTGTGACCATTTTCATGGTATTGATTCTTCCTAACCATGAGCATGGAATGTTTTACCATCTGTTTGTGTCCTCTCTTATTTCTTTGAGCAGTGGTTTGTAGTTCTCCTTGAAGAGGTCCTCTACAATGTTTACAATTCTATAAACAAAGTCAAAAGACAACTGACAAACTGGAAGGAAATATTTGCAAAATGCATCCAGAATAACAATCCTAATATATATCAATAAGTCTCAAACATCGAGAGAGGAAAAGACAAATATCATTATAGAAAATATATTTTAGAAATGTTCAGACTTATTCATAATAAGCAATACATATTAAAAATACACTGAGATAAAACGTCTCGTTTATTAGATTGACTAAAATTTAAAACCGCGATGACAGCACATTAGATTAATGAGGTGCTTTTACACAGTCTTGTAGGAATGTAAATGGTACAACTCTTATTGAGGAAACTTGGCAATATCTAGCAAACCTACATATGTGTTTACCATTTGACCCAACAATCCCACTTCTAGGAATTTGAACTGAAGACATGCGTTCAACAACAGAAAAATAAAATGCACAAGGTTACTCTTTAGAGCATTAAAAACAACCAAACTGTCCATACATAAGGAGATGGTTGAATTAACTATGGTGTAACCACACAATGAAGTAGCATGCAACTATAAAAATGAATGAGGAATATTTGAATTTGTATGGAGGACAGGATTCCAGCATATTTGTTAAGTTAAAAGAGTATCTATAGCATGCTTTTTAAAATGTAATAAAAAGGAGAACTAAGAAGATGAGTGTAGCAGCTCATTTGAGCAAAATTAAAGACAAACCAGAAACTACTGAAATTGAGTACCTATGGTGAGGAGGATAGAAGTGATGGAGAGAAGTGACATTTCTCTTTTATTGTATCTTTTTATATCAATCTGACATTTGGAACTGTTAATGTTTCACTTAAGCAAAAAAAAAAAAATCAAAAGCAGTGGGGGTGAAACTAAAATAGAATACAAAGAGAAAGAAATTAACGGTATTTGGAATAAATAATCATACTCAAGAGGAAGAATAATTAATCTGAGTAACTTTTGAACACAGCAATGCTGTTTTTATGCTTTTAGGCATAAAACAAAATAAAACTTTATTATTTAAACACAATAAAACTTTAAAAATGAGTAGATTTTATTTCCACCATGGTATAGAGTTAGCAATTTTAAACTTCTTTCTGTACTTTCTAGGATTGAGCCAATAAGTAAATATATTGTAGATCTAGGTGTCTCATTGTTGATGAAGGGAGTTAATGCATATGAAAATAGGGAGGGAGAGAATGCACTCTATGCTAACAAACTGAAATTGGAAGAATTGCTATGAATTCATGGCATAGATAAATATAGATATGGGAATGGATATACATACATATAATACATATGCTTGCAGTGTCTGCTGAGGGGGTGCGGAAGCAATGATACTCCAATGAAAATGAACACACTTAGCATCCAATCCTAGCAACTAAATGCCATTGTGTGCCAGAAGGAACCAGCATTCCTTGGAGAAATGAAATTCCAGTGTCAGGTCTAGAAAAGTACAAGATGAGTCTAGAGCATCTTTTTTTTTTTTTTTTTTTTTTTTTTTTGCCAGAAAGTAAGGAAGTGCTCAAAGAACAAGAACAATAAGAACAAGTCGAAATGACACAGGAACTATTTCTGAGGGCTCCCACTGGCCCAATCAGGGAGAATTTGAGCATAAAAATAAATAATGGTAGTCATGAATTATGACCCACTGAGTAACTAAATAAAATTCATATTGATATAGATTGTTTATGCTGATATGAATGAATAAATAGGGAAGAAGGTAAAACTTTTATTTACATTAATATGCCAATGGATGAATATAAAAGCAATTATTAAATTAGAAAAAACATCCTTTGACAACCATCATAGTAAAAATTAAGTCAAGAAAGGATCATCAATGGATACTAAAATTTTGGGGTAAAAATTTGATGAAAAAATGAGGAATTTACATAGTTTTAAAGTATCTCCCTACAAAATGCTTATTAATTACAAAGAGAAAAATACTGAGTCTACACTAAGAAACATGGCAGACACCATCTTAACTGAGTGATCAAAGTTACCACCATAATAGGACAATTAGACAACATATGCCTCTCCATAAGGATACAACATCCGTTTCTGGTATTTCTGTCAAATAATTAGATTTGATAACCTGAATCTATCATGGAGAAATGATAGACAAAAATTGTGTGGTGTGATTCTGTCTCCTGATATTCCCATCCACGTATACTGCCCTCCTACATTTAAAAGGGCTGATCTGTATAGTCAATAGGATATTCTGGAGATAATATATTGTGATTTCTGAGAACAAAGGACATTGTGGCTTCTGCCTTTCTTGTTCTCGGGAAGCTAGCTGCCATATCACAAGGACACTCAACACACAAGCAGCAAGCCCTATGGAAAAATCCACGTGGTGAAGAATGAAGCATCCAGCCACAGGCCTGGTAAGTGAGCCATCTTAGATATGGATTCACCTGTCCCAGTTAACCCTTCAGATGCACCTCTAGTTGATGTCTTAACTTCGATCTTCTGAGAGATACCAAGCCAGAACCACCTAACCAACCCACAGAAACTCTGAGATCATTTATGTTTCTTCTTGCTTTACACCACTAAATTCAGGGAAATTTGTTTTTATAATAGATAATGGACTTAAAAGTCATTCTCCAAAAATAATTGCTGTATATTCTTCAAAAATGTCAAAGTCATGCAATACAAAACAGGCTGAGGACATTTCACCAGACGAAAGAAGCGGGGGAAAAGACACGATGATCAAACACAATCCATGATCCTGAAATGATTCTGGACCAGAAAAAAACAAAGGATAGTTTTTATTGTTATTGTTTTTACTATAACACAGATTATCGAGATGATTCTCAAAATTTGAATACAGATGGTAGCTTATAAAATAGCATTGTGTCTGGCAATCATTAAAAAATCAGGAAACAACAAATGCTGGAGAGGATGTGGAGAAATAGGAACACTTTTACAGTGTTGGTGGGAGTGTAAATTAGTTCAACCATTGTGGAAGACAAAGTGGCGATTCCTCAAGGACCTAGAAATAGAAATTCCATTTGACCCAGCAATTCCATTACTGGATATATATCCAAAGGATTATAAATCATTCTATTATAAAGATACATACACACATATGTTTACTGAGGCACTGTTCACAGTAGCAAAGACTTGGAACCAACCCAAATGACCTTCTAAGATAGACTGGATAAGGAAAATGTGGCACATATACACCACGGAATACTACACAACCATAAAAAAGGATGAGTTCATGTCCTTTGCAGGGAAATGGATGAAGCTGGAAACCATTATTCTCAGCAAACTGATAGAAGAACAGAAAACCAAACACTGCATGTTCTCACTCATAGGTGGGTGTTGGATGATGAGAGCACACGGACAGAGGGAGGGGAACATCACACACGGGGTCCTGTCAGAGGGTAGGGGGGCTAGGGGACAGACAGCAGAGGGTAGGGGATTGTGGAGGGATAAAATTAGGAGAAAGATCTAATGTAGATAATGGGGCGGAAGGGGGGTAGGGGAGGATGGATGTAGCTAACTGCCAAGGCATGTGTATGCCTATGTAAGAAACCTGCATGCTCTGCACATGTACCCCAAAACCTAAAGTATAAAAAAATTAAAAAATAAAGTAAAATAAAATAACATTGTGTTAATGTTAAGTTCTTATTTTTGATCATTGTACTCTAGTTATAGAACAGAAAGTCCCTGCTTTTAGGAACTACACAGTGAAGCATTTAGAGGAGGGATAAATGCCAGATGGTTCCAAAGTAATAATTACATTATTATAATTATATAATCACATTATGCACATGTATATGTCTATAGAGAAAGAAGAGAGAATGGTAAAGAAAATACAGTAAAATGCTAACATGTTAACATGCAGAGAATCTGGATGACAAAAATATAGGAATTCTTTGCAGTATCCTCGAAACTTTTCTGTAGAAATCACTTCAAAATAAAGAGAACTCGATTGCAGAAGTGGCTGCTGTTCCTAAATTTCCTAAGTAAACTTACACTGTTTTTTCAAACTGGGGGATGAATCCACTAATAGGTTTTGAAATAAGTTTGGTGGATTTCTAACAGGAATTTCTAATAAGAATAGGAGAGCCTAGCCTAGCATAGCGTAACACAACATAGCACAGGAGACAAACAGTGTAGATTACTAAGGTGAGTACTATTTTGTGAAAGTTTTAAGCTCTAGAAAGAGAAACAAGCGAGTGTAGTGGGTTGCGTGGTCAAAAGAATGGGGAAGCCACCGCACCCAGAGGCGAGTCAGCCAAAGAGTGATTCCGAGCTCCCCGCCCACCTCGTGCCGGGTCGCCCCTCTCGCCGGTCTCTCTCTCTCTCTCTCCGGCGCCGCATCCGCCCCCAGAACGCCTGCAGGTGTGCGCGGAAAACGAGCACATGTGCCCGACACTATTTAAGGGCCCGCCTCTCCTGGCCCGCAGCTGCTGCTGCTCCAGCCGTGCCCTCCCGGAGCTGCCAGACTCTCGCGGGTCTTGGAAAGCATCTCGCCGCGGGGGGTTGCGGCCGTGGCATGGGCGCCGCGGGCCTGCTCTGGGTTTTCTTGGCTTTCGTCGCACCGGGGGTCCTCGGTGAGCTGGGAGAGGGAGCACGGCGGTGGGGACACGTCCCGGGCAGGGAAGGCTTCTGTGCCACGATGCAAAGCAGGGGACCAAAAGCGAGACGGTGGAGGCAGCGCTCGACGCTTGGCCGCCTCCCGCCAGCTTTGAGGGATCCCTGCACTTAGCCGCCTGGTCCTGATTGTCCCCACTGGCTCCTCCGGGAGCGGGGACCTCCGGCACTGGAGGCTGCGCCACAGAGGGGCGCTGTCTGGTCGGCCTGCTGTGGCGGGCGGGTGCTGGCGCGCGCGGTCTCCGGGATTCGGCAGGTGCGCACCGCTCGGGCTGGAGGCATGCGGGCGCCGCCGCTCGCCACCGGAAACCTACCCACTGCATGGGGCGCCAGATCCCCGCGCGAGGCTGTTTCTGTACCCTCGAACTGCGCTCCTGCCCCGAAAAAGCGGTAGAGCCTCGGCTCCCTTCCCTAAATAAGAGTAAGACCTGGTTCCCAAGCATGGGTCTCAGATTTTCTGAACTCTAATGTGATACTGGTAAAAAAAAAATCCTAAACGTTAACCATCTGTAGTTATTTTTATAAGTTGAGGCGTGGATTAAAATTATTGTTTTCTTCCTGTTATTAACCTCCTTTAATAGTGTGGACGTCCACAAAGGCCTCATTCGGCGTTTATTGTATCTTTTTTTCCTCCAGATTGGCTTGATTTTAAGGAAATATAATTTGTTAAGATTAGAGTTTCCTGGCTACAGGATGGGTCTAAGCTTCTAATATCTCCAGGGTACAGTGCATTCCTAGTTTATAAGATGTTCACTGCATGCAGCCCTCAATAACTGGGTGACTTTTGGCAAGTCATTTAGCTACCTGATCTTCAGTTTCTTCATCTGTAAAATGAAACTAGTAATAAACTGGCCTTCCACCTCACTGAGCTGCCCTGGGTACAGATGAAACTAAGCAAAGAAAGCTAGATGTTAGTCGTTACTACTAAATATCAGTAATAAGTCTTCTGTATAGACTTGTCTTTATGGAGCCAGCATTTAAGCTAATAAGCTGGGTGTCCACTTGTTTTGATGGACACCTAGCTTGTTAAGGTGTCTGGAATTATTGCACCTTTTGGTTTATTACGACTTACTGTTTGCTTTCCTGACATTTTACTGTCTCCTGACCCTTAAACCTTTATCAAAACCTTTATCTTCATCTCGCTTTGCTTTTTCTACATATTAACTTCCTTTGAATGAATGCCCATTCACTTTTTCTAAGAGCAGAGTGCAGTCCCTGGCTTCTCACATATTTCTAAATTTCGGAGAGGATGTTGTCAACTGAAAATCAAATTCTTCACCAGTCCTGCCAACCCAGTCCCACAGCAGCAGTATCATCTAGGTCACTTAACTGGAGACCCGTGGAAAACCAGGTCTACTTATCTGCCAACCTTCCAAGCTACTGTGCTTCCGTTGTTTGGCCATTTATCATTCTTGTACCAGTATTTCCATCCTAAGCATTGTAATTACTTGTGTAACAACCTCATCTCTTTTAAGAGATTTTGGTTCTTGTGATTGGAAAGGTTAAAGAGTGACCTATAGATCACTTTCCAATTATGAAAACAAAACTTTAAGAAATATATATTTTTCATTACTCCCTTGTTCAAAAATCTAAAAGGCTCCAGTGGAAGAAAATCTAATCTATTCAGCCTTCCTAACCCTTTGGAAGGGGATCTCACTGAAGTTCGCACCCCCTAATTTCTCCTGCTCCCCATCATGTATGCACTGCTCATCATCTTCCCCATCTGTCTCCCATGGCCCATGTCTTGCCCACTTCCCCTGCTGACTTCTACTGCTGCTGTGTGCTCTCCACAGATTATCTCTTGGCTTTTGGCCAGTTCCTGCACTTGAGTGTGATTAAGAAGCTATTACAGTACCTTTATAAAATGTAGGTTCCTGGTTCAATGTCCCTCTCCAGAGCTTCATAGGTTTGGAGTTAGCACAGGAAAGCTGAGGTTTAACAATCACTCTAGAAGATTCTGCAGCAAATATCTATAGGGCACACTGCTATAGGCAAAGTCAATGGGAAGCAAATTTCCTTTTTAGTGTTTTCCCATCTTTTCCTTTTGTCTATATGCATACATAGATTCAAATTTCCTACACTTCTAGATTTTACTCAAGCCTTCACTGGCCACCTAACTTTTTCCTGTGCTGAGAAAACAAAACCATGAAACAGGAATGCTCTCATTTTCTAATCAGCTACAAATCTACCAACTTACAAACTTACTTCCCTCTGGGATCAGGTCCTGTTCTCCACTGCAGAAAACCTACTGACGACTTCTCATCACATTAGAATAAAATCCATGCCCCTTAGTGTCCGATCTGAGGCCTTCTCCCTCTCCCTGACATTCTGTACACCCTGCTCACTCTCTCTGCTCCAGCCACACTGGCCTTCTTTTTATTCTTTGAGCACAGTTGCACTAGGTATTCTCTCTTTTGAAATGCTCTTCCTACAAACTATTCCTTGTCCAGCTCCTTCTTGACATTCAAGGCTCAGCCCCCTGTTGTGCTTCTCTGGCTCTTGTCTGAAATATTCGCATCCCAGGGCCCTCTCCAATACGAAATCATGTTCTACTTTCTACAGATGACCTATCACCATCTGAAACCTTCTTGCTTATTTAGTCACCTGTTTGTTGTTTGTTCCCTCACTAGAATACAAGTTCTATGAGTGCAAGACCTTAATCTGTCTTATTTCCTGATTTGAGTTCCTATCAATATCCTGTAACTTGTGATTCAGTAATTATGAATTGAAAGATTGGTATGTTTCCTCCTATAACAATGAAAGAAATATCCTTTCTGCTGACAAATCCAGTTCCTCTTCCTGTATTCATGATCATGTTCCATCCCCTCTTGCCTTTACAAGGACTTTACTTCTGCAGAATCTCCTGCCTTGTATCATGCATGTGCCTTTTTTTAAACAATCATCCCCACTAACATTTAAGTATACCACAGGAAATCCTTTATGAACCTTCTCATGACTCACTGGAACTCCATTTTCCTGTCCCTCTTCTTGTCCTTCTCAGCAAAACTTCTCATTGACTACTTGCTCAGATTTCCTTATGTCCTTCTCCACTTCAGACCAGTTTCTTCCCTACCAGTCTCCTGAAGCTGCTTCTTGAAACGTCACTACTGACCCTTAAGCTGATAAATTCAATGGTCATTTTTCTATCTTATTCTTTCTCAGTGTTTCAGCAAAAGCTAACTATTTCCTTTCTCTTGAAACTGTTTTCGTTCTCATCTTCCAAATCAGGACAATCTTACCTGTTTTCTCCATACTTCTTTGGTGATGCTTAGTCTTTTTTGTTCTATCTCTAAATATTAGAGCGTCTTGGAGCTCAGCCCTGAGCCTCTTCTGTCTTTCTTCATTTCTTCTTCCTAAAATACCTCACCTCATGTTTTAAATATATATATACTTTAAGTTCTGGGGTACATGTGCAGAATGTGCAGGTTTGTTACATAGGTATATATGTGCCATGGTGGTTTTCTGCATCCATCACCCCATCATCTACATTAGGTGTTTCTCCTAATGCTATCCTTCCCCTAGTCCTCCACCCACCAAAAGGCCTCAGGGTGTGATGTTCCCCTCCCTGTGTCCATGTGTTCTCATTGTTCAACCCCCACTTATAAGTGAGAACATGTGGTGTTTGGTTTTCGGTTCTTGTGTTAGTTTGCTGAGAATGATGGTTTCCAGCTTCATCCATGTCCCTGCAAAGGACATGAACTCATTCTTCTTTAACCTCATCTCATTTTATCCCAT
Organism: Saimiri boliviensis; assembly: GCF_048565385.1. Taxonomy (NCBI): domain Eukaryota; kingdom Metazoa; phylum Chordata; class Mammalia; order Primates; family Cebidae; genus Saimiri; species Saimiri boliviensis. Next base: position 59,905,860 of record NC_133462.1, read on the forward strand.
GACTTTGAATACTATTTATATGTTGATGACTCATATTTATTATCTATAGTTCTGTCCTCTCTCCTGAGCTGCAGACTTGTACATCCAACTGCCTGCTTGGCATCTTCATGTGGATGCCTAGTAAGTGTATTAGATATACCAAGTCTGAATGGAAATAATTCTGAACACAATTCCCTACCCCAAGGCCACAACACACACACAAACACACACACACACACACACACACACACACACACACACACGTTCCTTTTTCAAGCTTTCCATCCTCAGTACAAGGTAATTCCATCAATTGTGTAGCTCAAGTCAGAAGTTTAGAAGTCATGAATCCTCCCGTTTCCTCAGCCCCACATGTAAAACAACAAAAAGTCTTGCCAATTCTAAATATATATTTCTAAATAAATCAATTTGCCAATTTCTAAAATATATCCACTGCTCACTCCTTTGGTCCAAGCCTCTTCTTTTTTTTTTTTTTTTTTTTTTTTTGGCCATAAACTGCTCTTTGCTTCTCAAAGTAGCAGTTTGATCCACTCTCCACCCAATTACCAGACTATTCTGTTAAAAAAGTAAATCAGGCCATGTAATTCTCCTGCTTGAACTCTCTCTCAATGACTTCCACTCAGGATAATTTACACACATCTGTGGCCTAAGAAGCCCTGCATGATCCCTCCCACTGAGTGTTCTGACTTGATCACGTGCCATTCTGCTTTGCTCATTGCATCCCAGCCACACTTGCCTTCTGTCTGTCCCTGGAGCATACCAAATCCATTTCTCCTGTTGGGCCTCTGCCTAAAATACTTGTACCCAGCAATTTGCCTGGCTGCTTCCTTCTTCCTGCTTGTCCTTCAGTCACAACTTAAATGTTGCCTTTCACAGCCTTCCTTAACCATCGTAACTGAAGTTGTATGCCACCCTGTCCCATCTCCTTCCAGTGCATTACATTGTGACATATCACTCTATTTCCTGTTCAGCACCTTTTTATTTATTTCCTGGTTTGTATTTACAGTCTGTCTTTTTCTACTGCATTATAAATTCTATGAGGGTGGGAACTTTGTCTCTATCACAGATACATCTCCTGTGCTTAGGACTATACCTTGGTTAATATGCCTGTTAAACTATTAACAAACAGAAAGACTCTCTAAAAGAAAAAGATATTTGTTTGGGAATAGAACATTGCAATGGGAATACATGTGAGATCCTAAACTGTGTGTATATTCAAGGAAGTAAAAGAAGACAAAGGTTTTTAAAGGAAAAATATGAGGATTATATAATTGTTTTAGAATAATTAGCCTTGGCTACAAAGAGCAATAACAAGAGTGATGCTAGTTTGAGGTTATACAGGCAGATGCTAGAAGGATGTTCTTGTAGGGCTGCAGTGGGCTTTGTGCACACTTGTGGTTTTTTTAGCCTTTTATGATAGTTTGGGTTAACAGGCATACAAGCATGAGAATGCTGTTTTCATAACCTTCCCTGGCTTTATTTTTCAAAGTGTGTATTTTTTTTTTTTACATTAGTGACAACTATTTTGATTCTGACAACTTTCACACCATCATTCAAAACTTGTTTCTCAAATAGCCAGGAAACCCAGTATTAAGGTATTTCATTCTATGAATTATCATTTTCGATACTGATTTCCCATCCTACCTGCTTTCTGACTAAAATTTCAGTTTTATTTTTATTATCCTATGTGTTTGTTTTTCATTCACTTCAAATGGATTTCCAAGCCATTCCAGGTAAAGTCTCTGGGCCCAAGTAATTAAATATATCCCTGTTGTTTTAACTCAGAAACTGCTTTGCCTGATAATTTTTAACATGGTTTGCAGAATGTGTGTCTGAATGTCAAGTCACCAGCTTCCATTTTTCATCCAGTCATGATCTCTGATTTTTACTCCTGGTTACAGAAAGATGTGAAGAGGGTACCATGACCCTCAAGAAAATTCATAGTTTTTGATGGCCCATGGATTAACCTTCCCTTTTCTGATATGGAAGAGAAATTCTGACTTGTGGCCTGGGATTTTGGCTTTCATTACTAACGAGAATTAATGTTCCCAAAGGAAGACAGCCCTTAAGTCTCCTTATTGGAAATGAGATTTTCCCATTTTTTCTCATCCAAAAAGTGTGATCCTGGTCTCCTTTCACCATGGAAAGTTATGCTATGAAGCACACTTCTGCTTTTGCTGTTTCCAGATCTTCATTCCATCTTGGTCCATATCATTGCTACTGATTAAATCTTGTAAATTTCAATTAGTCTTCCAGCTTGTGGAGGATAATTTGATATTGTCCTTATTTACATTTGATAATTACAGATTAAGCCACTTGACTAGAGTCACTAGTATAAGCAGTATCAGGATCATGAAATTTGTCTTTATTGAGGTCAAACCTTGGTATTCCTTATAGAATCTTGCTATTTTGCACAGAGTAAGCACTTGGAGACTTTTGTAGTTTTAATGGAGAAAACTAACTGAGGAAATAAATTGAAGGGTACCTATAGTTATATCTGGGTCCCAATAATGATGCCTATTCTTAGAACCAGTCTTTGTGACTTCTCCAGTAGCATTGTGGGGTCATAGGTAAGGCCTGGCTGTATCTTGGGAGCTCTGTGTGTGACCTTGTGTCAGTTGGTCCATGTTTATGCTTTGACTTTCACCTGTACCTGATATTGAGAAAGAAGACCTGTTTGAGAAAGAAGGAGATCTATAAATTTGATATTTAAATATACTGCTATTCTAGGAGGGCCTCACAGCTGGGCACTTTTTTTGCCTGGACTATCATCTGATCCGGAAGAAGAGTTAACTTCTTCTCTGCTTGTCAGTTTAGGGAGTTGAAACTTGAGCTCATTCTCATGCCTAGAAAAATGACTTTCCCAGGTATATCCCTAAGTGTATCATTGCTATATTCTTACCTCTCTCCTTGTATAACATCTGTTCCATTATTAAGAATAATGTTGTTATTTTAAGTCACAGGAAACTGTCTTGAAATGACTGTATCCCTTTATCTAGTTCCCATCAGAAAGTATTTACTAAGTTCTCTTTGGGGGCATATTACTTTGCTAGACTAACAGAATAAAATGATGAAGAATAATAAACATATTTTCCTCTCTCTAGGCATTCAAGTTTTAATAGCTAAGATCATTATGTAAATTTATTAAAGTAATTTTACAGGATCATATATGTACTGAGGTTTTACAAGATCTCTTATATACTTTAGTTTCTTATGCTATCCTGGGAAAGTTTTTATTCAAAATTTTTTTTTACTTTTTTTGTTTCACAAACTCACCAAATGGTATACATTAGTTACGTGCAGTTGTTTGCGTACAAATTATACCCCAATGAAGCTAGGAAAAATATTACCATCCATTCCCCCTATTACCTTCATTAAAAAAACCAAAACATATGTACTCATCCTTCAAGGCCCTTGCACGTGCCTTTCCTGATTTCCCCAGACTTTGACCTCACTGTGAAAAAACAAGCAAACAAACTAAAACCACTAATGTTTACTTGTAAAGGGGAAGGAGATGGAACAATTCTGAGGTTTTCTGAAATTTTATGAGAAATTATTTTCTCCTTCTCTTCCACTGAAGTCTACCCTAAAAATTCTCTGAACCTCTGAGCTTATTTCTGTGTATATTCGTCCATACTGCAATGATACACGTTCTTCATTCCACAAAATAGTGCCCCATTTTAGACTTGCATTCTAAAGATCAGAGTTTTCAGGATAATTGGTAACAAGACAGAGCAGAGGAGAGGTTTTAGCCTCTCTTAGTTTTGATGTTCCTGTGGCCTTTGTCTCTAGGTCAGGGTAAGTTTCTGCCAAGGTATCCTTTGGCTAAGCCTGAAATTCAGAGTAGCCAGTCTTAAGTTTGCTCTTGGGATGTCTTGCAAATAAAATGCTTTATTGGGTATATGAAGAGGCATTCTTTATCACCTCCCTAGAGATCTTCAAGTGATCAGATGCTCAGCAGTTCTGTAAACATGACCTGTAATAGAGCTATCTTTGGGTCTATCGCTGTATCTGGTTGAGATAAACTGTTATGTTTAACATAAAAGACCAGTAAATTTGCATGTTGTCACAAGTGTAGGGGACTCCTGGGTGCTCCATGCTTCCTTTTACTACTGGGGCACTGGGAATGAGGGTTAAGTCATAATACCTGGCTGAACCTATTTATCCTGTGATATTTATGACTTTGATTTATGGTCTCCATGCTGTGTCAGGGAGAGGTGAAAAGTTAAGAGTACAAGGAATCTTAACTTTACCTCACCATCATCCCATTCAATTTAAAAAATAATTCTGAGTAACTACTAGATATGAAGCTCTAGACCAGACATTGGGGGCCTGGGAGTGACATAAAAATTAATCTGATAGTCTTTGCCTTTGATAAACTCCTGCACTAGTAATAAAGACTGACTCTTAAATATATATGGTACTATGATGTAGTTCTCTTATTTATGACGTGCTATGAGGTCATAGAGAAATAAATCATAAATGCTACCTAGATGAATTAAAGAAACATAGGCATTTGGAGCAGAGGCTTTTGGGGCATTTGCAAAAGCATAAATGTACAAGAACATGATGTCTTTGGAAAAAATCGTTGTTGGAGTATGAGGAAGGGTAATTGATTAAATGGATTGGAGCTTACTTGTAAATATCTGTACATTTTTGCCTATAAAAAATGGCAAGCAATAGTAAGTTTTTTAATGTGTGGAGTAGCATGACAACATTTGTGCTTTAGAATGATTTGTGCAACAGTATAGAAGATGTATCAACTCAATTAGAAAAGATGTATCAACAATTAGAAAGGTAAATTATGTCACTCGATGCAATGAGAGACTACTGCAGTGACAAAATGGTTTGTAGAGAGATTTCTGGAATACGGTCACTAAACTTTGGTAACTTATTGAATGAAGAGCAGAGAGTAGAATATGAATTACAAAAAAAAGAAATGGTCACTGTGAGGTTTTTTAAGGCAGAAGACTTGGTAGGTAATACCATCAATTAACAGAATATATATAAAAATGGAAATGAAGATTATAAGTTATAACTGGCCACAAATAAAGTTGGTGTTCATACACAGAAATACAGACTATGTGCATTAAACAAATAGTGTTGACTGATCCTTTGGAAAGTTTTGTAAATGTAAAGATTTATTTGAGTAAACATGAGCAGGCCTGTCAGCAAGTCCAGTCAGGCTGGGATTTAATATGAAACACCAAAAGTCTCCAAAAAGTCGCCTGAATCCCAGCCCCAAATTCTGTTTGGTTTGGTTTTCTTTTGTAGGTAAATCATGTATGAATCATAGAGAACACCTTCAGGACTCTGTGATTACACCCATGGTATTGCATTTGGGTCAACAATTAAATATTCTTGTAATAAAGAGTGAGTTGGCAGGAGACATCTCCAGAGTACATGGATACTAGAACAGCAGTTCCAGCCAGAAACCATTACTCTTCCAAAAGAGATGTGAGTAATTGCTACCTACTTTTTAAAATAAATAAGCAAACAGGAATCACTTCCCTGATCCACTCCAGAAACATTGCTTCAAGATTACCAGCTAGAGAGGAACCTTAGAAGATAAAAAAGTTTTGGCTACTCTCTTTTAATTTTAAATCTCCAGTGCTATTGACCTGGAGGTTGAATTTCATTTGGCATTTTTTTTTTTTTTTTTTTTTTTTTAGACAGAGTCTCGCTCTGTTGCCCAGACTGAAGTGCAGTGACGCAGTCTTGTCTCACTGCAACCTCCGCCTCCCAGGTTCAAGCAATTCTCCTGCCTCAGCCTCCTGAGTAGCTGGGACTACAGACATGTGCCACCACACCCGGCTAATTTTTTGTAATTTTTGGTAGAGACGAGGTTTCACTGTGTTAGCTAGGATGGTCTTGATCTCCTGACCTCATGATCCACCCGCCTCAGCTTCCCAAAGTGCTGGGTTACAGGTGTGAGCCACCGTGCCTGGCCCATTTGGCTTTAAATTGTGTGAGTCCTTAATCTATCACCCCTACTTGTCATAAATGATATTCTGTTCTTTGCTAGTCTTTCAATAGAGAAAGAACTAAGCTTTTCTAAAATGTAAGTCTACCTGGGAAATGATCACTCATCTCTTTTTTTTTTAAATTTTTATTTTACGTTCTGGGGTACACGTGCAGGATGTGCAGGTTTCTTACATAAGTAAATGTATACCATGAGATCTCTCATCTCTTTGTCTTTAGATATCCACTTTTTGGTGACTCATCTGCTACATGTATTATCTCAGACAATATTGTAATGACATAGCTTTTTACAAACGTAAAGTAAAATAATCTCTTTATTGCACCCTATTTAATTCCTCTTGTCCACTTCCAGAGGGAAATTGGGCATCTGCACATCAAAGTGAATACCTGGGAGGGTTACACTTGGTTTGAGTAGCTCTGGGCACACAGCTATGACTTACGCGTCTTCCTCATGGCTCCCAGTCCTACCATACTTCCATTTGGTTACTGTCCTTTGATTGTAAGTTATTTCATAGTGAATGAATGCTTATATCTAAAACATTCCAGATTACTCACAACTTTATTCCATGCAAAAAGTAAGCCACCCTAGGTGCCTTCTGTAAAAATTTATCTGTGGTCTGGGATGGGGACTGGTGACCAGCTCATAGCTTTTCAGTTTTTATCAGCTAGTTCCATATATCTTTCAACCTTGCTACTTCCTATTTAGAATCATCTTTGAGATCAGGATGCAGAATTTCAACAAAAAGGGTAAATTGTAGGCTGATTTGCAGTTTGGGTTATAAGAATGAACACAAAATTCTCAGAAAGTATAATATTCTCTATTTCCCCACCTGCTCCTCAAAAAGCTATTTCTTCTAAGTCACTCCCAGCCATCCCCAATGAAACTTTGACAACAGCAGCAGAGAGGGTTTGCTATGAAATCATCAGTGCCATATTGGGTATAATAGGGAAAAGCTGTTTGACCTCTTGGGCGAGAAGTCAATGCATTGTACCAGCAAAGATAATCAAGTTGGCATCTGGAGCAAGCCTTCCCTTTAGTGTATTACTCTTACTTGAATGCCCAATTACAGAAGTTGACAATGGAATTGTGGAATCTGGATTATGCTAACTTTTAAAAAATGATAAGTGATATTTAAGTATAAGCTTGTTTTACCATGAAAGGCAGTAATGTAATATGTTGTCAACTAAACAGCAAACAGAATCCTCTACTGCCAAAGTGTTTTAGGAGTGAGTTAGGTTGAAACTTCAGGATCTAGAAATAAAATGAGGTTTTTTGGAAAACATATATATGCTACCTATGGGAAGAGTAGAAGGAAGATAGTATATGTGGTTGAGTTTTCTAGTTAAAGAGGTTTTTTTGTTGTTGTGTGGTGGTTTTTTGTTTTTGTTTTTTCAAGTTGGAGTCTTGCTCAGTTGCCCAGGCTGGAGTGCAATGATGTGATCTCGGCTTACTGCAATCTCCACCTCCCAGGTTCAGGAGATTCTCCTGTCTCAGCCTCCAGAGTAGCTGGGATTACAGGCACCTGCCATCATGCCTGGCTAATTTTTATATTTTTGTAGAGATGGGGTTTCACCATGTTGGCCAGTCTGGTCTTGACCTCCTGACCTCAGGTGATCCACCCGCCTCGGCCTCCCAAAGTGCTGGGATTGCAGATGTGAGCCATCACACCTGGTCTAGTTAAAGAGTTTAAAAGTAAACTTTGAAAGTAATATATAAATGTTGCAGATGTAGAATTTTTTAAATGTATTTTGGGGCAGTGCTAGATCTGTGTTAATGTAGGAGAATTAAAAGATACCTTTTTAAAAAAGCAGATAGCACCAAAGTGAATGATTAGAGATTTTTTTCCAACATATATATATATATATA